>NC_083870.1:53000211-54200211 GCF_032452875.1 Bos javanicus
CTGTTTGAGGAATACATTCAAATATGATTCACTGATACCTGCTTCCATTTTGTTAATACTATGCTTTGATGGTTCTTGCAGATACCGATGTTTCAAAGGGGGCTGCTTTTCAGTATGGAAGTTTGGGAAGGTGTTCACATCGCCCTCTCTGCAAATGGTGGGTAATTGTTGATGGACAGGCTTACTTTGAGGAGTAGTAGGGAAAAGGGTTTAACCATGGCCTCCTGCCATGCTGAGTGGTTTGAGGCCTTAGGCAGGCTCCATGAGCTTAACTTTATCTTTCCCTTCAAAACCAGTGACGAATCCAAAAGGATAAAGGTAGACTTTAGACACCAAAGGAGCACTGAGACTTAAATAGAAAAGCAAATTTTCATCTCAATTGGATAAAAAGGGGCCAGAGGAAATGACTCAGCTCACTGAAAGAAAAGGCCAAGTCTGAGGTGGGCCTAGCAGCTGGGTTTCTGCACCTGTCCAACTCTCCTTCTCATGACTGGTCAGCCCCTGGGCTCAGCTATTATTTTGGTTTCTCAGGGAGAATTCAGCGAGTGGAGCAGTGACTATGGAGCTTGAAGAGGAGAGGGAGGCAGTCATTAGGAAGAGAAGGGATCATAACATTGGCCAGCAGTGGCCAGAGTAGTTATTAGGAGGTCTTCTTTGGCTGTGGGGAAAAAAAAAAACCCAAAGTAAGAAAAATTTCAGTAACTGTGTCAATCATTTAGAAGTCATTTTATAGAGCAGGCTGTGAAAATTGTGGTGGGATACGATAAGCTGACCATAGGGAAAAGAAGAGCTCTCAAATGAGAACTTAGAAATGATCAACATAGTAGGCAGTAGGGGCCATCTAAGTGTTCTAATAAGATGACTG
Source organism: Bos javanicus (assembly GCF_032452875.1). NCBI lineage: Eukaryota > Metazoa > Chordata > Mammalia > Artiodactyla > Bovidae > Bos > Bos javanicus. The sequence goes on from NC_083870.1 coordinate 53,001,077, forward strand.
TATTTCTCTAAGCATCATTGGAGAAATGAAATCCTTACTCACTCATTTTTTGGAGATTAAATTTACCAAAACCTCTTGTGAAAAAATATTAGGATATCATTGCAAGTATACTGTATCTTTTTTCCCGTACATAAGTAAACTGGTGCTAAGTGTGTTATATCATTTAAAAATGTTGCAACCCAGTCAGGAGAAGAATTGTGGTAAGAAATTTGAAATCTTGTAACATTACTTCATCCATTTAAACATTCATTGCAAAAATTTTTCGAAAACTTACAATATTCCAGACTCGGTGTTAATACTGGGCATACAAAATAAAGAGTAATGTTTGTTTGTATGGAAGTTCACAGCTGGCTAGTAGCAGGAGCCGAGACATTGATATACATTGCACAAATGCTGGGATAAAATCTTGATTGTTTGATTTTATTTGACAAATATTTATCCTATGTGCAGTTGATATTGTGCTAGGTACTTGAGACACAAAGAGAAATAGAGTCTGATTGCTGCCTTCAAGGAACTTACATTTAAGTGATGTGGGGCAGAGTGATGAGACAACACAGGGTGATCTGAGGTATGGAATGTATTCCTAATTTTCAGTTTGTGGCTAGCACAATGTACCCTCCCTAAGTAGTTTTCCAAAAGACAATTTCTAAGAACAATATCAGAGTCCCCAGAGGCCTATGTTAGCAATAAATATAGCCTCAGTTCAGTTCAGTCGCTCAGTCGTGTCCAGTGGACTGTAGCATACCCCATGGGCTTTGTGACCCCATGGACTGCAGCACACCAGGCCTCCCTGTCCATCACCAACTCCTGGAATTTACTCAAACTCATGTCCATTGAGTCGGTGATGCCATCCAACCATCTCATCTTCTGTTGTCCCCTTTTCCTCCTGCCTTCAGTATCAGACCCTGATACTGCTTTCCCAGTATCAGGGTCTTTTAAAAAGAGTCAGTTCTTTGCATCAGGTGGCCAAAGTATTGGCGTTTCAGCTTTAGCATCAGTCCTTCCAATGAATATTCAGGACTAATTTCCTTCAGGATGGACTGGTTGGATCTCTTTGCAGTCCAAGGGACTCTCAAGAGTCTCCTCCAACACCACAGTTCGAAAGCATCAATTCTTTGGTGCTCAGCTTTCTTTATAGAAATAAAATATAGAAATAAATATTTCTTTATAGAAATAAAATATAGCCTCAGTCTCTCATAATGTTTGCTTTCCATAATGCATTCAGAAATCCTTTAAGATTTTGCTCATGTTCAAAACGTTTGCCCTATCTCACCATTAGAGCTTGGCTTGTAAAGAGTATTCAGAGCTTGTAAAGAATATTCCATAATTGTTCCCAGAAAGCACTCCAGAAGGAGTATCCATGCCCAACTTTGAAGACTGGTCCTTTTCTCACTGCTGCCTCCCTCTGGAGCTGGAGCACATTACCATCTGGGAAGCACTGTGTTGGACTAAGTCCTCTGCCCTGGTCCTGTTTACTCAAATATGGAACTGTCCAGTCACGTAGAAATTTTCTGAGACTGAATCAGCAGCTCAGTGCAAATATTTCTATAATACTAGAAGAAATTAATATGTACAAAGATGCTTATTAACTTTGTCTGACTTTGGACTAATTGATAGACTTGGAGCCATGTCATTTGGGTTTACAAATGAATGAGTTTGATCAAACTTGTTGATTGTAGGAATGAGCTTTTGTCATCCCCCTCTCCGTCTCTGTTTCTTAGATGTGTGACCTTTGACAAGTCTTTTAATCTCTATCTGTAAGAAGTAGGGGGATGATATATTTGCTCATTCCCTTATGGGGCTGTTGTGAGTATCCAGTGAGTTAATGGATGGGAAATCATCTTTCCAAATGTGGTAGAAAAGTGTGATGGTAACAAAGTGCTCATAATAATTATTTTTATCAATGAAGCATTCATTGATATGATATGCACATAACTTTGGAGCCTGAGGGACCTGGGTTTAATGCCTAATTCTATGACTTTGAGCAAATCATTTACCTTTCTGAGCTTCAATTTCCTCATCAAGAAAATGGGCAATAGTAGTAATTTTAGAAAGGGAGCCAACATAGGTAATTGAATACTTGATGTTATAGACTGCATAATTGTGTCCCCTCAAAACTTACATGTTGAAAATGTAACCTCCAATAGGATGATATTAGGTGATGGGGCCTTTGAGGGTAATCAGGTCATGAGGGCAGAGCCCCTCTGATGGTATTGGAGTCCTTATGAGAAGGGAAAGAGTGCCAGCTCCTCTGTGTACCACGTGAGGACACAGCAGGAAGACTGCTGTCTGCAACAGAAAAGGGCTCTCACCATAACATGGCCATGCTGATGCTCTGATCTTGAATTTATAGAACTGTGAGAAATAAAATTTCAGTTGTTTAAATGAGCCAGTGTATGGTATTTTATTATAGCAGCCCAAGGTGACTAAAACACATCAGTCACAACAGTGATGGCAGGATCCACGCCTAAGAGAAACACTAAAGGATGTAGTCTTTGTGAGGATTAAATGACAGAAATGATTCATTCCACAAATATTTACTGATATTTTCCAGGTGCTAGAGAGTATCAGTAGGGAACAAAGCAGACCAAAATTCCTGCCCTCATGGAGCTAACATTGTAGTGGCGGGAGGTAAACAGTAAAGACATAAATTACCAAGTACAATATGTAGCCTGTTCAATGGTAATAGGTATTATGAACAAGGATTACAGAGAGGAAGGAGTTTCTGATTTGAAGTAGGGTGGTCAAGGAAGACATCAGTGAGAAGGTGGACTTTGTGTAGTGATCTGAAAGAGGTGGGGGAGAGAGCCAGAAGGTGACCGGGGTAGGGAGCTTACGAGACAGAGGGAAGAGCAGTTATAAGGCCTGAGGTGTGAGTTGACAGCAGGCATGGCTGGATCTCAAGCGTCTTAATTAATGCAAGACATTAGTGGGGAAGTCTGTCCAAGACCTGGTTCTGGTTTCTTGTTAGAATGTTTATCCCAAACAGCCAGCTTGAGGTTGATGTAGGGGAATGTTCTATCCAGTTGGCACCATAAACTGGCCGCATAGCTTTACCCTAAACCTGCTCTTGAGGGCACAGGCCGTCTGCGCTGGCTTGGTTTTCAACCAAAAATATGACAACGGCACAACTCCTTTAACTTCCAATTTCTAAGAGCATGCCTAACCAACCACGAGTGCTCACTGTGCTCTAGGATGGGAGTCTCAGTTTCTCTTAGTCAAAGAGTCCTAAAGAGAGAAAAAGAGAAAATTCATAGCCCCCAGAGGCCTGGGGCCACAGTCTCTAGTAAGACTGAAAGCTTGAAAATTCCTGAGAGTTTATCTTAACTTACATCAAATTTACAGTATATTTGTTCTATCTTTATAGAATACTAAAACTTCAAAAAAAAGGAACAGTCTAAGTTATATTTATTCTAAAGATTTATATACTCATTTTTTGCACATTACCATGTACCTTCTTGAGAAGTATTAAAAAATTAGGCTGTTGTTGTTCAGTCACTAAGCTGTGTCTGACTCTTTGCAACCCCATGGACTGCAGCATGCCAGGCTTCTGTGTCTTCCACTATATCCCAGAGTTGGCTCACATTCATGCCCAACCATCTCATCTGCTGACACCCTCTTTTCCTTTTGCCTCCAATCTTTCCCAGCATCAGGGTCTTTTCCAGTGAGTCTGCTCTCTGCATTAGGTGGCCAAAATATTGGAGCTTCAGCTTCAGCATCAGTCCTTCCAATGAATATTCAGGGTTGATTTCCTTTAGGATTGACTGGTTTAATCCCCTTGAAGTCCAAGGAACTCTCAAGAGTTTTCTCTAGCACCACAATTCGAAAGCGTCAATTCTTTGGTGTTGACCCTTCTTTATGGTCTAACACTTAATGCTCTTGTTCAAACTGTATCATATCTATAAATCTTGTGAATGTGGATTTGCATGCAAATGTAACCCATGCCTGATTTCCTTCTAGTCTTATTATCTCCAACATACAATTTTCTACAATTTTCCAAAGTGGGTAAGCATTGCCTCTTTTTGACACCCTTCTCTTTTTCCTTGTGATTTCTTTTCCTTTCCTTTTTTTTTTTTTAATTGAAATATATTTGACATGTAACACTGGGTAAGTTTAAGGCCTACAACATGTTGGTTTGATCATCTATTATAACATGATTGCCATTGCAGGGTTGGTTAGCACCTTTATCATGACACGTAATTATCATTTCTTTTTGGTTGTGGGAGTAATTAAGATCTAGTCTCAGCAAGTTTGACGTTTATAATACAGTATGCATTTCACCGCACCCCCCCCCCCATCTTCTCACTGCTAGCAGTGCTAATCCTTTTTGTGTTCAAGCCTCTTTTTGTCTTCTTACTTATATTGTTTGAAAATATGTTTGCAGAAGCCAGACTGCTGCCCCTTTCTTCTTCTTTTTTTTTTTTAAAGCAGATGTACTGAGATATACTGCCTGGATTTTTAATCATGCCACCACTATTTACTGGCTCTGTGACTTGGACAGGTTACTTAACCTTTCTATGTCTGTTTCTTTATTTTAAAATGAGGATAATCATAGAATCTGTCTTCTAGGACTGTTATGAAGATTAATGAGTTAATGTCTGCAAAATGCTTAGAACAGTGTAAGACACATAGAAAGTGCTCAATAAGTGTTATGCTACGCTGTGCTTAGTTGTGTCTGACTCTTTAGACTGTAGCCTGCCAGACTCCTCTGTCCATGGGGATTCTCCAGGCAAGAATACTGGAGTGGGTTGCCATACCCTCTCCTCCAGGGGATCTTCCCAACCCAGGGATCGAAGCCAGGTCTCCCACATTGCAGGCGGATTCTTTACTGTCTGAGCCACCAGAGAATAAGTGTTGCTGCTGCTGCTAAGTCACTTCAGTCGTGTCTGACTCTGTGTGACCCCATGGACGGCAGCCCACCAGGCTCCCCCATCCCTGGGATTCTCCAGGCAAGAACACTGGAGTGGGTTGCCATTTCCTTTTCCAATGCATGAAAGTGAAAAGTGAAAGTGAAGTCGCCCAGTCATGTCTGACTCTTAGTGACCCCATGGACTGCAGCCCTCCAGGCTTCTCCATCCATGGGATTTTCCAGGCAAGAGTACTGGAGTGGGGTGCCATTGCCTTCTCCAAGAATAAGTGTTACCTGTTGTCTATTATCTGCTTTTTAGCATACTGGGTTACTGGAGTGTGATTAATGTTGATAGAGCATTCATCCTCCTCTTCCTCCACTCTGGGTTATTTAGCTGCTCTCTTCTGAGTGCTCCCACAGCATTTCCTACAAATTCTAGCCCTTCTCAATGCATTGTGATTATTTGATTACAAAACCGTATTTCTCCCATTAAATGAGTGGTTTTCAACCGGCTGTGAAATTTTGCCTACTCCTCTCCAGGGGACATTTGGCGATGTTTGGAGACATCTTTGGTTGTCACAACATTTTGATAGCACAACTGAGGCAGAATGCTACTGGTATCTGGTGCGTAGAGGCCAGGGATGCTGCTAAACAGCCTACAATGCACAGGACAGCTGCACAGCAAATAATTACTTTGCCCCAAATGTCAGTAGTGTTGTTGTGGTTGGGAAACCCTGTCCCGGACTGTGAATCCAAAAGGTAAATCTCCCCCGTCTTTATATATCCAACTTTATACTGAGGGTTTCCCAGGCAGATCAGTGGTAAAGAATCCACCTGCCAAGTAGAAGACGTGAGTTTGATCCTTGGATCCCCTGGAAGATCCCCTGGAGAAACAAATGGCAACCTGCTCCAGTATTCCTGCCTGGGAAATCCCATGGACAGAGGAGCCAGGCAGGCCACAGTCCATGGAGTCACAAAGAGTTGGACACTGCTTAGCTTTTGGAAGTCTCTGGTATAATGCCTCGTCTGGAGCAGGCACCCAAGCTGTTTACTGAATCAGTTGCGTGAATACTATTGATGACATGCAGAGGACATGATACTTCTGGTGAAGTTCTGTCTTCCTAAATCCTTATAGAACTCTATTAACCATGGACTCTGATGTTTGCATATTTATCACATGTTTATCACGAGACTCCAAAAGACAGCCCCCATAGCTATGTAAGAGAGGCTATCTGCTTTTATATCTATATGCTGGATATCTAAGCATATTTAATTTCCTTCTCTTTTGTAGTAGCTGGCCATCAGTGAGGGCCAAATCCATACAGATCCTCTGGTGAATTACTGCTGAGTATGATTTAGACTTATATTAGATCTCTGATAAAGTCCTAAGAAGATTTCTAATCTTTTTTATTCCCCCCCTCTCTCCAGCCACTTGAACATTGCTCCCTGTGACCTCTGGAAATGACTGGAAGGACACGAATCCCTAACCCTCTCAAGTCATTCCTTGATTCCTTGAATTGCTGACTGAATCAGCACAGAGGCACAGTCTCCCCTTTTCCCTCTGCCTCACCAGTTGCTACCAGTCAGAGAGGAAATGACTAAAGATGGAATGAAGGCCTCCAGCTGGGCTATAAGGAGATCTAGCCTGGTTTTAGCACCTTTTAATGTGAAAATATCTCTCAGCAGGACTTCCTCACTCATTGTTTGTTTAGTTATGTGGTCAGAAAGTGGACACAATTTTCTCAAATTATTCTTGCCAGACACTAAATTATATCTCAAAGAGCAAATCTTTTGATTTTTTTTCTCCATCATTCATTTTCATTTTTGTTATCACATCAAGGCACGATGGCTGATCCAACTGAAACAATTTTCTTGCTAAATTCCAGTGGAAGTGAAAAAAAGAGCCAGTTCAGAAAATAAGCAAGAGGGTTGAGTAGTTTATTTCTATAATGTGAAATCCAAGATAGAATTCAATTAATGCTAAGGAAACTTAATTGAATTCTATCTTGGAAGCATTAACTGAATTCTATCTTGGATTTCACATTATAGAAATAAACTACTCAATCCTCTTGCTTATTTTCTGAACTGGCTCTTTTTTTCTTTTTTTGCTAAAGCTGAAACTCCAGTACTTTGGCCACCTCATGCAAAGAGTTGACTTATTGGAAAAGACTCTGATGCTGGGAGGGATTAGGGGCAGGAGGAGAAGGGGACAACAGAGGATGAGATGGCTGGATGGCATCACTGACTCGATGGACGTGAGTCTGAGTGAACTCCGGGAGTTGGTGATGGACAGGGAGGCCTGGCGTGCTGTGATTCATGGGGTAGTGAAGAGTCGGACACTACTGAGCGACTGAACTGAACTGACTTGAAAAGGTATTGGCTTAAATATTGCCAAGTACAGGGTGAGAATGTGAGACTGGTTTACTGTCTGTTTGAAATTGTCACTGAGTAGCAGTGGGTTTGGATCAGAAGAGAAGAAGAGAAATGTCCTGCTGTGTAAAACAATTAAAGTTGACATTGGTTGTAAGCAGAAAAACTATTAAGAGGAGAGGGAAATTTTAGCTATGAGAAAATGATATAACTGCTAGCCTTTTATATTATTTCAGAACTAATTCTGTTATTTACAAGAACCGTCTATTTTTGTGCAGTGTGAACCCTTTTTATACACTAACATGTGTTACTCCAATTCGACCAGTAGGCACTGGTTGGTTTTAGGCACTGCCTGGGTGCTGGGATGCAGAAATGAAAGACACGTAGCCTTCAGAGGCATTCCCTTACCTACAGAATATCCAGTTATCTAATCTGGTTGTGATTAAGTATCTTTATCTGCAATCATGTTTCTGATGATAATAACTCCAGTTCTTATTTGCTGTGAGAGCCAAATGAGCTAGTTTATGTAAGAAAGCCTGTTCACTGGGAAATATAAAGCACTATATACATCAATTATTATTTTGTTTTTAGGGCCAAGTCTGAAAGTGGCTTACATCACTTCTACCCATGTCTAACTATCCAAATCACAGTCAAGGTAACTTCAAGGGCATCTGGGAATGTAAAGGAGCACATGAATTTTGGTGAGCACTTGATACACACCCCACTTTAGAGGGATGGAGAGAGGGGAAGTCTTAACTATGTAAATGCCTTAGAGAAGGATGATACAGGACTTCCCTGAATGAAGTGGTGATTATCCCTTATGTGATTAATGGGCATTTATACCACATGATACCCTGTGCATATGGAGATCAGTTCTAAGTTTGAAACTTATTTTATTACTTTACCAACTACTTCAGTATTCTTGTCTTGAGAACCCCATGAACAGTATGAAAAGGCAAAAAGGTAGGATACTGAAAGATGAATTCCCCACGTCCGTAGGCGCCCAATATGCTACTGGAGATCATTGGAGAAATAACTCCAGAAAGAATGAAGAGATGGAGCCAAAGCAACAACAACACCCAGTTGTGGATGTGACTGGTGATGCAAGTAAAGTCTGATGCCGTAAAGAGCAATATTGCGTAGGAACCTGGAATGTTAGGTTCATGAATCAAGGCAAATTGGAAGTGGTCAAATAGGTGATGGCAAGAGTGAACATTGACATTTTAGGAATCAGCGAACTAAATTGGACTGGAATGGGTGAATTTAACTCAGATGACCATTATATCTACTACCGTGGGCAAGAATCCCTTAGAAGAAATGGAGTAGCCATCATGGTCAACAAAAGAGTCTGAAATGCAGTACTTGGATGCAATCTCAAAAATGACAGAATGATCTCTGTTCGTTTCCAAGGCAAACCATTCAGTATCACAGTAATCCAAGTCTATGCCCTTACCAGTAATGCTGAAGAAGCTGAAGTTGAATGGTTCTATGAAAACCTATAAGACCTTCTAGAACTAACACCAAAAAAAGATGTCCTTTTCATTATAGGGGACTGGAATGCAAAAGTAGGAAGTCAAGAAATACCTGGAGTAACAGGCAAATTTGGCCTTGGAGTACAGAATGAAGCAGGGCAAAGGCTAACAGAGTTTGCCAAGAGAACACACTGGTCATAGCAAACACCCTCTTCCAACAACACAAAAGAAGACTCTACACATGGATATCACCAGATGGTCAATACTGAAATCAGACTGATTATATTCTTTGCAGCCAAAGATGGAGAAGCTCTATACAGTCAGCAAAAACAAGACCGGGAGCTGACTGTGGCTCAGATCATGAACTCTTTATTGCCAAATTCAGACTTAAATTGAAAAAAGTAGGGAAAACCACTAGACCATTTGTGTCTGACCTAAATTCAAACCCCTTATGATTATACAGTGGAAGTGACAAATAAATTCAAGGGATTATTTCTGATAGAGTGCTGAAGAACTGTGGACAGATGTTCATGACATTGTACTGGAGGCAGTGATGAAGACCATACCCAAGAAAGAGAAATGCAAAAAGGCAAAATGGTTATCTGAGGAGGCCTTACAAATAGCTGTGAAAAGAAAAGAAGCTAAAGGCAAAGGAGAAAAGGAAAGATATACCCGTTTGAATGCAGAGTCCCAAAGAACAGCAACGAGAGATAAGAAAGCCTTCCTCACTGATCAGTGCAAAGAAGTAGAGGAAAACAACAGAATGGGAAAGACTAGAGATCTCTTCAAGAAAGTTAGAGATACCGAGGGACCATTTCATGCAAAGATGGGCACAATAAAGGACAGAAATGGTATGGACCTAACAGAAGCAGAAGATATTAAGAAGAGGTGGCAAGAATACACAGAAGAACTATTCAAAGAAGATCTTCATGACCCAGATAATCACAATGCTGTGGTCACTCACCTAGAACCAAATATCCTGGAATGGGAAGTCAAGTGGGCCTTAGAAAGCATCACTACAAACAAAGCTAGTGGAGGTGATGGAATTCCAGTTGAGCTATTTCAAATCCTGAAAGATGATGCTGTGAAAGTGTTGCACTCACTATGCCAGCAAATTTGGAAAACTGAGCAGAGGCCACAGGACTGGAAAAGGTCAGTTTTCATTCCAATTCCAAAGAAAGGCAATGCCAAAGAATGCTCAAACTACCACACAATTGCACTCATCTCACACGCTAGTAAAGTAATGCTCAAAATTCTCCAAGCCAGGCTTCAAAAGTACCTGAACCAAGAACTTCCAGATGTTCAAGCTGAATTTAGAAAAGGCAGGGGAACCAGAGATCAAATTGCCAACATATGTTGGATCATCAAAAAAAGTGAGAGAATTCCAGAAAAACATCTACTTCTGCTTTATTGACAATGTCAAAGCCTTTGACTGTATGGATCACAACAAACTGTGGGAAATTCTTCAAGAGATGAGAATGCCAGACCACCTGACCTGCCTCCTGAGAAATCTGTGTACAGGTCAAGAAGCAACAGTTGACTGGTTCCAAACTGGGAATGGAGTCTGTCAAGGCTGTATATTGTCACCCTGCTTATTTAACTTATACACAGAGTACATCATGAGAAATGTTGGACTGGAAGAAGCACAAGCTGGAATCAAAATTTCTGGGAGAAATATCAATAACCTCAGATATTCAGATGATACCACCCTTATGGCAGAAAGCAAAGAAGAACTAAAGAGCCTCTTGATGAAAGTGAAAGAGGAGAGTGAAAAAGTTGGCTTAGAACTCAACATTCAGAAAACAGATCATGGCGTCTAGTCCCATTACTTCATGGAGTAACAATAGAACTTCATGGGGAAACAATAGAAACAATGACAGGCTTTATTTTTTTGGGCTCCAAAATCACTGCAGATGGTGACTGTAGCCATGAAATTAAAAGACACTTGCTCCTTGGAAGGAAAGTTATGACCAACCTAGATAGCATATTAAAAAGCAGAGACATTACTTTGCCAGAAAAGGTCCATCTAGTCAAAGCTATGGTTTTTCCAGTAGTCATGTATGGATGTGAGAGTTGGACTATAAAGAAAGCTGAGTGCCGAAGAATTGATGCTTTTGAACTGTGGTGCTGGAGAGGACTCTTGAGAGTCCCTTGGACTGCAAGGAGATCTAACCAGTCCATGCTAAAGGAGATCAGTCCTGAATATTCATTGGAAGAACTGATGCTAAAGCTGAAACTCCAATGCTTTGGCCGCCTGATGTGAAGAACTGACTCATTGGAAAAGGCCCTGTTGCTGGGAAAGATTGAAGGCAGGAGGGGAAAGGGGACAACAGAAGATGAGATGGTTGGATAGCATCACTGACTCAATGGACATGAGTTTGAGTAAACTCCGGGAGTTGGTGATAGACAGGGAGGCCTGGCGTGCTGCAGTTCACAGGGTCACAAAGAGTCAGACACATCTGAGTGACTGAACTGACCTGAACTGAGCTATGTGATATCAGGCAAGTTACTAAAGCTGTCTGAGCTTCAGTTTCCTCATTTGTGAAATGGGCCTGGCAATACCTTTCTTAAGAGCCTTTTATAACAATTGGAAATAAATATGTGAAATGCCTTTGCTCAGTATCTGTTGCCCAAGCAGGTACTCAAAAATAGTATATATTAATGTTTCTACTCTCTTCCTAATGCTGTAAGTGAGTAAATGGAGACCCATAAAACGCCTTTGCCAAGGATACAGCTAGTAAAAGGCAGAGCTGAAGCTAGCCCCCAGTACAATTACTCCTAATCTGATGTGCTTTCCCTTACAGTAATTTGTCACCAATACTTGAGTCATCCTTTGAAATGTTTCTTTGAATTGTCATCTCCATTTCTTAAGAAAGCCTCTTGCTTGGATTTAGGCAGTAATCTTACTGGTGCCTTTCATTCCAGTTTCTTTTCTGTTCTTATTCTCGGTGAATCTTCCAGATTTATTGTTTTCTTATCCTAGAATTTCCATTATCTACTACATCAACTCTAAATCCTTCTGCCTGTTTTTAAAGGTCTTCTATAATCTGTCCTTATCAGAAGACGCATGGAGCCTGGGGAACGGGCTGTATTATATACATGTGACTGGGACTGTATAAAGAAATGGCAACACATCAGCGGGTATGTGTTCCCTCCCCTCTTCCCAAATGATTGGCAGACTTTATCTGTAAAGGACAAGACAATAAATATCTTGGGCTTTGTGGGTCTCAGGGTCTCCATCACAACTACTTAACACTACCATTGTGTGAAAGGAGCCAAAGACTGTCTGTAAACAAACGTGGCTTTGTTCCAAGAACACTTTGCTTACAAAAATAGGCTTCTGGCTGGAACTTGACAACTCCCGTTCTACACTGCAGCTTCACACCACCTGTCTTTTTCTCTCTTTCCCTTTTTCCTGGCACATACCCTCTTTTCCATATGAACTAGTCTTCTTGCCATCATATACATGTGGTGTGAACATTCTTTTCCCCTCTGTCTTTGCTCGTACAACTCCAGAACCTAGAAAGCTCTTCTTTCTAACTATTCTGACACTTTCATCATTATGGTTGCCATCTGACCTCTTTTCCAGTCTAAACCATATCAACAACAATATTTAATTATATAAATTTTATTTATTGCTAATTGTTTCATGTGTGTCTTAGCTCCCCCAATTAAAATTGCACATTCCTATAGTCCCAAATTGTGCCTATTGTATATGTAATTAGATATTATAAAGTAAATACCAGTTGATTCAATTTTTTGGACCTGTATACTACTCTAGCAATCTGAACTAAGAACTTGGCAGATAACTTGGCTTACTTCATAAAGATTATGTGGAAGTTGGCGATCAAAAATTGTTAGTAAAGCAAATGGTGCCAGTAAAACATAACTCAGAAAAAGTGTCTACAGTGTCATTTTCATATTTTTAGTTTGTATACAGAAATCCTCTCATAGTTTTCTATGGATTCATCTGAAGATTTATCTGCTTTGGAGCTAATCTTTTCAAATATTCCAAGCCCACTGACTTTGGCACATAAATTTGCCAGGCCTAGAAAAAGACAGCGGAGAAGGCAATGGCACCCCCCTCCGGTACTCTTGCCTGGAGAATCCCAGGGATGGGGGAGCCTGGTGGGCTGCCGTCTATGGGGTCGCTAAGAGTCAGACACTACTTCACTTTCACTTTCACTTTTCACTTTCATGCATTGGAGAAGGAAATGGCAACCCACTCCAGTGTTCTTGCCTGGAGAATCCCAGGGATGGGGGAGCCTGGTGGGCTGCCGTCCATGGGGTCACACAGAGTTGGACACGACTGACGTGACTTAGCAGCAGCAGCAGCAGCAGAAAAAGATAGAGAAATGTTCAGCTGAGTCAGTGTGGCTGAAATATAGAGGGACTTCTTTGAAATGTAGTGTGACTTTGGCAGCAGTGAATTGGTTCAGATTTCCCAGGTTTTTTTCCCCATATTTCTTTTTTTTTTTAATTTTATTTTATTTTTAAACTTTACATAATTGTATTAGTTTTGCCAAATATCAAAATGAATCCGCCACAGGTATACATGTGTTCCCCATCCTGAACCCTCCTCCAATTTAATTTGGATGTTTTGTGTATGATCCAGTACAGTGGAATGGTGATGACAAAATTGTATTATGTCTTTTGAATGGTTTGCAGACAATCTGTGAGCCTTTATTCATCTTGGGTATGTTCTTCTACCTCTTTTTAGCTTTTCCGAATTGTTCTATCTCTAGTCTCTCCTAGGAGACTGTAAGCTCTCCAAGGGCAGATATCTACTTTTATATTATTTTGATCTTTCCTTATTCTCTGTACACTGATTTTGATTGGTTGAATGAATAAGTAGCTGAACAATCTAGGAGAATAAATATATATCAAATGACTGTATATAATGGAGAAAGAGGTTTGTATGTATTTTATAAAAAATGCTTAGATAAAGTTGTCAAGGCAGGAAAGTACAAAAAGCTTTCTTAGGTCTTTAACACATTCTTAATCAATTGGCCTGTTTAAGTTAGTTCTCTTTGGTAGGCTATGCTCACCTATTATCAGGGAAATATCAATAGGGAATTCCAAAATTTTCCAAGAGACTGGGATGCTGGGACTTCTGAGGTCATTAAGGTCATCTAGTAGTGTTAAATGTTCATCCTTTGAAAGACCTAAGAAAAGACTCCCACATTTGCTCATATGATACCTATTCATGTAAATCTACATAGTCAAATGAGGGCTTATAGTTCTCACATCTGGAGAACTGTGTGCTTTTTGGTTAAATGGTGTTATGTATCCGCTTAAATTATTTTTCTTGTTTCAAAAATAAGGGAAAGTCCCATATTCCAAACACAAATTTTATAATAATATCACTTTCACACTCCTGTTTCTGATAGAATAAATTCTTAAGTCAGTATCCTATAATTTTAACAATAAAAGAGATTCTGATCAATTTTTCAGAAACACCCAGGTCCCTCTTTAGACTTGGCAAATTCTGGCATTTTAATAGACATTTTGATTTTTTTTTAAAAGCCCTAATTTTAAAGAGGTGAATAATTAAAACAAATAGGATGGAAACTTGACCAGTTTTAATATTTCATTGAAATATTTTGTGGATATTGCCTTTCTTCCTCACTTTGCTAGGTTTTTCCAGTGCTGCTAATCTCTGTCTCTGTTCCATCCTGGTCTCTAAATGTGTTTGTTCCATACAGTTTGTGTATATGTTCATTCATTGATTCAACAAATACTTGTCAAGTAGTTACTTAAGCACTTACTCTTAGATGTACTCAAATTAATCAATTGGCCTGCCATCAAGGATCAGCTTGAAAACTTTTTGGGACTTGATACATTGCAGAAATACCAAATTCACTTAAGTTCAATATATTTTTAAAGAATTGGCTCTGTTTTGTGAACTATATGCCTGACTTTTTGGGAAAATGCGACACAATTCTTTTTGAAGCCTTTGAAGATGAAGTGTGGCTCTCATATAGTCTTGCATTTAAAATTCCTTCTATAGGTTAAGAACTCAGTAGGTATGTGTTGAACAAATAAGTAGATAATTAGCCTGCAGTGTATAAGTTTACTTATTTTTTTACTTAAAAATTTTGGTAAGAACATTTAACATGAGATTTACCCTTTTAACAAATTTTTAAGAGTGCAATACAGTATTCTTAACTATAGGTAGGATGTTGTACAGCAAATTTCTAGAATTTATTCATTTTGTGCAGCTGACATGTTATGTCCATTGAATAGCAATCGCCCATTTCCCTCTCCTTCCAGCTGCTTGCTACCATCATTTTATTTCTGTGAGTTTGGCTATCTTGTTGTGAAAGTGTAGTCACTCAGTCGTGTCCGACTCTTTGTGACCCCATGGACTGTAGCCTCTGTCCATGGAATTCTCTAGGCAAGAATACTGGAGTGGGTAGCCATTTCCTTCTCCAGGGGTTCTTCCCAACCCAGGGATAGAACCCAGGTCACCCATATTGCAGGCAGATTCTTTATCATCTGGAGCACAAGGGAAGCCCTTGACTATCTTAGATACCTCATATAAGTGGAATCATGCAATCAATCATATAGTAATCTTCTGTGACTGGCTTATTTCATTTAGCATAACATCCCTTAGCTTCATTGTATTATTGTGTACTGGCAGAATTTCCTTCTTTTTCAAGGTTGGAATAGTCCATGGTATGTATATACCACATTTCTTTATTCATTCATCAGTGGACATTTAGATTATTTCCAAATGTTGGCTGTTGTGAATATTGCTGCAGTGAACATGGAAATGCAGCTGTCTCTTCAAGATCCTGATTTCAGTTCTTTCAGATGTAAGTCCAGAAGTGAGATTGCTGGGTCATTTGGTGGTTCTCCTTTATACTTCTTTGAGGATCCTCCACACTGTTTTCCATAGCACTGTACCATTTTACATTTCTATTAGCCATGTACAAGAGTTCCAGTTTTTCCACATCTTTGTCAATACTTGTTATTTTATTTTTGTTTTTAATGATAGCCATCCTAACAGATGTGAGATGATAATCTCATTGTGGTTTTGATTCCCTTGATGATTAGAGAGGTTGAACATCTTTTCATATGTCTGTTGACCATTTGTATGCCTTCTGTGGATAAATGTTTTTTCAAGTCATTTGTTGTTGTTCAGTTGTGTCTGACTCTTGGCTACCCGATGGACTGCAGCACACCAGGCTTCCCTGCCCTTCACCAACTCCTGGAGTTTACTTAAACTCATGTCCAGCTCGGCTGGTAAAAACTCCACCTGCAATGCAGGAGACCGCAGTTCGATTCCTGGATCAGGAAGATCCGCTGGAGAAGGGAAAGGCTACCCACTCCAGTATTCTAGCCTGGAGAATTCCCTGGACTGAGGAGCTTGGCAGGTTACAGTCCATGGGGTCACAAAGAGTTGGACATGACTGAGCGACTTTCACTTACACATTGAGTCAGTAATGTCATCCTACCATCTCATCCTCTGTCGTCCCCTTCTCCTCCTGTCTTCCATCTTTCCCAGCATCAGGGTCTTTTCCAATGAGTCAGCTCTTCACATCAGGTGGCCAGAGGATTGGAGTTTCAGCTTCAGCATCAATCTTTCCAATGCATATTTAGGGTTGATTTCCTTTAAGATGGACTGGTTTAATCTCCTTGCAGGCCAAGGTACTCTCAAGAGTCTTCTCCAGCACCACAGTTTGAAGGCATCAATTCTTCAGCACTCAGTCTTTTTTATTGTCTAGCTCTCACATCTGTACATGACTACTGGAAAAATCATAGCTTTGACTATACAGACCTTTGTAGGCAATGTCTCTGTGTTTTAATTGAAGTCATTCGGCCAAATATCTTAAAAATCAAGATATTTAGAGACTTTCTTTCCTTGCTATTTATTCTTGGCAACCTTGTGGAAGACCAGTTGATTGTATATTCATGGGTTTAATTTGGAGCTGTCTGCTCTGTTTCCTAGGTCTATATGTCTGTTTTTATGCTAGTGCTATATTGCTTTAAAATAATTAAAGCATTTTGTAATATATTTTGAAATTGAGAATTGTGATGCATAAAAGACATCCAGATAGGCAAGGAAGAAGTAAAATTATCTCTGTTTGTAGACAATATGATTTTACATGTAGAAGACCTTAAACATTCCACAAATAACTATTAAAACCTATAAATTCAGTAAAAGTGCAGGATATAAAATTAACAGATAAATAAGTTGTGTATTTCTATATACTTACAATTAACTATCTGAAAATAAATTCAGAAAACAATATAATTTACAACAGAATCGAAAGTAAGAAGATACTTAGGAATAAGCTTAACCAAGGAGCTGAAAGAAAGACTTGCACACTGAAAACTATGAAAGATTGATGAAGGAAATCAAAGAGGGTAAAAATAAATGGAAAGATATTCCATGCTCATAGATTGGAAGACTTAATATTATTAAAATGTTCATACTACCCAAAGTGATTTGCATATTCAATACGATCTTTACCACTGGCTTTTTTTCTTTTTTCCAGAATTAGAAAAACAATCCTAAAATTAAGGTACCATAAAAAAAATTCCAAGTAGCTGAAGCAATCTTGGGAAAAGAAAAATAAAGCTATAGACATTGCAGTGTATAGTTTTTAATAAAGAAAGTACTAGAAAATGTACTGGAGAGTCATTTGAAAAAAAAAAAGGGTTTGGGCAATGTAAGGACATTGCTAGCTAACTATATGTTATTGAAAATGTCTAAATATTAGCTGCCATGGAAAGATACATTTGCTTCCTGGTTTAAACCAAGTGTTTCTAAAAGAGTGCTTTAAAGTTCCATGGGATAATAATAAAGATCTTTTGTGAAGAAGTGTATTCTTTGGTCACCTAAGCTTGAGAAATGCTGAGTTAAACAAGGAAAATAATCTTTGCTGCAGCTTCTCAGAGTCTTTAATGTGCATTGTGAAAATCCAAGAAGTGTGATAGAGTGTGTTGCGTATCTCCAACATATATTTCCATTAAATTCCACTAATAGAACATTTCTTAGTACTGGTGCTTGTGCAAAATAAACTTCAGAAAGTGGTGTTTTAAAGGAATGATATTCCAATTGTGTTCTGTTAGGTCCTAGGACACAGGAGAGGTTCTTGGAGACTTCTACAGGGCAGGGTGAGCCATGGTAAGAATATAGGCTTCCACTGTAGCTTAAACCAGAAAAAAATGTAGTTTTATCAGTTTATGTGTTTGAATTCTACATGACATTGTATATAGGCTCCTGTAAAATATTTGTTAATTATTGCTCTAGGGTTGGGGATGTTTTGATGCTTTTGAACTGTGGTGCTGGAGAAAACTCTTGAGTCCCTTGGACTGCAAGGAGATCAAACCAATCAATCCTAAAAGAAATCAATCCTGAATATTCATTGGAAGGACTGATGCTGAAGCTGAAGCTCCAATACTTTGGCCGCATGATGGGAAGAACTGACTCATTGGAAAAGACCCTGATGTTGGGAAAGATGGAAGGCAGGAGGAGAAGGGGATGACAGAGGATGAGATGGTTGGATGGCATCACCGACTCAATAGACATGAGTTTGAGCAAGCTCAGGGAGTTGGTGATGGACAAGAAGGCCTGGCGTGCTGCAGACCATGCGGTTGCAAAGAGTCAGATGTGACTGAGTGACTGAACTGAACTGAAGGTTGGGGAAAAATTAGTTTTTTTAAAAAATAAACAATGAAATTTCTAATATAACTCTAAAGTGGCTATGACATCCCCTATGCAGTAATAAATTTCATAAAGGTGTACCCTCCCAGCCCTATTATTTAGAATATCCCTCAGACATCTTAAAGCAAGTTCACATACAGTCCACATGCATCTGTACAGATGTCAGAGATGTAGACTTGATGTGCTGAACTTCCAAATTAGTTTTCTTCCTCAAGTGCTTTTCTTTCAACCCAGAATATTCTACCTCTTAGGATTCTTTGTGGATTTTCTTGAGTATTATTATGAAATGGTTTGGTCATACTGGGTTGGCCAACCCAATGTAAGCATATAAAGGTTAATAATGAATAACTTTTTATTAAGAAACACTTAATGTGAATAAAAAGTATAAAATTAAAGTTCATAAAGCATAATATAATTAACTCCTATCTATTTACAACTCTGTTGAAACTGTCTGTATATTTTTTCCTAAATCCCAGATTCCCCCTGCCATTCCCTTCTTTGATTTTGGAGTTTGTCATCTCTATGCATTGAATTTTTATTTCATACATATGTATACCTGAACAGCATAGTATTCTTTTGCATGTCTTTTCCCTCTCATAAACTATCATCTTTATGGGCACTGTATTTTTTGCTCTGCATTGTGTTTATGAAATTTATCCATATTGATACAGTAACTCTGGTTCATTTATCTTCACTGCTATTAGGTGGGCTTCCCAGGTGACACTAGTGGTAAAGAACCTGCCTCCCAACACAGGAGATGTAAGAGATACGGTTCTGTCTCTGGGTCAGGAAGATCCCCTGAAGGAGGACATGGCAACTCACTCCAGTATTCATGCCTGGGAATCCCATGGGCAAAGGAGCCTGGTGGGCTGTAGTCTACAGGGTCACAAAGTGTCAGACATGACTGAGGTGATTTAGCACGCATGCATGCTACTTGGTATTCTAAGTCATCCAGTGATGAACATATTTAGATTGTTCCCCATTATTTGCAATTAAAAATGAGGCTGCCATGAATAATATTTTAAGAATAATAATTTAAACTTTTCCTTATGCACACATGCAGAAGTTTCTTTTCCAAAAAGTGGAATTTATGGATCATGGGGTATATACATATTAAACTTTCCTAGATTGCTTCTCAAGTGATTGTGTCAATTTATATACCCACCAACAGTTTTCTTTCACCAGCCAATATTTCTCTTGACTATATATCCTTGCCAACACTCAGAATGATAAAATTTTGGCCAGTAGGATGAGTGGAAATAGTATTTTCATATTATTTTAATTTGCATTTCATTGTTTATTAGTGGTGTTGGATAGCTTTTTACATGACTTTTGGCCTTTTGGGTTTCTTATACTTTAAAACCCTCTTCATCTCTTTTGCTCATCTGAAATCTTTCATGTTTTTTTAATGCCCTTTATGGGGGGAAAAAAAAATCTTTAGGCCCATTCTGGAATGTGATAGGGTAATTTTGTGGTTTACTATGAAAAAAAAGTCATTCTGTCTTCATCATATTCAGACTGGTTGGAGAAGAATTTGACCTGTAGCCCCATGTGACATTTTGAATCACTTATCACCTCTCAGAAGGCTATGTTGAGGCAATGGCTACAGCAAAATTTCACCATCATGTAAGGACCCTGAACAAGGCACAGAGTACTGAAGCATTGTCTGTAAAGATTCAAGCCTAGGTGAGAAGCTTCAGTCTCCAAGATAAAGCTAGAGATTTACTAAGACTCTACACTTCAACTTTCACTTTTCATCTGAAAACCTCCAGGCATTCAGGAAACACTTATTAATTAAGCTTTACAACAGCCCTGTGAACTAGGTAAGGATATTCAGGAATGCTTCTCCAGGGAAACAATATGGCAGCTGTTTGGCAACATGCAGGAATACTAAGTGGCAGACAGAAAGGAATTACAGACATGTGCAATTAAAAAATGAGAAGAGCACTTGAAGGTGGGGCGTTGTCTTGGAATTTGGCTGGGCTCCTAGCATCGGTTGCTCTGTGTCAGCAGGAGGGCTGGTTCTGGCAGTGAGTACTGCTGAAAGCCCAGGTGAGCCTGGGCCACTTTGAGTCTGAGTGCAGTACTTCAGTGTTTCCTTCGAGAAGATGATGTTTGCTTGTTTGTTTATTGGTTTAATTACATGAACTACCACTCCTCATGCTTCAAAGCTTACTCTGAGGGATGAACAGTGCTAATGTAGAAAAATAAGTAAAATACAGACCCTTCTGAGTGAAAATGTCTATTTTTCATGATCAAAAGATTTCCTCTGAGTTTTCTTTTTTCTGTCAAGACAATCTGGGGCAGAGAACACCAATTAGAAACAAAAATCACATCAACAATGCCAGTATTTAGGATTTAGAAGGAAAAGTGTTTACTGTTTAAAAGTTCAAAATTTAAATAGATTAGTTTTCTTTAGTAAAGAAAAAAATAGGATAATCTAATTGTCTTTTCTTCTGTCTAGAAGTTTTAAATTTTAAGATCTCGTGTTACTTTTTTTTTTTTTTGTGAACACAGGCACCAAAGTTATAAGTTTAAGCTCAAAAGAGTTTTGGTGAGTCCTAGAGAAGAATTATTCACTTTCAGTGTTAAAGGAGAATATAATTAATGTTATTGGGTATTTCTACCTGTGCCAAGTAACTTATATATGTTAATTTTATATAAGTTTTTATGTATATATTTTCTTCATACATCTAATATTGGGTAGGTCAGAAAGTTCATTTGGGGAAAACCCAAATGAACTTTCTGGCCTACCCAATATGTTAATTTCACAGAAAGACATACAATGAAAAGCAAAATATCGCCACTCTCACCATCTCTTCCTTTTGTATATATTTTCAGAAAAGAAAAAAAGGTTTTATGCATCTACCTGTATGTGTAGAAATATATATGGTGAATATACAATTGTATGTATGTTTATATATTTAAAATACATGTATAATTTTAATTTATGCAACTGGAATCATACTATGCAAACCACTGTCTTCATAGATTTTAAGATATAATATATATGGGAATTTTTTCCCCTTAAGCATGTACAGACCACCCTCATTTTTTTGACTGCATGATATTTCATTGTGTGAAGGTACTGGAGTATATTAACTGGTGCTTGTTGATGGATATTTAGATTGCTTCCTTATTTTATAATTATAAACAATTCTAAAGATATATCTGTGTCCTGGCATATATTTTTGAATATGCATGTCCATAAAAAGATTTCTAGCCATGGAACGGTTTGGGTTAAAGAATGTGTATATTTAGAAATTTAATAGATATGAGAAAAATTGCTATCCAAAAATATGTAAATTTACATTTTTCTGTCAATAATAGAAATTCCTGTTTCCACACACGGTTGCCAACACTGGGTATTATGGGGTTTTTTTGTTTTGTTTTATAATTTTCTTTTTTTATTTTTAAACTTTACATAATTGTATTAGTTTTGCCAAATATCAAAATGAATCCGCCACAGGCATACATGTGTTCCCCATCAAATTTTTGCCAGATAGGTGAATTGTGGTCGTTCATTATTTTGATTTATATTTCTTTAAATTTAAGAAGTGGAGAATGTTTTTGTATGTATAAAGGACCTTTTTATAAGTTTTCCAGTAAACTACCTGTTCATTGTCATTGACTGTTTTCTATTGCATTGTTTTTTAAAAATATTTATTTATTTCTGCCTGTGCTGGGTCCTGATTGCTGCATGGGCTTCTCTCTAGTTGTGGAGAGCAGGGGCTACTGTCTAGTTGCAGTGTGGGCTTCCCGTTGCGGTGGCTTCTCTTGTTGTGGAGGACAGGTGCTAGGCTGCTCGGGCTTCAGCAGTTGTAGCTCCCTGGCTCTGGAGCACAGGATCAATAGTTGCTGTGCTGGATCTAGTTGTTCCATGGTATGTGGGATCTTCCTGCGTCAGGGATTGAAGCCATGTCTCCTGCATTGACAGGTAGACTGTTTTTTTAAAATTTATTTTTTTTAGTTCAAGGATAATTGTTTTATAGTATTGTGTTGTTTTCTACAAATATCAACATGAATCAACCATAAATTTATCCATGGGCAGGTGGATTCTTTACCACTGAGTCACCAGAGAAGCCCTACATGTCTTTTAAAAATTTATTTATATAGTTCAGTTCAGTTCAGTTCAGTCGCTCAGTCGTGTCCAACTCTTTACGAACCCATGAATTGCAGCACGCCAGGCCTCCCTGTCCATCACCAACTCCCAGAGTTCACTCAGACTCACGTCCATCAAGTCAGTGATGCCATCCAGCCATCTCATCCTCTGTCTTCCCCTTCTCCTCCTGCCCCCAGTCCCTCCCAGCATCAGAGTCTTTTCCAATGAGTCAACTCTTCGCATCAGGTGGCCAAAGTATTGGAGTTTCATCTTCAACATCAGTCCTTCCAAAAAACACCCAGGACTGATCTCCTTTAGGATGGACTGGTTGGATCTTGCAGTCCAAGGGTCTCTCAAGAGTCTTCTCCAACACCACAGTTCAAAAGCATCAATTCTTCAGCGCTCAGCTTTCTTTATGGCTCAACTCTCATCCATACATGACTACTGGAAAAAACATAGCCTTGATGAGACGGACCTTTGTTGGGAAAGTAATGTCTCTGCTTTTGAATATGCTATCTAGGTTGGTCATAACTTTCCTTCCAAGGAGTAAGCGTCTTAATTTCATGGCTGCAATCACCATCCCCAGTGATTTTGGAGCCCAGAAAATAAAGTCAGCCACTGATTCCACTGTTTCCCCATCTATTTGCCATGAAGTGATGGGACCAGATGCCATGATCTTCATTTTCTGAATGTTGAGCTTTAAGCCAACTTTTTCACTCTCCTCTTTCATTTTCATCAAGAGGCTTTTTAGTTCCTCTTCAGTTTCTGCCTTAAGGGTGGTGTCATCTCCATATCTGAGGTTATTGATGTTTCTCCCGGCGATCTTGATTCCAGCTTGTGCTTCTTCCAGCCCAGCGTTTCTCATGATGTACTTTGCATATAAGTTAAACAAGCAGGGTGACAATATACAGCCTTGACGTACTCCTTTTCCTATTTGGAACCAGTTGTTCCATGTCCAGTTCTAACTGTTGCTTCCTGACCTGCATTTACGTTTCTCAAGAGGCAGGTCAGGTGGTCTGGTATTCCCATCTCTTTCAGAATTTTCCACAGTTTATTGTGATCCACACAGTCTAAGGCTTTGGCATAGTCAATAAAGTAGAAATAGATGTTTTTCTGGAACTCTCTTGCTTTTTTGATGATCCAGCGGACGTTGGCAATTTGATCTCTGGTTCCTCTGCCTTTTCTAAAACCAGCTTGAACATCTGAAAGTTCACAGTTCACATATTGCTGAAGCCTGGCTGGAGAATTTTGAGCATCACTTTGCTAGCGTGTGAGATGAGTACAATTGTGCAGTAGTTTGAACATTCTTTGGTTTTACCTTTCTTTGGGATTGGAATGAAAACTGACCTTTTCCAGTCCTGTGGCCACTGCTGAGTTTTACATGTTTGCTGGCATATTGAGTGCAACACTTTCACAGCATCATCTTTCAGGATTTGAAAGAGCTCAACTGGAATTCCATCACCTCCACTAGCTTTGTTCGTAGTGATGCTTCCTAAGGCCCTCTTGACTTCACATTCCAGGATGTCTGGCTCTAGGTGAATGATCACACCATCATGATTATCTGGGTCGTGAAGATCTTTTTTGTACAGTTCTTCTGTATATTCTTGCCACCTCTTCTTAATATCTTCTGCTTCTGTCAGATCCATACCATTTCTGTCATTTATAGAGCTCATCTTTGCATGAAATGTTCCTTTGGTATCTCTAATTTTCTTGAAGACACCTCTAGTCTTTCCCATTCTGTTGTTTTCCTCTATTTCTTTGCATTGATCGCTGAGGAAGGCTTTCTTTTCTCTCCTTGCTATTCTTTGAAACTCTGCGTTCAAATGGGAATATCTTTCTTTTTCTCCTTTGCTTTTCACTTCTCTTCTTTTCACAGCTATTTGTAAGTCCTCCTCAGACAGACATTTTGCTTTTTTGCATTTCTTTTCCATGGGGATGGTCTTGATCCCTGTCTCGTGTACAATGTCATGAACCTCTGTCCATAGTTCATCAGGCACTCTGTCTAGCAGATCTAGTTCCTTAAATCTATTTCTCACTTCCCCTGTATAGTCATAAGGGATTTGATTTAGGTCATACCTGAATGGTCTAGTGGTTTTCCCCACTTTCTTCAATTTAAGTCTAAATTTGGCAATAAGGAGTTCATGATCTGAGCTATAGTCCACTCCCAGTCTTGTTTTTGCTGATTGTATAGAGCTTCTCCATCTTTGGCTGCAAAGGATATAATCAATCTGATTTCAGTGTTGACCATCTGGTGATGTCCATGTGTAGAGTCTTCTCTTGTGTTGTCGGAAGAGGGTGTTTGCTATGACCAGTGCATTCTCTTGGCAGAACTCTGTTAGCCTTTGCCCTGCTTCATTCTGTATTCCAAGGCCAAATTTGCCTGTTACTCCAGGTGTTTCTTGACTTCCTACTTTTGCATTCCAGTCCCCTGTAATGAAGAGGACATCTTTTTTGGGTGTTAGTTCTAGAAGGTCTTATAGGTCTTCATAGAACCGTTCAACTTCAGCTTCTTCAGCTTCTTCAGCACTTCTGGTAGGGGCATATTTATACAAGGTCTTTCTAAAAACTAGGAAATTAGCTTTTGGTACATGGAACAATGGACTGGTTCCAAATTAGTAAAGTTATATGTCAAGACTGTATTTTGTCATCCTGTTTATTTAATTTATATCCAGAGTACATTATGCAAAATGCCAGGCTGGATGGAGCACAACCTTGAATCAAGATTGCCAGGATAAATATCAATAACTTCAGATATGCAGATGACAGTGCCCTTATGGCTAAAAGTGAGGAAGAACTAAAGAGCCTCTTGATGAAAGTGAAAGAGGGGAGTGAAAAAGTTGGCTTAAAGCTCAACATTCAGAAAATAGATCATGGCATCCAGTCCCATCACTTCATGACAAATAGATGGGGAAACAGTGGAAACAGTGGCTGACTTAATTTTCTTGGGCTCCAAAATTACCGCAGATGGTGACTGCAGCCATGAAATTAAAAGATTCTCGCTTCTTGGAAGAAAAGCTATGAGAAACCTAGACATATTAAAAAGCATATTAAAAAGCAGAGACATTACTTTGACGACAAAGATCCATTTATTCAAAGCTATTGTTTTTCCAGTAGTCATGTATGGATGTGCGAGTTGGACCATAAAGAAAGCTGAGCACCAAAGAATTGATGCTTTTGATCTGTGGTGTTGAACAAGACTCTTGAGAGTCTCTTGGACAGCAAGGTGATCAAACCAGGAAGGACTGATGCTGAAGCTGAAGCTCCAATACTTTGGCCACCTGATGGTGAATGGACTCATTGGAAAAGACCCTGAGGCTGGGAAAGATTCAAGGCAGGAGTAGAAGGGGACGACAGAGGATGAGATGGCTGGATGGCATCACCAACTCAATGGACATGAGTTTGGGTAAATTTGGGAGATGGTTACAGACAGGGAAGCCTGGCATGCTGCAGTCCATGGGCTCACAAAGAGTCAGACATGACTGAGCTACTGAACTGAACTGAACTCATATTGAATATATTTTTGAAGTAATTGAATTTTTTTACTTTTTTTTTTCTGTGCAGAAATCTTATATTTTTATGTAAGCAATTCCTTTATGTAATCAAAATTTATTTATGTAAATAATTTCTTTAAAAAATTGCTTCTAGGTTTTATCTTTTGTTTTACAAAGATATTTTCAATTCTAAGTTTATAAACCAGTTTGCCTGTGTTTATTCTAGTGCTTTCAGAGGTTTTACTTACAACTTTTCAATTCATCTGTTTTTTTTTTATTATTTATTTATTTATTATTATTTTTTTTTTAATGAGAAGCATTACAGCATTGGATTGCACTTGGGAGCAGACTGAACAAGTAGGGGCTATGGGTGGCAGGTTTGTTGTAATAAGATGATGAAGTGACCTCAAGTACCTGTGAGAGGATGTGATTGGCTTGTTTGAATGATTTTGCAGACTAGCAGAAAAATGAAAGCATTTAGATTGAGGACCGAGTGCACCTGGTCCTGCTGATACGGGAATTAGCCAGGTGAGGAGCCTTTCCACTGGGTGAGGGACATATCTGGTAAGTGCAAGTGAACTTAAGCTTTTGGGCCTTGTGAGGCTCAAAGATATCAAGGCAGAACATAGACTTACATGATAGTCTTCCATTTTCAATTTTCTAGTTCATTAAAAGATCAATATTATACATATTGCTTAACTTTATGTTTGAATATGTTAACCTTTACAGTTTTGCAAAACTCTTCTCTGAAAAAATATTGCTTTTACTTGTTAAACCCAGGTTTCTAAGTAAGACTTTAGTTTGAAAACAAACCAAAAAAACCTTGGAAACCAAAGGACCACAATCTGCTGTTTCCCTCTTATATCACTAAACTTGCTCCCTACTTGAAGATAATTAAGAAGGGACAAACAGCAAATGATGAACCATATGTAGAAGAAATAGTCCTATGATATATTTTAACTTTCCTCCCTATAAAGATACTCTTCCTCTGTAATTAATAAGCATTTTGAGAAAGCAATACTTGAAATAAGTAAATATTTTATTCCACATCAAACTTTCAGTTTATTCACTTATATTTAAATGGACTCATGATTTCCTGTATTTCTCAGTGGGTTATAGTTCATTAATATCTTTATTTATTTTAACACTCAAATTGTCTGTAATTTAGTCAGTGTGAACTCCTTCAAGCTCATATTATAAGGATATGATTGGGTTGAAATCTACCATCTTGATGCCTGTTCTTTGTTCTACTTTTCCTCTCCCCTGCCACCCCTTCATTTGGATTGCATGTTTTAAAAATAATTTTTTTCTTTTCCTTTTATGGGATTTTGAGCCAATAATTCTTTTGTTGTTTTATTTCAGTGGTCATTTAAAGCTTATAATATCTATTTTTGACTTATCACAATCTATTTTCAAGTAACAGGACACAACTTTGTGTATCTTTTAAGAGCTATGAAGCAGTATACTTCCATTTCAACTCTCCTGGTATTTGAGCTATTATTATACATCTTACTGTTGTATTTGTTATAAATTCTACAATTTGTTGTTATTTTTGCTTTAAAATATCATTTATATTTTTTGTGTTGACCATGATGGCTACTCCATTTCTTCTAAGGGATTCCTGCCCACAGTAGTAGATATAATGGTCATCTGAGTTAAATTCACCCATTCCAGTCCATTTTAGTTCACTGATTCCTAGAATGTCAACATTCACTCTTGCCATCTCCTGTTTGACCACTTCCAATTTGCCTTGATTCATGGACCTGACATTCCAGGTTCCTATGCAATATTGCTCTTTACAGCATTGGACCTTGCTTCTGTCACCAGTCACATCCACAACTGGGTATTGTTTTTGCTTTGGCTCCATCCCTTCATTCTTTCTGGAGTTATTTCTCCACTGATCTCCAGTAGCATATTGGGCACCTACTGACCCAGGTAGAGGAAAACAACAGAATGGGAAAGACTAGAGGTTTCTTCAAGAAAATTAGAGATACCAAAGGAACATTTCATGCAATAATGGGCTCAATAAAGGACAGAAATGGTATGGACCTGACAGAAGCAGAAGATATTAAGAAGAGGTGGCAAGAATATACAGAAGAACTGTACAAAAAAGATCTTCATGACCCAGATAATCATGATGGTGTGATCACTCACCTAGAGCCAGACATCCTGGAATGTGAAGTCAAGAGGGCCTTAGGAAGCATCACTACGAACAAAGCTAGTGGAGGTGATGGAATTCCAGTTGAGCTATTCCAAATACTGAAAGATGATGCTGTGAAAGTGCTGCACTCGATATGCCAGCACATTTGGAAAACTCAGCAGTGGCCACAGGACTGGAAAAGGTCAGTTTTCATTCCAATCCCAAAGAAAGGCAATGTCAAAGAATGCTCAAATTACTGCACAATTGCACTCATCTCACACGCTAGTAAAGTAATGCTCAAAATTCTCCAAGCCAGGCTTCAACAATACGTGAACTGTGAACTTCCAGATGTTCAAGCTGGTTTTAGAAAAGGCAGAGGAACCAGAGATCAAATTGCCAACGTCCACTGGATCATTAAAAAAGCAAGAGAGTTCCAGAAAAACATCTATTTCTACTTTATTGACTATGCCAAAGCCTTAGACTGTGTGAATCACAATAAACTGTGGAAAATTCTGAAAGAGATGGGAATACCAGACCACCTGACCTGCCTCTTGAGAAACGTAAATGCAGGTCAGGAAGCAACAGTTAGAACTGGACATGGAACAACTGGTTCCAAATAGGAAAAGGAGTACGTCAAGGCTGTATATTGTCACCCTGCTTGTTTAACTTATATGCAAAGTACATCATGAGAAACGCTGGGCTGGAAGAAGCACAAGCTGGAATCAAGATCGCCGGGAGAAACATCAATAACCTCAGATATGGAGATGACACCACCCTTAAGGCAGAAACTGAAGAGGAACTAAAAAGCCTCTTGATGAAAGTGAAAGAGGAGAGCGAAAAAGTTGGCTTAAAGCTCAACATTCAGAAAACGAAGATCATGGCATCTGGTCTCATCACTTCATGGGAAATAGAGCAGGAAACCTCAGTCCATCATCATCAGGCACTCTATCTATCAGATCTAGTCCCTTAAATCTATTTCTCACTTCCACTGTATAATCATAAGGGATTTGATTTAGGTCATACCTGAATGGTCTAGTGGTTTTCCCCACTTTCTTCAATTTCAGTCTAAATTTGGCAATAAAGAGTTCATGATCTGATCCACAGTCAGCTCCTGGTCTTGTATTTGCTGACTGTATAGAGCTTCTCCATCTTTGGCTGCAAAGAATATACTCAGTCTGATTGCGGTGTTGACCATCTGGTGATGTCCATGTGTAGAGTCTTCTCTTGTGTTGTTGGAAGAGGGTGTTTGCTATGACCAGTGCATTTTCTTGGCAAAATTCTATTAGTCTTTGCCCTGCTTCATTCCGTATTCCAAGACCAAATTTGCTGTTACTCCAGGTGTTTCTTGACTTCCTACTTTTGCATTCCAGTCCCCTCTAATGAAAAGGACATCTTTTTTGGGTGTTAGTTCTAAAAGGTCTTGTAGGTCTTCATAGAACCGTTCAACTTCAGCTTCTTCAGTGTTACTGGTTGGGGCATAGACTTGGATTACTGTGATATTGAATGGTTTGCCTTGGAAATGAACAGAGATCATTCTGTCATTTTTGAGATTGCATCCAAGTCCTGCATTTTGAACTCCTTTTTTGACCATGATGGTACTCCATTTCTTCTGAGGGATTCCTGCCCGCAGTAGTAGAGTTAAATTCACCCATTCCAGTCCATTTTAGTTCACTGATTTCTAGAATGTCGACGTTCACTCTTGCCATCTCTTGTTTGACCACTTCTAATTTGCTTTGATTCATGGACCTGACATTCCAGGTTCCTATGCAATATTGCTCTTAGAGAAACTAAAAAGCCTCTTGATGAAAGTGAAAGAGGAGAGTGAAAAAGTTGGCTGAAAGCTCAACATTCAGAAAACGAAGATCATGGCATCTGGTCCCATCACTTCATGGGAAATAAATGGGGAAACAGTGGAAACAGTGTCACACTTTATTTTGGGGGGCTCCAAAATCAGTGCAGATGGTGACTGCAGCCATGAAATTAAAAGGCACTTACTCCTTGGAAGGAAAGTTATGACCAACCTAGATAGCATATTGAGAAGCAGAGACATTATTTTGCCAACAAATGTCCATCTAGTCAAGGCTATGGTTTTTCCAGTAGTCATATATGGATGTGAGAGTTGGACTGTGAAGAAAGCTGAGCGCTGAAGAATTGATGCTTTTGAACTGTGGTGTTGGAGAAGACTCTTGAGAGTCCCTTGGACTGCAAGGAGATCCAACCAGTCCATTCTGAAGGAGATCAGCCCTGGGATTTCTTTGGAAGGAATGATGCTAAAGCTGAAACTCCAGTACTTTGGCCACCTTGTGCGAAGATTTGACTCATTGGAAAAGACTCTGATGCTGTGAGGGATTGGGGGCAGAAGGAGAAGGGGACAACAGAGGATGAGATGGCTGGATGACATCACTGACTCGATGGACGTGAGTCTGAGTGAACTCCGGGAGTTGGTGATGGACAGGGAGGCCTGGCATGCTGTGATTCATGGGGTCTTAAAGAGTCAGACATGACTGAGCTGAATTGATCATTTATATTTTAAGTGATTAAAAAACAAGAAAATATTATTTTATATTTGCCCACATATTTTCTAATGTTCTCCATTCCTCTGTGTAGGTATAAAACTACAACTGGTATCTTTCCCTCTGCCTACATGGCTTTCTTTAATAGTTATTACTGTGCAGCTCTGTATTATTTATTATTTCAGCTTTTATATATCTGAAAAAGTCATTATTTCATGTTCATTTTTGAAAGATATTTTTTCTTGACATAGAATCCTAGGTTTAAAGATATGTTTTACTTTCAAGACTTTAAAGATGTCACTCCATTGTCTTTAGCTTGCATTGTTCCTGATGAGAAGTCTGCCATCATTTGTAAGATTATTTCTATAATTTGTCTTTTTTTCTGACTACTTTTCTGGCTTTTTAATTATTGATTCTAAACTGTTTAATATGTCTATGTATAATTTTCAGATTTTTTGGAGTCTGCTGAGCTTCTTTGATCTTTGGGTTTAAAGTTTTCATCAATTTAGAAAATGTTCAGCTATAATTTTTTCAATTATTTTTCTGTCTTTTTTCCTATTCCCTTTAGGAACTCCAATTACATAAGTTAGGTCACCTAAAATTGTTTTCTTTTTTTATATATGTTTTACTTTGGATAACTTCTGTTGTATATCTTAAAGTTTGCTCTTTTCCCCTGAAATTTGTAAGTTACTCTCATCCTATCCCATTACAGAGATTGCAGTTTTTATGTCTAGTGTTTGATGTGAGTTTTTAAATCTTCTAAATATGCAGTTAACGTAATCTTTCTTCTTGCTTCCTGAATGCATGAAATAGTTACAGTAGTGTTTTAATGTTCTTGTCTACTAATTCTGTTTTGTGTCACTTGGGTTTGGATTGCCTCTGCTCATTATTGCTCACATTTTTTTCCCCCTCTTTGAATGCTAAATAATTTTTGATTTCTTGCCAGATTTTGTGGCTTTATCTTTCTGTGTGCTAGATATTTTTGTGCTGCTACAATATATAATATGTCTTCATTTTAACCTTTGTTAAGCTTGGACTGCAAGGAGATCCAACTAGTCCATTCTGAAGGAGATCAGTCCTGGGATTTCTTTGGAAGGAATGATGCTAAAGCTGAAACTCCAGTACTTTGGCCACCTCATGTGAAGAGTTGACTCATTGGAAAAGACTCTGATGCTGGGAGGGGTTGGGGGCAGGAGGAGAAGGGGACGACAGAGGATGAAATGGCTGGATGGCATCACTGACTCAATGGACCTGAGTCTGAGTGAACTCCGGGAGTTGGTGATGGACAGGGAGGCCTGGCGTGCTGCGATTCATGGAGTCGCAAAGAGTCGGACATGACTGAGCGACTGAACTGAACTAAACTGAACTGAAGCATAACCATAGTAATGTTTATTCAGGGTACGTTTTTCCTATTGCTGAGGCAAAAGCCTTCTGAATACACTGCTGATGCTCTGTGAGTTATTTAGTTTCTCACTTTGGCTGATAGAAATAGGAACTATACACATCTGTCCCTGGGTGAGCTCTAGATATTTTCCCCTCTAGTCTCTTTTAGAAGGTCTTTCGTTTGCCTTGCGTTGTGCTGATCATTGTTCAAAAGTTAAGTGGGACTCTGCAGAGCTGCACCATGTCTTTTCTCTCTCTCTCTTTTTCCCAGTGAATCTCTCTTCTCTCTGTTTTTCTGTTTTGTGAATTACAGCTGTGATGCCTGATGTCTCAGCTCAGGGTAAGAGAGTCTCCAGCCTGCAGGAACTTCCTGGGCCTGGCTGCTTGTTGTGGAGGAGCCTCTTGCCAGTGCATCCTGGCCACCTGGTGTCTCTAGGTGAAGGTAGCATAGTATCAGTCCTGGTGGGAAGGAGAGTATTACTTCTGGCTATTTATTATCTGCAAGGCTTCTCACCAATCTGATCCGCTTTCCCTTTCCTTCACCTGGGTGTTGGCAGTGGGACTCACCTTTGATCTAGATGAGTATCCTGGGGGATCCTCTGTTGCTGTGTTGGAGGTTGGAAAACACCAGGGTTAAATCTTTATTAGGGTGAGAGTGGAAGGGATGTTTATGCCCTTGCCCACCCCTGCCCCACCATGTTATTCCTCTAGTCCTGGGGTTCCCTAACCAGTTCACTTTCTCTTTCCACCTTTCAGAGTTCTCATTTGGTTGTGTCTTGCATTATTGCCAGGATTGTACTTAGAGGGGTGGGGAGGAAAGAGCTTATGACATTTTGTTAGAATCAGAAGTCTCAAGACTTACTTTTTTTATAATTGGAAATTATTTTTTATTGTGGTAAAATATACCTAATATAAAACCTGTCATTTTAACTATTGTAAAGTGTACAGTTCAGTGGCATTAAGTATATTCACACTGTTGTGAAACTATCACCAGTATCCATCTCCAGAATGTTTTCTTCTTCCCAAACTGAAACTCTGCACCCATTAAATAACTTCCCCTCCCTACCCCCCAAGTCCCTAGTAACCACCATGCTACTTTCTGTCTCTGAATTTGACCACTTTAAATAACTCATATGAATGGAATCATACTGTATTTGTCTTTTTGTTACTGCTTATTTCACTCAGCATAATGTCTTCAAGATTCATCTGTGTTGGCTCATTCATCTAGCTATTTGATAAATAGATTAAAATATAGGTTTAGTAGTTTTTCCAAACCACAACTCTTAAACGTGGTGGGATTTTAAACCCATATCTGCATAATTATTGCCCTGGTCACAGGTCTGCTTGTTGTCATGTAAGGCTGTCAGTGTAATTCCATTCATTCATTTATATTTTGATTCTTCCAAGTAGCATTTATTGAGCTCATGCTGAGTGCTGGGCTTTAGGGATGGAGATGTTGGGTACAGAGCTACAAGATGCTCTTTCTGAATTCAGCAAGCTCACAGCCTGACAGGAGACAGAATCAGTAAACAGTGGTTTACTGTATAACCACAGTCAGTGGTTGTAGTGGGATGTGATACACTATGCAAGAGAGGAAAGTGCTGAAGAGGCGGGAACCCTCACTGACTCTCAAAGTCATGAATGTAGTTTCTGGAGAGAATGTTGCCTAAACTGGAGTTTGAAGGCAACCTGACTTGTATTTTCTATTATAACCTAATACAATACCAGGAGTACTTGAGACACTATTGAATTTTGGTTATTGCACTTAGTTATAGGAGTTAACCAGAAAATTGAGGCAGGGAGGTATGGGTGTGTGGAAACATGTTCTAAGAAGAAGAAATAATGTAGGAAAAGGGATAAAGATGATGTAGAATATGGTCCGTTTGAGGAAATGCAGAGATCGGTTCAGCAGAAGTAGATGGGATATGTTGGGGAGCAGCAGTAGAGAAAACTAATCAGGGCGTGGGGGCAGGTCATGAAGTGTGCTATATACAGTATAAGAGAGAGGAGTCATTGGAGGGCAGTGGTGTAAATGTAGCCGAAATCATTTTGAAGCAGCTACTGGAAAATGTGCTCTGTTTCTGTTGTCCTATTTGGGTAAGAATTTTGTCAGATTTGATTTGTTCTTAGATCAAACATCTTTTTGAAACGTGTAGGCTTCTATCCTGCTGATTTTACAATTACTCTTTTTTCCTGAGAGAAATTTGCTTCAGTGCATGGCAATCATACGCCATCTACATATTTAACCACTCTTAGAATACCTTCGATACTATGGCAGACACTACTCTACTCTTCCCTGTGGGTGCAGGAGGGATGAATTGCCCTGTAACTCGCTCAGTGAAACCCTCCCTGTGTGTGATTTCCCCCAGGTGGAGGACTCGGGCACACGGGGTAAACTTTTCAGGGCTTGAATATGTCTTCGCCTTCTTCTTTGGAGCCACAGACCATCTGGAAATAAATATCTTTTTATGTTGAGTCAAGTTCAAAACAACATACAAGGCACCCAGTTTACACCTGTGGGGAAAGAATAAACTTCAGTGAGAGCTAATTGAATAGCTTTGCCCTTGCAGCAGGCACTTGCGTTTCTGTTAGTGGAAAGAAGGCCCCTGGAGAACCAAGAATCAGGCAGCCCAGTTTTCCTGGGAACCCTTGCATTCCGGAGAAGTGCAGGATTTCAGAGGCAGTCTTCCTGTTTTCTGAGCATGCAGAGTGTTTGCAGGATGAGCAGTCTGTTATTTCTCTGACAGCTGCAGCAGTCCTCTCTGAGGCTCTTCAAGCTGCCCACAGAGGGTGGTCACTGGGGATGGGATGATGGGAGGGGACCCCAGGGTGGGAGACATGATCCTCCCCTGAAAGAACCCATCATCTGATGATTTTATAGATATTTGCCTCTGGACTATGGAGGACTGTCAAACCAGTAGCTAGTGAGTCATGATAGAGCGGATCAGGCTTGCCAAGGCAAAAGGGAGAGAGCACCACTGGTTGAGGGAGCCAGACAGAGTGCTCCATTGCGGTGGGTTAGAGCAGGATTTTGAGATTAATCTGGTATTTAGCTTGAAGAAGAGGAGATG
This sequence comes from Bos javanicus, assembly GCF_032452875.1. NCBI lineage: Eukaryota > Metazoa > Chordata > Mammalia > Artiodactyla > Bovidae > Bos > Bos javanicus. The sequence continues at coordinate 53,036,144 of NC_083870.1, forward strand.
TACAGCCATTCCAAGCAGGTGGAAAGCAAATGATGTTGGAGACAGATCACTGGAGTTTTCCAAAAGACCTATCTGATCTTGTCTTTGCCCTGCTTAAAACCTGTCACGGCTCATTATTTGTGAGACAAAGTGCAAGCCCTTAGCTTGGCCTATCACTAGCCTCTGCTTACCCTACAGCCTCCTCATCCCCCCCACCATGTGCCCTGGTCCCTAGGCTCTGGAATACCACCCTCTTATACCTTTCTGAGTGCTCCTTGCTATTTCATGCCTCCATGATGATGCCTGTACTGTGTCCTCTGCCTAGAATGCCCTCTCCTGTCCTCTCAGCCTGTTGAGGTCTCATTCATCCTTCAGAGTTCTCCTGAAATTTCACCAGCTACCAAGGGACATTAGGTGATGGCACTGGGAGTAAGTCCATTTGGTCTGGTTCCAGAGCCTCTGCTTTTCACTGCTGTCTGGGCCCATGTCTTAATTTACAGAGGTGACAGCATACAGAGGTTAATGCCATTGAAAAAAAGTTTAGTATCACAGCTCTCCTAGAAATGAGAGGCACAGCTCACCATGCAGGGCCACAGAAAGAAAACTAGGTTTTGGTCAGGGAGCAGAAGGGAGCAAGCAGCAGTTTAGGCAGGAGCATTACTGGGGTTTCTGAGGGGAAGACAAGGGAGAGCAGGGAGAGCAGCTTAAGACTGGCTAGTATGCCCTTAGGTGTTCTCGGCTTGCCCGCTCTCCGTCCTGGGGTGATGGCCTTCTGAGATTTTTAGACCAGATAAAGGAGCGGTGGTTGTGGAGTGGTCAGCATGCAGGTCAGAGGCCTGCTCCAGGCCGTGTCCTTTGTCATCTCTAAGAACTGGCTTAGAACTCCAGCCAGAAAGGTTTTTTGAAGATGTCAAAACAACATAAAATACAGAAATAAAAAACATGGCAACTACAATCTCTATGCTGTCTTAGTTGGTGGCACAGATGGTACAGAATCTGCCTGCAATGCAGGAGACCCCGGGGTTCAATCCTTGGGTTGGGAGGATCCCCTGAAGAAGGAAATGGCTACCCACTCCAGCATTCTTTCCTGAAGGATCCCATGGACAAAGGAGCCTGGTGAGCTACAGTCCATGGAGTAGGAAAGAGTCGGACACGACTGAGGGACTAACACTTTCACTTTCACACAAACTGTTAAGGAAGAAATCACCGTGCTCTACCATTTTATGCTGTATGGAATTAGTCTCAGTAGGTGAACTGAGTGCTTTGGGAAGAGAGGTTGCCTGGTATTCCAGTTCCCTGCCTGCTACATCATATTAAGCAAGATATATTTACCTGTGGGCTTTACTTTTCTCATTTGTAAAATGTTAAATTTCATCTTATTTATCTACAGACTATTTTTATTCTATCAATATATTCATTTTCTCATATTCCAGAAATATTGGTAAACTTTAGCACATTGATATAGAATTGTATTCAAGCTCCTAAACGAATGGCTTCTGTTTAAAAAGTCTATGGTAGGATATGGCCTAATATCAAGATTTGCTGTTGTTTAGTCACTCAGTCATGTCCAACTCTTGAGACCCCACAGATGTAACCTGCCAGGCTCCTCTGTCCATGGAATTCTCCAGATAAGAATACTGAACTGGGTTGCCATTTCCTTCTCCAGGGGATCTTCCCCACCCAGGGATCAAATTCCTGTCTCTTGCATTGAAGGCAGATTTTTTTTTTACTGCTGAGCCACCAGGGGGATTTAAAAACAAATTGAAAACAAAATAGCACACACTTTTGTAAAAGCTGGAGGAAAGGAGGATAAAACAAGTCAGAAAGATTCCTCTGTTTACTGACTGTGTGACCTCAAGCAAGATTATCCTCTCTGATTCTCAGTTTTCTCCTCTGAAAATGAGTAAAATAATACTCTATAGGGTTGTTCTAAACATTAGGTCAGGTCCTACGCATAAATATCAGCATGCAATATATAAATAACCCACGCATAAAGATCAGCATGCAATATATAAATAACCCGGTAGGTTTTAGCTGTGGGTTGTGGGATGGTATGGCCACTACTTGTAGAGGGTGTGCTAAGAGGGCAAAGACCAGCTGCCCCTTATGACCTTCTTGAGGAAGTTATTAAGAATGAAGGACATTTTTTCCAGCATCAGGTCTATTAAGAAATGAGTAAAACCAGTGTAGAAAGTAGTATTTATTTTTACAGCGGTAATCTTATTTATATAGATAAAACAACATCACTAATTGATTCATTTTTGTCTTTTCATGAGGAAAATGGTTCTTTTGAGCCTAAATGAAGGAGACTCAGTGCCGTGCTAAGTCGCTTCAGTCGTGTTCGACTCTGTGTGACCCCACAGACGGCAGCCCATCAGGCTCCACCATCCCTGGGATTCTCCAGGCAAGAACACTGGAGTGGGTTGCCATTTCCTTCTCCAATGCATGAAAATGAAAAATGAAAGTGAAGTCACTCAGTCGTGTCCAACTTTTGCGACCCCGTGGACTCAACCTACCAGGCTCCTCCGTCCATGGGATTTTCCAGGCAAGAGTACTGGAGTGGGGTGCCATTGCCTTCTCCGTAGCCCTGCGGAATAAGCAGCCATTACTGCTGGAGTGGGGGAGCCCAGGCAAACCGGCCTTCCCTTTGCTTACCACTTTTCCGTCCTACTTTTGTCTGGGACGCGTTCTGGGCTCTCTGTCTGTCGGAGTCCGCTGGTGGTGCATGGACACCCACCCAGTGTCTGACTGCCTGTTAGTGCTGCTGAGCCTTGTTCTTATTGGCTGTGGTGACGGTGGCCTAGGAGCCCCCACAAAGCCATGGGAAAAGTAGTTGCTTAGGTGGTTATATCCTTCTATGGGGATATGATTTGAAAGCCCCTGTAATTGAGGTCAAAAACATTTTAACAAGAACACATCCTAAGAAGTGAATTTCCTTAGGCTTATGGAGGAGAAGTTGGAAGGATTCAACTTTCTAATGGTGATTTATGTGACCATAATGGGGCTCGGAAAGTGACAATTTATTGGAAAATATTTTCCTTTTTGACAAGTCAAACATCACAGTATTATGGAAATGGAAAAGAAATTCCAGGGTGAGAAAATTCTACTTTTGGAATAATAGTTTTTATTCTTTGATAGTTAAAAGATGTTTGAGTAAGGGCTTTACTACCTCATTAAAATAGTGCCATCTAGTGGTGAAATTTTCAAATTGTAGCTGGGTGCCCAGAGTTGTCACAAACCCTCAGGGGGCTGAGCTTAAAGATCAAGCAGCATTTAAAGTTTGATCCTTTATTTGTTCATGTATTATCTCACGTCATTATCATTTACTACATGATGGGAATATTTATGGATGCTGTGTGGAAAGAAGCAAGCAAGCCCTGACCTCAAGGCGTGCACAGTCTAGTTGGGGAGAACGCTTGTAAACTAGCGACTGTGGTCCAGCAATAACAGCTATGAGAGCAGCGCAGCGGGACCTCGTCGTTGTTCAGTCGCTCAGTCATGTCTGACTCTTTGCAACCGTATGGACTGCAGCATGTTAGACTTCCCTGTCCTTCACCATCTCCGGGAGCTTACTCGAACTCATGTCCTTTGAGTCGGTGGTGCCATCCGACCATCTCGTCTGCAGCAGAGCCTAGACGACTGAGATGTCACAAGAAGCTTCAGTGACATTGCTAGAAAGCCCTCCCATATGTATTGAAGATGTAACTTACAGGAAGTATGGTGGCAAAGAGGAGACAAGCTGGTGGAAGTGTCAGCAGCTTGCACAGGGCTGGATTCCTGACATTGCCAGACCTCTCTTTTGGGTTTCTCCTTGGATCTTTGGTCTTACCTCTAAATCAGGGAGCGAACAAACTTGCAGTTTGGTATCCAGTGGAACTCTCTCTCTTTCATGGGTTTGACTCTTGACCAGGAGTCAAAGTGGTATGATTAAAGCCCTGGACATTTTCCAGGAAATAATTATAAATCTTTACAAGTCTTATTGCTCTTTGCTCATTTATCTTTTCCTTTTCTTCTCCTCTGAGAGAAGTTTTTTTTTAAATTAAGTTTTCCTATTCTTTACATAGCTTTGTCTCTGTGTAATGCAACTCACACAGGGGTTTTTTTTGTTTTTTGTTTTTTTTTGAGGAACACTCATTGTGTGATCCTGTTGAGATATCTAATCTTTCTAGCTCCAAAGGTTGTTTTCTCTTTAAAAAACAAGGCCAATAATATTGACCTACCTACCTTAATTAGTGTTGGTAAAGTGCTTTAATTGTGATTTACTATTTTATACCATCTAAACACAAGCAAAAGACTTGTTATGCCTTTTCTTCACTTGTTTTAAGTTTCACTGTGTGAAAATTTCCCCTCATACTGTTTTTGGGTAGAGTTTAACACTTGAAAATTTTCCACTTCATTTACTTTTTAACACCATACTCCTTGAATAAGTCTTTTCGCTTTCCTTCTAATTGGCTCTCATTGGTTTCCTTAGTTTTCTCCTCCTTCTTTCCTCTCCATTTTTTCTATGAACGGCACTTTTCCATCTCTGTCCTTCTTGTATATTTCCCTTATACTGTTGTAACTCTTAGTTTCTTTTTTCTTTTTTCTATTGGCTATCCAATTTTTTTTTCAAACTGCTACTTCTCCTCTCTTCTGGTTCTTCCCATTCCATCTCTGTCTTCCATATGTCTGTCATGATGTTTCTTGTGCTATCTTTTATTTTCTACCTCTGGGAAGTTTGTAAATAGCCGCTGCTGATTGAGAAATCCGTTTACTTCGTCCCAGTGACCAGACAGGAGCACCACTCTGCTGGTGTAAGGAGGTCAGAGATCTCTGAGGAAGAAAGAGTGAATTCATTAATTTATCAGACGTGCACTGAGTGCCTGCTAGGTTCCAGGCATTGTGCTAAGGGCTGGATGAGAACAGATGCAAAGAAGAATGAGATGGTCCTCGCTTTCAGGGAGCTCATAGTCTAACCAGAAACAAATAGGTCAACACACTATTATGATACAGTTAAGAAAGGGGCTGTAACAGAGATAGGTAGGAAGCATTATGTGTGTACAGAGGCCTGAAATAAGTGTGTCTGGAAGAGGTGGGAAAATATTCATAGTGCATTAGGCGTTTGGACTGGAACATGAAGAATGATTGGAGGATCACCAGGAGATGGCTTGAGACACTGAAGGGCCATTCCAGGGTGAGAGATGATTTACTGGAGCAAGGAACCTTAAATGGATGTGGTGGCTCCAGGGCAAGGCAGATGGGGCATGTGGGGTATCTTGGTAAGAGATGATACTGGAGAGATGGGAAGGAGTTTTGTGGAGATTCTTGCATTCTGTGTAATGCAGTTATGGAATCCTGTAAATACTGGGGAGCCATGGATAGACTAGGAGCCATGGTATCGATACTTAGGTGTCTAGGTTTATTGTTCAGTTGCTAAGTCATGTTTGTTTGCAGCCCCATCAACTGCAGCACACCAGACTTCCCTGTTCTTCACTGTCTCCCAGAGTTTGCTTAAACTCATGTCCACTGAGTCAGTGATGCCTTCCAACCATCTCATCCTCTGTTGGCCTCTTCTCCTCTTAGATATCTAGGTTATGGGTAGCTTAAGGGGATATATGAAAATGAATGATGAATGAATTCACTGGACATTTCAGAGGTCGAATGGACCCATGGTGAGACTGGATGTGGGAGGTGAAAGGGAGTGAGCATTTAGGGAAGATTTACTTTTGTTGGCATATTTGTTCCATAGGATCTCAAATTTTCCTGAGTTATTACCCTTTTCTATCCTTTTTTTCAGTAGAATCTTTCCTAAAGAACATAAAATTTGAAGTTTTCTCTTTAGCTGGGAGAAATTGTTCTAAATTGTGGCAACAAAATTCCCTTTTCTTATCTTCCCTGGGTTGGGCTTACTTGTCTGTCCAGCTCTGGTGGTTCTCAGGATAAGCATAGGTTTACTTTCAAGCTTCTGAAGGAGGCAGATTTGCTGCGGTGTGTGTGGGGTCAGTGCTGTTCAGTTGAAGCCCCAGAGCACTTCACCTACTTTCCCCTCTCACTGTACAGATGAGGCACCCTGTGGGTGCTTACTGGGTGGAGGCAGAACCAATTCTGAAAGGTGGATACCGTAAAAAGTATATGTGTTATCTTATTATATGTGGAGGGAGGGAGACTTGGAGAGGTTGAACATCAGCAGGCTTTACCTTCTTGCATTTTTTTTACTTAGATCAGTATTGAAATTTTGTATATTTTTCATAGTCAAGTAATGGGGTAAGGGAAGGAGGTCAAACCAGTAAAGTTTGTGGAGACTTATGACCAGGTTAGGACTCCTTCCTCTGGAGGATTTGACAGGAGGTAACTATGCTGAATTAGCTTAGGACCTAACCTCCTGTCTTAAGAAATGACAGATGTCAAATTTGGGATCTGGCGGCACTCCTCTCTCCCCACAGCAATTGCCAACCTGTTAAATTGAGCTAATGTGTTTTAGATTTCATGTTTTGTTTTGTTTTTCCTCTTAGGAGGGTCACCTAAAATTCATGAACTCTTCAGATTCATCATTCCCACTATACTTCTTCAGTGTCTTGAGGGCATAACCCGTTGTTTCATCATGAAAGTGAGTGAAGTCATGCCCGACTCTTAGCGACCCCATGGACTGCAGCCTACCAGGCTCCTCCGTCCATGGGATACATTTCATCATATGTATCCAGAAATTATTCTGGAGGCAACAATGCCCTGGTCTTGAGTCTCCATCTTCATCAGCCATTAGATTGATTGTATTAGTAGTCTCAATTCTGTATCCTTTCCACATCCATGTACCTTTGGGTTATGGCTTTATAATTCCTCTCACTGGAGTTGTGTTCTCTGCCTTTTGGGTCTGAGTTTGGCCATGTGACTTCCTCTGTCCAATGGAATGCTGAATTAGTTTGGCTCCAGTTTTGATGTTTAATCATTGATGATGTTGAGGCTTCCAACCTTCCCTCCTCTACTGCATCTGGCCTTAGGAAAGAAAACACACACGTGCCTCCTGAGCTCTTGGCATTGACAGAAAGTCTGACTACCCTAAAACCCACATGATAAACCCTCTTCACCCCACCACCACCAGTATAAAGACTCAACCCATTTCCTCCTCTCTTGCCATTCTAGAGTGTCTTGTGTCTGTCGTGCTCCCTCAAGAAATCCCTTGTGCGAATGATAAGCATTTTTAAAAATTCTCTGTGTGTGAAGTGTCATCAGCCTGGACTTGCAGCCTGTTAATTGGAGGGTGGGGGTGGTGTTGTATGTCCACCCTACCTTCACAAGATGACTACAAAACACCTGTATATGTGGATACTTGCAGATGGTTGAAAAATGGTTTACATGTTTATGCTTCAACTGTTGCTCCTCTGTCATGGCCATGAGAACATACCTGAGCTAGCCTTCTAGAGGCTGAAACACATGGAGCAGAGAGCTGCCCCTTCACCCTGGTGAGTGCATCAATCAACAGAGAGCTGACCCCAGTTACGTGAACAGCTCAGCTAAGATCAGCAGGCCCCCCAGTCAACCCACAGCTAATTGCAGGTGTATGAGTGAGGCTAGGCAAGATCAGCCAAGGCCAGCGGAGATCAGCCGAACTCCAGACTTTGAGCTACATATATTTTTATTGTTGTGTACCACTGAGGTTTTGTGGTTGTTATGCAGTAATACAGTGGAAATTATGGGCAAATCAAGTGAGGGGTGTTCTGGACTCACGATGGTATAAATAATTTAAAGTCTCCAGACTTTAACAGTTCTTATTGAAACGAGCAAGTCTCTTTCCCCCTCTGTTATAAGAGTTTATTGTGTTTAATTGTGTGTGTGTGTGGGTGGGTGTGTGCCCATGCGCCCGTGTGCACGCGCTAGGACTCTTAATAAGCAATTCCAAAAAAAAGCCTTAAGTAAGATTAGCAATTTGCACCTTTTTAAAAATTAACAGCACTCTGTTGTTTTGATATTGAGCTCCATTATCAATTTGCATCTTTAAAGAGGTGTAACCTTTCTCAGATATTTTGCTTCGTGTTCTTATATTTAACTAGCAAGACTTGATTTTTACATTGCTTATGTTGCATTTAGTTCTGCACAATTAAAGCAAGGAGAGAAGAAGAAAAAGCCCAGGACTGGAGATTCAGGGGCATGATATAGATTTCTGTAACCAGGCTCTTCAAGTACTTAAACCAAAATATGGACTACCTATGCGTCTCGCAGACTTCACTTTAAACCCAATCAGTCTATTTTATCAAACCATGAACAAAACCAAATTTTTTCAACAATAGCCCAGTTAAAAGTGGAGTCTAACCTATATATTTTCTCAATCTCCTGAGCTGGAACCAGGCGTTGAAATTTTCTTGAACTGAGTTGATATTCTACTGAATTAAATCCCTGTTGAGATCCTGGGAGGGGAGCAGTAATTCTTGGCCACTATTTAGAGTTATGTGTGAAATCTAAAAGCTTTGTTTTTATCTTTGATTAAAGCCAATCTCACCTTGAATAAATTGTTCTTTCTAATGGAATACATGAAAAAAGATGATGTTATTCATTGTAGAGGAGAAACAAACCTGAAGCATTCAGGCAGATTATGTTCGTCTTTACCATGTAATTTAAATCGTTTGTTAAATCTTGCTTTTGACCTCAGTCTAGCCGGTTGCCATGGGATGTATCAATGTGTCATCCCCCATGGCATTGTTTTCTTGCTATTTATATAGTGTTTTCTTTGGGGAACCTGATCCTGGAAATCTCTAAGGGATAGTCTCTAATTTCTAACTTAAGTTATCATTAAAATTCAGTCAAATGGTCCCCCAATTTTTAGCTCGTGTGTTTCTGTAATCCAACTTACAGATTTGAAAAAATGATCACTTATATATAAAACATATATAATATGTAAATAAAGATAATCATATCACTTAGAATTTGAAGACATTTTGGCTACATTGGTTAACTTAACAAAGATTAATTTTGGCAAATAATGAACTCATTTACTTTTCCAAAGATAATACAGAGAGGCCTTTCTCATATTAATTGAAAAACTCAAAGAGGAGTGAATTGTTAAGACGCTAAAGGTATGCAAGAATTGTTATATGAAATGGGCTGTGTTTGAAAATACAGGAAGAATAAAAATTCATGAGTAGACAAGGTATAAAAGGAGGCAGGGTGATGATGAGTAGGATTTCTAGACACAACATAGCCTGAGGAACCATTAACAGAATCCCAGGGACGGGGGAGCCTGGTTGCCTGCCGTCTATGGGGTCACACAGAGTCGGACATGACTGAAGCGACTTAGCAGCAGCAGCAGCCTCTAGCTCAGCAATCAACAACAGGGCATCAAAATAAAAGGTATGGTTGTCTTTCTAATGAAGTGCTGGCTGCTACCACTGAATTCAAATTTCGGGAAACCACTGCTCTGCTTTGAAATTTTTCTTATTTGATATTTTCTCACAAAGTGGAGGAGGAAATGGCAATCCATTCCAGTATTCTTGCCTGGAGAATCTCATGGACAGAGGAGCCTGCTGGGCTACGGGCCATGCTCATGCTCAGTCACTTTAGTCATCTCCATCTTTTTGCGACCCCATGGACCATAGTCCTCCAGGCTCCTCTGTCCATGAGATTCTCCAGGCAAGAACACTGGAATGGGTTGCTATGCTCTTCTCCAGGGTATCTTCCTGACCCAGGGATCAAACTGAAGTATCCTGTATTGCAAGCAGATTCTTTACTGCTGAACCACCAGGGGAGACCCGGCTATGGTCCATGGAGTCACAGAGTCAGATATGACTGAACGCACATACACGCAATGACAAAGTACTCTGTTCTTGTTGTTACAAAATAAAACCAAGAGATATAAAGAGAACCCTGATTATCACTGCCGCTTCCCCTTCATATCCCATGCTACTGAAGGATTCCGTGACAGCCGACTGGTATGGACTTCACACTTTGCTCCTTTTTTCCTTACACACATATATATAAAAATATGTTCTCATGCATAATTTAAAAATGTTTGTATTGAAATAAGACCATACATTAATCTGTATTTTGCCTAAAAATTTGCTTAAAATATACTTGGAGTATAACCTGGAACCTCCTAAGAGAGTATAGATACAGGTTGCTGCTGCTAAGCTGCTAAGTCGCTTCAGTTGTGTCCGACTCTGTGCAACCCCATAGACGGCAGCCCACCAGGCTCCCCCATCCCTGGGATTCTCCAGGCAAGAACACTGGAGTGGGTTGCAATTTCCTTCTCCAATGCATGAAAGTGAAAAGTGAAAGTGAAGTCGCTCAGTCGTGTACAACTCTTAGCGACCCCATGGACTGCAGCCTTCCAGGGTCCTCTGTCCATGGGATTTTCCAGGCAAGAGTACTGGAGTGGGGTGCCATTGCCTTCTCCAAGATACAGGTTAACTCTATCCTTTTTCATTTTAATGTTTTCTTTATGTGTACACATACACACACATGTGTACATGCACACAGAATTTTACATAAATGGGATCTTTTTAATTAAAACTGTTCTTACATGTTGATTTTTACTTTCTTTGCTGCCCTTTTCCTTGTTCTCTTGCATTCCCTCCTTTTGTTTCAACATTGTTCCTACAGTACAATTTGGTATATAGCCTTCAGAAATTCTCTCTCTTCTCCTGCAAACTCCACACCTGGGTGCGCATGCACAAACACACCCTCTGGCAGATAGATTTCACTTTGCATCTTAGCCCTACAGTGTGTTTCAGATTGAGGTTGGAAAAGGTAACCCTTTTAAATCTCTTTTCTCCTTTGATCTCATCTCATAAAGGTTCTCAGTGGTTTTGATCATTGCCCACTGCTCTTGTTTTTCTATATAAGCCACCCAGGTAATCTCATACTTTCTTACAGTTTTAATTACCACCGTTTTGTTGAACATGCCCAAATTGCATTTCCAACTCAACTTGCTGCAGGGTGTTTCCAACTAACTTTTCCATAGGCACCCCACACTGAGCGTGCTCCAGCATTTCCCTTCTCTCCTCCTCCTCATATCCCTATTATCTGTTGCAGTTCATGCTGCCATCATCTATCTGGATGTCCAGCCAGGAATCTGTTGCTTATAATCAGTCACCAAAGTCTGACAACTGTATCTCTAAAACAGTTCTTGATTTGTTTTCTGTTTTTTCCTATTTGTGTACTGGTTCAGATGTTCATTAAGCTTCATATACATTATTATAAAATCTTTCAGGTTTAAAAAAAATCAGACCTATAGCAGTGGGTCACTGGGTCTGTATAGCCCCTAATCTATCGAAGAAAACATATATTGTTTTTGATAGGGTTTGAAGTATGATGCAACTGTTTATATCAAGGCTTTATTTGTTCTCTCTGGAGTAGAAAGTGTAAAATATTGTTCAAGATTTTAAACCAAGATGAAGAATAGCCATGAGCATAAGAATCTGGGCAGGAATACTCTGTTCCAGGTATAGGAAAAGCAACTAGATCCAAGGAAGCACTGATACTCTAGCAACACGAGGCATACTGCCCTTACCCCACCCTGCCCCCCTGCAGCCCTGCCTCCACCCCTGCTCTTGCTGGTACCTTCCATTTTAGACAAGTGATTTCTATGCCATTGCTTTTGTGTCTGTTCTCCTGCAGCCAGAATGAGCTATATAAAACACAGATTTGATCTTTTTATCACTTAGCATTGTGGTACATAGATGAATATGGCTGATTTTAAGGGCTGGGTTAAGTTCAGATTTAACCAGCAGAAGAATAACCGAGGAAACAAGGACCGCGAGTGATAGAGAAGCTGCTATCAGAAGACCTCTGGGTTCATTGTATGGGTGATGTTAAACGAGCTGACAAGACTCTCCTTGGCTTTCCTGAGGCACCAATACCAAATCACCCATGTGAATGGACTCTTTCTAATCTGTGTTGCTGGCCAGTACACCTGGTGTGTGTTCTCTGTAGGATACTAAGAGCTAGAATAAATGTCATCTGTAGCTTCTTGGGGCTCAGTTAGATGTCAACTGGGGAAACTGAGCTTAGGGAATAGAAGGTAGGAAATGTTGGGTTATGTGACAACAGAATAGAACAAAGTGTTTGGAAGAAGGTATAGATGACAGTGTTGTAACAACTGGTAATAGGAAGGAAGAAGACCCTAAAATTCTGATGATGGATGTTGTTTCAGTGAAAATCCTATTTTATTACTGTTGAATTTTTCTAAGCCTTTGAAAAACATTTCGGCAATAGGGCAATAAACTGGTTCTCATTAGTCATGGACATCCAGCCTCCTTAAAGACTCTGTTGGTAGTTTTGGCAGTTGTTATGGATGTGAATCTTGTGTCATGGGAATTTCTGAGGGCCATAGGATGAGGTGAGGTCAGTATGAAGTTCAGTACCGTCAGTGACCAAGAGTGTTGCAGGATTAAAAGGTGCTGAAGTTTCTTTCTGGGTTCTGTAATCACCTCCATGCTTCACAAATAGTTAGGAATGGACTACTATATTTCATTCTGGACACCAACTACCAAAAGTTCCAGGTTACTTTGTGAAAAGTTTGAGAGACGTTTCATTGGCCTGAAGGCAGGATCATAGCACAGAGGTATTTTATCTAGTTTAGGTCTGCTCACGTGGATCACATAGGTGTAGGAAGCTCTGAATATGGGCAGTGTCAGAAAAAGCTTGAATTGTTAGGTACCATGGGGCTTGCTTTTTGATAAGGGAGATTGGACCCAGTTTTCAACAGAAAGGGGTTTGGTCCTCAGGGTCCTCAGGGAAGGTCTAGCACCAAAAAAGTTCTGGAAGCTATGGGAGAGGGCTTTTGATTCCAAATATTCGTAGGACTCAGATGATTTGAAAGTGAAAATGGAGAAGGAATCAGACATTATTCTTTCTGCAGAAGCAGAAGGCTAGTTTTTTTTGGTCACTTATATACCTATAAATCATAATGGCATCAGCTTTGGCCCCAAGGCTGTCTAATAAAATAAGTGAGTCATAGCCCCCCACAGTGTGCAGTCTTTACATTTAGAAGCACCATAAAAAGTGGGAGTTAATAGTAATATCTGTTTTTCTGTCTGTCAAGGGCTGATGCCTAAATGTGGGAGATGGAACAGCTGAAAGTGCAGAATGGTAGCTGTCTAAAAGCATTTTCCCTGACCTTCCTTAAAGCCCAACTAATCGTTATCATGGACCATGTTCCTGTTGGTGAATAACTGTAACTACTAGGTATAATGATATTCTTGTGTGAGGGGGAAAGTCTGGAGATTTATACTGCCCCCTTGGGAAAATTCTCACTTTTTTGTCTCCTTTGCAGGAGGTGTCAGAGTTAAAAGGAGATGACCCTCCCAAGGAGTTCGCCCAATGTAATCAATGCTAGTGGATTAGTATTAGCTAATACTAACCAGGGGACTGCATTGCTATTTAATCTAGACTGGAGAGGAGAGAGAAAATGAGCCAAGAATGCCTTGACCTTCAGAAGCCCCCCAAAATGTGATGTCATAAAAATGAGTGAGAGGTTGGTGACTAAGTTCCACTCAATTACAGTCAATGGCACCCCACTCCAGTACTCTTGCCTGGAAAATCCCATGGATGGAGGAGCCTGGTAGGCTGCAGTCCGTGGGGTCGCTAAGAGTCGGACACGACTGAGTAACTTCACTTTCACTTTTCACTTTCATGCATTGGAGAAGGAAATGGCAACCCACTCCAGTACTCTTGCCTGGGGAATCCCAGGGACAGAGGAGCCTGATGGGCTGCTGTCTATGGGGTCGCACAGAGTCAGACACGACTGAAGCAACTTAGCAGAGGTAAACAGGTAGACTTTAACAGCAATGTCAGCCCCCTGTTAAGCTTAGCCTGGAGAGTGAAGAGCCTCCAGTCACATCAGTTGGCGTGAGATGTGTTGGTTTCTGAAGTTTAATTTTCAGGACTCAGCAGCTTCAAAGCATTTGTTTGTTTTTTCTTTTTGGTTTTTGTATATTTGGGGGGGCAAGGTAAAATAAAATGATTAGGCAAAATATACCCATATCAAGGTCATATTAAAAGCCTGGTTTTACCCAATGTTCTTCACCATTCTATTCCATCTAGTGAAATTTCTCTCAACTTTTCATTCTCAAGCCATTGTTTAAGTGCTCCTGTGGTTTTGGCTTTCTGGATTACAGGATGGCACAGAATGGGCAATAAATATACTGCTCTGGACATGAATTTCGAATCTTAAGTCTTCCAGAAAATTTGAAATTTAGCCAGGTGTCTTTTCCCATTCCTACTTTTTATTCCTTATAATTTCTGAGAAACTTTCCTGCTAGCAGACTTCTCAGACAGTGACAAACTGGATCCTCATTAAAACAAAGAAAGGTTAAGGGGAAAAAATAACCTATTTAAAATGAGGTAACTCACCAGTCTTTCAGCTGTAAATTGACAATAGGATTTATATAAATCCATAATTGTATCTCTTTTACCTGCAGTTAGGCTAGTTAATGATGAAAAAAGTATACAGCTGATCGTGTGGCTTTAATGAGGATTCTTTTTACAGAGTTAAAAAAACCCACCAAATTAAATTCTGCCAATTTACTCCATTGCAAATTGAGCACCACCCTGTGAGAAAAAAAAAGAGAGAAAAAAAAAAGAAACGAAAAAAATCATCAAGTAGCTTAAATCAGTTACAGCTAAATGTGTAAGTCAGCATGTGCTTTAGCCTTTAGTCATGAAGAATATATTAGATTTTAAAAATAAATGGCTTTCTGCTGAGTCTTCATTGCAATGGCTTTCTGACTTTTAATTAAATTTTCAGTACTTGCGGATGCTTCCTCATGTACCCTGGCCACAGAGCTCGAATTGCCTCCATCATTAACTGGAGTGGAAAACCCAATTGGAGATTATTAAGCTTGTTCATTTCTTTGTTATCAGTAGCTGGTGATGCTCTCTCCTTTTTCACTTGTTAAATAAGGATGGAGTTTTCTACCAGGATATTTTCCAAGAAGGAAATAAGCTCTTGTAAACAGAGCATGATTAGCCCTAATGCAGGAGCTTGTTAAATGTTCCTCATTATACATTTCTGGTCTGTTTCATCAGTGTTAAATGAACTTAATGTAAATTAATAAAAACAGGTTTGCATTATTTGTAACAGCATTGAAAGTAAAGAAGAAAACTGCAAGCAACACTAAACTCAGCAACTAATGTAGAAGTTTGCACTTGTTCCCTGCTGTCCTTTCTATTCTATGGAATTGAATAAATTGTTCTGAAGATTTAATATTTAATCTTTTGGAAAGGAACACTACAGGTTAGGTTTTACATTAGAGGCTTTAATTGCTAATTTGATGCTTTTCTGCAAACTTTATTTTTATTTCTTAGAAACTTCCCAGAAATAAGAGATTTATGAGAATTATGTATTACTGTAGGAACAAGTCTTCAACAAAGAAATTTGAACTTTCATAACAACCAGGGTCAAGAACAACATAATTTTGACTCTAGGTCTAATGGTTGGTTTCATATTCATATTTGTTTTGATTTATAAAAATGAGTTCATTGCAGAAGCTTAAGGCAAATGTGCGATGTAAAATTCACATTGTTTTAAACAGTGACGTACTTAAAATACAAGGTTTTTTCTCTTAATTAAGAAGAAGCCAAACTGAACAGACACTTAAACATGCACAGAAGGTCAAAAAGCTAAGGGCCACTAAGCTAAGTGATAAATGATTTATCTTTGAGAAGTGGAATTAGATGCCCATGAGCAGGTAATAATAATTGGGGATCCTAACATTTAAAATTTCAGGACCTTCGTTAACTAAAGTCAAATGTATACCTAAATTTCAGACTCCTTTAGATTATGTTGTCAGGAATGTGAGGCTGCAGTGACTTCAATTTTGTGGTTATTGATGGGGCTAGTGGAATGTCTGTATAACAAACAAATGGTTGTTTGTTATCTCCATGAACATTGAATGCTCACACAGACCAAGCTAGTGTCTAGAAATTTTGTGAAACCAAGGTAAAAGTTACCAAGTTATGAAAAAATGCATCATGCACCTAAGGATGTAGTCTTATTTTCTGTAGGAGTTTTCTGGAACTTAAGTTTTTACTAAATATTTTGTAGCCCACAGACTCATAATGAATATTAACCATTTGTATAATGTCAGTGGCAATGTGTTCTCAGAGAATGTAATTTTTCCCAGTCTAGAACAGGAAAACACAGACTGTAATCCACAAATATCACCCATGGCAGATACAACTAATTGTTCACAGAGCTCTTTCCTGCTCAACCTGAATTGGCCTCAGACTCCTTCTCAGCGCAGTAATGTAGGCACACCCCACCAAAAGATTGCGGTTGTTACCTGAGATGAGGCTTTTTTGCCATTCCTATTCTAGTTAGAGCTTCCCTGGTAACTCAGACAGTAAAGAATCTGCCTACAATGCAGGAAACCCAGGTTTGGTCCCTGGGTTGGGAAGATCCCCTGGAGGAGGGCATGGCAGCTCACTGCAGTATTCTTGCCTGGAGAATCCCATGGATAGAGCCTGGTGGGCTATAGTCCATGGGAGTTGCAAGGAGTCAGACATGACTGAGCAACTAACACTCACATTCTACTTAGTGAAACTTTGTATTCCTTAGATTTAGTTAGAAATTTTTTTTAACTTTTGTGGCTGAAACATTTTAGACTGTTTTCTGCCTTAGTAGGGAATGGTAAACAAATTTTAATTGTCATGGCATGATTCATTTTAATCTTCACTCTCTGGAGATTTTATTTTGATTCAGTGCCATCATTATGAAAATTAATTTTATTTTTATAATGAATTATATATTTAGAAAGCATAGCAGATTAGACTGAAATTGTACTGGACTCAGAATACATAGTGGAAAATTGCTTTCTTCCTCCTTCCTTCTTTCTTTCTAACAAATCCTTGATTCCTTGGGATATGGTCAGATAACCGAGAAATAATTTAAGCTTTTCAATGGCTTAGAGGAAAGGCCGAACATAGGCCTTCTGAAATGTCCAGTTGAAAATGTTGTCTATCTGGCTTTGTCGCAGGGCTCACCACTTTGAACTTCAGTCTCCTTCTGCTTTGTTGCTTTCTGTTTATCTTCTGCCCTGGTTCAACCTTGATCTTATCCTCTGATGTTTCCATGCCGGCTTCCTTGCTACTGGCTGGTTCCTTGTCCTGGTCCCTTGGCTGGACTGAGAGACACAGTTTTCTCCTTACTCCCCAAGTAAAGCATTAAAAATAGATTCTGATTTATTGATAACAAACTTTTATTAAATTGGCTCTATTTAATGGTTTACTAAATATAGTAACTAAAAGAACAGCAAGCTGAAACTCATTTTTGCTGTTATGTAATCAGGACCAACCAGTACTTCTGTATGTGTCTGAGTGTGAAGATCACAGGGAAAAGATTAGCCATTTCAGAACAACCTCAGAGAAATCAAATGTACCTTAGTATAAAGAAATTAAGAGGTTTGACATGTTACCTACAGGTAGAGTAAATGTGGTAAGGATAAACAGCTCTAGATCACAAAATCAACTTAAGGCACACACAAATGAGCAGCTGGTATTCTTAAAATTACAAGAAAAAGAAATGAATTATATGTTTGTGAAATAATATTAATTTAACAATAATACTAATAGTGATGATAAAACATAATAATTGAAGACTTACTATGTGCTGACACTATTCCGAGAGCTTTTTGTGTGTATTAACTCATTTCATAATCACAACAAGTCTATGGGATAACCAATCTTATTTTCCCCACGTGATGAATGAAAACATTGAATTGCATAGATAACGAATGACTTGTTCTTCATATGTAGCTAGTGAATGCCAGAGCTGGGAATTAACTCCAGAGGATCTGACTCCAGAGTCCACATTTGGTGTGTGCTCCCTGAAGCCAAAATCTGTGTTTCTCTCCTTGCGTTCTTAGACTTAAGAAAGAATTTCTGTAGGTATAGTCACATCTTGAACCAAGCTCTTTTGGCAGAAATAATAATGCTAGAAAGAGTAGGGGAAAAGAGAGGTTTCCAGAGATTGATAGAAAGTGGGTGTATTACCCAAAGGGCTTCACTTTTATTAGTATAAAGATACTAACCTCCAACAAGTCAAAAGAACCAGAAATTGGAAAAGGATCATCAAATCTCAGATTTCTGGATAAAACTAGATCTAAAGATAATATTATTCTTCATATTAATTTCCCTTATTTCTTTTTTCCCCCTTATTTCTTTTATGATTGTGTTGGGGGGAAGAAATGAGATCATTTGTTATTTTATTGCATGATTTGAAAATGTTCATAGGCATCGAAGGAGGTGAGTGACCAAAGCTTCAAGTTGGTGTTAATAAAGCAAAAGATGGCACAAGTCAAGATGAAGAGCTGTGTCAAAATCTACCATCTAGTTAGGAGGAAGTAGAACAAATGAAACTGGAAGGTGCCTGCTGGTGATCTAAACAAAGCTGATGATGGTGAGGGTGATGGTGGGGTTCTGGGGCAGGGGCGATCTGGCCAACAGTTGCCACCCCGATCATCTGACAAAGCTGTTGATTGTGTCATACCCTAAAGTAGTTGCTTTTAAGAGCTTGTGTTTTGGATCAACTCTAAGAAGTTGCCTTTTAGAAATTGATTACTGTTGTTTTCATACTTACTGAACATCTAACATACATGAGGTCTTGTGAGGAATCCTAAGATGAACACAGGGATACTTAGAGGTAGATTTAAAAAATTACAGGCATTCATGTTTTCCTTTGTCCTATTCATCCCCCCTCATATTAGCAATGCTGATTTAGTTAAGGGATACTCAGAACAGTGCCGTGAGCCATCCATTTCAGTTCAATTCTGTCGCTCAGTTGTGTCCAACTCTTTGTGACCCCAGGTATGACCTGAATCAAATCCCTTACGATTATACAGCCATCCATTTAATTTTCATTAAAACTCCCTCTTCTTTGCCACCTTTCAGGCAGGTACTGAGGTAGGTAGCGCCTAGGTTGGTGCTAATTTGCACAGTTAGAATATCATCTCCTCTGTTCATCCTTCCACACATCAACTCTTTATCAAGTAAATGTACACAATGCATTAGGCTCTAAAAATGTACAAAAATTGGAAAAAACTGATAAGGGAACTAAGAATTGCTAATTCTGACTTCTGAAATCTGCAATTTACTTCTGGGGGAAAAAGAAAGCATAGGAAGAAACATTTCTTATTCATATGATTTTAGGAATATCCTAACAGGTGGTGCAGTTTTTTTTCTAGAATGCTGCTCTTGTTGAAAGTAATCCCTGTGACATATAGCAGAAGTGAGGTTTGCCATGGAGGCTGCCGTGCTGGACTTCCTTTGTGGGATTCTTAAAAGAATTTTGAGTGGTTTTCATTCGTTTGCCAATTTCACAGACGTTCTTAACATAAATTGAGAAAGCAGAGGGAAACTCTAAGTGCATTTTCTTGAGATAATTTTCTAAGAGGAGTTTTCTCAGAACCAGTTTGGCTCATGGGTCTCTCTAATGGGACAAAAGGCCTCCAACCCAACTATTCACCTCCTCCATCCTGCTCTTTCCTTTGTCCTGCAAAACAGCCCATGAGTAGATCAACTGGCTTAATTAGGAAGCTATGCTGGGAAGAGTGTGGGCAGGAGGAGAAGGAGGCGACACAGGATGAGATGGTTGGATGGCATCACTGACTCAATGGACATCAGTTTGAGCAAGCTCTGGGAGATAGTGGAGGACAGAGGAACCTGGTGTGCTGCAGTCTTTGGGGTCGCAAAGAGTCAGACACGACTTAGCGACTGCACAACATGCCATAGCAATGAGATGTAATAATAACTTGTTTAGTCACTAAATTGTGTCCGACTCTTTTGTGACCCCCATGGACTGCCTGCCAGGCTCCTCTGTCCATGGGATTTCCCAGGCAGTAATACTGGAGTGGATTGCCATTTCCTTCTCCAGGGGATCTTCCCGAGCTAGGGATTGAGCCTGCATCTCTTGCACTGCAGGCAGATTCTTTACCACTGAGCCACCAGGGAAGACCCTAGTAGTAGCTACAACTTATTAAATACCCAATTTGTAACAGTAGATCACCCATGTGTACCATTTCTTTTAGTTCTTGTGGCAACTCTGCAGGGCAGGTACAATCCCTATTAGGTTGTTGAGAAAAGTTAAGTGATATTAGCCATTCAACCAGTAAGAGGTGGAGCTGAGGTTCATAAAAAATGTCTGCCTATTGTAAAGCCAGTGCTTTCAACACTTCACCATCCTGCTTCCCTGTCTTACCTTCTGTTAAAAATTTTGTGTCCCCTACTTCATGCCAGAAACAAAGGACCAGTCATTGCCATGTTATAAAGTTAAATACTTGGAGCAGGGCCATTCAGCCCCACTTGGGGCTGAACACTAAGAACCAATGCTTTGAGTACAGTCTTAAAAATTAGGCAGGTGGGTTGGCTGGATGGGATTTAAGGCCCTGGAACTCTTTGCTGAGCAAGGTGCTCCTTCCTGTCAGAACACGTTTCCATAGAGCCCTGCAGCCTGCAAGCTGGTAGCACCTCCTCCTGCTTCTGCCTCCTAGTGGGCTGTCTGAGGGAGGCTATACATATGTATTAAGTTATTAAGCGGTGGTATGGGTTCTCACAAGTTCAAACACAAAGCATGCTGTGTCTCTGCTGGAGCATCTCCAGGAGGGCCTGGATTAATAGAAATGCAAATGGAGCATCTGCACAAGGCCGTATGATTAGAGCCTCCCCCTCACACCTCAAAGTCAAGAGCAGAAAAACACTGCATGTGAAATACAACAAAAAATGGTGAGATAATATGCAAAGTCTGTTACCCATTTCAACAGCAGTCAGCAAAACATTCCTACTCACACCGCTCAGAACAGTTCTGCCCTAACTTTATTATGTAAGCTAACGTTTTTCATTGGGATAAACTTGCCGTTGGTCTGTTGAGTCTCTACTGACTGCTTTGATGCTTAAGACTCTGCACACCCTTATCAGGCCCACTCTAGAAAGATGTTGTTAAAAAGAGAAGTGGGGCTTTCGTTTTTGTTTTTCCCACTTCTGCTGTCTTCATTTCTCTGGGGTAGAAACACGATGGTCAAAGAAGCAACTAGCCTAGAGTTTATTTAGGAAAGAGCTAGGGATCTCAGCCGGCCAGGGTCGCCTTCCAGCCTGGTCTGGTGCGAGTCACAACCTTCCTCAGGTTGGCTTAAACTATGGGGTCAAGTTGCAGTTTTCGTCTCCATTTGACTTAGATGGAGTCAATAACTTTTGTAGAGGTGCTTTTAATTCTGTGCCTTGGCAGATAGCACTCTGTGACTTCTCAGGGCAGGGACCAAATCCCGGCCCCAGCAGTGTTCAAATAGGTGTGTGGGATGATCGAATGAGTGAATGAATAAAAGGAAAAAGAGGCTGCTTGCACCTCAGTGCATGCTGTGGGCAGGAGGGATCTGTGTGAGGGAGTGTGAATGATTTAGTGTGGCCATCCCCATTGGAGAGACAGCTCGAGCTTGCCTGTAACTATCCCTCGTCTCTTTTTCGCTAATGTTTTCCCTCCCTAAACCCATCCTTCCTCTTTGATTTAGTTAGTTAATTTGGCCAATGTTTGCCTGCGTGACTTTATAAAAAATACTCTTTCTCCAGTCATGACTCTGCAGGGTTGTGTAAATGAGTGAAGGATTGCTGCTTTTTCCTGCCCCAGAGTAACAGGGGCCACCTGTGTGGCTGGGAGGGAGTCATGTCTGGGGTGTTTGGGTGTTCTCTCTATTGAGGCAGCCTCATGCTTTGAGTGACTGCTGAGCTGCTGGAGATATCATTGAGAGACCTATCAGAACTGGTGCTTATGCTTAGTTGTATTTCTGAAGAACATCATTCATTAGAGGACATTACTCATGAAGTGTGGCAGTAGATTTTCCTACCTTCATACAAGGCATTCATACAAGGTAGCCCATCTACTGACTTCTTTTATTTCATTTCATTTATTTTATAATCATTTAATATAAATATACATAACATATTTAATATATAATAATTATAATTTAATATAAAATACTAAATATTTTATATCAGAGCATAGTTAACAATGTTGTGTTAGTTTCAGGTTTACAGCAAAGTGATTCAGTTATTCATTTACATGTAGCTATTCTATTTCAAATTTTTTTCCCCGTTTAGGTTATTGCAGAATATTGAGCAGCTTACCGTAGTGATGGCCAGCACCACCCCTACTTCTTACCCAGGCTAAGGTATCTTCTTCTGGCCTCTGGCTCTTCCCACCATTCAGTTAGACACATACACACTTCTTCCGGATTCGTCATGCTGTATGTACCTCTGGAAACTCCTCAGCTAAACGTTTTCAACAACTTCCCGTTGCCTAATAAATAAATTGTAAACTTCTTATTCTGGCGTTCAAGGCCCTCCAGGATCTGGCCCCAGTCTGCATTCTTCACCATTTAAAATTGCCTGTGCTCCATTCACACCACGCAATTCATCCCTCTCACAGTTCCCTCTCACTGGAAACCCCTTACCACCATTCACTTCACTTAAAATGAAGCCCCTTCCCAGTCCCATCGTTCAGGAAGTATCTTTGCTGTCACCTTCTGTTTGAAGCTTACCCAGACGCAACCCACCATCTCTTTGTGGGATTGCCCAGCACACTTTGTCCCTCCTTTTGCCCAGTGTCCTGATTTTCCTGGTCTTCCAGGTGATGCTTGTCCCTTGGGTATGCAGGGATAGATACTTGTTGAACAAGTGGGAGAATGTTGAGTGACTGTGTACCTCTGTCTTATCTCCCCTTAGAGTTTGTGAGGTTTCTGAGGGGGCAACAGTGTGATATAGCAAAAGGCACTGGGGCTTAGGGGTCAGTGAGACCTAGTAGGGAGCTCCCCACCTGTTTATCACCTGGGGGCCCCAGGTGAGCTACCCAGCTTTTCTGCACCCCCACTTCTATCAATACCTGTTGAACACGTGAACTTTTGTGGATTCTTCATTCATTTGCATCTACTGTACTCCCTGGAAATGTTGAGAAGCAAAGCACTGCTTGTCTTACAGATATAGAACATTTTCTTCACATATAAATCATGGCATGAACTGACATCATAATATACACCACACACCTAGTAAGATGTCACTTGAAAAATAATGAGGCAGGTAAGTATTACATGATCACATTAGCATCTAGCCCTTTGACAGCTAACTCTGAACAATGGAAACCATCTGCTTGCTTTTAAAGACGGTACGTTTTGGTAATTTAACTAATTTGGCTACCTGGTAATGGAAATGACACAATGCTGCTAATCCAAACATCTATGATGAGGAATCTCTTGGAAAAAGATAGAGAAGGAGGGAAAAGTTTCCACAGTGATTGCTTGCATCTGCAATCCTAAATCTAATTTAGTATTAGTGCTCCTGACAGGAAAAGAAATTTCAGGGCAGTTACTCACACTTTTGAAGGTTTTATTTGGTTTAACCTCAGAAATAACTGTACTGATGGTGCTGAGTGCTCTCAGATGTGGGTTTGCTCTCTGAAATAATGGGCTCTCGAGTTTCTTCTCTTCCTAAAATTAGGTCTGAGGTGCTGTCGAGGCTTCTTGACGAGTGGCTTTAACTACTGTGTGATGTTATAACATAAAAAAAAAAAGAATAATCCTCCACCCACTTAGTGGGGTATTTTTTTGAGAACATGCAGGAAGCCGGGAGGCCTCACTGACCTCACCATAGATTTCACCACGATGAATAGCAGGCCTCGTTGAACCACAACGAAGCTCCCCCCCGAGCCCCCCACTGCCGCCGTGCACCACCCCTGTGGCCAGGGCTGTTCTTGGTGCCAGGGCCACTGAGTTATGAAGAGAGTTCCGTCCGTGTCTCAGACACTGTCTGGGAGTCGTTTCCGTGTTATTTACAGCATTGTCTCCCTTTCATGACATTTGTCCTTGTCTTTCAAAACTTCCCTCTGGCCTCTTGTCAAACTACAGTAGCAAACATAAAACTCATTTTTCTTTGTTCTGTTGGGCATGAGATAAACAACCAACCAAGAAATAGTCAATCTTATCACAGACACTACAGGTATAATACTATATTATGTCATGGCATCGGCAAAAGGAGTTCCAATTTTTATATGGGATGTAATTCAGCTCAAGACTAGATTTTTATTTGGATATTTTTGTTTTTTCCCTATGTCTTATATAATTTTAAAGAACTCTCTAAAAAAAAAAAATCACTAACATTTGTGTAGTTGCTTACTGTTTATAAAGCACTTCTCAAAAAATTTTTCTTTTTTAATAACACATCCCTGTAAACATGATGCTGTTTTTCTTCTGTTTTTCTGATGATGAAACTGAGGCAGGGAGGTGTCATAAGTTAAGTAATGCAAGTCATGGGTCACCTTTTAGTGGTTATAGCCGTGCTAACCTCGGGCCTCAGTAGCACAGGACTCCCAACTCTACTCTCAGACAAACAAGCCTGGGGCGCAAGACAAGACCTGCTTTCCGGAGCCTGGAGTACAACTGGCCTGAAGGCTCCAGACCATGAAGTTGAGGGAGATTTGAGGCAGAGAAGAAGCCCAAATAAAAGTCAGACAGGAAGTCTAGAAGTGGGCAACAGAAGGGGCAGATCTAAGAAGGAAGTAACTGGACAGAACTTATGCCCGTTCACCAGGCTGTGAGGGTCCAGATTCGAGATAGGGAGACGGGGCCTGGTAGGAATCCTTGAGTAAATACAGAATAACTGCAGCACTTTTGTATAAGACATTTGCAGTCTTGGCCATGATCTTGGAGGAGCGAGCTCAGATGTCAGATCATGAGTTTGGGACTGTTTAGTTAGTTCTTAAGAATGAAAACCTCCAGAAGAGATAGCTATGATTTTTCCAGTAGTCCTGTATGGACATGAGAGTTGGACCGTAAAGAAGCCTGAGCACCAAAGAATTGTTGCTTTCACACTGTGGTGCTGGAGAAGACTCTGGAGGTTCTCTTGGACAGCATAGAGATTAAACCACTCAGTCCTAAAAGAAATCAATTCTGAATATTCGTTGGAAGGACTAATGCTGAAGCTGAAGCTGAAGCTCCAGTACTTTGGTCACCTGATGTGAAAAGCTGACTCATTAGAAAAGACCCTGATGCTGGGAAAGATTCAAGGTGGGAGAAAAAGGGGTCGACAGAGGATGAGATGATTGGATGACATCACTGACTCAATGAACATGAGTGCAATCTCTGGAGATAGTAAAGGACAGAAAAGCCCAGCATGCTGCGGTCCATGGGGTCACAAAGAGTCGGACATGACTTAGAGCCTGAACAACAACAGGAGATAGAGTAAATAAAGTGAAGAAACATTTGAACACATGTGATGCATGGAAAAGAGAAACAGCACTGCATCCAGTGATTCCCAGGCCACCTCTTTCTTCTTTCTTCTCTTCTTGCTTAACTTTCTCATCTTTCTCTATCCACCTTTCCTCTTTCCCCACCTTCCTTCATTTTTTTTCTTAATGTACAATTAATTGACACTTTACTAGAGACTATGTGAGGCTTTGGGAATGCAAATTGACTGATAAAAACATTTATATGATTTTTGGTTAATGTAGGAAAAGCTATGTACCTATTGTTGAATTATTTCTGTTTACATTTTTAAACTTTTCACCTCAAGTAGGTGAATTCATGGGTTGGAAGTTTTAAAAAATCATTTTGGATGCTCATACTGAGTGTCTGTGTGTGTTTATGTGTTGTGCACACTCACAGAGAAATGTATTGCCTACTGATTGGGGTGTTTAAGTGTGATAAGGAATACCTGTAGTTTGAAGTCATAAATTAACTTTTCATATCTATGGTACCTTTCGTATATCTCATCTCATTTGTGTATACGCACCAAACAGGCAATAAATATTTGCTGACTTATTATCTTTTTTCCCCTTAACTCCAAACTTTCCATAAATCTCTGGTCCTAGAAGATAATGGTTTATATTTCAGTATTTTAATATACTTTTCCTATATGATTTAAAATACTCTTTATCAGTCTTCACCTTGCTCTCACTTGTTGATTGGATACTTAAACAAAGCAGGTCTGAAGATGGAATGGGAGTTGGTTAAGGTAGCTATCCAGGTAATTTATAGAATCCTAAAACTTTAGCTATGGAAGCGAAAGTGTTTAGAGTTTGAAATACTTTCTATGTGGACAACAGTTAGCCTGGGTAGCCGTGTATGTTTTCAAATTAGTATTCTTCATTAATAAACATTTTCCTTTATGGAACACATGACTGTACAAAAATTGCAATGTTTAGGAATAAGGTAGAAGAGTTAATCAAAATATACAGACTTACCCTAGAGTCCCACCATTCACTTCCTTTTCTTTTTAGAGAACCTGTATGTTAATGGTGATGAAGGAACTTTGAACAGGGTATAGCACTAAATCAACAAGAGGTATTATCATCACTATTATCATTTAGCATTCATAATATATCGGTGTGCATTTTCCCTAGCCCAGGGTACCAATATTCAAAGCACTGGGTATATTTAAGCCTTACCTTCATGGGCTTGTCACTGAAATTCAAGTACAGTTTATGGAAAATAACTACCTAATATTCTAATTATGTATGTCTATTTTACTTGAACTCAGACATTTTAAAATCCCTTGTGTGTGGTTTTTCCAAATGATTGCCCATATCAAAATTACACAGGCAAAAAGGAGGAATAATTAGCAAAATGAGAAGCTAGATTTGGGGCTCATCTCATTTTCTGTGCTAATTGCTTACCTTGGGAGCCCATTCTGGGAAGCAGTAGGAAGTGGATCTTCAGTACGTGTGCACCTGGCTTTGAGCCTCGCCTGTGCACTTCAAGGCAGTGAACAGTGTCTGTGGCCCCAGAAAATCATCCTTCAAGTGATATGGGGGGACAGCAATGCCTCCTACCTAGAGAGACTCTCAGCTGAGATTTTTCCAGGGTCTGATTCTAATTTATTGTGTATCCTGGACATGTTATGAAAGAGAAAGAAGCAACTAAGGAACATTCTCCCACTTTGCAGATAGTCTCACTGAAGTTTTCCATCTCAAGTTGTAGATGTGGTCAAAAGTAATACCTAGTTCTGAATTTATTGTTCAGGTAATTCACCAACCTAAGAAAAAGACCAGATAGGACTACAAAGTCCAGAGATGAAGAATGTATTTACAATGGTAACAAAATGCCCATAGGACCCCCTCATTTTTCCCAGCCCCTCACCTCCCAAGCAAAGAATACCAGCTAATAATTATTTAGTAAATCTGGGGACAGATTTATTTCAGCAGCATTGGGAGAAGATGATAGAAGAGAGTAGAGACCAGATCTGAAAAAATGAACTAAACCAATTGGATTCTTTTGAGAAACTGAACAAGTTGCCAGTGAGGAGATGGGACAGAACAAGATGCATGAGGAGATGTGTTGAGGTGGAGAAAGGCCATGATGGGCTGTGTGCAGGCTGAGGAAAGCCAAGGAAGCTGACTAACAGAGAGGAGAGCGAGCCACCAACCTGTATCAACCAGAGGTGGCTCACGAAGACCCACAAGAGAAGAGCTGTTAACCAGAGCCCTCAGGAACTGGAATTAGCTCCAGGGAAGCCTGTTGCAGTTCTTGGATTCCATTAAGGTCACTATCTTTGTTATTACTCCAGTGTAGCCTTACGAATCCCAGGGACGGGGGAGCCTGGTGGGCTGCCATCTATGGGGTCGCACAGAGTTGGACACAACTGAAGCGACTTAGCAGCAGTAGCAGCAGCAGCAGCAGCAGCAGCCTTACATTAACTTACTTGTCACCTCTCCAGTGTGTCATTTGAGCTAGGTTCTGTTTCTGGCAATCAGACATAAACTTCTTTTACAAAAATAAACAACACTCCCACTTCCCACCAGGAACAACCAACAGCATTCCTCAACATCTGTTACACAGCAGGTTTGCACTTATGTCTGTAATGAGAGATAATGTAGATGGTTAGCAGAAGCCACCTTTTTCTTGCTCTGCTGATATATTGTTCTTTAAGGACTTTTGGCAACCCTGGTGGAGATCAGGACACCTAAACTCGTTGTCGTCAACCAGCCTTTATTCAACTGAATAAAGTTGAATGTTCAGTTGCTAAGTTGTGTCCAACTCTTTGCAACCCCATGAACTGTGGCACACCAGGCTTCTCTGTCCTTCAGTATCTCCCAGAGTTTGCTCAAACTCATGTCCATTGAGTCAGTGATGTCATCCAATCATCTCATCCTCTGTGATTCTCCTTCTCCCCTCAATCTTTCCCAGCATCAGGGTAGCGATATACAAAGCCTTTAAAAGCAGAGCCTGGACTGATAGTATTGTCTGTGGTTCCAGTGGTTTCTGATAATCTGTCAAGTTCAATTCAGTTCAGTCGCTCAGTCATGTCCGACTCTTTGCTACCCCATGAATCACAGCACGCCAGGCCTCCCTGTCCATCACCAACTCCCGGAGTTCACTCAAACTCATGTCCATCGAGTTGGTGTTGCCATCCAGCCATCTCATCCTCTGTTGTCCCCTTCTCCTCCTGCCCCCAATCCCTCCCAGCATCAGGATCTTTTCCAATGAGTCAACTCTTCGCATTAGGTGGCCAAAGTGTTGGAGTTTCAGCTTTAGCATCATTCCTTCCAGTGAACACCCAGGGCTGCTCTCCTTTAGAATGGACTGGTTGGACCTCCTTGCCGTCCAAGGGACTCTCAAGAGTCTTCTCCAACACCACACTTCAAAAGCATCAATTCTTCAGCACTCAGCTTTCTTCACAGTCCAACTCTCACATCCATACGCTTTGACTGGACAGACCTTTGTTGGCAAAGTAATGTCTCTGCTTTTGAATATGCTATCTAGGTTGGTCGTAACTTTCCTTCCAAGGAGTAAGTGTCTTCTAATTTCATGGCTGCAGTCACCATCTGCAGTGATTTTGGAACCCCCCAAAAATAAAGTCTGACACTGTTTCCACTGTTTCCCCATCTATTTCCCATGACATTATATATGGGACCAGATGCCATGATCTTCATTTTCTGAATGTTGAGCTTTAAGCCAACTTTTTCACTCTCCTCTTTCACTTTCATCAAGAGGCTCTTTAGTTCTTCTTCACTTTCTGCTATAATGGTGGTGTCATCTGCATATCTGAGGTTATTGATATTTCTCCCGGCAATCTTGATTCCAGCTTGTGCTTCTTCCAGCCCAGCATTCCTGTCAAAATTCCTTGCAACTTTATTGATTAAGTCACTGCTTGCAGGAGGACAGGAGAGAGGGTGTTAAGAGAGATAGATAGATAGAGAAAGTAAAGAACTGAGTTATGGTATTAGTCCCAAGTCATCAGGTAGAGTTCCTTGCTAATCGAATTTCCTGGTTAACAGGCAGATTGTCACACACAGCACTGCCCTCCTACAGTCTATCTGAGAGCTGATGAGCTGAGTTGGGGGCTTCCTATCACCCTACATAATGCCAGTAGGTCAGCAGTGCTCTGTTGCTTGCTGAGAACCCCTTAGGCCCTGCTGTGTTGCAGGTCTCCTAAGTGGTAGGAGAGAGGGGTCTGTACTTGTTTAG
This sequence comes from Bos javanicus, assembly GCF_032452875.1. Lineage (NCBI taxonomy): Eukaryota > Metazoa > Chordata > Mammalia > Artiodactyla > Bovidae > Bos > Bos javanicus. The sequence goes on from NC_083870.1 coordinate 53,065,528, forward strand.
ATTTCTTGAGAAGAGTTCTGAGCTTGTTATTATGAAGGAGGTATAAGATGGAGGAGGTTATGGGACGTTACAGATACCCCAGATATGAAACAGAAAGCATCTTTCTCCACCAGGAATTTGTACACAGTGGTACTTTCCTGCTGTGTTCCTAAAACCAGCGTCTGGTCTTTGCACTCTCACTGCCAAGTGATGGATCTTGGGCATTTCAGGTAACAAGCTACCTGCTGTCTGAGTGGAAGTATTTAAATCCCTGCTGTTTTTCATCATTCAAGTTGTTTCTCCCTATGTTTCTCCTGCTAGGGAGCAAGGCTGCCATATGTACATGGCCACATGGCTGGCAAAACATGAGGCTCATGGTTGATTTTGGATGTGTTTGATGGCATCATATTCCTGGTGGCTGGGCTAATGCAGGATTTGCTCTGGCAATTCTGGGAGGAAGTTATCATCATTATGCTCTAATTTATAGACCATCCACTGGATTCTAGTCTAAGTTGAAAGGTACAGTTCAGTTCAGTCGCTCAGTCATGTCTGACTCTTTTCAACCCCATGAACTGCAGCACGCCAGGCCTCCCTGTCCCTCACCAACTCCCGGAGCCTACCCAAACTCATGTCCATTGAGTCGATGATGCCATCCAACCATCTCATCCTCTGTTGTCCCTTTCTTCTCCTGCCCTCAATCTTTCCCAGCATCAGGGTCTTTTCAAATGAGTCAGCTCTTCGCATCAGGTGGCCAAAGTATTGGAGTTTCAGCTTCAACATCAGTCCTTCCAATGAACACCCAGGACTGATCTCCTTTAGGATGGACTAGTTGGATCTCCTTGCAGTCCAAGGGACTCTCAAGAGTCTTCTCCAACACCAAAGTTCAAAAACATCAATTCTTTGGTGCTCAGCTTTCTTTATAGTCCAACTCTCACATCCATACATGACTACTGGATAAACCATAGCTTTGACTGGATGGACCTTTGTTGGCAAAGTAATGTCTCTGCTTTTGAATATGCTGTCTAGGTTGGTCATAACTTTCCTTCCAAGGAGCAAGAATCTTTTAATTTCATGGCTGCAATCATCATCTGCAGTGATTTTGGAGCCCAAAAAAATTAAGTCAGCAACTGTTTCCACTGTTTCCCCATCTATTTCCCATGAAGTGATGGGACCAGATGCCATGATCTTAGTTTTCTGAATGTTGAGCTTTAAGCCAACTTTTTCACTCTCCTCTTTCACTTTCATCAAGAGGCTCTTTAGTTCTTCTTCACTTTCTGCCATAAGAGTGGTGTCATCTGCATATCTGAGGTTATTCGTATTTCTTTCAGCAGTCTTGATTCCAGCTTGTGCTTCATCCAGCCCAGCATTTCTCATGATGTACTCTGCATAAAGTTAAATAAGCAGGGTGACAATATACAGCCTTGACATACTCCTTTTCCTATTTGGAACCAGTCTGTTCCATGTCCAGTTCTAACTGTTGCTTCCTGACCTGCATATAGGTTCCTCAAGAGGCAGGTCAGGTAGTCTGGTATTCCCATCTCTTTCAGAATTTTCCACAGTTTATTGTGATCCACATAGTCAAAGGCTTTGGCATATTCAATAAAGCAGAAATAGGTGTTTTTCTGGAACTCTCTTACTTTTTTTGATGATCCAGCGGATGTTGGCAATTTGATCTCTGGTTCCTCTGCCTTTTCTAAAACCAGCTTGACTATCTGGAAGTTCACGGTTCACATATTGCTGAAACCTGGCTTGGAGAGGGGCATGTTAATGTGATGCACATTGCCTAACAACTAGGATGGAGTCATTATAAGTACTTTGGATGTTAGCTTCAAACCTTAGAGTCATTCAGTTTTGAGGAACGCTTTTGATCTTGGGTTCTGGTATGGGGAGGCCTGGGTTTAGAGCCAGGCTCACTTCTACTGCTGTTTCATGTGGAACAAATTGCCTCACTTCTCCAAGTCTCAGTCTCCTCGTTTGTAAAGTAAGGATGAAACAGCAGCCATCTCACAGAATTGTTTTGAGGATAAATGAGATGATGTTTGCGAAGCCCTGACCTTATGTCTGTCACACAATGAACATTCAGCAAATATTAGCTCTGTAGGCTTGTGTCAGAAGTGGACACTTCTTATCCTTCTTTTGTGTGTTCCTTGACCCAGTTTGCAATGCTCAAAGTATTAGAGAGCTTGTAGAAAAGATGTAAGATTTATTTTCTACTTTTTTCCTTTAAATATTTCAGGAAACTGAACTTTGCAAGATTCATGCCAAATGCAAAGGAGTTCAAAGGCTTATAAATGCTGGCTTTTTTGGTGGCCCTGCCTTTCAGAAAATACTATAGGTACATGAGACATGAAGGCAATGTGATAATAATTCTCTGTGTCATAAGTGTCTCATTGAGTGTTATCCTTAGCTTTCTATTGGTGACTTTAATTTTAACAAATTTGTTTCATCTCTCCTGTTCTGTTCCTGCTGGCTATGGCCCAAGTTTAAATTCTAGGTACATAAATGGAATAAAAAAAATCGTAGATCTTGGTTGAAAAGGACTTGAAAAGTTGCTGATTTCTGTTGGGAGTGGCAGCTTGTTCTTCTGTCATATTTTGGGTATACTCTAGTAGTTCTGTAAAGTTCTTATGGGAGAAGTGTTGAGAAGACATTATATGAAGAAAAGAAAGTGATTGTAAATGTAGTATCATAAGAAATCCCTCAAAAGCTTTTTGAAGGAGTGGAAAAAGAAGACAACAGATGAAAATAAATTAAAGGAAGAATAACATGTTTGAAAAATTGGACTATGTAAGAAAAATTAGACTATCTAATTCAGATATTTGAATTAGACTGCAACAGGAAAATTTCTGGAGATATTAAGAATGAAATTCATAATGTTATCAAGTTTTATGAAGCATATTTTTAAAATATCTTAAGCAGTTTCTGCTTCTAGAATGCCCAAAAAAAGCTCTCTCCTTCTAAGGAGCTGTTAAGTTGTGAATATTATGATCAAGACTTAGTTTCTGTAATTACTGTATATAGGGACTCAATTTTATCTTGACTTTTTTTCCTAAGTAAAAGATTAGTCTGGAAGTTGTGAGGGTTATAATACTAAATAATCGTGATATTGTTCAAGATATTCAGCCATGGAAAAACCCAGTAATGATACTGAATGGACTGAGAAAAAATGAGCTACATTCATATTTTTTTATTTCAAGTATGAAAGTTGGATAGTTGAGAAATTAGCCTATTCATTTTATGTTTCTGGAAAAATGAAAAATGAAAGCAAGCTTCACTTTAGTCTCTGCAGTCAGATATAGTGAGATGAAATGCCAAATTAACAGACCACACTGGCAGCTGTAAACAAGCTAATCCTTTTATTTATTAGAGCAATAGAACATGCATAATACATTGGACTCCTGTTACCTATAGAGAGTTGCTCAGCTATCACAAGATAGAGGCAATACTAGTTGAAGAACATTTGTATACTAAATTTCGTGTGTAGGAAAGAAGACAATAATGTATTAGAATATTAGTGATGTTATTGAAGAGTCTGCTGGCCTGGGCCCATCACGTTATTCTCTATTAAGTAACTAGATGCAGCAGGTGACCTTGTAACCAATTCAACTATTCCAACCTAGAAGCTTTCCTAATGATAGTTGGGGCTATTAGTTTGGGGAAATGCTCAAGGAAGAAAATGAGGTCATAATCAAGGGATAGTGCAGGCAATGCTCTATAATAGAAGCCATTGATAGAATAAGACCAGATTACTAGAGGTGATGATTTGTAAAAGTATATATTTTAAACAAGGAGGGTATAAATACAGTTATATCTTTCAGAAATAGACATATAACTAATTTAATCCTAAATACTTCTTTCAAATGCAGGTGAAAATTCAGGATTTAAGTCACCCGAGGGAGCAATATTCTTGTGAATTAACATCACAAAGTGGATATTTCAGTGGGTCTTATGTAATGTAGCAAATGTTAGAGAATTTGTAGCAACTATGACTCATTGTCAGTTTTTGAGACCCTGTCCTCATCTTTCACATACATGGTGTTTGCAAGTACCTCAGAGCTCATCAACTAGATAAATATGTGGGCAAAATTGAGGCCAAATCTAAAGTGACTCACTCATAAATAAAAGTTAATTAAGTCTTCCCATTGACTCTGGAGACCCTAAATAGCTTCAGCCTTTGGAAGCAAGATTCCAGGTGTTGGGAGCAGAGATAAGGAAGTAAACAAGCTCTTTTCATTCTTCAGTAACAAGATTATTTTTCCTTTCACTTACCTGTAGACAAGCAGGATTTCTGTTTTGATTGCCAAGGCTCTGTCACTACCTATACCTGGAAGAGGCATTTTCTTGTCTGTGCAATAGATAATCTGTTTCTGCCATTTATTTCTCGTAAATGGCAGCCCACTCCAGTGTTCTTGCCTGGAGAATCCCAGGGACGGGGGAGCCTGGTGGGTTGTCATCTGTGGGGTTGCACAGAGTCAGACATGACTGACGTGACGCAGCAGCAGCAGCAGTTGACCTATAGACATTCCACTTCTGACCCCCGCCCGCATTGTTACAGATGAGAAAATTGGGACTAAAAGTCACACAGTTAGTAAAGGGTTAAGTAAACTGAGATTTGAACCCAGATGTCTGGACCCTAAAGCCGCTGGTCTTCCTTGTCCCATCCCACTGCATCCTCAGTCTTTGCAGTGTCCCTTTTAGGGATATTTGCATTTATGCTGTAGAATGTAAGGTTTTCATTCAATGTCATGCTATGTGCTAAATCTCATCAGTAGTGTCTAACTCTGTGCGGCCCTATAGACTGTAGCCCACCAGGCTCCTCTGTGTGGGATTCTCCAGGCAAGAATACTGGAGTGGGTTGCTATGCCCTCCTCCAGGGGAATCTTCCTGACCTAGGGATGGAACTCCTGTCTCTCATGTCTCCTGCATTGGCAGGTGGGTTCTTTACCACTAGTGCCCCCTGTGAAGCCCGTTGACTCATGTTAGAAGACTTTTTAGCACGGCCGAGTGTATTGGTGACATGGTGAACCCCTTCTGGCCTTCCTGAAATCATGTACTTTATTCCCTGGGTAACAGGTTGGCAAGAATACACAGAAGAACTATACAAAAAACATCCTCATGACCCACATAATCATGATGGTATGATCACTCACCTAGAGTCATTCCTGGAATAAGAAGTCCAGTGGGCCTTAGGAAGCATCACTACGAACAAAGCTAGTGGAGGTGATGGAATTCCAGTTGAGCTATTTCAAATCCTGAAAGATGATGCTGTAAAAGTGTTGCACTCGATATGCCAGCAAATTTGGAAAACTTAGCTGTGGCCACAGGACTGGAAAAGGTCAGTTTTCATTCCTATCCAAAGGAAAGGAAATGCCAAAGAATGCTCAAACTACTGCACAAATGCACTCATCTCACACGCTAGTAAAGTAATGCTCAAAATTCTCCAAGCCAGGCCTCAACAGTATGTGAACCATAAACTTCCAGATGTTCAAGCTGGTTTTAGAAAAGGCAGAGGAACCAGAGATCAAATTGCTAACATCCGTTGGATTGTTGAAAAATCTAGAGAGTTCTAGAAAAACACCTATTTCTGCTTTATTGACTATGCCAAAGCCTTTGACTGTGTGGATAACAACAAACTCTGGAAAATTCTGAAAGAGATGGGAATACCAGACCACCTGATCTGCCTCTGGAGAAATCTGTATGCAGGTCAGGAAGCAACAGTTAGAACTGGACATGGAAAAACAGACTGGATCCAAATAGGAAAAGGAGTATGTCAAGGCTGTATATTGTCATCCTGCTTATTTAACTTCTATGCCGAGTACATCCTGAGAAACGCTGGGCTGGAAGAAGCACAAGCTGGACTCAAGACTGACGGGAGAAATATGAATAGCCTCAGATATGCAGATGACACCACCCTTATGGCAGAAAGTGAAGAAGAACTAAAGAGCCTCTTGATGAAAGTGAAAGAGGAGAGTGAAAAAGTTGGCTTAACTCAACATTCAGAAAAAGAAGATCATGGCATCTGGTCCCATCACTTCATGGGAAATAGATGGGGAAACAGTGGAAACAGTGACAGACTTAATTTTTGGGCTCCAAAATCACTGCAGATGGTGATTGCAGCTATGAAATTAAAAGACACTTATTCCTTGAAAGAAAAGTTATGACTAACCTAGGCAGCATATTCAAAAGCAGAGACATTACTTTGCCAACAAAGGTCCATCTAGTCAAGGCTGTGGTTTCTCCAGTAGTCATATATGGATATGAGAGTTGGACTATAAAGAAAGCTGAGTGCCGAAAAATTGATGCTTTTGAACTGTGGTGTTGGAGACTCTTGAGAGTCTCTTGGACTGCAAGGAGATCCAACCAGTCCACCCTAAAGGAAATCAGTCCTGAATATTCATTAGAAGGACTGATGCTGAATCTGAAACTCCAGTACTTTGGCCACGTGATGTGAAGAACTGACTCATTTGAAAAGGTCCTTATGCTGGGAAAGATTGAAGGTGGGAGGAGAAAGGGATGACAAAGGATGAGATGGTTGCATGACATCACTGACTCAATGGACATGTATTTGAGTAAACTCCGGGAGTTGGCGATGGACAGGGAGGCCTGGCATTCTGCAGTCCATGGGGTCACAGAGTCGGACATGACTGAGTGACTGAACTGAACTGAACTGAACAGATTGGTTCTACCCCCAGAATTTGAGCTTATGACGTAGTGTCATTATAAGGTTTTTAAACTGAGCAGGTGAAGTGCAGAAAGGAAAAAAAAAGAACTAACTTCTCAGTCTCCATTTTTTGAGGAGGAAACCAAAGGTTAAGTAAAAGTTCACAGAGTTAAGGCAAAAGCTCAGATTTTGGCCTTTCCATCTGTGTCTTTTCCAGCAGACCCTGAAACCATCATCTAGTTTATCTAAAACCAGGAAACTTCATTTGCTAATCCAGAAAACCCGCAGCTGAGCCCAGCTCACTGTGTGGTTAACAAGGAAAATTCTTTAAAATGGCTTTTTTTTTTTTTTCTTGCTTAGTGTTGCTGGCATCAAGTATAGTTATTTATATGTTTTTCTTTTGCTACCTGATTTATTTTAGAGACTGACACTTTTACAAGCTGACATCTCAGCATACAGACACTTTTTTTTTTTTTTACTCCACTGAATGCAGTTGATGGCACTTACCTGATGCCATGCCGAGCAGAACCTAGTTAAAGGTTTCTCTTTGTGCTGCGATCCATCACTCCTTTTACAGTTCTTCATCTGGAAGAGTGTAAACTGCCTCCTAATTTTGGCATCTGCTATCTGCCTTTCTGACTGCTCCCTGTTGCTTCCTGATATCGCTCTGTCAGGTAGACACTTGAGGATTTCATTGCTACCTAGGTGTGCAGCAAATTCAAAATTATTTTACAGTTTTTTTTTTTAAAAGCTCCTGTTGAGATCATTGTGATGGATGAGTGATTAATAGGAGATTCAGTGTTGAAATAGAAAATTGATCAGCTACTGTCAGTTGGTTATCCATTTATTTATTTCTACCATTTGAAGAATATTTATTGTAAGGCACCCGAAGATTTAGAAAAAGATAAACTATCACTTCCCTCAAGGAGCTCCCAGTGTAGTGAACAACTGTAGGATCATCTGGTTGATAACACTTTGGAGCAGATCGGCTTGCCTCCCAACTTTTCCATTTTTGTTGCTTCTATCTTTCTTTCCATGTCTTTTTCCTAGAGCCATGCAGAGTGCCCTGCACTGGGGCCCTGTTTTTGTGGCTTTTCTAGCGTCCTATTTAGCATTATAATGTAGCTGTCCTCTGCACCTTTCTTTTGGAGTTTTGGTCTCTCCTTTTGTACAACTGAGTAATCTGTTACACCCATCCAGTGTGTTCATGCTGTAGCCTTCCTGGGATGAGATGTCACTTTGGGGACAGAGTTTTTCAGGTGCCGTGGACATATGGGTGGACATTTGTTAGGTCAGGAATTCCTTGGTTTGCTTTCTCAGAGACTGAAATAATGAATGCTTGAATGAATGTTTCAAGATGGTAAAATAATTTATCTTTTAATGTGAACGTTTGAGCTGGTAGCTGTACAGGGGAGAAGGACAGCTTTTTCCCTGGAGATAATAACACCTCGATTCTTTCTATCATGCTGTGCTGCTGTTCCCTGGGTGTTAACCTCATTCCCAAGGCAGGCTCACTGCTGTCGTATCAGGGTCTCATTCCAAAAGGAATAGGAAAGAGGACATGGAGTGTAAGCAGTTTCCTTGTAAGAGCATGACCTGGATGTTGCATAAACTGCTTTTGCTTAAATCTTACTGGCTAGAATTAACTAAAAGGCCATACCTATGTTAATGGAATGCTGGCAAATCTTATACCTAACTAAAACACAGAGGGGATTCTTATGAAGGAAAAAAAGAGGAGAGTGGGTGTTTGGGAAAATCGGCTATCTCTGCCTCAGTGTATGTGTAGAATCTTTCCTAAGAGAAGGACCATGTGAACTATCTGAAGTCACAGGTGATTAAAGCAGAAAGAAACAATGTTTCTAAATAGTACATCGTTGCAAGTAGTACCTCTACTACTACATCAATGATGTAGTACATCATTGAAAATTATGTTTCAGCTGGCTGTTGAAATGTTACTTGAATTTCTTTTCTCAGTGTTTTCCGAGGAATACATGGACATTAAAGACATCTGTTCCAAATGAAATTGGTACATTAACTCGTTAATTACAGCACACCTGAAATTTTTTATTCCCTTTGTAGCACTTGAATTTATCAGCATATGTCTGGTTGGGCATCTCTGGTCAGCCCTGGAGAAGCTGTTTTCATACTAATGATGACTGCTTGCAACCCTTCTATGGATCCCATTTTGAACCGAAACAAAGTCTTTCTAGTCAGTTTATTTCCACTCGGTTCAACCAGCTTGTCATGAGTGCCTACTGTGTGTCTGGTACCAGATGCTGAGGTGCTATCAAAAGATGCCATCTCTATTTTTCAGCATCTCACAAGTTAGGAGGTGAGACAGACAAATCCATAAAAAGTTTCAAATGCAGGATAGACAGTGATATGTGTGAGACTAGAAACACTAAGAAAGTGCTACAAGAGCACAGGAAGTGAGGGTGATTCTGACTGCAAGTGCCCTGAGCAAGGGCCTTCATTCAAGTTGTAGGACTTAAGCTGGAGAAATGTGTGGTATTTTACTTGCTGGGCATGGGGCAAAGGCTCTCTCTGGTAAGTTTGTGGTTCTTAAGTATTGCTGCTGCTGTCACTTCAGTCGTGTCCGACTCTGTGTGACCCCATAGACGGCAGCCCACCAGGCACCCCTGTTCCTGGGATTCTCCAGGCAAGAACACTGGAGTGGGTTGCCATTTCCTTCTCCAATGCATGAAAGTGAAAAGTGAAAGGGAAGACACTCAGTCGTGTCCAACTCTTCTCGACCCCATGGGCTGCAGTCTACCAGGCTCCTCCGTCCATGGGATTTTCCAGGCAAGAGTACTGGAGTGGGTTGCCAGGTTAGTACCAAAGTTAATTGCAGTTTCGGCCCATGAATTTTAAAACATTGTAACTAGGTTTAAACACATCTTTATTAATCAAAATAGGAACCATTACAATCAATACGTTCTTGCTAATGAGAAATAAGTTTGTTTATTCCTGTAGCATAAAAATCCATGCTTCAGAATTCAACAAACTCTTGGAAAGCATTTTCTGCCTCCTGCTGATTGTGGAAACATTTTCCTTAAAAAAGTTGTTGAGATGCTTGAAGAAATGGTAGTCAGTTGGCGAGAGGTCAGGGAATGTGGCAGATGAGGCAAAACTTCGTAGCCCAATTTGTTCAGTTCTTAAGCGCTGGTTGTGCACCATGTCATTGGGTGTTGTCCTGGAAAAGAATTGGGCCCTTTCTGTTGACCAGTCTAGCTCCAGGGGTTGCAGCTTCCAGTGCATCTCATTGATTTGCTGAGTGTACTTCTCAGATGTAATGGTTTTGCCAGGATTCATAAAGCTGTAGTGGATCAGACCAGCCACAGACAACCAGAAAATGACCATGACCTTTTTTTGTGTGTGTGTGGTGCAAGTTTGGCTTTGGGAAGTGCTTTGCAGCTTCTTTAAAGTCCAACTACTGAGCTGGTTTTTGTCAGTTGTCATATAAAATCCACTTTTTGTCACACGACACATCCAATCAAGAAATGGTTCATTGTTGCTATGTAGATTATGAGAAGACAACATTTCAAAATGACGATCTTTTTGATTTGCTGTCAGGTCATGAGGCACCCACTTATCGAGCTTTTTCACCTTTCCAGTTTGCTTCAAATGCTGAATGATGGCAGGGTAGTTGATGTTGGGTTCTTCGGCAACTTCTTATGTACTTGCAAGAGGATCAGCTTCCATGATTGCTCTCAGTTGGCCATTGTCAACTTCTGATGACTGGCCACTATGCTCTTCACCTTCAAGGCTCTTGTCTCCTTTGCAAAACTTCTTAAACCATCACTGTACTGTGTGCTCACTAGAAATTCCTGGGCCAAATGCATTGTTGATGTTGCAAGTTGTCTTTGCTGCTTTATGACACATTTTGAACTTGAATAAAAAAATTGCTCGAATTTGCTTTTTGTCTAATATCATTTCTATAGTTTAAAATATCTATAAAATAAACAGCAAGTAATGTTATTAACAAAAAACATAAAGTGAGAAATGTACATTAAAATGATGTATAAAACAACTACATTTAGTTAAGAATGTATTCCAATATCAAATGGCAAAGTTCAGCAATGTAAAATTGCAATTACTTTTGCTCCAACCTAATAGATTGATGTTGCTAGAAAATAGTGGGTAAAAGCCATGGGAGGGGAGGAGAGGACTGTTGTGGATAAGTAAGGTTGGAAATACTGATTTTTTTTTGGAGTCAAATCATCCAGGTGTTTGCATACCAAAGTAAGAGACTAAGAAAACTCTGGGAATGTGTATAGGGCATCTTAGATGTTGTGTATGATAGCAGAAGTGTGTGTGTGTGTGTGTGTGTGTGTGTTTGAGGGAGATGGGAGCCTTGAGGTGAAGGACTGATTAGGAGGTGGTATTATTAGTCTAATTGGGAAGAATTAGCTCATTCAGCTCAATATCAAAATGAACAAACAACCTAACCAAAAAACGTGGGAAAGACCTAAGCAGACATTTCTCCAAAGAAGACATACATATGGCCAACAAAACATGAAAAGATGCTCAATATCACTAATTATTAGAGAAATACAAATCAAAACTACAATGAGGTATCACTTCACACCAGTTAGAATTACCATCATCACAAAATCTACAAACACTAAGTGCTGGAGAGTGTGTGGAAAGAAGGGGGCCCTCAGACACTGTTGGTGGGAATGTAAGTCGGTACAGCCACTATGGAGGTTCCTTAAGAAACTAAAAATAGAGCTACCGTATGATCCAGCAGTTCCACTCCTAGGCATATGTTTGGAGAAAACCAGAATTTGAAAGGATGCAGGCACCTGTGTTCATTGCAGCACTATTTACAATAACCAGGACATGGAAGCAACCTAAATGTCCATTGACAGAAGAACGGATAAAGAAGATGTAGTATATGTACACGATAGAATATTACTCAGCCATAAAAAGGAACGAAATTGTGTCATTTGCAGATACATGGATATATCTAGACATTGTCATACAGAATGAGTAAGTCAGAATGAGAAAAACAAATATTGTGTAATATCACTTACATGTGAAATCTAGAAAAATGGTACAGATAAACTTATCTATAAAGCAGAAATAGAGTCACAGATGTAGAGAACAAACATTGTCATCAAGGAGGGGAAGAAGGTGGGATGAACTGGGAGATTGGACTGACATATATACACAATTACATATAAAATAGATAACAGATGAGAACCTACTATTATAGCACAGGGAACTCTACTAGTTGCTCTGTGGTGAGTTAGTGGGAAGGAAATCTAAAAGACCGTGGACAATTTTATACATATAACCGATGCACTTTGCTGCATAGCAGAAACTAACACAACATTGTAAAGCAACCATACTCCAATTAAAAAAAAAAGCATAAACTACGACGGGGGCATAACTGTGTAAGTGTGACAGAAATTGTGAGGGTTTGATCACAACTGGTTTTGAGGGTGAGAGAAAAGTAGAAAGGCACTGTGAGTTTTCAAGCCTGGACTGTTGAGAAGGTGATACCACTAGTCAAAAAAGAAACACAGGTAAATTCATGGAGATAATTGGGCATATTAATACCCACCACCTCCTGTGTGCAAAGGATATCCAGAGGGCTTGGAAAACAAAATGCCAAATAAATGTAAGATGATATTTAACCTGTGCATTCTGAGGGAGCTGTCTGGAATGTTCCTCCCTGATGGCAGGGACCATGGCTGGCTTATTTCCCACTGGAAACTCAGAGTCTGGAGAGAGGCCGATGAATATGAGCACAAAAGGTTCCAAAAGTCCTTAAAAAAGAAACCTGTTAAACTTTCTTTAACCCAGGATTTCATTTGGTCCAGAACTTTCTTGATGAAGCTATCCTATAAATGTCTCACAGAGAATTCTCCAGAACACACTTTGAGAAATACTGCCTTAGGCCAATATATGATTAATGATTAGATGAGTAAGATAAGCATTCTAAAGAGAGAAGGGGGTTGGGGTCTATGTCTGTCTGTCTGTCTATCTCTTTTCCACCTAACAGAACTAACTGTAGTGAGATCTTCAGACGGAGTGTCCCTTGGCAAAAGCATAACCACAAAGAAGGATGAAGGGCTGACCTTTCCCTCTCACCTGATCACAGGTTTTAAAAGACTCACCATCAATTTTAAAATGTGTCTTTAAAGCTCTAAATATGGCCCTAGGACTTTACTCTTCAGACTCGAGTTCAAGATAATGGTCACAAGCATGTGCTGGAGGCAATTTTGAGCACTTTAAAAGCTTCATTTAGTTTTCAAATGTTTATCAATGCTCCTGGCACCCTGGAAGGCCAAGAGAGACTTTGAGAGTTCAATAGAAATGTAGAGAAAGGAATGGGGCACAGTGTTTAATTTTTTTTTTTTTTTAATATATGCTACTGGTTCTCTTATAGAGGAAAAAATGCAGTATGCACACACTGCAGAATTTATAGATTGTCTATTGTTTGGCACCTCTGTGAGGGATGGGTAATATAGAGAGAGAGAATATCAATGCAGCAAATATCAGGTCCTTTCTAAGGAGAGATTTTAAGAAGGAAAGAAATACTCTCCTCATTTATTGCAGCATAACCTTTTCTATTTTTAAAAGAAGGCCCCACTGAAAAATTTTAAGACGTTTTAGTCATCTCTTCTTTATGTCAGTCATTACTATAATACCTATATTACATAGGCCTTGTTGTATAATAATCAAACCTGGAGTCAAGCCTTGGATGTTTCCCCGTTATACTAAAGCACACGTCCTTTTACTGCTTATTTAATAACTAGTGGCCATGCCTGCTTCTTGTCAAAAAAGACTCTTATTTCATGAATGATTAAAGTGCTAGAAACCCAAGATTTATGGCTCTCTTGCTCAGAATGCTCATGTGGCTCTTGTCTGATTAAAGATACCTATCGTTGAACATATTTCATTACAGTGTAATTCTTGGGTTACCAAGGTAACATTCAGGTTAATCAGCTGCACCACACTTTGCTTAATTGAGGGAGAGCACTTCAGCTCCCACTTCAGTCCATGAGAGATAGCAGTCTTGTGCTTTTGGTTTTTTTCAGTCTGACATTTGGAGGCTCTTTCAGATGCTCTTGACTTCAGAACTGTTTCTCTTTCTGGCCCTAACACATGGTACTATGCCCTCACATTGGCTGTTCTTAAAGAACTAGGTTTTACAAAGGCCGTTTTCCTATTTGGTATGTGTAAATAGGATCACATTATTACGTACTGTTCTCTGGAATTATAGTAAGATGATTGAAATTATAATTTTGTATATTAATGTCAGCACGTTGGAACGTGTTTCCTATTTTCTCTTCTTAGTTTTCTGAGTGCCTGACCACCTGAGTTATGCGAACAAAAAATTTTATTTGAAGTTGGGGGTTGAGAAGACTAGGCTGAACTTTCTAACTTTATTGGGCATAGTGAAATGTCTGTGTCATTTGACTTTTCCCCTTTCTTACTGCTTCATTTTTCTCTGAAAAAAGTGCAAGAAGTAACTCCTCTGGTCAGCTTCTACTTGCTGCACTGAGTCAGAACTAGATAGCATCAACCACAGTGAGAATGGGTGGCTGAGGATGGCTGCTGGAAACAGATGGATGGACTGTTTAGTATCCAACATCAAGAGCCATTGTGTGAGAACTGGTCTATGAGATCATGTAAAAGCAAGACCTCTAAAAATTACTTTATATCTGCCCATGCTTCTGAAATTCAATTAGGTGAATTTGGGCCTTGACTAGAGAAAATTCAAAATAAAATGTTTTGGTTAGAGGGCTGAAAAATGATTCCACTGTTTTGTATTCTCTAGGGGGTTACAGTTTTTTCTCATCAATAAATAAGGATATTAGGCCTTTTAATGTAATATTTGCTATAAATATACCCCTAGTTTTCTATTTACCTTTCAGTTCTGATTATCTTGAGTATATGCAGTTAAATCAGATGGTTTTTACTTTGTGATTTCTTTTACTGTCTTAATCATTCTTTCTCTAAAACTTTGATATTTGATACTATTTCTTTAGCTTTAGAAAGATTATTTTTAAAAACAGCTGAACTTTTAAAATTCAACTGGAATTTAAATGGGTACATGAGACAAGATAATGACTAAATTGGTTTCTTTTCCTGATGGATAATAGCTCTGTTTATCAAGACAGTATTCCTCTCCTCTACTGACTTTTGACTTTTTCTTCCATCATATATCATATATTCACATGATTTATTTCTGAGCTATTTTGTTATTGACTTTGCACTCTATTCTTATGCTATAATCATACCTTTTAATTAGTATTAGTAATTGGTAATAATTAGAACCTAGGTCTCCTGCATTGCAGGTGGATTCTTTACGAGCTGAGCCACCAGGGAAACCCATGAAAGTGTTAGTCACTCGGTCATGTCCAACTCTTTTTGACCATATGGACTGTAGCCCACCAGTCTCCTTTGTCCATGGAACTCTCCAGGCAAGAATACTGGAGTTGGTTTGCCAGTTCCTTCTCCAGGGAATCTTCCCAACCCAGGGATCGAACCCAGGTCTCCTGCATCACAGGCAGATTCTTTACCATCTGAGCCTAAAGGTCTAGATGTAATAATTAGAATCCAGTAGGACTAGCACTCCACCAAAAAATGAGGATTCTTTGGTATTGTAGATAGCAGGTAAGCCTTTAAATTATAATTTTATTATTAACTTATGAAATGGTATCTTATGAACTTATTTGCCTTTAAATATTTATGTAGGTTCCAAAGTATAAAAAACATATTCATTCAGATTTAGACTATATTTGAAGAACTGCTTTCCTGTTTATTTCAAAACTTCTCAGAATTATATCTAGTACATATACATCCATGCCATGAAACCTGGTTTTAGAGAATCTTCTCTGTTCTAAAAATAAGCTGCCATTAAACCCAGGCACAAAACAAAGCAGAGAAGATTAAAAATGGAAAATGCTACCACTTTATACTCAGGTATTATTAAGGCCATTATGGACACCCTTGGGCAATAAATAAGATCATGCTTCTCTCTTGCCCTCTTTTCCCAGTCCCTTCCCCCTTTAAAAAATACCTTTAAGCATAATTAAAGAAATTTTACATGATACTTTTTATTCAAGGTATAAATTATATATCATCCCAACAGTCAAGATGATTCTATCAATTACTGTGAATTGAGAATGTAGATCTCTCTGACTTAATATCATCCTTGTGTACCTATTCTGTTATACATGTTACAGGACACGTAAACTATCTATTTTATTCTAAAAGCACAAGCTGCTCTGGATTGATTACTCTGTCTACCAGAATTTAGCTGCTTTCAAATAAGGATATTTAGCCAGATATAATCTGTGCAGCTTTTTTCTCACTCTAAGAATTAGCATTTAATCTCTGTTTAGCTGAAATTTAGTTAGCAATGTCGACACCTCTGCATTTTAACACTGGGATTTCTTTGTGGGACACAATTCCTTTCAATCAACTTAATATCCCATCTTGGTCTCTAAGGGACAATAATTGAGTTTAGGCTAGTTTTAAATAGCGATAAGGACAGGGAACACAGATGGGTATTTCATTGATTAACACTAACCCTGCCCTAAGGCCCCAGTGTCAGGCATTAGATTAGGACATTACGAGGAGAATGACAGAGTTTTGGTACTTTATTCCTCTCAATAACATTCTTTCACATATTAAGTTTATCCCCCCCTAGGTAGCTACTTTATCATGCAGAAGGCCTTAATCCACTGATGTGACTCTCTCTGCTCTCACTTTGATGCAGCGTCTGTTTACAAGAGTAATGCGGCCTGTGTAAGACAAAGTACTCGGGACAAGGACAACTGAATAAGGCTTTTAGATGCACAGTGATCCGACCTAAAAACAAAACAAAGCAAAACCCACACCTCTCACAAACACACACACAAACACAGAGGCAAACCTACAAGCACAGGCACGCCTGCACGTACAAACGCCAACAAAACTGAGGCTTTTTTGGAAATGCAATTACGGTGCTTGCATCCTGAAGAATCAGACATTAGGATTTCATCAAGAAGACCCTACGTTACTGATCTCCTTGTTTGGCACTTTATCTTTTCTTCACCTTTGACCTTTCTTTCAGGCTCTCTTCAAGGCGTCCTGAACGTAAGCCCTTGTGGTGTTCTTTTAGAAGTAGGATTGCTGCCATCCCCTCTGGTGAATTGAAGCAGCTGCCGGAATCAGTGACAAGGTTGGGTCCAGACTTGGTATCCCGGCTGGGAAAGAGATTATGGGTCAGTCCCCAGTGCTAGGATACAAAAGATTCAAGCAGTTCAGGATTTTTTGGATATCCGAAAAAGATTTCATGAAATTTGTAAAGATCTAACAGTGCATCGCAGATTTCATGTGGTCTAAACAGCTTATACGAAGTCAAACACCCGGCAGCCAGTAAATGGTGTTTTCACAGCTATGCAGTTTTTCCAAGATTGAACAGGCCTGAAATAGTTTAATTCCACCAAATTGTGTGGTTGCTGGAGGAAGCCGGTGGTGGTCTTTTACATTTAGCTGCTTTAATTGTTAATGGGTATCCTAAGTTTAGAGCACCCCCTGTTTATATGCTCATCTTAGTAAATTTAGATAATCAGGCAGTGGCTTTATTCTTCAAAGCACTAGTAAGTTATAAGGTTAGATACTATAGGAAGTATAAATTCTGTAGGAAATAAATTTATTGAAATAAAAATTTATTTAAATGAAATATTTTCCCCATAAAAGTAACCGTACCTTAAACTGTACCTTAAAAGACTTATATTTTATCTTTTGTCATCATCTCATCTCTTACCAAAGTCTCAAGAGAAAATCTTTGAGATTTACCTAAGGTTGAAAGTTTTTTTAAAAAATTGTAATATTCTTACCTAAATGTAATTGTGAAGAGATATATTGTAATTCCATGTTGAATTTGTACATTTCTGATTATCCAAAATACAATCTGTCAAAATCTTCAGCATTTTGAAGGGAGAAAATTAAATATATTTATTACCCATGCCTTTCTCTTTCTTTCCCTTCATCTACTTTTCCTCCAGAATTTTTTTTTTACTTTTATTTGCATTTATTTTTTGCAGCATTTATTCCTTCAGAAATTTTTAATAGAAATCCACAAAATGATTGATATTGTGATCCCTGTGTATTAAAGACAGTACATAATAAATAAGCAAAAAGTAGGAAAGATTTATTTTTAAAAGACAGAATATTTGGCATGACCTGCACATTCACATCAGAGATTGTTGGAATGGCCAAAGAACAAGTCCTCTGGCATTGACCATTGCTGTGGTCAGGGGCAGCAAACATTATCCAGTACTTCCACAGCGCATCGTTGCTGTCCTAAAATTGCCTCCTTAAGGACAGTGGCATGTTTTTTTTGCTCTTCAGAGCTGATAGTATGTTCTGGAGGTCAACACTGATGATTCATACTTATTTTTCAATTAGTTGGAACCATGCTAACTCATGTTTGGATCAAGTCTACAAAAATCCACTGAGGACACAGCATTAGCATAGTGTATATGCATACAGAGCACCAACTCTGGAGTTTCCTACCAAGAAAACCTCTTCATCTGGGCCAGGACGTGCATCATTTCAGAGATTTACAAAGCCACCAGAGATATTAAAGATTCTCTGGTTTTGTGGTTCCTAAATTTTCATCAATCAAGACCTCTTTTATTATTATATCTTTATGGTACACATGTTTTGAAAGATTTGAAATATGTAACTTACGAGTTTGGCTTCCTTTAGGCTAAAAAAGAATTGCAATTCATTCAGGAACAGTCATCTGTTTAGGATGTTGATTCTTGGAGATTTTTGTGGTTCCAGTTTGGGTACCTGTGATCTCAGGTGACCTTGTTCTATCCATGAAGGATTTGCACTTACCGAGGGCCCTCTCCCCCAACTGCCTTCCACTCAAGATCACAGAGTTTGTTTGAAGCAGAATAGAAACCAGGCTCTGGATAGAAATGAATTGTCTAGTAAGTCTAATCAAAGTGTTTCAGAGAACAGGTAAAAAATGTGATGGTTTTTCACCTCTGGACAAGTGGAATCCATCTAAAGGCAAATGTATTTTTATATTCAATTAATCTTTTCTTTCAGATGTTGTTTGGGAAACTCCTAATGACTAAATTCTCACACCAACAATCACAACAAAGAAAAGCATTGTGTACTCTTTAACACACTCTCACAAGAGTTTCATCATTATGAAGAGTGGCTGTTATGACATTCATATGAGTCTGACCTGAGTTAGCAAAAGCCAGGAAAATCGATTAGAGAGGAAAATTTGACCTCACATTTTGTGTTCCCACGGGGGCTGCCTGGAGCCTCGGGGCAGCCCGAAGCTGACATGTGGCTCATCTCTGACATGATTTTGAAATAAAATGAGGTGGATGGTGAAGCTCAATCCTTCCAAAAAAAAAAATCACAGTGTCCCTTTGGTCCATTCAAGTTCCCACCTAAGCTCATGCTTTCATGCTATTTGAGTCCTAAATGAAAGCTACTATATAATGAGGCAAGACTCTGATGTGGAAAATGAGGCAGTTGATTTGAATTCCTAGGTTAGATTTTTTTTTTTTCTAAAGTAATAATTTGCTCATCTTGTGCTGGTGGATTTGGTCTCTTGCATTTTCTGAACGTCCAGGAAAAGTTAGCTCAAGTTTTGCTCCCTCTGCCATTAACAGATGGCACGCAGATCTAAGCATAAGCTGTGGCTCCCGGGCCACAGGCAAAGGGTGAGGGCTGCTCCCCTGTGGACACCCTCAAAAGGCCCTAAGCTTGAGTAGCACAAATGAAAAGGTCTAGTGCTGGTGTTAATTACGCAGAAACCACACAGAAAGTGTTGGCTGTTACTGAGTTGAGAGGTTGGGCATCTCTTCTTCCCCAGATAAAAGGCTTGATATGAAAACATTTTGCAGAGGACAATGGAGTGAAGATTAGCATAATCTTCTGCAGTATCCTCAGTAAGCTATCCATGAGTGAGTTGCTTTTTTCTCATTCCTCCGGCTCTAATGTCTGGATTTAAGGAATGGTATTGTTAAAAGTAGGCTTTGTCCTTGGAGCCTGACAGTTGTGTTTTTCCCGCCTTCATGTGATCATCCCAGTTGCTAGTCCCCTGCTCTCTGGCTAAGCAGACAATGGAAGGAAAAATGAAGTGTCAGTTCATTGACAGAACCTCTATGTGCTATGCTATTCTTAATCCGGACTCTTCAGTGTTTTTTTTTCTTTTCTTTTTTTTTTTCTCTTTTTTAAACATTCTCTCACCCACGCACCCTGCTTGAATAGGGGAAAGTCCATTTAATACCATCCTGAGGGAAATGTAGAACAAGTAACACTGAACTTTGGAGCTTTAGGCAGCTTTAAATAAAAAATATTCAAATTGTGTTGTTTTCTCTGTACTTCAACCGGAACATTAAATCACCATCCGTTCTTACATTTTATATCAGAATGTGAGTAGCTGTTAAAGTGGCTATTCAGATGTATGAAACTAAAAGCCTCAAGTGCTACGGTTTTTCACGGGGAGAATTTAACTACTTGCACAATGCAGCTTAATGCAGTTCTCTCGGGGGCTGGTCCGGTGGCTAATGCCCTCATGTGTTGACCACTTTGATCCTGGCTGCCCCGTTTTAAGTCTCGCTATGACTGGTTAAGCTAGTGCTCTGCAACCCCGGGGATAACTTGAGGGTTCTGAAAGTCATGAGGCACAGTCCCCAAGATCAAAATATAAAAATAGGTCTGGGGTCAGGGAACTCGACAGGCCCCCGGAAGCTCTTCACTTCTCCAGCTGGAGACTGTCTCTTATGTATTTAGAATTCGTCATTAGGATTCTGACAAAGAAGTGCAGTATGGGATTGCTGCGGGGCAGGCTCTTTGAATCCTCTTCCTGATAAAAAAAGAAAAACCCATCTTCTGACTGCTGACAGGAGATAAGGCAAGTACAAGGAACGCATTAAAAAGCAGCTTATGTCTATTGATGGCTGAAGAAAGGTTAGGATGGCTGAGTTTTAAGTTTGGGTGAAAACTCAAGAGTTTATTTGCTATACAAGAGGAGTTTGGGGAGTCACAGGTGGTTTCTAAAGGCCTGGAGAGCCCCTTAATATCTTAAAAACCTGTGTCAGATAATTTGTTAACCTTCCCAAAGTTCCATCAAGGACAATTTTGACACGGATTCCACTCTGGACCTAGACTTTCTACCTGTTCTACTGCCCATGTTTGACCCATCAGACTTGGCTAAGATTTTCTTTCCTTATATGAATCATTAGAATAAATCTGATTTTCTTTCATTGAGGCAGTTCTTCCACTTCAGTCTGTATTCCAAATTGAGGTCAACACTTGATGCAACCAAAATCAACTGGGCCTGTTTCAGTGCCCAGAGGTGACTATGTCGCTATGGTGTGACATCCAACAAGAAAGGGACTTTATATGTCACCAATAGTTGCTGTTTCATGATACCAAAGTATGACTTGGAACCAAAGGTTCAACCAGATCACTCCACCAGGAGATTTGATGATTTGTGTGGTCAAGCGAAAGGAGCTCTTGATGTGGAGTCGACACACCTGTGAGTTCCAGCTCTGCTCTTAGCTGCTGGGTGACCAGACTGCTGTGAATATCCTTCCGTTTTCTGTGCAGCAGTCATTGCAGTGGCAACTCCACAGTCCTGTTGAGAAGATTAGAGGAGATCATGTCTCTTAGAGTAGAGATTCCCCCGTGGCTCAGATAGTAAAGTCTGCCCACAATGCGGGAGAGCTGGGTTCAATCCCTGGGTTGGGAAGATCCCCTGGAGAAGGAAATGACAACCCACTCCAGTACTCTTGCCTAGAAAATTCCATGGATGGCAGAACCTGGTGGGCTACCTACAGTCCATGGGGTCACAAAGAGTTGGACACAACTGAGCGACTTCACGATGTCTCTTAGAGCAATTTGTAAACTGTAAATCTTCACACCTACAAAAGGTGTCATTATGGTTCTTTTAGAAAGTTTCCCACTGAACATTGACTCATTTAACAAATATTATTGAATGTTTACTATGTGCAGACACTCTGAAAGAAGTGAAAGTGAGTGAAAGTGAAGTCGCTCAGTCGTGCCTGACTCTTTGTGACCCCATGGATAGTAGCCTACACCAAGCTCCTCTGTCCATGGGATTTTCAAGGCAAGAGTACTGGAGTGGGTTGCCGTTTTCTTCTCCAGGGAATCTTCCCAACCCAGGGATCGAACCCAGGTCTCTCACATTGTAGACAGACACTTTACAGTCTGAGCCACCAGGGGAGATTACAAAGACCAATAAGGCACAGTCCCTGCCCTCAAGGAAGTCAGAATCTAGCAAGAGGCAAATGAAACCAACCAACCAACAACCAAAACCAAACCAAACCAACTTGTACCTGGGACTACTATAAGTTTATGAAACTCTAACCCTTCTAACAAGTATTGGTGGAAAACTTGACTATGTACACTGCACTGTGCTGAATAATTTCTGGTGGTGGGAAATTACTGAGAAGTATGATGTAGTCGTATATACTTTATAGTCTATTGGGGGAGGTAAGGCATACATGCATGAATTCCTCTACCTACTAACATAAGACAGTAAAAAATAAGTGCCAGATGAACAAAGTACAGAATAAATTCAAAAGAGATAGCCATAATTCCGAGAGAAGATGGAGTTTGATTTGGCCAAGTCTGAGAATGCTTAGAACTCTCATAGCACTTAATTTTATCTCCTTGAGGCACTTTCTCTGTCTACTGTATGTTCATTATAAATAACATTATCCTTATTACTGCTCCTAGGAAGCTCCCTGAAAGCAGGTTCTTATCTTACTCATTTTTTATCTTTTGTGATGCTTACTAAAATGCCTCGCACAGAGTAGACACTCAAGTGATGTTTGTTCAATGAATATAGGTTAACGGGATGATTTAATAGTGTGTAGACAGGGATACTAGAGACCTTATTTCCATTTGTGTATCCTCAAATCATTATTCTAGTTCACTTCAGTATGTTTCAACACATCCAGCAGCTTTGAATGAGTAAGTACATACATTTTGAATGAACACAACCTGGAACTTCTTTCTCTCCACAGCCTAACCGAATGCCTTGCCCACACCATTTTTACATCTCTTGAAATCTGGCTTCCTCAGTGAAACGAAGCCTTTTACTCTGGACCAGGAAAGTGTTCACATCCCTTTACACTCCGCACCCTTCTCCCCATGGGCAGAGGGAGAAAACACAAGAGGGATTCTTTGCTTTTTTCTGTTTTTCATTTCTCAAAGAAACATTTTCCAAGGTGTTGTTTCTGATCTCAATTCCAGTTCTATCTCTAAAATAGTTTGATTTACTTTACCTAAGTAGGGATTTATGTAGTGGGTCAAAGTCCCCATCTCGGAGCTTTTCAAGGTGCTGATGGGTGATTCTAAATTCCTGAAGGTCACTAGGGCCATGTAATTTACTTGTGATAAAAAAGCTCAATGCTTAGTGCAATTAGAAACTTAATGCTTTTAAATAATAAAATGAGTCATTTACTCAGTTCTTCCTGAACATTTTTGAGAGTGTTAAACTTACGACATTGTTGTAGCTTGAAAAGCTTAGCATTTTGTTTGTTTCTTTTTGTTGTTGCTGGAAACCTGCTGTGGCGTTAGCAGTATAAATAGTTGGCCACACGATGCTGTTCTTTTCCAAACCTCTCTATGAATGGGAGTGGGAGGTTGTTGGGTGATACAAAGTGTGAGTGGTATGCTAATGGCATGGAATCTTCTAGAATTATTTTGGAGTGGTTTGTTAAGATGGTTTATTATTTCCCTATTTCTTTCCTCCTTCAAGTTATTCTACATGACCAACCTAAAGCAAGATGCCAGGCTGGAAGTGACTAATGCAAACAACTCATGCTAACCAGTGGCCTGCAGTAGCTCACTCAGAACTCAGTAAACACTTTTCTTTGAGTGCCACTGCTCTGCTATGACAGTCAGTTCTATTGCGGCCTTTGCTATTTTTGTAATATAAAAATGTCTCTGTATTTCTGTTTTTATTTCTCTCATATTTCTGTTGTGTCTAGGATACTATATTTTATCATATTTGATTTTCTTAAAAAAAGCTCTAAGTTACCAGTAATATATGTTAATCACATCAACGCTGAATAGTGGTCACTCAAGTCTGAAGCAGTGGACATTATTTTGAGGGGAAAAGAGCAAATAGCCAGCATGACTGGTTCCAAACTCCCTGGTGGGTCTGAGAACTCTGTAATGCTGTGATGGGACCCCCAGGAGATGGCAAGATAATATTTAGTTGAGAAAGAAAGGCAGTTAAGCACTGGGTAAAGGAAAAGGGGAAAAATAATGCTGCAAAAAGAGAGCTTTGAGGAAGCACTTAAACACTTGAGAATTTTCATAGACCTGCTATGATGCAGGTCACTTGAATGCCTTCATTGTCACTGTGGGTCTTACTGCTTTTGGGCCACAGGCAAGGAGGACTGGGCCACAGGAATTTTGGACACTATTAAAAGTAAGTGAAAGTCAGCAGGATCAAAACAACATCCTAGCATCGTTGTTAGGCAGTTACTACTTACCTAGTTTGGGTAAAGTGGTAATCTGACTTTTGGGGATGGCTCAGGGCAGAGGTGTTGTAAACCCATGCATATTGTCAGCTGTGCCTTTGCCACACAGGATCCCTTGAGATTAAATTTTGCCACAAATGATCACTTAAGGTTTAGTTTATCACGCAAAGTGTGGCTGGGTTTATTAATTTGATTGGAATAAGGGAGCTTAAAGTACATTGATGATGGTGATGAAATACAGTTCTACTTTAAATAATCTAAACAATATGCTAACTTTTAAAAGACTTGCAGATTTAGAAGGTGAATTGGATGAGTAATTAGTTCAAAACAGTAAGCTCTAAGGGCAGGAGCTAACTAACCCTTATCCATATTTGTACCTCTAGCCTAGAGCACAGGTCCAACACAGAGAAGATGCCCTCCAAATACTCAGTAATTTATGTTAAATTTGTCTGTCTAAGTTTTAACAGAAACTACCTAGAGGAAAACCGATATGACTCCCCATCTGACAAAAAGTGACTTGTTTTGGTGAACTTAGCATTTGGATATTTTGGTGCTTTTTACCAATGAGGGTATAAGTAGTTGACTTGAGAACATGATGTTTGCACTCTTGTTTGAAATTATCACCATTAAGTACATGCCTTTGGTAAAGAATCCACCTGCAATGCGGGATACCTGGGTTTGATCCCTGAGTTGGAAAGATCCCCTGGAGCAGGGAAAGGCTACCCACTCCAGTATTCTGGCCTAGAGAGTTCCACGGACTATATAGTCCATGGGGTTCCAAAGAGTCAGACTCGACTGAGTGACTTTCACTTTCACTTTGATTAAGGCATAGATTTTAGAAGGCTTTTGTTAAAATGCATGTGTCATCTGGGATGGGCATAAATTAACCTATGCATATTCTATGAAAATTAAGTAGCAGAAAGCAATTCCTTGAGTGAGCAGAACCAGAACAGATGGGTTTTGACTGGAGCTATGGGTGCAGAAAGGTACCCATACCTTTCTGTATGTACTCACACAATGAGATGTGTGGTACCATCCACCTTGAAAGTCACTGCATTAGGCAACCAGGATACAGACTTGGATGATATAGGGGCTAGGTTTTAGATGCTCCCTACCTCAGGTTCTGGCTCAGAGGTTAAAACGTCTGCCTCTAATGCAGGAGACCTGGGTTCGATCCCTGGGTCGGGAAGATCCCCTGGAGAAGGAAATGGTAAACCACTCCAGTATTCTTGCCTGGAGAATCCCATGGATGGAGAAGCCTGGTAGGCTACAGTCCACGGGGTCACAGAGAGCCGGACACGACTGAGCGACTTCAACTTCATCTTCACCTACCTCAGGTTCTGTTTACCCTTTTGATGCTGTGCAATCATGATGTTGACCTTGTAGCATGAATTCTAAGAACCTAACAGACTTGTCCTTAAACCTCCTCCACCACTTTTGATCTTGTTTGTGCTAGATTCAGTAATTTTGACTTTCCCCATAGAATAAGGGGAGATGAGTCAGACCAGGCACCTGCCCAACGCTATCCCAGTCAAGTTGGTTGTGTGTTGTTCTCAGTGATTCTGTGTATTCCTATTTTGGTGAAATGCTATGGAAAAAAGCTGTTATAACACCTATTACAGTATTTCCAGAGTGGCCCAGCAGGAGAAAAAAACATTCAAGAGAGAGAGATTGGAATGTAGAGACAAAATAGCTGGGTCTAAGAAGGGTGGTAGACAAATGAGGGAAACAGGAGCTAAATGTAGCAGTTATGTGGAGATCATAGTGCCTGTGCTGAACTTTGAATTTCCCACTCTTGCAGGCATAGTAACATTTAGTGGTCTGTCAACATGTGTGAGAGGCAGCAGGGGACGATGTGGTTTGAACCTGACATGGGAACAGCTAAGACTGTACACTCACTGAAGACCTGAAGAATTTTAAATAGTCCCTATAATGCCTACAAGCTGAAAGGTTATGCTTTCTTCCAATTCCCCCTCCTCTTGAGGTCTAATGGACTCATAGCATGATTGAAAGTGTACCCTTTCTCTGCTACAGATTGCTTTACCAATGGAGGAGAAGAGGTGGATTGCTACGCTATTTGTTGAACATCTCTCTAGCTCTGCTTTATGAAGGAGGGCAGAGGTCTCACTACTCTCCAGTTAAGGTGGTGTGCTGTTAGGGAAAGAGCAATGAATATGGAGCCTGGAGATCGGCTTTGATTCCCAGCTGTCCCCTTAATGAATACTGTCATGTCAGTAACACCTTCAGCCTTCGTTTCCTCATCTGTGAAATCCACAAAGTTCAACACAACATATCTACCTCAATGTGCTATAATGGATATAAAGTCAGATTGTATGTATGAATGTGCTGAAATATCCCACAACTATAGTATTATTTTTATTGGCAAGACTGATGTGCATGAAAGAAAAACTAATGCTTTTTATACAGTGTGTATAATTAGGTATTTAATGTGGTTAGGCATTGTAGTAAGGGCAGGAAGAAGTCAGAGTAGGGAGATGGTATGAATTGCAGAGGCCAGGAAAGTTTTTAGATTATTTCCATTTGCTACCTGCACTTATTCATTCCTCATCATTCCGAACGTCTTCTTACCCTTGAACAAAGCAGACGTAGTTAGCACTGGCTGCCTTTGTTCCCTGACAGTAGTTAAAGCTTCAATTAGGCTGGTATCCATTGAAAGTTGACATACCCATTTCTTTTACGTATTTGTACAGACACAGAAGCAAGTCTGTATTTGGGTTGTGTTTTGGCAGGGTTTGAAGTCATGTTCAAAGATCTAAAAGAATTGAATGACTGAGGACATAGACTAGAATTCTAACCTTCAGTTTATGTGCAAAATCAAAAACATGCAAAGTTTGTGGTATCTGAGCTTCATCTGATCGTTCGAACATGAAAGTATAAAAAGAAGGCCCAGAAATAGGAGTCTTGTCAGTTTGAATGTTAGTTAAATAAGTACATAAGATAAACAGTTCATGGAAGGTTATGCAGCTGAATTTTCAATCAGAATGCACAGGAGACTGTTGCAGTAGCGTCTCCTGATAACCAGAGCCTGCTAGGTTTGTTGCTATCCTGCTTAGGCAGACAAGGTTGTGAGTTTTAATGCTGGGAGCTTTAGTACGCCTACATCTTCCTCTCTTTAAACTTTGTTAGATGTGCTGACCCCATTCTTCCTTGCCTTAATATTGTTTAGGAAGTGGGTAACAATACTTCAGTTCAGCCACCCCTCTGCTTCCCTGTTATTGCTCCCATGATGAATTTTCCACTGTGAGTGCTAGAATCAGTTGGACTTCTTGGACTTTTCTTATCTTCTTAGGGAGAAGAGGGATATAAAGTGAAGGTTCCTGGGGGTCACGGAGTAGGAAAGGATCTGGTGCTGTGTTGTGCTTAGTTGCTTAGTCATGTTCGACTCTTTGTGACCCCATGGAGGAGTCAGGCTCCTCTGTCCTTGGGGATTCTCCAGGCAAGAATACTGGAGTGGGTTGCAATGCCCTCCTCCAGGGGATCTTCCCAACCCAGGGATTGAACCTAGATCTCCCACATTGCAGGCATATTCTTTACTGTCTGAGCCACTAGGGAAGCCTAAGAATACTGGAGTGGGTAGCCTATCCCTTCTCCAGGGGAACATCCTGACCCAGAAGTCAAACCGGCTCTCCTGCATTGCAGGTCAATTCTTTACCAGCTGAACTTCCAAAGGATCTGGACCCCGGGTGTTTGTGAACCAAATGTGAAGAGTCCTGAGACCCATTCTTTTCTTGTACTCTCCATAATGAGAGCAGAGATCGTCTACAGTGGTGTGCTTAAGTCCACCGATTTTTGGATAGTAGGTTTGTGCGGATGTTTGTGGAGTGGGGCAGTGTGTGGAGTGGGGAAAAGCAATGGCTCAAGAGTCCAACAGACCTGAATTTTGAATCCTGTTTCTTTCACTTACTCGTTGCCTGAGTGTGGGAAACTTATTTCACCCTCTGTGAGTTCATTCCATTTTTACAGCAGAAGCAACTTAAGATCTACTATTTATGGTTGTTGTAAGAGTTCAGTAGTGTGATGTTGCTGAAGAGCTTTGAAAAACCACTGCTTGTCACAGATTCAGCGCTCAATGAGTGGCTGCTTGTCAGTCATGTTCACCACCGTAATCATGTATAAATGGAGAATTCGAGCCTACTGCATTTTTTCAGTTTTACTTTGAGTTCTTCACTTTTCCCGTATCAGTATCTGGTAACAGCATCCCCCAGGAATGAGTCTGTGCTGATTTCAGAAGACAAGCGCTGAGGTCCTGCCTCAGTGGCTTTGACCGCTGCCTTAGTACAGTGACATCTTCTTCCCTGCCTCTGGCCTGGCCCAGTCTTTATCTTTGTTCTTATTTTTGCTCTCTGTTTCTATCTATCCTTTCTACCCTTCTATCTTTACGTACATGCTCCATTAATTCAAATGCCACTATTATGAATGTGCAAAGAAAAGGAATACAAAGTCAAATAATAGGGAACCCCCCCCAAAAAAAACCCTACAGTGAAATAACCATAACAAACAAAACTTTCCCAAGCACCAAAATGTTTAATAAAAAGACTGCATAAATTATCTGTTTTATTTTTCTGTGTTAAGTTCTTTCATGCCTTTGATATTAACAAAGTGAACATCTGCTTCAAAAATTTCTATGCTGTGTTGGTGTCCTAAATATCCGTATTATTATAATGCACATTCATATATACACACACAAACATATACATTTAAAAAACAGTGATGAAAAGAAGGCACAGTAAGAACTTATATTAAAAGAATAAAAAAGTAGCTGAACTATACCTAAAATATGCACCAATTGTTGAATCCGCTTCTAATCCTGCCCCAACTGTGAAGGGATTCCCCAGTCTCTAGACATGTGTAGAGACTAGCAAATTAGTGGAACAGCTGCCTAAGTGTGGCATTCTTTAGATAATGTGATTTTAAAGAGTTTCAGCAAATATCAGTTATAAATGAGAGGTTTGGGTTGCAAATATTCGACCCAAATGCTGTAGAATGCACAAGTTGGAAGAGACGTTATAGATGTTTTAGTCCAATCACCTGTTGTTTTGTCTGAATCATTGTTTTGATAATATTTTTGCCACGTGATTGGTTAGCCCATGCAGGCACACCTTTAGTGATGGGAAACTTGTTGCCTTCCTAGGAAGCTCCTTCCTTTCTTAGACGATTGTGATGATTAGAAAGCTCTTCCTTATATACTGAGACAATGTTGTATTCTCCAGGGATTCTTGTTCTAACTAAGGCATAGATTTTCTCTCTCCAGGTTTATTGAGGTATAACTTTTAAACCATAAAATTTGATCATGATGTTAAAATTCGATGATTTTAGTAAATAGGATAAAAATTGTACAGCCATCATCAAAATCCGGTTTTAGAGGGTGTGGAGTTGTTCAACCATCACCCCCTAAAATCCGCCCATGCCTGACTGAGATCAATCCTTACTTCCATCCCCAGCCCTGGGGAACCACTGATGTGCTTTTTGTCTCTGTTGTTTTGTGATAACTAATCATTTGCATAAGTGGATAGTGTTTGTGCCTGGCTTTTGTCATTCAGCATAATGTTTTTGTAGTTTACCTATGTTATTACATTTAACAGTGGTAGCCATGTAGTTCATTCTTTATTGTAACTGAGTGGCATTTTCTTCCACAGATGTACCACATTTTATTTATCCTTTCACTAATTGATGGATATTTTGGATGTGTTTAGTGTTTGCCTATTTTAAATCATGCTGCTATGAATATTCATGTAAATAGCTTTGTGTGTACATTCATTTTGATTTCTCTTTGGTAGATGCCTGGGAATGGAATTGCGTTGCATGGTTAATTTATGTTTAACTTAAGAAAAAAATTAACTTCCAAACTTCCAAAAAAATTAACTTCCAAACTTGTTTTCCAAATTAGTGGTGCCACTTTACATTCCTAACAGCTATGTATGTGGGCCCCAGTTTCCTCACATCCCTGCTAACATTTTACGCCATTACACTTTTTGACTATAGCCATTCTAATGGATGTTCAGTGGTATCTCATTGTGATTTTAATTTGTATTTGTCTAATGATTCATGATGCTGATCATTTTTCATGTGCTTGTTCACCATCCTTGTATCTTCTTTAGTTATTTAAAATTTTTGCCCATTTTAAAATTGGTGTTTTTTTAATCTTGTTATTGAATTGTTCTTCATATATTTTGGATGAAAATTCCTTATTAGCTATAACATTTGTAAAAATCTGCCTATCTGTAACTTGACTTTTTATTTTATTAATGGTATCTTTTGAGGACTAGAAGTTTTCAGTTTTGATAAGGTCTAATTTGTTTATTTTTAAATGGATTTTTTTTTTGGTGTTTATATTTAAGAAAGCTTTGCCTACCTCAAACTTGCAAGGTTTGCTCCTATATTTTCTTTAATAAGTTTTAGTTGTAACTCACATTTAGGTCTGAAATCCATTTTAAATTAATGTTTGTGTGTGGTGTGAAATAAAGGGTATGAACATAGAGAGGAAAGAGCAATCTGTTCAGCCTAGAGTAATGAGAGAAGGTATCCAAAGGAGAGGTAAAAACTTTTCACTCTGGGCTTGAGCTGGACAGATCTTCATGGGGAAGAAGCATTTAGGCAGATCAAGTATGTGAAGAGACACCTGTTTCTGTACATATTACACTGCACCTCTCTTTACCCGAACAGAAGAATGGCTCAGTCATGACATCCTGCTGACCTTGCACATCTCCACTTAGGCCGAATAAGCAAGACTTGACTGTGAGCTGACCAGAGTTTGGTGACATTGTGTAATTCCTCCTGAGGTAATGGGAGATGAGCCTGGGGAGGAGCCACCACAAGGCAGCTTTTACCTTGTGGGAGGCTGCCGTAAGGCATTCATCTCCTGAGTTTCACTTGAACACAGGACTTTCCATCTCATTTCCTGTTCCCATCCCCTTCAAGCACATCTGCAGCCTTCTGAGCAAGTCTGTCAAACCGCTTGTCTGTCATCTAGAGTTGTAGCTGAGCAGCCTATCATGCATACTACCTCTTGTCTGGCTCCTGCAGCTCAGTGTCATCCTGTGGGAAGAGGGATGCAGGAGCTGACACCATGCTCTTCTTTTTTTGGCTGGCCGTCTAGGTAACATGTCTGAACCCCTTTGGACCTCATTGTTGTTTAGTCGCTAACGGTGCCTAATTCTTTGCGATCACTGTCTCCTGAAGTTTGCTCGAATTCACGTCCACTGAGTCAGTGATGCTATCTAAGCATCTCATCCTCTGTTGCCCACTTCTCCTTCTGTCTTCAGTCTTTCTCAGTGTCAGTGTTTTTTGCTTCATATCACCTTTCTATATACATCTTGGGACATGAGAAAGCTAGACTTGCAGAGGTGTTTGTTGCTGCTTCCCCACTGGACAATTTCTCCATCCCCAGCACTAGGCTGTGAGCTCATCTATATTCCCAGTGTTTAGCAAAAGGTGTTGCACAGTTGCTTAATGTGTGTGTGTTTAACAGAATGAATTAAGAAGTAAGCAAGCCAGCACGTTTACTGTGCCTGGACTAGAGATGGAGTATGTAGGGATGGGTAAGAGAAGAAGGCGCAACACCTGGGGCTGACTGTGGAGGGTCTTATTTGCTATGCAACAGATTAGGCAGGGTGGTGTCCTGAAGACTTTAAAATGAGAGAATAACATGGTTATATTTGTCTTTTTAAGTAACTCTCAAAAGATTAAAGATAGGGAGACCAACTAACCAACTAATGAACTAGAAATTCAGATGAGAAATGATGAGAGTTTACATTAAGAGCATAGTAATAGATTGCTGAAGCTGAAGCTCCAATACTTTGGCCACTGACTCATTGGAAAAGTCGGGAATGACTGAAGGCAAAAGGAGAAGGGGGTGGCAGAGGATGAGATGGTTAGGTGATGTCACTGACTCAATGGACATGAAATTGAGCAAACTCTGGGAGATAATGGAGGACAGAAGGGCCTAGTGTGCTGCAGTCCATAACGTCACAAGGAGTCGGACATGACTTAGCGACTGAACAATAACAACAACAAAAATGAGGTTGACAGTAAGGAACTAGATTACAGAGAGTTTCATTTACTCTTGTTTTTGTTTACTTCTTTGTTTTTTGTCTTTTTAATTTTTTTTGGTATAAACAGTAGAACTCATGCCGACTTGATACAAAGGAAAAAAGAGCCCAGAAAACAAAAATCAATAAATGTAATTTCATTGATGTTCATTTGTTTTTTATTAGTTTTGCTCTAAGTGCTTTACTATTTAATTACTTGTTTTTTCATAACATTTAAAACAATTTTATGTTTCAATAATTATATCTAAGCATCCTGAACTGTTCTGTTTTAAAAATCTGAATTCAACATTTCTGAGGTGACCAAGATATTTCATCATCTCATTAGCTTGTATCTGATCACATCTGACAGAAAAATCTACCATTGGACTCTACTACATTACAAGCACCTTGGGGACTGGAATCATGTATTATTTAAATTCTGTATTATTTGTAGCACCTATTTGGGCATTGGACCCATAGTAGAAGTGTAATAAATATTAATTGGATGACAAAAGTCACCTATTTAATTATGCAAAAGTCTTATCTGAAAAAAGCCTTATCTAAAAATATTAAGACTTTTTTAAAAACAAATCACAAATATAAAAGTTATTTAAGTACAGAAGTCACACCTTATAAAGACTTTGATCTTTATTTTTATCTTTTCAAATATCAGTTATAGTATACCTAATCTATTCTCAAACATATCATAAGCAATTCAGATTTAAATGAAATAAAGAAGATCCCACTCTTTTAGAAATATAGCATTTAGTAAGTGAAGGAAGATATATCCTTATTTGAAGCTGCTAAATGACAAAGCAGAATGAATCTTACTATCTGCTGAAGGATCTCAAAGGGGAAAGATCATTGTGGGTGATTTCTTAGAAATAGATTTTGCAAAATGTGAATTTCTATAATGTTTTTATTAAACTGAGCTTTGCATTAAGTATGCAATTTTTTCCCATTGTATTTTAGAGGGAAATGAAAAGGCCTTTTAGATGAGGAAACATCTGAGCAAACATCCACAGAAGGTAAGAAGAGGGAAAGTTTAGAGGCCAAATTTTAAATTCAGAGAAACTAAATCACTGTAGTGAGAACTGTTTGAGAGCTATGTATATAAAAACTACCACTAAAAATACGTGTTGTCTTTAATGATTCACAGTACATTTACAATTATCATGTAAATCACTGAGGAGCACCCAAATTGCATCTACCCTCAGCGTCTCAAGAAAATTGAATGTTCTTGAAGGAAGAATCATGAAGACATCTTTTGAGAGCCTCCTGGAAGAGAATATTGAACTCATACATTGGGCTTCAAGTAAATGAAAGCTTACTCAAGGCACAGCTTAAGCTAACTGATAATTTTCTGTTAATCATAATGTATTATTAATAATCTCAGGACACTTTATCTCATATTCTAGGGAACAAAAGTTGGCACATTAGTACTCAACATTGGAAAAGAGGTTTTAGTATAGATAATTGTTTTGAGAGAGTGTTCAAACACTAGCCATGTAATTTTTTTACCTTCAAAGAATTCATCTCCTTATCCTTATAATGGACAACCACTGACACAGTACTTTGTCCCCTGGTTTCTCCAAAGCCCAATAAACATTTTTTTTTTTTTTCTTGTTAAGTAGCTCCGTCCCAAATCATTAGATTGTTGTTGGCTACTTGAGACAGAAATGCATCATCTGCTTCTAGGTCACCCATACTGTTTAGGTGCCTGATAAATACACCTTGGTTGACTGACCAACTGACCAGAAAACCTGCCTTTTCTACTTTTCCTCAGTAGAAGCCACAGCTACATGCAGATGCCTGTTCTTCTAGCTATTGTGTTCAAATGGCTTGTACTTTTTGTAGAATATGGACAGGCAGCAAAGCCAAGGTGACTACTCTTGAAATTGTACCATTATATAAGGGCTCTACATATGGTAGGATTTTACATACAATGGTTTTGTTAACATTTAGAATCAATACCTATTCTACTTCTGAAAAACATGTCAGATTTCTTAATATAATGCAGAACAATTAAACAAAAGCTAAAAACTAATTAATGGTGGCAGAGGCTCTAGTTTTTAGGGTATTTGGATACAGAAACTCTAGTTTCTTAATATTCAATGAGAGATTAAAGATCTGCTTAACTCCTTATCAGTACAAGTACACAGAAATATAGGACATTAAAAATTGGTCTGTGATGCGTTTAAATTGTAAGGGTCTGTGGGTCTGAGCTGGAAGAAGCAGAAATTTCCTTGGTTGCCTTTTCATTTTGATCGTGACCACTCACCCTGGGGAAAATGGATACTGGCCTGAAGGTGATACATGCCAGGCAGTTTCCAAATGAATAGTGTTTGTTGTTTCAAATACCCACTAGACAAGGTTCTGAATTTTCTTACAAGTAGACCAGAATTGAGAAAATGTGCTTAATGCTTGTTATGATGGACTAGATCAGTTCTATTGTATTGTTATTTAAAATACCCAAAGGAAGATATTGAAAAATGCTTAAAGTTGGGTTGGTTGCTCTAGCAACAAAGCCAAGCTTCTGAAGATTATCCTCAGTGACTGCAGCTTTGGCAGCAGAGCAGCAGAAAGGAAAGGTAATTAGTCCTGCAACTTTGCTTTTAAGACTTGGCTTTAAGTACCTAGACGAGCAGCAGAGAGCAATGTTTACATGCTTTGAAATAAAACTTGGGAATTATTTTAATTTTCAGTAGAAATGCAGAACATATTCTTCACATAGTTTCTGTTTATAGGAAGAAAAAATTTCACTGGTATTCAGCCCAAAGAGAAGAGTAGACGTGAACACTAGGTTATCGGGTACCAAATAAAATTAGACATGAAACTGGGGAGGGTATGAGTTTGACCATACCAGATATTTTAAAGAAGAATCTTCTTTCTTCCTGCCTGTTAGCAACTTGATTGTGTACCTTTGAGCAAAGAACAACTTAGGGCAATTGAGTTATAAACAGTGGTGATGTTTGTTTACTATGCACTAAATGATCTAAATTATGGGCTATATAAGGAGAGATCTGGCTAGTTAAAAAAGAAAGAAAGAAAGAAACAAATCTTTGCTTTAATCTTCTAGTTTAATTTAGCTAGGCCTTGTGGGAAGACTGAAATGTCCAGGGATTGTTAGAACTATCCTACTTCTTCCTTTCACAAAATTGACTTATGGCATTTAAACAGTAGACCAGACATTTTAGCTGATTGATTTAAGTAGAACAACAAAAGGCTGGATTATAATTTGGAATTTTAAAAGTCTGAGAGAGAACTGATAAAAGTTTGATTCACATGATAAGGAATCCTTAGCATCATGACTCAATGGGACACATGAGGGAATT
Organism: Bos javanicus; assembly: GCF_032452875.1. Taxonomy (NCBI): domain Eukaryota; kingdom Metazoa; phylum Chordata; class Mammalia; order Artiodactyla; family Bovidae; genus Bos; species Bos javanicus. The sequence goes on from NC_083870.1 coordinate 53,101,055, forward strand.
AGATGTTTGGGTTCCGAAACTTTCTGGGCATTAACCTTGATCATAATCCTGTGACTTTTGTTATTTGTTGGTTTGTTTGATAATGCTGGAAGATAATTCTTGCAGTCATACTTTTAGTAAAGCTTCATTGGGTCCTCAGAAATGTTCTCTTTTATGGTACTAGAATATGCTCCTAGGCCCAAAAGATAACGTTTGAACTGTGGAAATAGTTTGAAATATATTTACTTACAGAACCTGAAAAATCAGTGAAAGAAATTAATATCATTTCACCTTGACTTTGTAATGTTGAGACGAGTTTAATAAATAAATTTTAGCCTCGGGAACTTTAAGTAATATGAAATGGTCCTTAGGTTTCTCTTCTTGGGGCCTGTGTTTTTATCATTCTATTTGTTACCTTTTCCCTTCGTAATCACAATTATCCAAGGACTTAGTTCATCTCAGTGATAGACTGGAGTTCAGCTTATTTTAAGGGAGTCACTTCAGCGCCCAGCAATATATTAGAAACTGTAGGAGTACAAAGATGAATAAAATATCCCACTAGGCTTTTATAATATGGCAGAGGAGAAGGAAAATCTATGTAACTACTTATAATTAATACAAAGTAGAAAACTCACTGCCTTGGCAAAGATGAAGCATTGAGGTTGAAGGAACAGTAAAGGAACAAAGGTGTGCAGGCTAGCACATTTCTGAGGAGCTATATACATTGCTTATTTTGCCTACTCTGTCTTCCTATATCACAGTCTAGAATTCTCTCTTACCTTCTGTAATGCAGTATAGCTGAAGCACTGTGTTTACAATTAAATGCAGTTTTATAAGAAGCTGGGAAAGTAGGTTGAAATCAGATCAAGGAGAATCTTGGTGTGAAAGTCAAAGTTTTTTGAGTGACTTAATAAATAATAGGGTAATTTCAATGTGAGTACTTTATAACCTGTAAATTTCTTCTGCCTTCTTGAGTTTTAGGATGATTATTCTAGAGGCAAATAAAGAGTGGGAACAGATGACAAATAGGAGAGCCAGTTATAAGTCTATCTTATTTATAAACTAGCCCATGCTATCTTTTCAGATTCATCTTCTGCCACTCCATTTCTTTCTTTTTTTGGGGGGGGGGCGGTAATTGGAGGCTAATTACTTTACAATATTGTGGTGGTTTTTGCCATACATTCACATGAATCAGCCATGGGTGTACATATGTTCCGCATCCTGACCCTCCCTCCCACCTCCCTCCCCATCCCATCCCTCAGGGTCATCCCAGTGCACTAGCCCTGAGCACCCTGTCTCATGCATCGAACCTGGACTGGCAATCTATTTCACATATGATAATATACATGTTTCAATGTTATTCTCTCAAATCATCCCACCCTTGCCTTCTCCCACAGAGTCTAAAAGTCTGTTCTTTACATCTGTGTCTCTTTTGATGTCTTGCATATAGGGTCATTATTACCATCTTTCTAAATTCCATATATATGCATTAGTATACTGTATTGGTGTTTTTCTTTCTGGCTTACTTCACTCTGTATAATAGGCTCCAGTTTCATCCACATCATTAGAACTGTTTCAAATGCATTCTTTTTAATGACTGAGTAATATTCTGTTGTATATATGTACCACAGCTTTCTTATCCTTTTGTCTGCCAATGGACAGACATCTAGGTTGCTTCCATGTCCTAGCTATTGTAAACAGTACTGCGATGAACACTGCGGTACACGTGTCTCTTTCAGTTCTGGTTTCCTCAGTGTATATGACCAGCAGTGAGATTGCTGGGTTGTATGGCAGTTCTGTTTACAGTTTTTTAAGGAGCCTCCACCGGAGAAGGCAATGGCAACCCACTCCAGTACTCTTGCCTGGCAAATCCCATGGATGGAGGAGCCTGGTAGGCTGCAGTCCATGGGGTCGCTAAGAGTCGGATATGACTGAGCAACTTCACTTTCACTTTTCACTTTCCTGCACTGGAGAAGGAAATGGCAACCCACTCCAGTGTTCTTGCCTGGAGAATCCCAGGGACAGGGGAGCCTCACGGGCTGCTGTCTATGGGGTCGCACAGAGTCGGACACGACTGAAGCGACTTAGCAGCAGCAGCAGCAGCAAGGAGTCTCCACACTTCTCCATAGTGCCACTCCATTTCTTAATTCACTAAACATTTATCACATATTCACTTTGAGCTGGGTGCTATGTTAGACACAGAGGACACACTGGTTAGGCAAGAGGAATCAGGTTCTGAGACCCAGTGGAGCGCATGGAGAAATGGAGGAGGGGTTAGAAATTAATCAAACAATAACACACATAAACATGTGGGTCCTGACTTGGGTGTGTTCTAAGAAGAAAACACATTGGGATTTCTCAGAAAGTATAAGAAACCCTGACTCAGTCTAGGGTACCATGTAATGGAGTGGAGGGAGAGATGGTCAGGGGATTTTTCCCCAGGGAAGTGATGCTTGAGTTGAAATCTAATGTAAAAATAAAGAAAATAGAAGGGTGGGACTTCTAAAGCTGGGTGGGAGCAGCATCACAGGTATAAGTGAAAGAACGCTTGGCTGGAGAGCAAGTGAGACAGAAAGGGGCATGAGACATCCTAAAGAGAGGACAGGGGCCAAGGTAAGCATAGCCTTGTTAAGGATTTTAGTCTTTGTCCCAAGAGCAATGGGAAGTTTTGATGAGTTTTAAGTGGGTGATTAACAAATGAGATTTGCATTTTAAAATCTGATTTTTACTACCCTATAGGGAATTAATTGGGGAAACTAGTTATGAAGCTACTGTAGAATCCATTGGGAGATAACCTATCATAGTGGTGATGGAAATAGTAGCAGACTTTGAAATAAAATGAGTAAAAAGAACTGAAAGAGTGAAAAGAGTAAAAGTATAGTTTGAGATAGATTGGATATTGGTGGTAAGATGAAGGTGTCAAACACATGTGCTAGGGTTCTTCTGGCTTGTCTAATTTGAAGGATGAGGTGTCATCCCTGGGATAGGGAACTGAAGGAAGGTTAGGGTTGGAACTGGGGCTTTGGGGATTTTGAAAGTGAAAGTCGCTCAGTTGTGTCTGACTTTCTGCAACCCCATGGACTATAAAGTCCATGGAATTCTCCAAGCTGGAATACTGGAGTGGGGAGCCTTTCCCTTCTCCAGGGGATCTTCCCAACCCAGTGATTGAATGCAGGTCGCCTGCATTGCAGGTGGATTCTTTACTGGCTGAGCCACAAGGGAAGCCCAAGAATACTGGAGTGGGTAGCCTATACCTTCTCCAGTGGATCTTCCCGACCCAGGAATCGAACTGGGGTCTTCTACATTGCAGGTGGATTTTTTACCAACTGAGCTATGAGGGGATTTTGGACACATTGAATTGGAAGAGGTATTTGAATGGTGCTGCGAGCTGGGAAATGTATATATGTGTCTGGAGCACCAGGCAAATATACTTTTTCAGAGTCATCAGACCTAAGTAAAGCAATGGAATTGGATATGGTTAATTAGTTAGAGTTGGCTTAAAGCTCAACATTCAGAAAACTAAGATCATGGCATCTGGTCCCATCACTTCATGCGAAATAGATGGGGAAACAGTGGAAACAGTGTCAGACTTTATTTTTTTGGGCTCCAAAATCACTACAGATGGTGACTGCAGCCATGAAATTAAAAGACGCTTACTCCTTGGAAGGAAAGTTATGACCAACCTAGACAGCATATTCAAAAGCAGAGACATTACTTTGCCAACAAAGGTCCATCTTGTGAAGGCTATGGTTTTTCCAGTGGTTATGTATGGATGTGAGAGTTGGACTGTGAAGAAAGCTGAGCGCTGAAAAATTGATGCTTTTGAACTGTGGTGTTGGAGAAGACTCTTGAGAGTCCCTTGGACTGCAAGGAGATCCAACCAGTCCATCCTAAAGGAGATCAGTCCTGGGTGTTCATTGGAAGGACTGATGCTAAAGCTGAAACTCCAGTACTTTGGCCACCTCATGCGAAGAGTTGACTCATTGGAAAAGACTCTGATGCTGGGAGGGATTGGGGGCAGGAGGAGAAGGGGACGACAGAGGATGAGATGGCTGGATGGCATGACCGACTCTATGGACATGAGTTTGAGTGAACTTCAGGAGTTGGTGATGGACAGGAAGGCCTGGAGTGCTGCGATTCATGGGGACTGAGCGACTGAACTGAACTCAACTCAACTCAATTAGTTACAGAGTGTACTAAACAAAGAACCAATAACTAACATTGGAGAACTCCAATATTTCATGCCTTTAGATGAGGATAGGCTTGCAAAGGAGGTTAAGAAAGGGTTGCCAGAAAGGATAAAACCAGGGAGCATCCTGGGGATCAGAGGAAGACAGTACTCCTAGAAGAAGAGAGTGATGTTTGAATCTTTAGAAGGAGATATAGTAGTCAGTGTTTATATATCCATGGAGCCTTTTCTCTGATAAATATTAGGACAACACAATCCCAGTGCCATCCAGCCCTCTATTTACCTATATGAATTCAGTAGGAAATTTATGGAATGATAAGTAGAATTTATCTGAACAAAGTTTTACTTAACATTATTACTAATTTTAAAGGAGAATACTTAGTGACAGAGTTGTTGTAGCCAATTTCTTATATCTATTAATAATATCTTTGGATTTGGGATACATGTGACCTGGAGAGGAGATTAAAATTGAATTCTGATTTGAGAATAAATATTTAAGTAAAAGTATAAACCAGAAAACTTTCATTATGTCTATGTTTATTGAATGAATATGAGCAGTGGCTTTCTTAATGAAGAGACACAATTGTCATGCAAAATATTTTAGAGTACCAACAGAAATCTTAAACCCAGTGTTGTAAATACTATGTATTGTAGTAATATCTTAAATAGATGTAAGGATTCTGCAGGAGACTTTATGATGTGCTTTCTTCAACTGCCTCTATCACTATATGGAATTCACACTGTAGTGGTGACCACATACAAATGGGCATATGTGTGTTTTTCCCTATTTCCTGTACCATGTAGAACTTTCATCTTCTCCACAGAAATGTACACAGAGAGACTGTTGCTCTCATCTCTCCATCTTGCCATATAATTTTTACAGCTGTTCCTCAGTTGTTAATATATTTCTGTGGAATATGTGTAAATAGATATGAGCAAACTGTCTAAAAGTTATTCAGCTAGTCAGTGAACCATGTAATCTGTTGGTTCAGAGACAACAGATAATAGAGTGAGATATTTGCTTTACCATCCACACACACTCCATGTAGCATCTAGGCTCCAAAAGTCAATTTGTGTTCTGTTGGGGCATGTCTCATCACACTATATTATCACGTCAGGGATAGGAAATTTGGATAATGACTATCTGATTTACAAAAAAAGGAGACTATTTAGTGAATTGAGTATCTGTGAGGTGGGAATTTTGAGCTTGAATTTTGTTCCATCCTTGGTTAATTTGATACTCTATATGTGTTTCATCACTGTTTTCCTCTCTTTTAACAATGTGAGTTAGAAATAACCTTGTTAATTAGCATCTATTCTTAGGTTGATGACATGACACAGCCAAGACAGAGTGGGAACATTCCAGTACCACCATAGCACAAGCAATAAAACGCCTTTCTAAAAGGAAAAGCTACTATAAAGCTACTCCTTTATAAGAGTGTACTTAGAGAATGTACCTGTGTTGAATATTCAAAATTTAAGAAAGTGTCAGATGAAAGATTCATCAAGTAGCCATCCTCTTATTTGGCACATGCACCTAGAAACTGGGTGGTAGCATGTCGCTTCCCCTCTTTATAAACTCCACTTGCTCCCTTCTATCTCAACAATTAAGTCCATTTCCCTCTGCCCTATGTTCCAAGTTTGTATTTGTGTCTTTAACTCTGAATCCCTGTCCTCCTACAACATCGATATAACTCTTCTGTGTGTGTGCAAACACACATATGAGTATAAATAGAATTTTTGATCTTCTTTGATTGTCTTGTTTCCCCATCATTTCTGCCTATTCCATTCCCATCTGTCTCCTAAGGCCAAACATATTCTTTCTTGTTGATGGAACTCTTACTGACTTCTCCTGGCTAGAAGCAATCTTATAGCACTTCATCTGCACCTCTCATAAAGCAACTAGCACCTTCTTACTTTAGTTTGATTCTGTATATACATGATTTATTTCTCCTTCTATATTGAAATCTCCTATTTGTGGAATTGATGGCTGGTGTGCTGAATCAATGAAAGGACGGGATAAGGAGAAATTCTTAAACAGAAGAGATGGGAGTCTGTCCAAAGTCTAAGTCATGGTAGATTTGAAATTCTGAAGTAACCTTGAATCCATCAATCTTCTCACTAGGGCCACCCTCTAGAGGTGTTTTATGCTTTTCTTTAGTAGACTGTGGTTTTTCTTGCACAGGAAGGGCTCAATAGGTTGGTTGATAAGTGGATTGAACTGGAGCAGTACTTGCAAGGCTGGGTGTGTGGGAGTTGGGGGAAGATTGGCAGGTGGACAGTAAGGATGTCATCTCTGGTTAGAGAGGAGATCCTACTGAAAGGTTGTTTTGTGTTCCAATCTATGCTTCTATTTCTTTTCCCTGAATTTCTATTTTTGTTGTATCAATGGCACAGCTTAACACTTATTTGACTCATTTGCTATAGCTTTGCCTTCCCATCGGGCTGGAAGTTTCTTGAAACCAGGGGGTGCTTTGCCTTTTTCTTTATTGTTGTTGTTAAGATAGGACCTAGAATAACTGAAGCATTGTCCTGGACACTCAAATATAAGTTGATCTATTAATTGATGCATCAGTTTTTTAAGTTGGTGGGTTACTTACTTGTATTTAACTAAGGAGTTATTTATAGAGCACATGTTGTGTTCAAGGCACTGTGCTTCATCCCTCAGCAAATACAGACAGCTAAGTTGTGGACTCTATGAAGAGTTCCCGTCTAGTGGCAGTCTAGTAGCCCTAATTCAAAAAGCAATATGGTGTGTACCATAAGAAAGGTACAGTTAACCCACAGTCTTCCCTATCAAACTTAGAACATTTGAATTCAGATTAAAGTCCAGGCCCTGAGTTTCCTCAAGCTGGTTTTGTCCATGGTACCACAGTAGACCTCAGCAACTTGGTAGAGGTTAAGTGCACTAAATGTGCGCTTGAACATGGGTGTGGCCATGGAACACGGTAGATTGAGGCTGACTGTGAGACAGTTTGCGGAAGATACAGAAACATTTATTTGCAGGTTTTTCCAGGTTCAGTCATGTACATATTTTGTGCTTCAATTGTTTTTCAAGTAATTTCTTTCTTATTGTGAAACTAATATGCAATCATTGTATGAAATTTGGAAACCAGGTAGAAGTCTGAAGAATAAAGTAAAATCTTTTGTTCTTTTATTTTCTATAAATAGCCATTGTGAACATTTTTGTGTATAATATTCTAGTTTTTTCTTTACATGTTTATTATATTGCATATATATTATACACAACCATATATAGCATATTATATAATATATTAAAATCATACTTGTACCTCCTGCTGCTGCTAAGTCACTTCAGTCATGTCTGACTCTGTGTGACCCCATAGACAGCAGCCCGTGAGGCTCCCCTGTCCCTGGGATTCTCCAGGCAAGAACACTGGAGTGGGTTGCCATTTCCTTCTCCAGTGCAGGAAAGTGAAAAGTGAAAGTGAAGTCGCTCAGTCGTGTCTGACTCCTAGCGACCCCATGGACTGCAGCCTACCAGGCTCCTCCATCCATGGGATTTTCCAGGCAAGAGTACTGGAGTGGGGTGCCATTGCCTTCTCCAAAAATCATACTTGTACCTAGATTATAATAATCTCCTTTATTTACTAATACCTTGTGTGAATGTTTCTCCATATCATTAAATATTGTACAGCATGATTTAAAGTGTTTTATGTATTTAACCAATCCCTTACAATTGGACATTTTATTTATTTTTTAAAAAATTTACCCAATACTGTAACTAAATCTTGGGATAGATGTGATTGCTGTATTCTCTCCCTTTAACTTTGATACAATTATAGAATAATGGAAATGACATTTAGAATTGGAAAACAGATTTATTTCTCATTTTTGAAGCATAGTTGATTTACAATATTAGTTTTAGGTAGACAACATAGTGATTCAATATATATAGATTATATATATATATATATGGACATATATACATTGTACTCTAATAATATATACTCCAATATATATAGATTATTCTCCATTTGTGACAACCTTGAGGGGTAGGATGAGGTGGGAGGTGGGGTGGAAGTTCAAGAGTGAGGAGACATACATATACTATGGCTGATTCATGTTGATGTATGGCGGAAGCCAACACAATCTTGTAAAACAATTATCCTTCAATTAAAACTAAATAAAAAATAAAGTCATTACAAAATAATGGCTCTGTTTTCCTGTGCTGTACAATATGTCCTCACTGTATTTTTGTGTTATACACAGTAGTTCGTGTCTCTTAATCCCAAGCCCTTTCTTGCCTGTCCTCATTCCCTCTCCCCACTGCTAACCACTGGTTTGTTCTCTGTATCTGTGAATGAAACAGATCGATTTTGAAATTGTAGCTCTGTTTCTTACCTTTATGAGCTCCAGCTTTCTTATCTGTAAACGAGAGTGCAGATACTTCTGCAATTTTCAAGGTTGTTGGGAGAAGCAAGTAAGAACATACGTGAAGGTCCTTAGCTGGTTATTAGTTGGATTTAATGTAATATAATAGAAGATGGCCTAGCCTAGCTTATCTAGATTCTGCTTCTTTGTCATTATGTGACCTTAAGTAGATGAACTAGCGCTACTTACACTGGAGCAGAGGATATACCTGGTGGGTTGAATAGTAAAAGGGGCTAGTCTGCAAGATTTCTGGTCTGCAAGGGGCAATCAGTTAATCCACAGAGCTTGAGAATTAATTTAGAACTCATGGTACTTTTGGTATGGCTTGTCTGCACACCAGAGCATAACAAGGGCTGATGACTGCCCAGAGGCCTATCCCAGTCAGATCTAAGAAGGAACTCAATGCAATGCACTTTGTGCCCTTATAAAAAATAATTTTTTTATTCACCAATCCTTTATTGAGCAATGACTGTTTGCCAGGCAGAATGTTTAGGGCTAGAATGACAGGAAACTGTCCTGCCATAGTGGAAGGAGATAGACAGGTGAACAGATAATTGCAGAGGAGTGTGATTAGTGATGTAATAGAGATGTCTCTCAGAGCAGTAGGAGGATCCAGGTTAAAAGGATCAGGGAAACCTTCCTGGAAGAAGAACTGTCTAAGCAAAAGAATGAGTAGAATTTTACAGGCCAGAGTTTTGCCATGGAAACACTATGTATGGAGGCCTTGAAGCTAGATAAAGCAAGGCAGGTTCTTGGAAATATAAATAGTTCAATAAGGCCTGTGTGTAGAGCATGGGGTTGGGCAGGGGAGGGGAACTGGGAGGAGAGAGGGATAGTAAAACAGGAGATTGTAGAGGTGAGCTGGGCCCATATTTAGGAGTTTTTTCCAAGCATGATCATGAACCATTAAAGGATTTTTAAGCAGTAGATTGACAAGATAAACTATTTGAATTTAAAAATATTTCAGTTTTCAAAAGTGTTTTCATTGCCAGTGGGCAACATGTGAAGATGTGTATTTCAGTTGGTTAATGAGCAAATCAGTTGAAGTGAGGCAAAAGTCTCAGAGCCTTTAGCCACCTAGCAATGTAATTACATGGAAATGACTCACTGTGGGTTCTTTTTAGTCTGTCTGCAGTCAAATCTTCTGCATGCATAGTGCTCCTATTCCAGCACTTAGCAGGGTGGAGATGGACCAATTTTCCAAGCCCATAGAAGAAGCAACACTTTTTGCCAATATTATGGAAGGGATCGTGTTTAGGGACGGGTGTATAGCTTCAAAACAGACTAGTTCCCAAGGAAACATTTCACTAACATTAACTAATGTATCTAAATAATGTTTGGCTTGGGGTACAGTTAAGAGCTCGGTCTTCTTTGTTACTTCACTGTAGCAAACAGACTTGACTGCCATCCAAAATGCACCCACTTCCCGTATGCGTTGGCTGAAATGGCCCTTATGTCCAGTTCCAGTGGGGTTTATCTTGACTGGTCCATGCCAGTTGTGAGAACTCCATTCTACTTTGTTTAGGGTTGCCTATGTAACCTAGTTTTAGACAATGAAAAATGAATATGAAAGAAAATCTGCTAGAAACGTCTGGATATTGGTATAAGAAGATGTGATACTTGCCAAATGTGGCCTTGGGGGTTGCTCGCCAACATGTTGAGGATGGTAGAGCAGGAAGGAAAACCTGAGTCCTTGATAACAAAATTGAGCTCAGAATTAACAAAACCCTGTAGCCTCCCTACCCCAGGATTTCCTGTTAAGTTTAAGCATACTTTAGTCAAGCTTTCTGTTGTTGTTGCTTAGTGGCTAAGTCATGTCTGAATCTTTTGCAACCCTATGGACTGTAGCCCACCAGGCTCCTCTGTCCATAGGATTTCCTAGTACAGGCAAAAGCACTCTCTCTGAGACCACCACTGTGTCTGTTTATAAATCTTTCCCCAAGATTGGCAGCCCACAGCAAGTGTGAGCTGTGCACGTCCCATGTTTCTATAGTTCTTGCAATGTTGTCACAGTAATAAAACCCAACACTTTGATAGTAGTCATCAGTTTGCACAGTGCTTTTATTTCATTTGTTCTAATGACAACCTTGTGAGATAGAGGTGTTCAAATATATTACTAAGTATTAAGATACCCCCAAAACAAGTACTAATATCATGCTCACTCTGGGAAATCTGAGGTAGGGAGGGTGGTATTTATTGAAAACCTGAGAGATTTCTTGAGAGGGAAGAGTAGATTGAAGTGAATGGTTGGTCACTCATAGCAGGTCATGGAAACGAAGAGGGCGACACAAAAGGCCATTTTCAGTTTCTCAGGGTCTGAGTGGGTGAGGCACCAACCCCAACTCAGACAGTGTAGAGCCTGGGCTCTGTCCTAGGACACTGCTTCTCTGTAGGGTGAAATCCCTCAGACACGCATGTGTATTCCTTCATTGTTCTCCTCCCAGCCTGGTGGTCTTTGCCCCAAATATGAGACAAGAGGAGTGTGTTTGATAAAAGTCTTAACAGAAAAAGTATTATAAAATACCAAAAACATTGGGCTCCTTTGGGAGGATCTTGATAAGAGAGTTGCAGCCTTCTTAGAAAGGGAGAGCCCCTCTGTGTGAGAGGGAACAACGAAGCAGCTAAACAGACTCTGGGAAACATTGGCAGCTCAGAAGCTAGGTGACATCATTGATGAATCGAACAAATGTTTATTAAGCTGTGATGAATAAAACAGATATGCCTTTTGTCTTAAAGATGAAAGGTACCTATACTCTAGTAGTGAAGACAGATAATAACGAAGTAAAAAAGGAAATGTTAGTTGCTCAGTCGTGTCCGATTCTTTGTGACCCCATGGACTGCAGCCTGCCAGGCTCCTCTGTCCATGGAGCTCTCCAGGGAAAAATACTGGAGAGAGTTGCCATTCCCTTCTCTAGGAGATCTTCCCGACCTAGGGATTGAACTGGAGTCTCCTGCATTTCAGGCAGATTCTTCACTGCCTGAGCCACAGGGAAGCCTAATAGAGGAAACATAGAATTATAAATTGTGGTAACTACTACTAAGAAGGAAGAATAGTACATGTGAGGGAATAGTGAGATGAAGGGCCTGCTTTGTTTTGGGTGGTCAATATAGGCCTCTGTGAATAGATTACACTCAAGGTGGGACTGGAAAAATAGGAAAGAGTCAGCCATTCAAAAGGAAGGGCTAAGACAGAGGAAGGGTAGTGAGTCGAGAGAGCAGGTACCAGCCACAGCATGTGCAATGGGCCTGAGGTAGGAAATAGTTCATATGCTCAAGAAACTGATTTTCTAGGTAGGGTTCTTTCATCATGTCAGCAGAATTGATTGAACTTTTACCTTGTGTCTAGTTTTGTCCTAAGAATTGTGGAGGATGGATATACATGTGTATATGTGTAGGCTGGATCGCTATAGGATACTTGATGGGGGAGGTGGGGGAGACTTAAACTGGAATGCAAACAAGTGAGTGGGATTTAAATGGGGAGATGGTGAGAAGCAATATGTGGAAATAGAGATAGAGAGTAGAAACAAACATCGTGTTTGTGAGGCAGTGACGAGATTGTTTCTGAGAGTGAGAATAGTGGATAATCTTGAATTAAGTCTTCTTAATTGAGGATTAATTAGCAACTCTCTGAGATTCCCAGGATACCACGACTTCTCTCCCTTTTAAACTTTACTACTCCTGTCCATTTACTTAAATTAATTAGGTCAGCCCAGTGCTTCATAAAGAAAAATAAAGTAAATATCCTGCCACTGAGACTTGCTTTCAAAGCACACGACTACTGAGTTTTCAGTGGCAAATGTTCCTGACCTCCATGTTTCCCCATCTTATAGTCTATCCTTATTTTCATTGTGTGTGTTATCACACTGCAGGCCTTTCACAATGTTTTACACTGTTTGAGCCGAGTGCTGGCGAATGGCACTTTCAAACACAGGTCATTCACTCTCACAGCTCCACGGAGGTGGGGAGGGGCAGGTAGCATTGTGTCTGTGGAATGAATGAGGAAGCAGAAGGGCAGAGAGGTTAAGTGACTTGTATAAATCACACAAGGGTCAGGGGCTGTGTGTGAATAGGACTCAGCCTCCAAACTCTCTCTCAGTCCAGGGCTCTGTCCACTAAGCCCCCTTTCCACCGCAGGCAGTTCTGAATGTTAGAGGAACAAGGAAGTAGTGTTTCAGCAATCCAGATGGAGAAATGAAAAAGTGAGGTGGTGCATGGAAAAGATTTTTTTCACTTCAGGTGAATGCTACCGAACTGTTTACCTTTTTATTAATTTTAGAGTGTCGCACACCTTCCAGTGCCCAAACTGTAGTACATCGTGATGCAGGTGGTTAGAATTTCGGAAAGTAGAGGCTCAGCAGTGAGTGATTGGCCTTACACTGCCACGCCTGTCTTCCCGCCCCTGCTCCTTACCCTCTGCTAGAGGACTATCCTCAGCACCATCACAGTCACATGCATCACAGCCTCAGCCCCTCAGTCCGCAGGTCACCCTCCATCTTACCCCTGTAGTTGTGCTGCTTCCAGATCAATGTTGTCTGTCTTGTGCTACAATTTTGAGGGCCAAAAACTGTAGAAAGTGCCACATCTGAAGTTTTTGCCCTGGATGGGCAGCTGCTTTTCCTATTTGGATGCAAAAAGCGACATAAGCAGAGCCTGCCAGCTGCCCTTGCTGAGGCTTCTCCTCCTCCTACCCCAGTGCTCCAAGTCCAGCAAGATCTGTGCTCACAAAAACTTTTCTGACAATTTAGTCTTGGATTCAAGTCTTGAGTACAAACTTCTCTGAAATAATCACTTTCCAAGTGAATTTTAAGAGTCTGAAAAGTAGTCACGAATGAAAAGTGTGTCGTTTCAGCCTAAGCTATTATCCTACAGTTGCATCACTCTACAGTTGGAACCTTTTTTTTTAAATCTTGACCCTGCATTTTCTTTAAATCTTGACCCTATGGGGGAGTTCTAATGAAATGGTGAATTGGTTTCTGCCCCACTAGAAAGAGACAATTGAATATAAGTTGTATTAAACTCAGAGAAACTAAGACGTATCCTGTGTGGGGTTTTCTAGATAAATCTGCTTCTGCCCTATACATTTTTAATGACAATGTGGTTTCAAACTCAGTGTTATTCAATACAGAATCAAAGCTGACTCGGAGAAAAATACTGTTTGATTCTATTTAGTCCACATTTCCCTCCCCACTTTTGGGTGTCTGCCTGTGCAACTGGGGGTGGGTTTGTGTATAATACGGTCTGAATACATTCTTATAAGTATTAGAAGTATGGAAACACAGAGCCCTCTGTGACCCCCAGAGCCCTCTGTTGATCACTGGTGTTTGTTGTTGGAGGAAGGCAAACATAAGCATAGAAGTGTTATTGAACAGAAACCCCTTCAAAAATGTCTCTGGGCTTTTGTTCTCAGGGTTGCATAGCAGTAGGGGGCCCCCCTCCTCAGAAAGCATACTTATGCAAGTATTAAGAACTGGCTGAGATAAGAAGTAAAGCTTAAGAGACCTTCATCATTAGCTGCTAGTGGTAGAGATTAGTGATCCTACTACAGGATTACAGACGGAAAGAGTGCCAGTGTTGGTTAATTGTTCATTAATGCTTGTAAAATAAGCCAGCTGGAGGAAAACTGACCATTGTCTGCTCTCTCAGAGTGAAACTAAATTGGATCTGTTCATCAATGGCAGTATTGATGTCAGGAAAAAAAAAATACACATGTAAACTTCTTCCCTGTGACTCCCTCTCAATTTTAAATATTTAATTAAAAACTGTTATCCTAACAATGACTAAGTTATCAATCCATCTTTCTCTCTGTGGCTGGCCTTTATCTCAGCTAAGAACACTTTCCTTCCCATGCATTTGCTCTTTGAGTTTTTGATCTGATACAAAAACAGAACTGATTTCCTAAAACAGCCTGTAGATACAAATAAGCCTTATGATTAGTGGTTGTGATTTTGAGATATGGTGAGCATGCTACTTAAAAATCCCAGAGAACTTTGAGCCCTTCTTTTCCCTGCCTCCCTACTTTGTCCCTTCCCTCCCCAACTCCAAACCTGCCCCACAGCAGTCAGGCTCCCCTTTCCCACCCCACCCCCAGGCACAAGCGGGGTTAAATGATTTGCCCAAAGTCACACGCCCTACCCTGTCCAAGTTAGGAAGAGAGCCAAGAACCTTTGCCTTCTTCTAGAAAATGTTGCTGTAAGGTCAGAGACAATATAGCTAATTGTTTCTGAATCCCCAAATAGGAAATATTTAAGCATGTTCCTCCAGTCTTTGTATTTAAGGTAATGGTTGGAGTAAGTTTATTCACTCAGGAAGTATTTATTGAGTCCCCAGCATGTGCAACAGTGATGAACAAATGACACAGTTCCTGCCTTCATTCTGTTTATAGGATTGTGGGGACATAAAATATCTTACAAAGAAAAATGGAGGGTAAGCGTAATGAAGGGGAAGCAGTGACTGCGGCTGGGGATTATCAGAGGGATATTTGGAGTGAGACATGGCCTCCCTAAGAGAGGAGCTGAGGGCTGGGTGAGGGATAGTCCCCCTTTTCTCTGGGGAAAGGGGTTACAGTGGATGCTGGGGAGCTTGTATGAGACCCTGACGTGTGAAGGAATCTCTGTGTTGCAGACCCAGCATAAAGGAGAGGATACTCTGAATTTGGAAACAAGTTCAGGTAGCCATCTTCAGAGGTGAAACTAAACACTCTTGAAGAGTGTTGCTGATGAGCCAAGAGTGTGAGTGTCTAACAAGAAACACGGTCCACCCCCGCCTCCTCTCCTACCTCGTCTCCTCCCACTTCTTGCTCATTATCCTCAAGCCACGATGGCCTTCCTTCCCTTACTCTAACATGCGACTCCGTGTTCCTGCATTTGTCAGCCCTCTGCTCTCTTGCACATTTTAACATCTGTGAACCCTTCTCTCTTCTCTCTGTTCATTCTTTCACTCATTCATTCAACAAATATTTATTGAGTGTTTACTAGCTACCAGCTCAAGGCACCACAGATTTATCAGGAAACAAAACCTTTCACCACCAGTTCTAAAGTCACCTCCTCAGAAGCGTATTTCCTTCCTATTACATGGATGTCTTTTTGTTACTTATTAGAGCAGGTTTCACACTCTGAGGTTATTATGTTATTTCCTACATATTTGTTATATATTTTTCCCTTAAAATGCAAGCAACTCAGAGGGCAGGGACCGTGCCCCTTGGGTTCATCACTGTGCCTCCAGGACTTAGAACATTGCCGGACACACTCTAATACTGAATGACCAAATACAGAAAGAAAAAACACAGATTACAGATTAGACAGTGGCTGATGTAAAGTGCATTTCCTTTCAGAAAGTAATACTTATAGAGCGCTGTGGCCATTCTTCAACTGAATGCCAGGTTGGTGTGTTATTGCCACATTCTGTAGCCACTCTGCTGTGTTAGCTTTTAAAATCCCATTTTCTTTGTTTAGATACATTTCAAAATTGTACTGATTGGTTGAATTTGTTATATGTTTTGCTTGCATGTGATCAGTGATGAAGACACAATCAAAACCTAAAGTTTCCTTGACTTCACTAGTTAAATAGCTATCACGGAGAATGTGAAGCCATCACCATGGAAAGGATGCTGGTATCTGGTTGTTGTTTTATATTTCACCTAAGGCTAGAATGAAGTACATGAAGCCCCTCATTTTATATCTTGTGCTCTAAACATTTCAAAAGCATTCATTTGTTTATCCTCAAAGTAAACAATTAAGCAGATTAGAGGCAGACTTTATAATGATCCCCTTTTTAAAAATTAATAAGTCAGTTGTGGTGCAGAGACAATAAATAACTCCTTACCATTATGCCATTTCAGAATAGACTGCATATGATGAGTTGAGGCTCCGCATCAGACCTGTACCAGGGATTATGGGATGTGATGGCTTGTTCCACGGCTGACTGGCCATTGTTGGTTTTGGCTATTCCAGCAAAAAGTGCCTATTAGCTTAAGTAGAAGGTAAATTTGGTATCTGAGATCCCTTGTTATTATCTATTCTTCTGGCCTGTTCTGTGTTTCCTATTAAGTCCTGATTTCTGCCTGCTCTGCTTCTGGCTTGAAAAGCCTGATGCACTCCGTTTCCATTGGTTAGAAACAAGGCAGCAAACTAAAACACAGGCAGGCATTCAGACCTAAATAAGGACCGACTCTCACCATATTCTGTGTCCATGTTGCAGTGTGTTTATCCACTGATATGAGAGGTTTTTCAGGATAATGTAAAAAAAATCCAGAATCTTTGGCTCTGTTTTAAGTCATTTGAGCTATAACTTTCAATTGTAGTTTCAACTATAACTTTCCCTGGTAGTTGGGAATGGTAGCAAGATTTCCAGAGATGCAAACATGTAAGACAGAGTGCTCACACCTCTATAGCTGATTGCTCTAGCTCCAATGTAGTGTTTATCATGGTTCTATTTTAGTTTAATAATATTACTCAAAAAATATCTGGCATTGGAGTTGCAAGATCAAAAGGAAAGATTCTATAATTCTGACCAAAGAGGACTGATGGAGAGAAGAAGAAAAAAATAAGAGAGAGAGCAAGAGACCACTGAGCATGGGTCGTAATCTAGGCCAACATGGCTCTAATTGGAGGAAGAGGCCTAGGGGGGATGGGCCTTGGAGGGCTTGTGCAGGCCTTACAAAGAGGTTTGAGGAGAAAGTTTATCGGCCTTGGCCCAGCTCTCAGGGCCGTTGATGGTGGGGTTGCGTAAGAGCCCAACAGATTGCAAGCAGCACTGGGTATTGTTAGCATCAGTCTTAGCAAGTTACAGGGATGATCTTAACTCCCTACACCTTGCATCTGAAAAACAGTTTTTAAAAAAGCTTTTCCTCACCTCTTTATAGCAGTGACGGGCAAAATTCAGCTTGTGACCATCTAAATATATCAAATTCCCAATTGCATTGTCTAAGTCTTATTTTTGTATCTTCATAATGCTGGTGAACAGGGCCGAAGGGCCTGCTTACTATCTGCATTACTCTATTCCGCACATCAGGCTCCACAGCAGAGGACAGGGGTCCTGCGGTGAAGGGAATAGTTTTATAGGTAAATCTGTGGATTTGCCTCTTCTTTGTGAAGGTGTGAGCAGTTAAACCATTTCTAAAGATGTGTTTTCAGGTACAAAGTTCTTTCAGGTTCAGAAACAAATTTTAAAAAATCAAGAGGAAGAAACTCTAAAATCTGAAAGGTAGGACTTCCACATCTTAAAATAGACATGTCCATGAGTCTATGAAGGTTCAGTAGGCAAATTCTAGGGGTCAGTGAACTAAAATGGACTGGAATAGGTGAATTTAACTCAGATGACCATTATATCAACTACTGTGGGCAGGAATCCCTTGGAAGAAATGGAGTAGCCATCATGGTCAACAAAAGAGTCTGAAATGCAGTACTTGGATGCAGTCTCAAAAATGAAAGAATGATCTCTGTTCATTTCCAAGGCAAACCATTCAATATCACGGTAATCCAGTATATGCCCCAAACAGTAACCCTGAAGAAGCTGAAGTTGAACGGTTCTATGAAGACCTACAAGACCTTTTAGAACTAACACCCAAAAAAGGTGTCCTTTCCGTTATAGGGGACTGGAATGCAAAAGTAGGAAGTCAAGAAACACCTGAACGGAGTAACAGGCAAATTTGGCCTAGGAATACTGAATGAAGCAGGGCAGAGGCTAATAGAGTTTTGCCAAGAGAACACACTGCTCATAGCAAACACCCTCTTCCAACAACACAAGAGAAGACTCTATACATGGACATCATCAGATGGTCAACACCGAAATCAGATTGATTATATTCTTTGCAGCCAAAGATGGAGAAGCTCTATACAGTCAGCAAAAACAAGACCAGGAGCTGACTGTGGCTCAGATCATGAACTCTTTATTGCCAAATTCAGACTTAAATTGAAGAAAGTGGGGAAAACCACTAGACCATTCAGGTATGACCTAAATCAAATCCCTTATGATTATACAGTGGAAGTGAGAAATAGATTTAAGGGACTAAATCTGGTAGATAGAATGCCTGATGAACTATGGATGGAGGTTTGTGACACTGTACAGGAGATAAGGATCAAGACCATCCCCATGGAAAAGAAATGCAAAAAAGCAAAATGGCTGTCTGAAGAAGCCTTACAAATAGCTGTAAAAAGAAGAGAAGTGAAAAGCAAAGGAGAAAAGAAAAGATATAAGCATCTGAATGCAGAGTTCCAAAGAATAGCAAGGAGAGATAAGAAAGCCTTCCTCGGTGATCAATGCAAAGAAATAGAGGAAAACAACAGAATGGGAAAGACTAGAGATTTCTTCAAGAAAATTAGAGATACCAAGAGAACATTTCATGCAATAATGGGCTCAATAAAGGACAGAAATGGTATAGACCTGACAGAAGCAGAAGATATTAAGAAGAGGTGGCAAGAATACACAGGAGAACTGTACAAAAAGAGCTTCATGACCCAGATAATCACGATGGTGTGATCACTCACTTAGAACCAGACATCCTGGAATGTAAAGTCAAGTGGACCTTAGAAAGAGCATCACTACGAACAAAGCTAATGGAGGTGATGGAATTCCAGTTGAGCTATTTCAAATCCTGAAAGATGATGCTGTGAAAGTGCTGCACTCAATATGCCAGCAAATTGGGAAAACTCAGCAGTGGCCACAGGACTGGAAAAGGTCAGCTTTCATTCCAATCCCAAAGAAAGGCAATGCCAAAGAATGCTCAAACTACCGCACAATTGCACTCAAACGCTAGTAAAGTAATGCTCAAAATTCTCCAAGCCAGGCTTCAGTAATATGTGAACCACGAACTTCCAGCTGTTCAAGCTGGATTTAGAAAAGGCAGAGGAACCAGAGATCAAATTGCCAACATCTGCTGGATCATCAAAAAAGCCAGAGAGTTCCAGAAAAACATCTATTTCTGCTTTATTGACTATGCCAAAGCCTTTGACTGTGTGGATCACAATAAACTGTGGAAAATTCTGAAAGAGATGGGAATACCAGACCACCTGACCTGCCTCTTGAGAAACCTATATGCAGGTCAGGAAGCAACAGTTAGAACTGGACATGAAACAACAGACTGGTTCCAAATAGGAAAAGGAGTATGTCAAGGCTGTATATTGTCACCCTGCTTTTTGAACTTATATGCAGAGTACATCATGAGAAACGCTGGGCTGGAAGAAACACAAGCTGGAATCAAGATTGCCGGGAGAAATATCAGTCACCTCAGATATGCAGATGACACCACCATTATGGCAGAAAGTGAAGAGGAACTAAAAAGCCTCTTGATGAAAGTGAAAGAGGAGAGTGAAAAAGTTTGCTTAAAGCTCAGCATTCAGAAAATGAAGATCATGGCATCCGGTCCCATCACTTCATGGGAAACAGATGGGGCAACAGTGGGAACAGTGTCAGACTTTATTTTTCTGGGCTCCAAAATCACTGCAGATGGTGACTGCAGCCATGAAATTAAAAGGCGCTTACTCCTTGGAAGGAAAGTTATGACCAACCTAGATAGCATATTCAAAAGCAGAGACATTACTTTGCCAACAAAGGTCCATCTAGTCAAGGCCATGGTTTTTCCTGTGGTCATGTATGGATGTGAGAGTTGGACTGTGAAGAAAGCTGAGTGCCGAAGAATTTATGCTTTTGAACTGTGGTGTTGGAGAAGACTCTTGAGAGTCCCTTGGACAGCAAGGAGATCCAACCAGTCCATTCTAAAGATGTTCTTTGGAAGGAATGATGCTAAAGCTGAAACTCCAGTACTTTGGCCACCTCATGCGAAGATTTGACTCATTGGAAAAGACTCTGATGCTGGGAGGGATTGGGGGCAGGAGGAGAAGGGGATGACAGAGGATGAGATGGCTGGATGGCATCACTGACTCGATGGACGTGAGTCTGAGTGAACTCCGGGAGTTGGTGATGGACAGGGAGGCCTGGCGTGCTGAGATTCATGGAGTCGCAAAGAGTTGGACACGACTGAGTGACTGAACTGAACTGAACTGAGGCAAATTGATATTTTAAAATATTAGTTTTTGGGTCCCTTTGATGGTTTATTAAGGACTTTTAATCCTATTCTCTTTGGGGAATTAGAATGAGTAGAAATATATTCTTTTCCCACAAAGCCACCCCACGTCTATCATGTGAGGAAATTAATAATAAAGTTTATAAAGCTCTGACAAGTGTTCAGTCTTTCCGTAATCTGCCTATAGTTTTAAGGGGGTATCTTTAAAGCACAAATCAGGTCATAATATTTCTTTCCTTTAGAACAACCTATTGACCTCCATCACAAGCTGAAAAAGTTCAAGCCAGCTTATCAGATGGATTGGAACCGTCAGGAAATGACTTATTTCCTACCTTGGCCATCACCCTTGATTATATTTTGGGTAGACTCTGTTACTTTCTGTCACTATTGGATATTAGAAAGGCTTCTTTCTAATAATTAATAATTTGCCTAGTATATATCAAAACTTCTGTTTCCTATTTAATTCAAAGCACGACCCCTCTGTTTAGCTAAGGTTCAGAAAATAATTGGGGAGATGGGTGTCTGAGCTGCCTCTTTTTCTGACTAAATTCTCTCTTTCCCCCTTTGGATCCTCTGAAGTACAGGTAGGGAGGAAGGGAAAGAGGAAGGGGTACTGTGTGCAGTTCTCTGAGGACTTTACTGCTCTATTAAGGAGTGTTCCAGTGCTAATTCATCTTTGGGCATATACTCCTTGGGACAGCCTGTGCAGCCCTCTGCATTGCACTGTTCCCTGACTCAGGAGACACTTTCCCCTCATTTCTTCCCTTCCTGCAGTAGACTCCTCCCTTTTTCCATGGAGTCCCTTCTCCCCAGTAGGGTCCTCTTGGGCAGGGTCCATTAGAGATGACTGGACTGCTTTCTTCAGGTTCCATGTGGCCCATGGGAAAGTATACATGTCCTTGCCTTACCAAATGGAGGCACTTAGCCACCTGCTCATGGCTTCCTGTCTTGCCTTCACAGGCAGCTCTTGCCAGCCTCAAGCAGACACTTGATTCTGTCTTCATCATGTGCCCTGGACCCCTGTATCCTTGCCTAATGCTCTCCAGAAAATGTTTTTGAGTTCTGCTCTGATGGTAGCCATCTATTCGTTTCTATCTCTAACCAGCATATAATTTGAGAAAAAATTTCTTCTCTTGCAAGTAATTCCAGGCCTTGCGTATGTCCTCTTGGGGTCTCCCTCACTTGACTTGAGGTAGATATCAGTTGGGGGAGAACTGTCACAGCACTTCCTGCTCTTGTTAATTCCCTCATTTCCAAGTATCTTTGCAATAAGTTTCTAGCTATGGTATAGGCTGTTAGTGGTGACAAAGTTTGGTTAACTCTGATTAAGTCTTACATTAGCATTTCTGGTACCACACTTTAAAATGAGTCATGTTTATTACCATCCTTCTTAGCTTTAAGGTTTTAGCTGAAATTCAAAGGCAATAGGAAAGTTCTATTCTACTTTCAGTCCACTGGCATTTAAAGCCTTTAACAATCTTGTCAGAACATTGTTGTTTTTTTTTTTTTTAACCACATCTCTGAACATAGCTCTCCTGCCTCTTTTTATTTTTCCCTCTAGTATGATTTAGCTGTAGCTCCCCTTTTACTTTTCTCTTCTTCCAAATGCAAGTGCTCCTTTTTTTTCTGTCTCAGTGCCTTTGCTCCATCTTTGCTTGTTGAAATTTTAACCATCCTTGAAGGGCTTGCTCAAATGTCATTTTCTCCATGCAATCTTTGCAGATCTAACTAATGTAACTAAATATAATCTATCTCAATATTTGCTTATAGCACATTTTGTTCTTGAGAGTTCCTCGGACTGCAAGATCAACCAGTCAATCCTAAAGGAAATCAACCCAGAATATTCATTGAAAGGACCGATGCTGAAACTGAAGCTCCAATACTTTGGCCACCTGATGGGAAGAGCCAACTCACTGGAAAAGACCCTGATGGTGGGAAAGATTGAGGGCAGGAAGAGAAGGGAGTGACAGAGAATGAGATGGTTAGATAGCATCATCTACTAGTGGACATGAATTTGAACAAATTACAGGAGATAGTGGAGGACAGAGGAGCCTGGTGTGCCATGGGGTCGCAAAGAGTTGGACATGATTTAGCAACTGAATAAAGCAACAAAACGTTCAGTAATGCCCTCTGTTTACACTGTAGTATGTGTATCTGTCTGCCACACTAGATTGTAAATTTGCATCCATTCATTTATTCCTTAATTCAAAACTATTAATTCAGCTTCTCAGCACCAGAGAACACATTTAATGATGTGGAGAAAAAGATGAGAGAGGCATGGTCACTAACCTCAAGAAAATTATTTTTGAAGGGCAGACAGAACATAGACATGTGAAAGTTTAACAATCAGTTCACTGAAATACACACTGGGGGTTTATTTAAAGATAGAATAGGCAAAAATCTCTCCCTTGAAGGGACCTGCAGTTTAACTCAAGAGAGACAGCAATAGGTGACACTTAGAAAATGTCAATTTACTAATTGCACAAAGATTTATTCCGTATCTCCTGTGCATCAGGCACAGGAGTGGGCAATGAGAATATAGTAGAGAATAAGAAAAATCCATGTTCTCATACAGCTTAAAAGATAGTGAAGAAAACAAGTAACAACAATTACGAGTGATGAGTTTTATGAAATGTGATGTGTTGGGTCTAATAAAAGGGGTCAGAAAGATACTCGAAGTGCTACTGAATTTGCGTTTATCGATATTTCCTTGGGAATTTATTTGGGATTCAGTTGTTTATTGCCCTTACTGAGATCTCATTAGGAATGCTAGGAAATTGTTGTAGGGATTAGCTTTATACTTGGGTGACATGCACAGTTGTCTCCTTGCTCATCAACTGGCCCCACTTCTTGAGGAGGTCTTTGAGACTATATCTGTATGGAATCAGAAAGAGTCTTATACACAACGCCTATAAAACTTTGAAGTCATGTCTTTCTAGCTTAGAAAAGTGAATATGTTGGTTAGCACAGCCATCTTCGATGTCTACACTGAACAACCTCATCTGAGACAACACCACATTTTAAATATATATATAGGATGACTTTAGGCCAGTATTCTCACCTGGAAAATCTCATGGACAGAGGAGCCTGGCAGACTACAGTCCATGGGGTTGCCAAGAGTCAGATACAACTGAGCACATGCATACAGGATGACTTCAGCCTAAACACACTGTTGGTAAACAAAAGATAACTATTCTTGTAGTCATCAGAGTATCATACAGAATTTTGTCAATAGTGGGCCCTCAGTAAGTGTTAACCTTAATCCATTCTTGATTCAAAGAGTCCTCTATTGTTATAAGACTGGAAAACTATCTTTTTGACTGATGAGGTGTTATCACACGATGTGCTAGAATAATCTCAAGAATGATCTTGACAGAAAATGCTAATTTTAGACTGAGAGAGAAAATGCTCAAATATGCCAAATAAAGCACCCGTTGGTGCTTAATTTTGACAACTAATTTATAGGCAAGTAGATACGTGCATATGTATGTATACCTGTACATGCTCTTGTGTCCATGAAGCAGAAACTGGTATCATACAGAACATTTCATTTTGGAAAGTATGGATGTTTTTACTAGATACCTCTGAAAATACTCCAAATCTGTAAATTCTCACCAAGAATGAGTATGGTTCCAGATATCTTCTCACGAGTGGTCAGAGTGAGGAGCTCTTGTTAGGAATAAAATTATTTTCCATGGATTCTTAGAAAACTTGAAAAATGCCTGAAATGTAGTGATAGGAAACATTAACCATGAGAATGTTTTCTTTTCTAAAACAGGTTTTTGTCTTCTTTCATATATCCATAGTCAAATGCAGAAATGATTTTTATGAACAATAGCTAAAGAAATGTTAGTGTTCAATTAGTCCCTAAGAAGAATCTCTGACTTTCCCAGAATGCATATGAATGACTCTATTAAAAGAACTGATTAATAATGCAGAGTTTCTCAAAGTATTTTCTGAGGAACACTAAATCTGTGGGATACTAATAGACGATATTCCTCCTGCCCCCACCAGGTGGCTCAGTGGTAAAGAATCTGCCTGCAATGCAGGAGACGCAGGTTCAACCCCTGGGTCAGGAAGATCACCTGGAGTAGGAAATGGCAACATCCTCCAGTATTTTTGCCTGAGGAATCCCATGGACAGAGGAGCTTGGTGGGGTACAATCCATGGGGTTGCAAAGAGTCAGACGCAACTTAATGATTAAACAACCACCAACAAAAAACAAGGATTAGCTGGTTAAATGAATTAACTTTGGAAACACTGAGTTAAAGTAAAACATATTTGACTTCTTAGAGCTTTTCAAATTTATTATGCTTTGTGAATCTCCAAGTGTTTATATAGTATGAAAATGAAAGTAAAGTGAAAGTCGCTCAGTCGTGTCTGACTCTTTGTGATCTCATGGACTATACAGTCCATGGAATCCTCCAGGCCAGAATACTGGAGTGGGTAGCCTTTCCCTTCTCCAGGGGATCTTCCCAACCCAGGGATCGAACCCAGGTCTCCCTAATTGCAGGCGAATTCTTTACCAGCTGAGTCACAAGGGAAGCTCTTACTTGTATAGTATGAAGCATATGCCAATACATAAGAACATGTGGTTCTGTGATCATATTAAGACCAGTGTTTTGAGGAGCACACTTTGGGAAAGACTAATGTAGTAGTTTCTTATGCCTAGGATAACAGCTATTTCATGTGAATTTACTCAAGCTGGAGACTTAGAGTAAGGAAATGCTATCTAATAAAGGGAATGCCAGCATCAGTTATTGACAATTAATGAGTAATGGCATTGTGTTTATCACTTAAAGTTGTCACTGAGGCACCTTCAGTTCACTGTACTAGGTGAATGGGATATGAATAAACAAGACACCTTGTGTGTAGAGATTGTGGTCAAGTTTGGAAAAAAAAAATACAAAAATCAGTCATTTCAATATATTGATGTAATTACCAGGACTAAGGCATATGTAAGATAGAACAGAAACTCAGAGAAGGGACATTTAAGCCAGCCTGGGCATTCAGGGGATACTTTCTGTAGGAGATGATGCCATAACTGACTCTGTCAAAATTTATTTATCTATTTATTTGGCTGAGTTGGGGCTTAGTTGCGTCATGCAAGATCTTTCCTTGCATTGGATGGACTCTAGTTGAGGCATGGATGCTCAGTTGCTCTGCAGCATGTGGGATCTCAGTTCCCCAGCCAGGTATTGAATTTGTATCCTCTGCATTGCAAGGCAGGTTCTTAACCAGTGGACCACCGGGAAGTCCACACCGTAACTTACTCTTAATGAAAAGTGGAAGTTAACCACATGGAGGGTGGAGAGAGGAACCTTCCAGGCAGAACATTACAACCATAAGCATAGATGAGGGAAACTGGGGAGCTACAAGCATTTAGTTTTTGGTATTACAGATAGAAGAATCTGAAAAAGTATCACTTTAGAAGAGACTGTAGTATTTGAGAGAGGGGAGGGCTAGGAGAGTGCTTGGGATACAGCACAACCACTTCCCTCAGCTACACACATACAGCATTCAGGCCATGGCCAACACCAACACCTTTAGATGCAGGAGAGTTTTTTGGTTTTTTGAATTATGTCAAAGCAAAACACACCTAGAAGTGCCTCAAATAGCTAAATTTGGGTCTGTAACAGAAGAGGAAAAGAGCAGTGATGGTCCTCTACAGCAGTGAGGGGCTTCTGAGAGGAAGATGACGCCTCTCACTCTAGCTCATTATGCCGTAGCTGGCGGACTGAGCAGAGATGTGCTTCTCTGTCTAGCAGCTCATTAGCAAAAGAAGAACTCTGACATTAGTTAAAATGTTGATAGATGTGACAGGTGGTGTGAAGACGAGATGGTGTTGTCAAATTGGAGTGGGAGCCCTCCAGCCTCGTGCCTTGCTTTATATAACCAGTTTATGCAGCATGTATTAAACTGTTAAAAAGAGAGTCTTTATTGAGTAAAATATACTAGGAAAGTACAGATTACTGTTTTGTGGACTGAAACAAAGTCTGACATTAAAAAAATTTCCTTACACTTAGTGCTTGTAAATATCCAAATCTATTATTTGACTTTATCTTAGGTCTTTTTGGTTATACACAGCATAATTATTCTCTCTGATCTTCAACTTCTCTATTTGATCCCTTCTATCTGCCTGGCACCCCACTCCAGTACTCTTGCCTGGAAAATCCCATGGATGGAGGAGCCTGGTAGGCTGCAGTCCATGGGGTCGCTAAGAGTCGGACACAACTGAGCGACTTCACTTTCACTTTTCTCTTTCATGCATTGGAGAAGGAAATGGCAACCCACTCCAGTGTTCTTGCCTGGAGAATCCCAGGGACGAGGTAGCCTGGGGGGCTGCTGTCTATGGGGTCGCACAGAGTCCGACACGACTGAAGCGACTTAGCATAGCATAGCATCTGCCTAAAAATATGTGCTGGGATCCTCTATCGGGGAACAATGGAAAAAAAAAAAAAACCCAAAATAGAAACAATAAGAAAATCTTTCCTCGATCCAAAATCTTTTTGAATTACTATATAATCTTCTCTTTCTCTCATCATCTTTGATTGGCTGAAAAAGGTTTTCATTCACTGCTCATCATTTTCAAACCATGTGTTCACTTTAAAAGTCTGCAATATAGTTTTAGTTTCCAGCACTATAAAGAGACAGCTCTTTCAGAGATCCTCAGTGACCTCCTACTTCCTACTAAGCAAATCTGACAGTCATTTAGTTTTTAAAAAAAAATTTCATTGTTTATTCTCCATAATCTTTCCATGCCTGTAGCACCACTGAAACTATAGTATTCTTGAAACTCTCTGCTTCTTTGTATTTAGTGGTTTGTGCATATACACTTGTTTTTCCTTCTAAGGACTTGGGTTGCAACCCCAGGTATGCTACTTACTGTGTTACTTGGGGGCACATTATTTAACTTTTCTGAGCTTTAGTTTTCTCACCTCTAAAAGGAAAGAAAGATAATACTGATCTGATAGAGTTGACTCAAAGATTAAAATTAGGTAATCTATGTAATATCATTATCACAGTAGTAGGTACTCAACAAATATTAGTCCTTTTCTGAAACTGGACACCAGAAATTCTGCCTCAGCCACCATAGAAGAATCAAGTTTTTATTACAGTATTTTCTAGGTGGCCGTGTATTCCTATGCAAGGCCATCTCTCCTTGTTGCTTGCTTCTACATTTCGGTTTATGACATCATCAAGCTACAAAGGAATATGGGAAGTACAGCTTTTTAGCTTTCCAACCTTTGCAACAGAAGAATAAAAATGAAAATGGGAGTAGAATGGTTTAAATTTAAGCAATTTACCTACATTCCACATCTAGCTTGAATTCTTGATCATCATCATTACAGTATCAAATATAGAAATGATACTAAGTGTATCAAAAAGACTCACACAAGCCCCGGCTCTGCCTTCTTGGCACTTTAAATCAAGTGTATAAACACTGATACAGGTAAGCATATATAGAAGCCATGTAGACAGGCAGCAGAGATGTAGCTATAGATGGTCCAATATTATCAAGTGTTAAGCACATTTGAAAATTAGTTTTAGAGACAGAATCGGGAGGAAATTTTCATCTCGTTTTGAAGTAGTTCTGAAAGAAAAGTCTATGGAGGCTGTGGGATTTCAGAAAATGTTTGGCTAAGGGAAGAGCATGCTGGAGAAGATGAGGGGTATGTGAAAGAATGGAGCATATAACAAGCAGGACTCAGGCGACATGTCAGAAACTGGAGCTTGAGGCTTAGGCCCAAAGTGTACCTGGCCTGTGAGGAGTAGAGGGAGTTGACTGGGGATATAGAATGGCTTATGGGAAGCCTGGTCCTTTAAAATTTCTCAGGAGTATTGCTGTTACCTATCCTCTCTGAGAACTGATCAAGTCGGGTAATTCTTCAAGGAATGAGTTCTCAAGCAGTTGTGAAGGGTAGCGGGATGAATGTTTCCCACGCATTCCCACTGAAGCAGCTCTGTGGGCCTGGGCTTCACTGTGTTTCAAGACATTCGTGAGGATCCGGTTTTGCCACCTGATGGGATGGGAAGAAGCATGATCTCATTACCCACAAGCTGCTGCCAAGCAGCCTCTTTTCCAGATATTGTAGCTGTATGTATCAAGCTCTTCTCTGTTGCTTTCTGCATCAACACTTTATCATGTTCAGTTCCATGGGGACAGTTTGACTTTATCACCAGTTAAATGGTGCTAACTGAGCTTTCTGCCTGCCTATAAGTGTACCAAGAGCAATAAGAAAACATAAGGTGCAGATGCAGTAGAAGAAACCTACAACTGCAGCATGTGTTTGCTTTGTTCTCAACCTATTCTTTACATAAATCACAAAAGGTCCCCTTCTTAACCAGCAGCCCATTGAGGATGCATAATATGTATGCTTTTATTCCCTGGATGGGTAACAGAGCCCCTTTATTTCTTCTGTTTCCTGTATTTCCTAACTTTCCCCCACAACATCTACTCCTCAGTAATTTTTGATTTCATTTCTGTTTTCTGATTTTGCCATTTATTTTGCTCCAGATGATTATAAATCTAAGCTGGGTTGTGAAGAGTAGTTATTTAAAATATGCTTCATGAAAGAAGCTACCAGTCCTCAAACCATGTGTTTCTAACTTGGGATGGAATAAAGATCTTGCTCCAGAATATGTCAGCTACCTTACTAACAATACTGTTTAGCTCAGCTGACATTATTGTTTTGGAAGCAAAATTTATTGATGAAGGAAGCAGCACATTAATTTTTGGTGCAAGTTCTTTGTCTTCTTCAGGGCTTCCCAAGTAGCACAGTGGTAAAGAACGCACACGCCAAGGCAAGAGACGTTGGTTTATCCCTGGTTCAGGAAGATCCTCTGGAGTAGGATATGGCAACCCACTCCATTTCCTATTCTTGCCTGGAAAATTCCATAGACAGAGGAGCCTGGCAGGCTACAGTCCACGGGGTCACAAAGAGTTGGACACAACTGAGCAGCTATGCACAAGTACACAGCACCCATCCTTGTCCTATTACAGACTGGCATTTTGAACAGAACTGATATAAATTTATATCAGTAAATTGTTTTGCAGAGTTTTCTACTAAAGTTAGACCACTATAAATATGAAGTGACAATTTAGAACCCATATTAGCTTTATTAATTATTTTGGACTCTGTAAAGCATCATTTTCCAGGATAACACCTCAGGGAGAATGGAATAAAATGGTAAAGGAATCTCAATGTGTTGGGCAAAAATATTGAGTCCAAGGCAGTCTGTTGAGGTGGTTCCATTTTTCACACCTGACTTAACATAGCATCTCATAGAGGAGACTGTATAAGGTAGACACTCACAAATAACTTACTGAATGCAATCTTCTCTTTTTCAAGTTACATTTTTACTGTGTTGTGTTTAAAGACATTTAAACTACTCAAGTTTTGGCTGGAGTTTCTGCAGCAGGTCTGTGAGCATGCAGTGACTTGAATCCCTGACAACACCTTCTCACCCATTGCAAGAGGAGGCCTGAGGAGGCTCGTGCCCTTTGCAGAAGCCATCCTTGGTTCATCATCTGCTCAATGCAAGGGAGACGTTTCTATCAGAAAACTTGTCTGTTTTCTCTAACATTTGACTTCCAAGCAAGAATCACAGGTGCCCTTAACCCCCTGTTTTACACTCTCCCCAGTGATTTTTTTAAAAACTTAATTTAAAGTCAGCATGCTGAGACTCTGAAAGTTCTTGTGTAGAAAACCCCAAACTCTAGCAGAGTAAGAAAAAAAAAAACTTGACAAAGTAAAATAATCAATTGCAAGTTGGTGAACCTTTAAAGAGTATTAATTCAATTGGATAAACTGCAGTTAAATAACTTTCATCAAGCAAACTGGGTTAGGTGGTTAAAAGCAGGGAAAAAAATTCTAAAAACATACAGTGGGTAGTAGTTTATGTGTCAAGAAAAACTGAGAGAATTTTTGAAGCTCTGATGTCTAGCAGATAGCACTTAAATCATTTTTCTCCAAACTTCAGTCATAATACTTCAAAGAGTTATAGCCATAATACAAATTTTTAGACTAAGAAGTGGTGTTTGAAGTTATTTTATAGGATTTTGCTGTAAGGGCTCCAATTGATTTGTAGTAAGATAAAAGAAGAAAACTTTATTTTCGAAGCTTTGTCGGAAAAAGCTTTCCTTCCATTGGTCGTTCTGCCGATATGCCTGCAGGGCATGATGATGTAGACACTGATATTATATGCCTATATGAACTGAGCAGGCTTACACCTCCTGCTGTTTGTGTTATGGTTAAAATCTGTCACAAAACTAGTGGTGATTTATTAAATGTTTAATGAAGTAAGACAAAAACTTCAATAACTACAAACAGAAAAGTAGAACATCACATTAAAATGTAATAATACATATTACGTTTCTTTTTTTCTTCCGAATTTTCACTTGCTAAAAATGATAAGGGCACATTTGGAAATCTAGACAGCATAAAAGGAATATTGAGAAGCACCTACTCATGTTAACAAAGGGTATGCTTTACTTTGCTTTTCTTTCTTTTTCTTCTTCATAAGATAGAAAAAACTCTGTTCCCACACAACAGAGAATATGCGAACCCTGCTTACTAATAGCTTCTTTGCTAAACTTTCTATCAATAGTATATAAAATACTTCACTATCCATGTAGAACTAGATGACGGATTTGAAGTGTGGGGTTAGTGCTGCATCAGTTTTACGGAATTCTATTTAAATATCACTCTAATAAACTTCAGCAAAGTTCATAAATATGAAACTGTATGACAAAACACAATTATAGGCATATCTGAAAATTGTCTTTTAAAAATAGATTCTATTTTTTCCTTCCACTTTAGAATCGAGGATACATTTGAATTGAAAAAAAAGGACATTTTTACATTGCTCACCTGGCTGCCTGTATGTCTCAAGCTAATGTCTATTCTGTGTGTGTGTGTGCACAGGGTAGTTGCTATTTTCATTACATTATTATATTATGTTTATAACTCTCTTGTTATATATTTTACTCCTCTCACTCTCCTTCCTTCTCTATCTCTCCTCTAAACTATTTAATGGATTTGTAGTATCAAATGATTCCTTATGTTTTATTGATTCTGATTTACTTAATCCTTGTAATGGAGATTTATAGTCTAAGTGAAGGTGGAATTTTGAAAATGCAGAAATATTGATTTTGTTATAAGCATAAAATTCCAACCTGACTATATGAACATCTTGTTTGCATTAACATTTCTAAAAGGTCTTGCCATTTATGTTGTCTGATATAGCCTGGCTTACTAGAGGATCATTTCTCTGTAGACTTGGTTGATATGTTTAAGGATATCTTCCAATAAAATAATTAAATGATTTATTTGAAAGAGGGATGACCTAACAATTAGTCGATTGGCTAAATTTTTCACTTCTTAACTGTCCTTCCCCAATTTCTTGGGTTCCCAGGTGGCACCAGTGGTAAAGAGCCTGCCTGCCAAGGCAGGAGACATACAAGATGAGGGTTTGATCCCTGTGTTGGGAAGATCCCCTGGAGGAGGGCATGCCAACCCACTCCAGTATTCTTGTCTGGAGAATTCCCATGGACAGAGGAGCCTGGCAGGCTACAGTCAACAGGATCACAAAGAATTGGACATGACAGAAGCAATTTAACATGCACGCACACGGTGAATCTATATAGTTTTAGCTTCGAAAGTTTTGTTTCATTCACACATTCATTCTCTTATTCATCCATCCATCCATCCATTCATATTCATTCACAAAACATTAACTGAACCCTACTCTGCATGTCCTATAGAAAACACTAGGAAAACAGCAATGAGAAAAACAGATATGGTCCCTGCCTCCATGGAATTTATAGTCTTGTTAAGGAGATAACAAAAAAGCAAAATAATTAAAAGTTGCAATGGGTTCTGTGAAAGAAACAAAGTGCTTTTACTATAAAAACTTGAAATTCTTTCAGATCCATTGAAATAGAGTGATGAGTAAAGGCTGACTGAACAACAAAGTGACTCATCACACAGTTACATCTGGCCATATAACTCAAATAATTTTTATGAGTGTCATTATTTCAGTTATTTTGCCATATCAAATAAGATTAACCAAGGAAAAACCAGAACAGTTCATCACTTACTGATCTAAGAACTATTGGTCTGGTATAAACCTTTTTAAAATAAAAAAAACAGATTTTATAACTATTTCTTTCTGGATTTGGTATTTCTTGATATTTCCAAGTTTCACCATTTTAAGCAACTTGACTTTAAACAAAATTATTGTCACTTAAAAATTAGAACTTGAACTATTTTCCATTTAAAAATGAACATTGTGTGCTATTGGGAATGTAAATTGGTACAACCACTATGGAAAACAGTATGAAATTTCCTTAAAAACCTAAAAATAGAGTTAGCATATTATCCAGCAATCCCACTCCTGGGTATATATTTAAAGAAAACAAAAGCATTAATTTGAAAAGATATATATACCCCAATTGTTCATAGCAGGATTATTTGCAGTTGCCAAGATATGAAGACAACTTAAATGTCCTTCACAGATGAATGGATAAAGAAGAAGTAACATTCCATGTGGGGCTTCCCTCATGGCTCAGTGGTAAAAAATCCCCCTTCAATGCAGGAGATGCAGGTTTGATTCCTGTGTTGGGAAGATCCCCTGGAGAAGGAAATAGCAACTCACTCTAGTATTCTTACCTGGGAAATCCCATGGACAAAGGAGCCTGGTGGGCTACAGTCTATGGGGTTACAAAGAGTTGGACACAACTTAGCAACTGAACAACAACAACAAAATATTCTATGCAGTGAAATATTACTAAGCTATAAAAAAGAATGAAAAATTTGCCATTTTCAACAATATGGATGGTCCTTGAGGGTATCGTTCTTAGTGAAATAAGTCAGACAGAGAAAGATAAATACTGTATCTTTTAATTCACATGTGGAATCTAAAAAATAAAAGAAACAAGTGGTTATAATAAACCAGAAACAGACTCACGGGTATAGAGAAAAAACTAGTGGTTACCAGTGAGTGGTTGGGGGAGGAGCAGAATGAGGGAAGGAGAGTAAGAGATCCAAACTCCTAGGTAAAAAATAAATAAGATGCAAAGTGCAATAATGTATAGTACAAGGAATATAGCCAATATTTTATAATAACTTTATATGGACAATAATCTATACAAATGTCAAATCAGTATTTTGTGCACCTGAAACTAATATAATAATAGGAAGTCAACTATACTTAACAACAGGAACCTTGGAAATCACTTTAAAGTTTATAATAATGAATAATTCTATTTTTCCCTGTAATTCTTCCCCCAAAATAGAACCATGTACTATCTATAGAAGTTTGGGCATAATCCAGTATGTTTAGATGTACAAATCTTATACTTATAAAAATGCTTTGGTCATCATGTTGGATAGTAAATTTGCATATCAGCTGAGGAGTAGAGTGATGGCGTGGGCAGCCTGCTCGTAGGCCTGGTTTCTAGCTTTGACTCTCCTACAACTCTGTAAAACTGTAGAGACACAAATTCATTCAACTCAACAGATATTCAACAAGAGTTTATTTAGTCCATGCCATTCAAATCTTTATAAAAATTGAACTGTCTTTAAGAACATTACCATTTATTTTTGAGGGGAAAAGATAATTTCATTAGTAACACATGATGGAATAAAATCAGAGTCATAAAGAAGAGTCAACTGGGCAGTAGCATTATTCAAATGATATATAAATCACAGGGAGAAGAGTAAATCTGGAAAAGCTCCACACAGGAGCTGGCATGCAAAACAGGTCTTGAAAGTAGATAAAATTGCAGTGAGCAAAGATGGATAAATGGAGGTTTCCAGGGAGATAGCTCACCATGAACAAAGGACTGGAGGCAGGAAAGTATGTGTCAACTTCTCTGACTTGGAACTGTACACGCAGCAGAATAAAACATTTTGAACCTCTTCTCCCCTAGTATTTCAGTATTCCCTTTTCCTCCTCAGGTGATAGAATTTTAAAATCGCTCTTCGGATTCTTCTCTGAATCTAATTGTCCTACCCCAGTGCGAAGGAGTGCAGAACCAATTTTGATAAAATGTCCTACCCATAGGTGCTCAATAAATATTTATTCAATAAATGAATAAAAGAATGAATCTCTGCTCCCCATCCTGTCCTCCCCTGCTTTCCAGTCTCTTCTCTTTGACCCTGAGGAATCAGCAGCTCAAAGGCCTTAGACGAAAAGTGATTCAGATAAGTCATTTTAAAGTGGGACCTCTTAGCTCTCAGTCCCCGTGTAAGGTACCTAATTTGTGGTAGCCGTGGGTTATGCTAAAGGAGGATCACCCCCTTGACCCTGAGGTGCTTCTCAGTGAAGCTGAGAAAGTTTGCAGTTCATTCCTCTTTCCTTTGTCGCTGACTGTGGCTACCGTGGAGACAGTTGAGCGTGCTACTTGCACAAGGAGGCTAGCCAAGGGGAAAAACAAAGGCACGGGTCTTGGGGGAGTTCTAATCCACTCACTTAAGGAAACAGAGATCTCTAGCTTCCTCGGGTTGCAGGGTTACTTTCACCTGAAATCTCATTCCATCAGCATGGTTTCAATGTCCTCCACTTGTCTTATAGGATAATTCTGCACCATAATAATAGAGCAGACACATGCCCAGAGAGGCTAATGGTTTTTTAAAAATCATTTTGGTGGTTTTTTGTTTTTTTGGTAATACCCTATTGCAATGTTCCTAAAAAATTTAAACTATCTTAATTTGTTTTTAATCTTCCACCCCAAAATGATTTTCACCACGTTTAATCAAATGTCAAAAAAGATAGTAAAGTAGACTTGAAGAATTGTAGACCTTGACGATGATGTTCCTCGTCTTGGCTGGGGATACCATGTCAAGGTTCCTGTCCTGCCAGCATGTCACAGCGCTGCCAGGAAAGGCATTTGCTGTTTGCCGTCCTCTCTGTGGGGTTCTCACCAAGCACTACCAAGAACAGCTTATTCCTCCATTTCCTTTTCAGACAACACTATCTGTATGGATACACTGCTAGCATTCCCCATACCAAGCACCATACTCAAACAATTGGAGCTAAAGACACCCTTTCACATTATACGTTGGCACACATTATTGGTATCTGCAGGTACTTTTATGCCTTGTTAGAGGGTGGAATTTTAGAAAGGTGTCACACTGCTTTTAAATACCTTCTGTGCTTCACAGATTCATTGTAATAATCACCCAAATTGACAGTAAAATTTCAACTTTAATTTGCTTAGCAGTCATGGAAGATAACACAGTGTGAACAGTTCCTCTGAATAAGCTATAATTGTTTTGTTATACCCATGCATTACTCTTCTCAGAGAAGGAAGGAATCTGTAACAAGACAGCCTGTTGAGCCTGCTAAATGAGAAAAATGAAGCTTAATTAAAAGATCTATCTTTGCAATAAGGGAATTATATTTGTGTGTGTGCATCTGTGCGCATGTGTGTGTGTGTATATTCTTTCCTCATTATGAAATATTCTGAGATAAATATTCCAATCATACTTTTACGTTATAATTATCTGCAAATGACCAACGGCATGCTAGGCTTTATCACATAACCTATGTTGCTGTATTTTACTTTGTCTGTGTCAATAGGAAATGCAGCAGAAAAAATGGTTGACCAACTATTTTGGAAATCCAGAGCTACATTAATTCAAATCAGAAACATCCATTGCGGGGCTAAGAATGCAAATCTATGTACCAGTGTTCATCTTGCTTAGTCCACAGGACATCTAGTGGTAAGCAGAGCAGTAGCAGCAGTTCACTGAGGCCCCTGTTAGCATTTTCCAGCACCAGTGCCCTTCTTCAGGGATTCCAGTGTTTCCTTTATTGCATTTCTGGGGAAACAGAAGACTGGCTGTCTGTCCCAACTGCAATTTTTTTTTAATAGAAAAAAAATACAAGCTCATCAGTCAGATTCAAACAATCAAATGATGTTTCTGTAATTTGAGTGGGAAGAGAATTTCAAAAGAAATGCATACATGAACTACAGCTTATTACTAAAGCAGTAAGTTTTAAATTTTGGTGATGTGTGATTCTCACGGGTAACTTCTCTTTCTGGACATTGTGATGGACTTTCTCAGTGATCTCATTTTTCCTTATACTGTTCTCAGAGTTTTGTTTTCAAACTTTCTATTCCTCCTTGGGCAGGATTTTTTTTAAAATAAGGTAATATAAAATAATTAACACATTTTATGTAGTTACTATAGGTTATTTAGCTTTTGCCCTCAAGTATTCATGAATATTTACTCGCTAATTTTCCTCTCAACATGCATTTTCAGTGTGTAATATGTAGATAAAAATGGGAACTCTGAGAAATGAGTGATGAGCTGTAACAAACACTATCCAACAGCCAGGGCATTTTATCTATATAGGTTACAAGAACTTAGCTTCCCAAATAGATTTTGGGGATCAGTAGGATCACATTTTTTAACTGCTTTAATACCAATATCTAAAATATAGACACAAGCTCCTATGATGTGGCTATTAGTAGGTTAATTAGGTAATAATGAATGAGATGCCATAGGTTAGCATAGAGTTAGCACAATAGGATTTGTTTCAGCATGAAATGATGTTGAGTGTTAAAAATTTAATCTTTATGTGCTAATATGCATGGTGTACCTTGTTAATTATTGCCAAAAGATTCTTTATGCTTCTGAACACTAATAAATGAGTAATTCAGAAATAGATTGTTTTGTAGCTATCCATATAGATTAGTTTGACAAAGTCTACAAGACATGTGAAAATTATATAGGCTTTTAGTATGAATACTTACGATATATACCAAATCAGTTGTAAACATTGCACTATGGAATACTGATGTCTTAAATTAGGTAGAGATAATTTTTAGCTTTTAACTTATTTTCTTTTAAAGCAAAAGCATTCATATCTGAAGGTAAAAGTATACTTACTGTGTATGAAAGCATATATTTATGGGCTTCTCTGGTGGCTCAGTTGGAAAAGGGCATGGCAACCCACTCCAGTATTCTTGCCTTGAGAATCCCGTGGACAGAGGAGCCTGGTGGGCTACAGTCCATGGGGTCACAAACAGCTGGACGTAACTGAAGTGACTTAGCATGCACGCGCTGGTGGCTCAGTGGTCAAGAATCTGCCTGTCAGTGCGTGAGTCATGGGTTCAATCCCTTGTCTGAGAAGATCCTGCGTGCCATGGAGAACTAAGTCTGTGAGCCACAAATACTGAATCTGTGCTGTGGAGCCTGGGAGCTGCAACTACTGAGCCCATGTGCTCCAACTATTGAAGCCTGCATGCCCTAGAGCACACGTTTGGCAACACGAGAAGCCACCGCAATGAGAAGCCCGTGCACCGCAGCTAGAGAGAATAGCACTCCCTCATCGCAACCAGAAAAAAGCCAGTGTGGCAATGAAGAGGCAGCACAGACAAAAATAAATAAATAAACTTTAAAATCATATAATTATTATTACTAAAGCCTTCTCGATCCTTTATTTCCTTCACCATTGAAGGAAAGTGTCATTTACCTTTGGTATCAGTAGTTCTGATTAAACTAGTGATGCTGGTTTTCAGAAATAGTGTTAAGCATATAAAATATTGAATTAGGTATGCAAATACAATTACTGAAGTAGCATCTAAATTTCATAACATTTTGATATCATCAACATCTATAAAACAAACATTTTAGCAAAAGCGAGTTTTATCACTTGCTGCATTATTTGTACTCCAGTTTATAATCAACAGCTGAATATGAAACATGCTGGATTTTGGGAGATTAAATAATTACTTAATTGTCTCTTTTGTGAAAATAAAACACTGAATTTCACAAAGTAACTTTCTTTAATAAGGTGTAATTGACATTAAGGGGCTTCCCTGGTGGCTCAGATAAAGAATCTGCCTGCAATGCCAGAGACCTGAGTTCGATTCCCGGGTCAGGAAGATACCCTAGAGAAAGGAATGGTTACCCACTCCAGTATTCTTCCTGGAGAATCCCATGGGCAGAGAAGCCTGGTGGGCTACAGTCCATGGGGTCTCAGAGAGTCAACATTGTATTAGTTTTAGGTATTTGATATAATGATTTGATATATGTATATATTTTAAAATGATTACCACAATAAATTTACTTAACACCCATCACCACACATAGTCACAAAGGTTCTTTTTGTTGTTGTTGTTTTTAGTAAGGAGAACCTCTCAAGATCTAGTCTCCTAGCACTTGCCATGTTCTCCTCCAGGGCATCTTCCTGACCTAGGGATCGAACCCACGTCTCTCATATCACCTGCATTGGCAGGTAGGTTCTTTATGACTAGCGCCAACTGGGAAGCCACATATTGCAGTATATATTACAGTATTGTTAACTGTAGTCATCATACTGTACACTACACTCCCAGGACTTATTTATTTTATAACTAGAAGTTTGTATCTTTTGACCATCTTCACACATTTTACCATGGTTGCCTGTGACAATCATGGATTTATTCTCTAGGAGTTTAGGTGTTTTGTTTTTTTGGTTTTTAGATTCCACATATAAGTAATA
Organism: Bos javanicus; assembly: GCF_032452875.1. Classification (NCBI taxonomy): domain Eukaryota; kingdom Metazoa; phylum Chordata; class Mammalia; order Artiodactyla; family Bovidae; genus Bos; species Bos javanicus. The sequence continues at coordinate 53,140,138 of NC_083870.1, forward strand.
TCATAAAGTGTTGGTCTTTCTCTGTCTGACTTACTTCACTAAGCATAATGCCCTCAAAGTCTAAGTTCCTGCAAATGGCAGGGTTTTTTTTAATGACTATTATTTTCACAAATAGTCTTTCATTGTGTGTATGTGTGTGTGTGTGTTTAAATCTGTTTTCTTTACCTACTCCTCTATTGATGGACACATAGGTTATTTTCATTTCTTGGCCACTGTAAGTAATGCTACAGTTAACATGGGGGTATGGATATCTTTTTGAGTTGGTGATTTTGTTTACCTTGAATAAATACCCAGAAGTGCAATTGCTGGATCTTATGGAAGTTCTATTTTTAATTTTTTGAGGAATCTCCATACTGTTTCCCACAGTGGCCGTACCAGTTTAAGTTCCCACAAACAGTGCACAGTTGTTCCTTTTCTTCACATCCTTGCCAACACTTGTTATTTCTTTCTCTTTCTGACAGTTTGTTATTGTTATACAGAAATACAACTGATTTTTGTATATTGATTTTATATTCTGCAATTTTACTGAATTTGTTTCATAGTTCTAACAGTTTTTTGGTGGAATCTTTAGGGTTTCTTATATATAATGTCATGTCATCAGCAAATAGAGGCAGTTTACTCCTTCCATTCCAATTTGGACGCTTTCAACTTTTTTGTGTGTGTCTAATTCCTCTGGCTGGGACTTTGAGGACTGTGTTGAATAAAAGTAGCAAGAGTGGGCATCCTTGTTTCATTCACAAAGCCATGTTTGGTAAAATTGTATTTAAATGTTTGGCATGATTTCTGAGACCCACTCATTTATACTATCTTATACATATTGTACTAGGTAACAAGTAAGATATGTAAATACGATTTTATGGCACTATTGTCGTGAAGTTGCCCAGTCGTGTCCGACTCTTTGTGACCCCATGGACTGTAGCCCACCAGGCTCCTCCATCCATGGAATTTTCTAGGCAAGAGTACTGGAGTGGGTTGCCATTTCCTTCTCCATAGGAGGTCCGCAAATAGTATCTCTTTTTCTCCACTCAGATTGAGAATTTACTGAGAGATAGGCATAGGGATCAGGCAAATTGAGATCAAAATCGTAACTTAAAAAATTTAGCTGATAAAACTTTATTAAGGAGAGCTTTGAGCAAAGTGGGTTTGCTAATATTTTATCCTGAATTAAACTGGTTAGAAAGGTTCTACTTCCCCACACATGAACCTCTGTCTAAATGAGGAGAGATGGTCTTGCTAAATTTACCACTTGGATAACAGAACAGATGAACATGCACCGTCCTTGCAGAGAGGCAGAACTGAGGAGCAGAGAAAAGTAGAGCTGAGCTGAGCTGCACTGTCTTCTTCCCACGTAGCTTTTATGGATTGAACTGTGTTTCCCTCCCTTGACACCCCATTCATATTTTGAAGTCCTAACTCTCCGTGTGACTGTACTTGGAGATAGGACCTTTAAGGAGATACTTAAAGTTGAATGATGTCATAAAGACAAGGTTCCAATCCAATGGGTCTGATGTCCTAATAAGAAGAAAGACCCCAGGAAAGCATGTACACAGAAGAAAGGCCATGTAAGAGCACAGGGAGAAGACAGTCTTAGGAGAAACCAGCCCTGATTTTGACTTCCGCTCTCTAGAAAATACATTTCTGTTGTCTAAGCCACTGTCTGTGGGCTTTTATTATGGCAGCCTGAGCTGACTGATATTGTAGCCAAGTGTTGCTCTAGTGGAGGTGCCTTCATGTGGAAATGCCAGGAGTGAGGAATGAGTCACTCTAACACAAGCTATTGTTTCACAGTATTCACAGTATTGTTTCACAGTATTCTCCTGGGCTAGATTATAAAGGCCTCAAGTTCAAAGATCTTGTATTCTGATTGTTTATTTTGACAAAAATAATTAGCATGTTGGTACTAGGTAAATATTTGTAAATTAATAATGCTTTTGGATTTTATAGACTTTTCTGCCTTTTAAGTTTTATTATTTTCTTCTTTCCCCTAAATTCTGTGTAGTACACTGTGACTATCTTCATTAGTAGTGCAAGAGAGCTAAATCTCCAACTATAAAACTCTGATTCTGTGTGAGGATGTTAATTATTGTGTATTTATAGAATATCACGCTGATGAATGTAAAACTTTCAGCTAAAGAATTGCAAAGCAAAAGATGATTTCATTGCAGTTGCCACGAAAATATAGTTGCTTGAAGTTTTGTGTTCAATCTATGCATGAGCTGGTTTACAGTTTTTAAAGTACTTTTTGGTAATATTTTTAGCCTAAAAAGAGTTACAGAAATAGTACAGACAGTTTCCACACTGCCCTCACCCAGATTCCCCTAATGTTAGCATATCATATAGCCATAGGGCAATTACAGAAACCAGAAAATTAATATTGCTACATCTACTTCTGCTTCATTGACTACACTAAAGCCTTTGACTGTGTGGATGACAGAAAACTGTGGAAGATTCTTCAAGAGATAGGAACACTAGACCACCTTACCTGCCTCCTGAGAAACCTGCATGCAGGTCAAAAAGCAGCAGTTAGAAACAGACTTGGAACAATGGACTGGTTCCAAATGTTGGTTTCCAAATTGGGAAAGGGAGTTTGTCACCCTGCTTATTTAACTTCCATGCAGAGTATATCATGTGAAATGCCAGGCTAGATGAAGCCCAAACTGGAATCAAGATTGCCAGGAGAAATATCAATCACCTCAGATATGTAGATGACACCACCCTTATGGCAGAAAGTGAAGAGGAACTAAAGAGCCTCTTGATGAAAGAGAAAGACGAGAGTGGAAAAACTGACTTAAAACTCATAATTCAAAAAACTAAAATTATGACATCTGGTTCCATCACTTCATGGCAAATAGATTGGGAAACAATGGAAACAGTGACTGACTTTATTTTCTTGGGTTCCAAAATCACTGTAGATGGTGACTGCAGACATGAAATTAAAAGATACTTGCTCCTTGGGAGAAAAGCTATGACCAACCTTCAGTTGAGTTCAGTCATTCAGTCACATATGACTGTTTGTGACCCCATGGAATGCAGCACGCCAGGCTTCCCTGTCCATCACCACTTCTCAGAGCTTGCTCAAACTCATGTCCATTAAAGTCAGTGATGGCATCTAACCATCTCATCCTCTGTCGTCCCCTTCTCCTGTCTTCAATCTTTCCCAGCATCAGGGTCTTTTCCAATGAGTCAGTTCTTCGCATCAGGTGGCCAAAGTATTGGAGTTTCAGCTTCAGCCTCAGTCCTTCCAATAAAAATTCAGGACTGATTTCCTTCAGGATTGACTTATTTGATCTCCTTGCAGTCCAAGGGACTCTCAAGAGTCTTCTCCAACATCACAGTTCAAAAGCATCAATTCTTTGGTGCTCAGTTTTCTTTGTAGTCCAACTCTCACATTCATATGTGACTACTGGAAAAACCATAGCTTTGATTAGATGGACCTTTGACCAACCTTGGCAGTGTTATTAAAAAGCAGAGACATTACTTTTCCAACAAAGGTCCATCTAGTCAAAGCTATGGTTTTCCCAGTAATCATGTATGGATCTGAGTGTTGGACCATAAGGAAGACTGAGCTGAAGAATTGATGCTTTTAAATTGTAGTGTTGGAGAAGACTCTTGCAAGTCCCTCGGACTGCAGAAAGATCAAACCAGTCAATCCTAAAGGACATCAATCCTGAATATTCATTGGAAGGACTGAGGCTGAAGCTGAAATTCCAATACTTTGGCCACCTGATACAAAGAGCCAACTCATTAGAAAAGACCCTGACGCTGGGAAATATTGAAGCAGGAGGAAAAGGGGATGACAGAGGATAAGATGACTGGATGGCATCACTGACTAAATGGACAGGAGTTTTAGCAAGCACCAGGAGATAGTGAAGTAAAGGGAAACCTGGCTTCCTGGAGTCCATGGGGTTGCAAAGAGTTGTACATGACTGAGCAACTGAACAACAAGATTGATACAATTTATTAATGAACCTAGAGACTTTGTTAGAATTTTGCCAATTGTCCCATTAGTGTTCTCCTTCTGGACCATAGCCACATTGCTCCTGGCTGTTCTTAATTTCCCCCAATTGCAACAGTTGTTAAATCTTGGTCTTTGATGACCTTGATACTTTTGACAAGTACTGGTCAATCATTTTGGAAATTATCCACAATTTCTATTTGAAGTCTTCTTGTGATTATATTGAGGCTATAGGCTCCAAAATCACTACATATGGTGACTGCAGCCATGAAATTAAAAGACACTTACTCCTTGGAAGGAAAGTTATGACCAACCTAGATAGCATATTCAAAAGCAGAGACATTACTTTGCCAACAAAGGTTCGTCTAGTCAAGGCTATGGTTTTTCCTGTGGTCATGTATGGATGTGAGAGTTGGACTGTGAAGAAGGCTAAGCACCGAAGAATTGATGCTTTTGAACTGTGGTGTTGGAGAAGACTCTTGAGAGTCCCTTGGACAGCAAGGAGATCCAGCCAGTCCATCCTGAAGGAGATCAGCCCTGGGATTTCTTTGGAAGGAATGATGCTAAAGCTGAAACTCCAGTACTTTGGCCACCTCATTCGAAGAGTTGACTCATTGGAAAAGACTCTGATGCTGGGAGGGATTGGGGTCAGGAGGAGAAGGGGACGACAATGGATGAGATGGCTGGATGGCATCCCTGACTCGATGGACGTGAGTTTGAGTGAACTCTGGGAGTTGGTGATAGACAGGGAGGCCCGGCGTGCTGCAATTCATGGGGTCGCAAAGAGTCGGACATGACTGAGCGACTGATCTGATCTGATCTGATCTGATATAAAAATACCACAAGTACTGTGGCATTCTCAGTGCATCATATCATGAGATGTGTCAGTGTAACTGATTGCTAATGATTGTAACTTGGATCACTTGGTAAAGATACTGTCTGCCACATTTATCCCTTGTAATGTTACTATTTTCCCTTTTTAATTAGTAAGTGGGGGAGTACCCTGAGACTATGAAAATATTCCATTACTCATCATTAACTTTTGCCAACTAATGTTGGTACTTCATTGATGATTCTTGCCTACAACAATTATTTTGGTGTTATCTGCCTAATGGTACTTTTCTACTTCCATAATTCCTTTTAATTTGTTTCCAAAATGATTGACCAGCTAAAAACTGTTTTTTAATTCCATGGAATACAAAAAAAAAAAAAATCTGTAGAATATTTTAAAGAGTGGAGGCTTTGTTTTGAATGTGACCGCTTTGCTCCACTGAACCAAATGGTGATAACATTTGTAGAAAAGACACACAGTGAAAGGTACGTCTTTTTATTAAGTGACATAACAGCACCCATTGCGTGAGTTATTGGTTGGAGTTTAGAGAAAGGTCGTGGAGTTTAGAGACAGGCCGTGTTGTGCTAAACTCCTTATTCCTGTTTGCATCTTAGGTCCTGTGGTTACACTGTGGGAGGGTGAGTAAGTGGAATATGAAAATATGTCTCTGAGTAACCCATACCAAATACAGATGACTTGCTCATTTTCATCATTGGGTGCTCTTTGCATCTCTTTTATACTGAAGAGATAGCTAGAGAGCAACTTAGGATGAGCTATGAATGCAGTGAATGCTATGATCAAGAATCAAAAGAATTACAAAGGGAGAGCTGAAGTGTATGTGTGTGTATGTGTGTATATATGTATATCATGTAGATTGCATATGTACAAATATATGTACTTGTTCTGTGTTTAGATAATTAGAAAAGGCATGTATAGGCTATGTTTATGAATACATACACAAATATATGAGCACATATATACCTTCAAAATATACACATGTATATTTTGAAAAATGTAAACATTTATATGTCTTATATGTGGTGTGTGTGTATATAAATGAAATCAACTAGTCTAGAGTTCTGGAAAGGTCATAGGACATGACACCAAATTATCTAGATTCTGGTGTCACTTCTGCCATTTATAAACCAAGTCATTCTGGGTAAATGACTTCATTTACTCAAGTCAGCTCTGAGCTCCAGTTTAATGATATATAAAACTATTATTGTTATGTCTATCTCAGCTACACTCTCAGACAGAATTGTAAGAAGCAAATGGGATTTTACATGCGAAATAATTTTGTCAAGTGTGAAGTGCTTATGTCAATGTGAGTTAACATTCATTGATTCAGTTTTAAGCAATATCTTTGTGCTGTACTAAAAACAGGTACATGATACAGTTCTCACAGACTCTTCCTCAGTAACTTAGTCTAAATGGAAGTTGGTCAAACCCAGAAACTTATATCTAGTGTGATAAGCCTGATATTAAGCTCTCATTGTTGAAACTTATTTTGGAAACACAGAAAAGGGACTTACAGCCTGGTGTGTGTGTGGCAGAGGAGGAGGCTACTGAAGGAAGTGCTGTGTTTCAGCATTAAAGAGTGAAAAAGAGTTACAATGATAAAGGAGAGTATGAGAACAAAGGGCATTTCAAATGGGGAAGCAGCATGAGCACGGATAGGAAAGCCACAAACTGAGTGAGGAATCAGAAGCATTTGGTTATTGCTGGAGTGCAAAAGGTAGGGGAAGTCATAAAGTGATGTGACATAAGTAAGGATGCACAGGGTGAGCCGTATCCAAGAGGAGAATGGGAACTAAGAAGGGGTTGCAAGCAGGTCAGTCGTGTGGACAGATTTCCATTTTAGGCAAATTACTCTACAGACGTGTATAATAGATTTAAAAGGGATAAAACTGAGGGAAGAGAGACCTGCCAAGAGGCTGCTGCCATAGACAAGGTAAGGTGTCTCAGCTTTGGCACTATTAACATTTGTAACCAGGTGATTCTTAGTGACATTTTTTGTGTGTGTGGGCAGGGGGGGAAGTGTGTTGTCTACAGGATGTTTTGTAGCTTCCTGGCTTCTACTCACTAGATAATAGAGGTATCCACTTTCCACCCCTAGATATGACAACTAAAATGACTTCAGAGTTTCCAAGTGTCCACCGGGAGGTACCATTGCTTTGGTAAAATATCACTAGCCTTGGTAAAAGTTGTGAAAGGTCATTCTAGCATTTTGGTAATTGGTAATAGAACAGAGGGCTTTCCAGGTAGCTCAGCTGGTAAAGAATCTGCCTGCAATGCAGGAAACCCCTGTTTGATCACTGGGTTAAGAAGTTCCCCTGGAGAAGGGATAGGCTACCCACTCTAGTATTCTTGGGCTTTCCTGGTAGCTCAGACAGTAAAGAATCCCCCTGCAGTGCAGGAGACTTGGGTTTGATCCCTGGGTTGGGAAGATGCCCTAGAGGAGGACATGGCAACACACTTCAGTGTTCTTGCCTGGAGAATCACCATGGACAGAGGAGTCTGGCAGGCTACAGTCCACAGGATAGCAAACAGTTGGACATGACTGAGTGACTAAGCACAGCATAGCACAGCAATAGAACAGATTCCAGAAGAGTTTAGGAGGTAACATTGACAATTCTCAATGACTGGTTTGTGGGAGAGGAAGAAGGAGCGGGGAGAGCCAAGAGTGACCCAGATTTTTGGCTTTGTTGACTGGTTATGTCTCCAGTTAAGATGAATAATAGAAGAGGATGGGCATTTAATTGGGTATACCCTGTTTCAAATATTTTGGCAGCAAAAATGTCACTGGGTCCTTCCTTATGTTCAATATCAGTAGATTTGACAAATATTAAAATTTTATAAATCTTACATGTCAACTAGAGTAAAAGTGAGTGGAATTTTCTTGGAGAGAGGAAAAAAAGTGGACAGCTCATTTAATACATAGGTAAATCTTAGGGTCATAGAAGGCAATGAAATTGTCTAATCCTCGAGAATCAGGAGATATTTATACAAACCTTTCAACTTAGATGGGAACCTCATATATTTCTAATTCTGGACCTCTTCTTTGTAACAGAGAGTTGTGTAGAATCAGAAGAGCAGTGGGCTGACATTAGCCCTGGCGATACACTTTGAAGAAAGAATTTTTAGCAGTGAATTTGGAGAAGGGGAAACAATGAAATTTACAGTGAGTTGAGTATAACATTAAGTAATGGTGACTGTAGACTACATTTTTCTTTATGTATTCAGTTAATTTATTTAGTTATTTTATTAAAGTATAGTTGCTGTGCAGTGTTCTATAAGTTGGGCTCGCTGGTGGCTCAGATGATAAAGAATCTGCCTGCAATGCAGGAGAACTGAGTTAGATTCCTGGGTCGGGAATGGCAATCCACTCTCTTGCCTGGAGAATTCCATGGACAGAGGAGACTTTGGACTACATTCCATGGGGTTGCAACAGGTATACAGTATAGTGATTCACAATAGTTAAAGGTTATACTCCATTTATGTTGTTGTTTAGTTGCTAAGTTGTGTCTGATTCTTTTGCAACTCCATGGACTATAGCATGCCAGGTTCTTCTGTCCATGGGATTTTCCAGGCAAGAATACTGGAGTGGGTTGCCATTTCCTTCTCCAGGGAATCTTCCTGACCCAAGGATTGAACCCGTGTCTCCTGCATTGCAGGTGGATTCTTTACCACTGAGTCACCAGGGCTTCCCATACTCCATTTATAGTTATAAAATATTGGCTATATTCCCTGTTCTGTGCAATAAATCCTTCCAGCTTATTTTATACCTGTTTGTACCTCTTATTTTCCTACCCCTATATTGCCTCTTACCCCTTCTCTCTCCCTACTGGTAACCACTGTATCTGTGAGTGTCTGTGAGTCCACTTCTCTTTTGTTATATTCACTACTTTGTTATATTTTTTAGATTCCACAGATAAATGATATCATACAGAAGTTATCTTTCTGATTCATTTCATTTAATATAATGTCTTCTAAGTCTATCCATGTTGCTGCTGCAAATGGCAACAAATGGAAAAGTTTCATTCCTTTGAATGGCTTAGCAGTATTCCATCATATGCCATATCTTCTTTACCCAGTCACCTGTTGAACACTTAGGTTGTTTCCATATCTTGGCAGTTGTAGATAGTGCTGCAATGAGCATTTATGTGTATTAATTTTGTCTTCTCAAACTTTATCTTTTTAAATTATACTTTTCTCTAGATATATGCAGGCCCATATGGTAGTTCTAATTTTAGTTTTTTAAAGGAATTTCCATACTGTTCTACATAGTGTCTGCACCAGTCCCACCAACAGTGGGACTTTTTAATGATAGGCATTCTGACCAGTGTGAGGTGATACCTTTTTGTAGTTTTGATATACATTTCTCTAATAATTAGTGATGTTGAGCATCTTTTTATGTGCTTTTTGTCCATCTGTATGTCTCCAATACTTTGGCCACCTCATGCGAAGAATTGACTCATTGGAAAAGACCCTGATCTGGGAGGGATTGGGAGCAGGAGGCGAAGGGGATGACAGAGGATGAGATGGCTGGATGGCATCACCGACTCGATGGACATGAGTTTGAGTAAACTCCGGGAGTTGGTGATGGACAGGGAGGCCTGGTGTGCTGCGATTCATGGGGTCGCAAAGAGTCAGACACGACTGAGCGACTGAACTGAACTGAACTGAATGTCTTTGGAGAAATGTCTATTTATATCTTCTACCCATTTTTTGATTGGGTTGTTTGGTTTTTGATATTGAGCAGCCTGAGCTGTTTGCATGTTTTGGAGATTAACCTTATTGGCTGCTTCATTTGAAAATATTTTCTCCCATTCTGAGGATTATGTTTTTGTTTTGTTTATGGTTTCCTTTGCTGTGCAAAACTTTTCCATTTAATTAGGTCCCATTTGTTTGTTTTTATTTTCATTATTCTGGGAGGTGGATCCAAAAAGATTGCTGTGATTTATGTCAAAGAGCATTCTGTCTATGTTTTCCTCTAACAGTTTTAGTATCTGGTCTTACATTTAGGTCTCTAATCCATTTTAAGTTTACAATTGTGTGTGGTATTAGACAATGTCCTAGTTTCATCATTTTACATGTAGTTATCCAGTTTTCCCAGCATCACTTTTTGAAGAGACCATCTTTTCTCCATTGTTTATCTTATCCTCCTTTGTCATAGATTAACAGACCAGAGTGTGGAGGGTTATTTCTGGGCTCTGTATTGTTTCACTGAATTATGTGTCTGCTTTTGTGCAGTAACATACTGTTTGGAATACTGTAGTTTTGTAGTATAGTCTGAAGTCAAGGAACATGACTCTCAGCTCTGCCTTTCTTTCTCAAGATTGTTTTGGCTTTTGAAGTCTTTTGTGTTTCTGTGAAAACTTTAAAATTATTTGTGGACTTGCTTGGTGGCACAGTGAATGGGAGTCAGCCTGTCAATGCAGGGGGCATGGGTTTGATCCTTGGCCTTGGAAGATTCCACATGCCATGGAGCAACTAAGTCCATATACCATGACTACTGAGCCCAAATTCTAGAGCTTCTTGGCCACAATCACTGAAGCCCATGCTCTCTAGGGCCCACATACCACAACTACTGAGCTCACTGCAGCTACTGAAGCCTGGGCCTACAGCCTGAGCTCCACAACAAGAGAAGCCTCCTTAGTGAGAGGTCCACACAGTGAGCAGCCTCCACTCGCTGCAACTAGGGGAAGCCCAGGCAAAGCAATGAAGACCCAGTGCAGCCAAAAATAATTACATAAATAAAAGTATTTAAAAATTATTTGTTCTGGTTCTATGAAGAATATCATTGGTAATTTGATAATTGCATTAAATCTGTGGATTGCATTGGGTAGTATGGTCATTTTAACAATACTGATTTTTCTGTTCTAAGAACATGGTATATCTTCCCATCTGTTTGTGTTGTCTTTAATTTTCTTTCACTGGTCCAGGTTTATTCCTAGGCATTTTAATTCCTTTTGATGTGATGGTAAAATGCAATTGCTTCCTTAATTTCTCCCTCTGTTACTTCATTGTTAGTGTACAGAAGTGCAGCAGATTTCTGTGTATTAATTTTGTATTCTCCAGCTTTACTGAATTCACTGATGGGCTTTAGCAGTTTTCTAGTGGCGCCTTTGTTGTTCAGTTGCAGTCATGCCTGACTCTTTGTGACCCTGTGGACTGCAGCACACCAGGCCTCCCTGTCCTTCACCATCTCCCAGTTTACTCAAACTCATGTTCGTTGAGTCAGTGATGCCTTCCAACCGTCTCATCCTCTATCACCCCTCCTCCCCCCGCCCTCAATTTTTCCTTGTATCAGTGGCACCTTTAGGATTTTCTATGTATGGTATCATGTCATCTGAAAGCTGTGACTTTTTTACTTTTTTCTTTTCAATTTAGATTCCTTTTATTTCTTTTTCTCCTCTGATTGCTGTGGCTAGGCCTTCTAAAACTATATTGAAAAAAACTGGTGAGAGTAGACATCCTTGCTTTTTTTATAAAATAGGTTTGGTTATCAGGAGGGAAAAGGGGTTTTATGGTAACAAGAGAAACCTTGAGGCTAAGAGGTGTATATTTTTATCAAAATGTGAAAGATTTGAACTTGTTTGGGGAATAAAAAATCAGGGTGCATAGTGGGGTAAAATGACAAATCCCCCAAATTCTGAGAGTAAGATTGGGTCAAAAGAACAAATGAATTTATTCTGAATAGAAAAAGGGACACATTCTCTGAGACTAGAAGGAAGGAAGGAGAGAGGCATTTTACTATATTTAAATTCATAGTTAGACATTCTAAAAGCAGAGGACGATAATGACTGATGGCTTTGTGATGACAAGGGCCTCTGATCATCTGCTAAAAATGAAAGCAATGTGGGTTATGAGGAATGTGAGAACTGAGGATGAATGAAGAATGAATAAAAGAAGCAGGGCGGTGCTGTATTTAGACAAAATGAATTTGTAGCTGAATGGCTTTTCTCAAAGCAACAAACGATACCTGAATATAAAAGCAGAGAAGGTAAATTGTAACAGTGATAGAAACTGGGTTTTGCTAAATGGATATGATGGAGGTACTAGCATGCAAGGAGAGTCAAAGGAATTAATGGGACAGTAACTCAGCTGATCAGCCATGAGGTTCAGAATTGGGGAAGAAAGAAGAGCCCAATTTTATATTTACTAGCAGTTAGAATCTGGGCAAGTTGCTGAAGATACTGTATATGAAAAGTTTTTAACATGATATCTAATACATAATAGATCCTCACCAAATGTTAGTTTCCTCTCTCTTTTCCCTTCTAGGAGCAGTATCAGAGATAAAGAGGCCAGTGCCATCAAGCAAATGACATAGTCAGAGTCTCAATCTCTTTAACTGTTAAATGGGCCTGATAATTATGGCTTTCTTTCTTCTACCTCAGGGAGTCATTGTAAATTGTAAAATAATGTCCCACTATAATCAGCATAAATTGTAAAGTATTAGAGAAATTAACATTATTATAATTACAAATCAGCATAATATAATAATGTAAATTCCATATTTTTAATTATAAGATACAATTCAGTGACACCTATAAGTGAAAATGTAGTCTTCCATGTCATATCTTATTTTCAGAAATTGTGAACATGGTGGAAATAATAAATGTAACATACATTTTATTCCAGAATGTTGGACAAAGTATGATGATCATGTCATTAAGCTATTAATACAAGCATTATATATATGCTAAAAATGCAAAATACAATTTGGCAAATAGATAAATTAATAATGAGCAATGGTGGAAGGCTGACATAATCAGCTACCTTAATTGGTGGGGAAGTGATAGGGGGAAATCTGCCTATCAAGAAGGAGGTAAAAGTGAAAGTCATTCAGTCGTGTTCGATTCTTTGCAATCCCATGGACTGTAGCCTGCCAGGCTCCTCTTGTCCATGGAATTCTCTAGGCCAGAATATTGGAGTGGGTAGCTGTATCTTTCTCCAGGGGCTCTTCCCAACCCAGGGATCAAACCCAGTTCTCCTGCATTGCAGGTAGATTCTTTACCTTCTGAGCCACCAGGGATAACATGCCAAGAAGACCTGGGTCAAAAAAAAAAAAACACACCTGATTTCATATCCAAGAGATGCCTATGACAATGGGACACAAATTCTTCTGTATCAATCCACTCTTAGGAATGGTCACCAGACCCTGTTTTATTGTCCTAAGAGAAGAAGTTGCTGTCTAAAAGGTAGGAGTAGGGAAAGATAGATTATTCCTTTGACAGATTTTTACTTATTACCTTCATGTAACTAAGTCACCTTTAGATTTCTTACTGGCCTTAAGAATAGTGTAATTTTAGGAAGTCCAAAGATGTTTTTCCACCTACTTGATAATGTAAGACTTGTCAAAGACACTAAAGATGTAAAATCTGGTTAAGATAATAGGTTAAAAATGGTCAACACTAAGTCAGTGAGCACTTGGGCTTCCAGGTTGTGCTAGTGGTAAAGCACCCACCTGCCAGTGCAGGTAGACATAGGAGATGCGGGTTCGATCCCTGGGTTGGGAAGACCCCCTGAAGGAGGGCACAGCAATCCACTCTAGTGTTCTTGCCTGGAGAATCCCATGGACAGAAGAGCCTGATGGGCTACAGTCCTTAGGGTTGCACAGAGTCAGACATGACTAAAGCGACTTAGCATGAATGCAAGTGAATACTTAACTCCTGCTTTGTTAGATGGGAGAGGCTGGCTAATCACAGAACACTTGAATTAGGGGGTGAGGGGGGCAAAGCCACCAATGAGAGGGGAAAGACCACAGAAAGGGAGACGGAATACTGAACACAAGCCAAACTGATTTCACACATTAGTCCTTTATCTGCAGGGTGTGAGCCTTGCACCCTTCACATGGCACTAACCACCCTCTCCAACCACACTTTTTAAAGTCTGTCTTTATTACTAAGAAGTTTCATTATTTATGAATGGAGATTCTATTATTACTTCTACATTATTATTTCTATATTCTACCTGAGTATAATTCCACCAGAGAATAATTTTAAAAACATTTTTTAAAGTTAAGTGCCAACCAGGTTAATTGTTAGATGACAAACAGCCTCTTATATAATAAAAATAACTTTTTAATTGATTTTTGTCAGTAAAAATGTATGACTTTATGCATGTTATCTAAACTTTCTCCTTTTCTTATCTCCCAAATCCCTTCTAATTCTAGATTTCCACTCTTGTATAATACAAAGTGAAAGATGTGTTAGGCAATGACCAGATCCAATTTATTCAATAGTTGAGAATCAAAATATAATGCAGTATATTGACCAAATTGGCCACAGTTCAAATAACTAAAAGATAGTCAAAAGGTTTTCATGGATTTTAGGAGGATAAAAATAAGCCAAGTGGAGCTATTGGAAGAAAGCAAGTGAATGAACAATTCTGAACTGAGATTAGATTAGTTGTTCTATAGGTACAATTCAGAGCTTTAGCTTCTCAGTATTTAAGATGTAACTCTAATGAGGAATGTCATGGAAATATATTGACTCGTCCCAACAAAATGTTCAAACCCAGTAAAATAACAGCACTACATATTGAGAATATCAGGACTGCAATATTTGGTTTTCTCTCATTTTGGTAATCTGATAGTGAATAACCAGTTTAATTTTCAAGCCATATTTATATGTATAACTGGTTTGAAAAATACAATGAAATGATTTGTTTGAGTAAGCAAATCTATAGAGTGATCTTTTGTTGTCGTTCTTTCCTGTCTGCTTAGTAATAACAAGTTGAACGTTTTTTTAGCTATTTTAGAAAGTCATACACAGTCTTGTGCATATAATTACAAGTACCCCAAACTACTTTTCTCTCAAGGGTCCTGAAAGTATTTTTTCAGTTGATCTCATGGGTCTCAGAACTGCACCCCACTCCAGTACTCTTGCCTGGAAAATCCCATGGATGGAGGAGCCTGGTAGGTTGCAGTCCATGGGGTCGCTGGGAGTCGGACACAACTGAGCGACTTCACTTTCACTTTTCACTTTCATGCATTGGAGAAAGAAATGGCAACCCACTCCAGTGTTCTTGCCTGGAGAATCCCAAGGACGGGGGAGCCTGGTGGGCTGCCGTCTATGGGGTTGCAAGGAGTCAGACACCACTGAAGTGACAGCAGTAGCAGCATGGGTCTCAGAAATGCTACTTTCTTTTCTTGGAGTCACCATAGAAGCAAGGAAGTCATTTTCATTTCCACATACAATAAATCAATCAGCATTTATAGAACACCTATTTTGTTCTTGGCCTTAGGCTAAGCAGTGTGGTGGATTCAATGATGAATAAGTGATGATCTCTGCCCTCCAGGCAATCCAGGCTCTTAGACAGAAGATACCAAACAGACAATACTGGGCAGCATATGATAAGTGGTGTATGAATGGCCAGGGAAATAAGAGTTCTAGTGTTTTGAGGTGGGAGAGATCATTTTAACCTGAGGTAGTTCAAGAGGGCTTTTGGGGGAGTGTGTGGGGAGGGCCTGAACCTTGGAGGGCTGGCAGCTGAAGGCAAGTAAGTAGAGAAGTGGGGAGCTCGCAGAGGAGCTAGAATGAAAAGTCATCGCGCTGTCCTCCGTGTTGGGCCAGGCTCAGGGCACAGGGCTGGGCTCAGCCTTCACTGGAGACATCATATGGCTGATAGCAGAGGCAACCCTGGCGTGGCAAAACGCCAGACTTCATTATCAAGTGAAATACAGCGCTGGTGGGCTCTGGTCCTCTGTCTCAGAGAGAACTGGCCCCTGTGTCCCCTCAAGTTGGAGTGGAAGCAGCGCTGGAATCCTTGCTCTGCTGTGAATTAATTCTGTAAACTCTGTCAAGTCATTTACATAACCGTGCCTCAGAGGTGTTCCCTAAGGAAGATACCTCGAGTGGATCACCTCTGAAGTCGCTCTCCTTCAGTGTCTAAGTTGGATGTGTCTCTGTGGATAGCTGTCTTAAACCTCCACAGTGTAACTAAAGTATTCTTTATAAAGAGTAAGCTAACTACCAAGGCTTTTTCCTTGTTAAAAACAATAGAGTTAGTTGTTTTTAGTTATTCAAAATAGTAAACAAAGCTAAATAAATCTGCTTCACATATGGTTCTTATTAAATACGGATGAAAACAATGTAGGTTAGTGGTTAAGTCCACCACTTGGGTTCATATCTTGTCTTTTCAATTACTAGCTTTGTGCCTTTGAGCACGTTACTTAATTTTTCGAAACCTCGGGTCTCTAGATCTGTAAAAGAAACCCAGAAAAACAAAGATGACATTAGCATCTACAGATTATGATTTACTCTAACAGTGAATACACACAAAAGTGCTCAGCATGGTGCCTTGCACGTGGAGAGTGCTCAGTACACGTTAGCTCTTTTATCATTATTAATATAATATTGATAGCTGTTATTGGTCCTTATTCACTTTTTAAAGGGATTCTGAAGAATTAAGTTATTAAGAATTGTATTATCAGATATAAACTTGGAAGTATATGCATTATAGATTAACAAGCAATAATAGAAAGAAACCCAGTAATACTAGACATTTGAAGCAGAAAATAACTAAAGTTTAAAATAGGAAGGAGCTAAGTGCCTGGAGATAAATGATTGGAAACAGAGATGTCCAGTGAAAGGCAGAAATGCCTCCAAAGCCCTAGAGTCACAGTAAACAGCACCTGGAAACTGAACCTGCAAAGTGATAAGATGATACAGTTCTGGACACCTGATTATTAGAAAGGTGTTAACCAATAAAAAGAATGGAAAGCAGAAAAAGGGCTCGAGGGACTAAAATTTGATTGAAGATTTTTGAAAACTAGACATCTATATCACAGAATAGCAGATCTGTCTTATGATATGCTTGTCAGGCTCACAGATGGAAAAGGTAGTAATATCGGGGAGGGAGACCAGATAAAAGAGTGGTGGGCACATGTTCTCTCTGCCTGTGGTGGGATCAATTCAAGGCAAGGAAAGCATTTCTAATGGCCAGCCTCCCTAGGGACAAGAGAGAAGCCATTTACCTCCCGTCAGGACAAAGCCCCAGAGAACACACTGGGCTGTCAACTGCAATTGGAGGGGACTAAGCAAGGCTGAAGCCATTCAGAATTGCAGCCCCCTCTGTGTGGGGACACCACGGTGACTCCACAGAAACAAGGGGCTGTCCTGTCAGATTAGGAGTTAGTGTTTGCATAGTGTTCAGCATCAATTAAGTGCAATATGAATGTTAAATAAGTGAAATTAGAATTCCTGAACATATTTGGCAACTGAATCAGAAATCATTAGTCTTGTTTCAAGGACGAGTGGGTTTACTTTCCAATTGAGAAGATGATCAATTATAAAGTCAAGCCAAGAAAATTCTTTTGGAAGCAGTGTGGTTGCTGTGCCATCCATGACTTCCCAGTGTAACTGAAACCGGAGGTCATTTTGCGTATAGAACCCCTTTCCTTTCAGCTCATTGGCAGAGCAAAAGGTTTTAGAAAGAAGACTAAACAAAATGTCATAAGACTTCTATTTTGAGAGAGAATTATTATAAGAGCTTCTAGGATTGCCTAGCTTGTCTCATTGCCATTAAATGTTCTCTCTCTCTCTCTCTCTCTCTCTCTATATATATATATATATATATATATATTTAATAATTATCTTCTTTTTAAAAAATTATTTGTTTTTGGCTGTGCTGCGTCTTCGTTGCTGCATGGGCTTTTCCCTAGCTGTGGAGAGTGGGGGCTCCTCTCCAGCTGCAGTGCACGGGCTTCTCACTGCAGTGGCTTCCTTGTGGAGTGCGGGCTCTAGGGCACCCAGGCTCTAGTTGTTGCAGCACGTGGTTTCAGTAGTTGCGGCACATGGGCTTAGTTATTCCACAGCATGCGGGATCTTCCCAGATCAGGGATTGGTCCCATTTCTCTTGCCTCGGCAAGCAGATTCTTTACCTCTGAGCCACCAGGGAAGCCTTCTCTCAACATTTGTTTATAGTTGACTGATGAAGGTGAAAGAGGAGAGTGAAAAAGTTGGCTTAAAGCTCAACATTCAGAAAACGAAGATCATGGCATCTGGTCCCATCACTTCATGGGAAATAGATGGGGAAACAGTGGAAACAGTGTCAGACTTTATTTTTCGGGGCTCCAAAATCACTGAAGATGGTGACTGCAGCCATGAAATTAAAAGACGCTTACTCCTTGGAAGGAAAGTTATGACCAACCTAGATAGTATATTCAAAAGCAGAGACATTACTTTGCCAACAAAGGTCTGTCTAGTCAAGCCTATGGTTTTTCCAGTGGTCATGTATAAATGTGAGAGTTGGACTGTGAAGAAAGCTGAGCGCCAAAGAATTGATGCTTTTGAACTGTGGTGTTGGAGAAGACTCTTGAGAGTCCCTTGGACTGAAAGGAGATCCAACCAGTCCATCCTAAAGGAGATCAGCCCTGGGATTTCTTTGGAAGGAATGATGCTAAAGCTGAAACTCCAGTACTTTGGCCACCTCATGCGAAGAGTTGACTCATTGGAAAAGACTTTGATGCTGGGAGGGATTGGGGGCAGGAGGAGAAGGGGACGACAGAGGATGAGATGGCTGGATGGCATCACTGACTCAATGGACGTGAGTCTGAGTGAACTCTGGGAGTTGGTGATGGACAGGGAGGCCTGGCGTGCTGCGACTCATGGGGTCGCAAATAGTCGGACACGACTGAGCGACTGAACTGAACAAACCTTTGACTGCTTTTCCTCTGCTCACCTGCTGACACACATTTGTATACTGTCTGTACCACTGTCCTGTCATTTCAAGGAGCTCCATCTACTTGGCATCACCAGGAAAGACCACTCTTTTTGGTAGGAAACTAGAGGATTCAACCTCTTGATCATGGCCAGATAGCTCTCCAACTTACAAGGAAGTTTGGTTATCAGCATTATAGCCTCTTCTCTCTTTTAAAGAAGTTCTCTCTGTTGCCTTCTCTCTTCATCTCTTTCCTCAAGGAAAACTGAGAGAACTCTTTTCAGACTTCTTTTTCCTCCTCCCTAATGACTACTGATGAAAATCCCCAAGTCCTGTGGGTGATTGGACCAATTTGTAGTTAAGCTGATAGTGGGTTAGCCTCTGTAGACATTCTTCAGAGGCCACAGAGTGTCTAATGTGGCTCTATTCCTGATTCAACCTCCTGGGAAGGTTGGTGTGGTAGAAACTTGTGTTGTCGCTAAGTCGTGTCTGACTCTTTTGTGACCTCCTGGACTTTCCTGCCAGGCTCCTCTGTCAATGGAATTCTCCAGGCAAGAATACTGGAGAGGGTTGCTGTGTCTTTCTCCAGGGGATCTTCCTGACCCAGGGATTGAACTTTCATCTCCTGCATCTCCCGCGTTGGCAGGAGGATTCTTTACCACTGAGCCAACAAGGGATTGGTAGAAACAGTGCAAAGAATAAATGCTGAGAAATGCCCACAGCCAGTCCTTTGTTTACAGGAGACTTTCATTAGTGTTCTCTCAGTAATTTTTACAACCCTCCCAAATGGTGAGTCAGGGGAGAAATACTAGTATCCTTCTTGTATACATCGCTAAGCTTATCTTCAAGTCTTTGCCCGATTTTATATGTATATTAAATAATAGAGCCTGAACTACTCTAATCCAGGACTTTTGAATGAAAGTTATTAGCTCTTCCTCCTTCCTAGGCTTGAATCTGATGTTCAGAAATGTAGAATATATTTTTGCATTTCTATTAAATTAATTAGTTTTGATGTTATTCTGATCAAGTTATAGTCAATTTCCTCATAATGAGATTGAAGGTTTCAGTTTTTAACTCTTAGTGATTTGTTTAGCCCTTTCTTTTTTTCACTTTCCTTAACTCAGAAGATCTGGTACTCCCATTTGTTTAGTTTATTATAAAAATAATAAAATATTACAGAAGCTTAGGAAATAGAAAAAATTACTTGGAAGTCCCTCACCTAACCCAGTTTAGCATTTTCTGTATTGCCTTTCAGTCTTTGTTCTTAAACACAATTGCAGTCAGTGTCATTTAATTTTATATTCTGCATTTCACTTAGCCTTATAGAATCAATGTGTTTCTACAGTATTGTACATCCATAGCATGTACTACATCACAATTCAACCACTTTTATTTGTTGGACTTCAAGAGTCTCCTAGTTTTTTCCACTATCGTAGACAATGTAACAGTGAAAAGCCTTTCATCATAAAGTTATCCTTTCATCTAAACATATCCCTAGGATAAACTTCTACAAGTGAGCACCTTGGTTAAGGAAAGGTATGATTCTTGTTTCACATTGTCAAATTTCTTTTTAAACATTTGAAAAAATGTTACATAAATTTTTACTATGATTAGCAGGGTGGAAACATATTTCACTGTGCCCTTGTTGATATTTGGAATCATCTTTTACTTTTTTTTTACTAGTTTAAGAAAAAAAGTCTCTTGAATGCTTCGTTTGTTCTTTTCTGATTACTCTCAAGGTAAACATTTTCTCCTGTTTATTTACTAGTTGTATTTTCTCTTGTATGAATTTTGCAACTTTTAGTTTCTGATATTAGAGATAATGTGTGTCCTGAATTATATACAGTCAGACTCTCTGGAAGGATTAGCAGTTTTAATGTGTGGGTTATTTTTAAATTTTAAAATGTATTCTCCAGTTCTCAGCAGAAGTGTCTCTAGCTCTTCATAGGTTGTAGAAATTCCTATGGGGATATCTGAGTCTGTGAGAGGTGATGTGAACTTCTGTTGCTGTGGAGTGACCTACTGAAGTCTCTTCTGTTATCAAACCATGCAGCGCTGGTGGTGGTTGGGAGTGATTGGCAGCAGCTTGAGCTTTCCAACATAAATTTGGTAAAAAAAAATTTTTAAATAAACATTCTGGAAAGTAACATCTGTTTTTTCCCTTTGGTTTTGATTAAGCACAGTTTTCCTCATGTTCCAGTGGGGAAAACTTTTAGAAAATGTTGCCTTTTCCTTATTCTGTTAGAAAATCTGAAACCATAGTTGATCCAGTTTAAAAAAAATAGTCTTTACGTAATAATGTATATTTTCTATGATTCATGAAATCTGTAGCTTGATTAAAGAGGCTCGTCACATGTGTCACACTTCCTCATACTTCAGTAACTTTGTACATGCTCTTCTTTCTCCTGGAAAGCACTTCCCTACTGGTTTGCCTGGCAACCTCCTATTCGGTCTTTAAGACCCTCTCTGTGTGCAGTCACAATAACAGAAATCACATGAGCTAGTTTAAGTGAAAGGAATTTGACAAATTTACACATCTGTATAATCACCATAAGATGTACATTTTCATCACTTCAAAAAGTTCCCTTATGTCTTCTCCCAATCACACACACACCATTAACCCTGAAAACTGATCTACTTTCTGTCACTGTAAATTAGCTTTGTATTTTCTGAAGTTACATATGTATGTAATCATACAGTATAAACTCTTTCGAATCTTCCTTTCCTCAGTGTAATGTTTTTGAAATTTGTTCATGTTGTGGAGTATATCAGCAGTGAATATCTTTATATTGTGGAGTAAACTCTATTGTATGGATAAACAAAACATGTTTATCTATTTACCTGTTGATGGACATTTGGGATGCTTCTAGTTGGAGCTGTTAAAGGTGTACAAGGTTATTACACAAAAGTCAGCTGCTTTTCTACACACCAATAATAAACAAGTGGAATTTGAATTAAAACACAATACTATTTACATTCAGTTCTATTTAGTTCAGTCGCTCGGTCGTGTCTGACTCTTTGCGACCCCATGGACTGAATCACACCAGGCTTCCCTGGCCATCATCAATTCCTGGAGCCTACTCAAACTCATTTCCATCGCGTCGGTGATGTTATCCAACCATCTCATCCTCTGTCGTCCCCTTCTCCTCCTGCCTTCAATCTTTCCCAGAATCAGGATCTTTTCCAATGAGTCAGTTCTTCACATCGTGTGGCCAAAGTATTGGAGTTTCAGTTTCAGCATCAGTCCTTCCAATGAATATTCAGGACTGATTTCCTTTAGGATGGACTGGTTGGATCTCCTTGTAGTCCAAGAGACTCTCAAGAGTCTTCTCCAACACCACAGTTCAAAAGCATCAATTCTTTGGTGCTCAGCTTTAGCACCCCTAAAATAAAATATTTAGGTATATATCTAGGAAAATATGTATAAGGTTTGTATGAGGAAAACTACAAAAGTTTAATGGAAGATATCAAAGGAGAACTAAATAAATGAAGAGATACTCCATGTATATGCATTTGGAAGACTCAATATTGTCAAGCTATTGCTTCATCCCACATTGGTCTATAGATTCAATGCAATTTTGTTTTTCCTATTTATGTCCTAGACAGCATATTGAAAAGCAGAGACATTACTTTGCCAACAAAGATCCGTCTAGTCAAGACTATGGTTTTTCCAGTGGTCATGTATGGATGTGAGAGTAGGACTATAAGGAAAGCTGAGTGCCGAAGAATTGATGCTTTTGAACTGTGGTGTTGGAGAAGACTCTTGAGAGTCCCTTGGACTGCAAGGAGATCCAATCAGTCCATCCTAAATTAGATCAGTCCTGGGTGTTCATTGGAAGGACTGATGTTGAAGCTGAAACTCCAATACTTCCACCTGATGCGAAGAGCTGACTCACTGGAAAAGACCCTGATGCTGGGAAGGATTGAGGGCAGGAGGAGAATGGGATGACAGAGGATGAGATGGTTGGATGGCATCACTGACTCAATGGACATGGGTTTGGGTGGACTCCAGCAGTTGGTGATAGAGAGGCCTGGCGTGCTGTGGTTTATGGGGTCACAAAGAGTCAGACATGACTGAGCAACTAAACTGAACTAAACAATCTAGAGGGGTGGGATGGGGAGGGATGTTGGAAGGACGTTCAAGTGGGAGGGGACATGGGTAAGCCTATGGCTGATTCATGTTGATGTTTGGTAAAAACCAATGCAATACTGTAAAGCAATTATCCTTTGATTAAAGGATAATCAAATTTCTTTGATTAAAGAAAAAAAGCCAAGGACTGGGAGAAAATATTTGCAAGATATCTGATAAAGTACTGTTATCCAAAATATACAAAGAACTCTTAAAACCCAATAGTAAGAAAACAACCCAGTTAAAAAGTAGGTCAAGACCTGAACAGAATCTTTATCAAAGAACATATAAAGATGGCAAATAAGCATGTGAAAATTTGCTACACATGATATGTCATAAGAGAGTTGCCACGTAGAACAACAATGAGGTATGATAATTGTGAATTGTGGATATTTTTCACTCAGTTTATGGCCTAGCTTTTAATGTTCTTAATGGTGTATTTTGAAGAACAAAATTTTTAAATTTTGATGAAGTTGAACTTATCAATTTTTTCTTTTATGGCTTATGTGTGTATATCTGTCATTTGAGAAATCTTCGTACATGTAAGATCAGGTAGATATTCTTCACTGATTTTTTTCCAGAAGTTTTACACAGTTTTAGCTTTTATATTTAGGTCTATGAGCCATTTCATATCAACAACAATTGTATGAGGTAAAGGTGGAGGCATGTTTCTTTCTATGTATCTATCTAATTTCCCATCACAGTTTGTTAAAGAGACTATTCTTACCCTAGGGTTCATTGTGGCACTGCTTACAATAGATAAGACATGGAAGCAATGTAGATGTCTATCAACAGGTGAATGGATAAAGAAGATGCGGCATACACATTCACACAGACACACACACACACACAGTGGACTGTCACTCAGTCATAAAAAATGAAATAATGCCACTTGCAGCTGGATAGGCCTAAAGATTATCACACTAGATGAAGTAAGCCAGACAGAGAAAGACAAGAATCATATGACGTAGTTTATATGTGAAACCTAAGGGAAAAAAAATACAAATGAACTTCTTTCCAAAACAGAAAGAGACTCACAGACATAAAAACAAATTTATGGTTAACAAAGAAGAAACGTGGGGGATAAATTAGGAAACTGGGATTAACATATACACATTCTATATATAGCTAACCAGTGAGGACCTACTGTATAGCACGGGGAGCTATACTCAATATCTTCTAGTACCCTACAAAGGAAAAGAATCAGAAAAGGAATATATGCGTGTATGTTGAATATATATTCTTATGGTAATAATATGAGTTTGAGCAAGCTTCGGGAAATGGTGAAGGACAGGGAAGCCTGGTGTGCTGCAGTCCATGGGGTTGCAAAAAGTCGGACACAACACTAGTAATAATATATAACAAGCATTGCAGTGTACACCTGAAAGTAACACAATATTATAAATCAACAATACTTCAATAAAAATAAGTAAATAAAAAGAAAAAAAAAAGAGAGAGAGAGACCATCCTTTCCCCTCCCAATTATCTTGGTACTTTTGTCAGAAAACCAAATGACCATAATTATGAGGTTTAATCCTGTATATTCTGTTCTGTTCCCTTGATGTCTTTGTCTATTCTTTTGCCAACATTACAGTGTCCTACACTTAGAAGTTTATAAGTGTTATTTACTTATAACACTTTGCTGCTTGTTTGGTATTACTTTTGTTCTCCTTTTTTCCCTTTGTGGTTTGATGATTTTCTTTTGTATTGTGCTTGATGTTCCTTTCCTCTTTGTTTTTCTGAGCCTATTGTATGTTTTTGATCTGTGGTTACTCTGGCTTTCAATTATGTTAACCCATAACTAAATCTATTTTCTTGAAACTAGTAGTCATGTTAGTTCAAACATATTCTGAAAGATCTACATTTTTTACTTCCCTCTCCCACATTTTGTAACTTTGATGTCTTGATTTACTTCTTCATGTTTATCCTTTTGCTGTTAATTAAAATTGTTATAATCTCTTTTTATGTTCTTATTGGCCTTTTGTATATGTTTTTGGAGAGGTATCTATTTAAGGCCTTTGCCCATTTTTGAATCAGGTTATTTTTTATTTTTGAGTTTCGGGAGCTCTCTCTATATTCTGGATATTAATCCATTATTAAATATGTAATTTGCAGTAGGTTACCTCCTTATTCTCTTGATAATGCCTTTTAACACAACTTTTGGTTTAGTTGATTTTGTCTATTTTTTTCCTATTCTCTATTTTATTTATCTCTGCTCTGATCTTTATTATTTCCCACCTTCTGCTAGCTTTGGGGTTATTTTATTCCTTTTTTTCCCTAGTTTTTCAGTTGCCAACTTAGGTTGTTGATTTGTGATCTTTCTCTTTTTAATGTAAGCATTTATAGTTATAAATTTTCATCTTAGCACTTATTTCACTGTGTCCCACCATAAGTTTTGGTATGTATGTTTTTGTTTCCATTCATCTTTAAGTATTTTCTAATTTCTTTCTTAATTTTTAAAATTAATTAATTAATTGTAATTGGAGGATAATTACTTTACAATATTGTGATGATTTCTGCCATACATCAACATGAACCAGTCACAGGTATATATATATGTGTGTCCCACCCCCATCCTGAACGCCCCTTCCACCTCCCTCTCCACCCTATCCCTCTGGGTTGTCCCAGAGCACTGGCTTTGGGTGCTCTGCTTCATGTATTGAACTTGTCCTGGTCATCTATTTCACATATGATAATATACATATTTCAATGCTATTCTCTCAAATAATCCCACCCTTGCCTTCTCCCACTGACTCCCAACAGACTCCCAAAAGTCTGTTCTTCTTTGATCTATTGGTTATTTAAAGTATGTTTAATGTTCAGAATTTTGTGAATCTTCCAGTTTTTCCTTTCTTATTGATTTCTAACTTTATCCCATTTTTTCCAGAAAGGATAATTTGCACAATATCAGTTTTTCAATACATATTGAGACCTAATTTATAGCCTAACATATGAGCTACTCTGGGAAATGTCCCATGTGCACTTGAGGAAAAAGTGTATTCTGTTGCTGGGTGGAGTGTTCTGTATGCATCTTATATGAGATTGGTTTTTATGTTGGTTAAAAAACTCCATTATTGTAAGTGGGATGTGAAAGTCTTTAGATATTATTATAGAGCTTTTCTGCCTATTTCTGTCTTTAACTCTGTCAATTTTTGATGGTCTGTCATTAGGTGTGT
Organism: Bos javanicus; assembly: GCF_032452875.1. NCBI lineage: Eukaryota > Metazoa > Chordata > Mammalia > Artiodactyla > Bovidae > Bos > Bos javanicus. The sequence continues at coordinate 53,165,898 of NC_083870.1, forward strand.
AAATGTTTATAATTGTTATATCCTCTTGCTATGTTGAAGATTTTATTAATATATTATGTCCCTCTTTGTCTCTTGTAATCTTTTTGGATTTAAGGTCTATTTTGTCTCATTAGGATAGCCACCTGTATTCACTTTTAGTTATTATTTGCATGAAATATCTTTCTCTTTCAATCTATCTGTGTCTTTGGATCTCAAGTGAGTCTTGCAGAGAGCAGAGAGTTGGTTCATATGTTTTTTTATCTATCTTGTCAAGCTCTGTCTTTTGATTGGAGAGTTTAATCAATTTACATCTAAGTAATTACTGATAAGGAGAGACTTCTGTCACTGTGCTTTTCATGTTGTAAATACCTTTTAGTTTTTTGGTTCCTTGTTTCCTGCATTACTGTCCTTTGGTTTAGTTGATTTTTTGTAGTGAACTATTTAAATTTTTTGTCATTTCCTCTTATGTATATTCTATACCTATTTTCTTTTTGGTTACCATGGGGATTACAAAATTTATAACACTGTAATTTGAATATATGCCATCTTATCTTCAATAACATGTGATAGGTCTGGGATATTCTTTACTCCAGAAAGAATTCATCCCCACTACTAAGGTGTGATCTAATAGAGTCTCCTATAAATACTGTAAGGGATCACCAATGATTCTATTTTTTTGGTTAGAGTTTGACCATCTCCCTACTTTGTGTAAGTTCTGAGAGTTGTTTAGCTTACAAGTCTCTACCCATGCCTTGGCTGGCCTTGTGGAGTTTTAGTCTACATGTCTTAATAATCACAAGGACTCAAGGCAATACTTTGCTGATTTCTGGATCTGTTTTTCTATAAGCATCTTTCTTTCAAGAACTTGGCCCTGAAACATCCAGCCACTTCAGCCTCTTGGAATTCCAATTTCCTCAACTTAGTGGAGCAGCTCTAGTTGAGCTCATTCTTGCATCTTGCATACTTTGAAAATTGGCTCCACACAGTCAGCCAGAGTGATTTTGTACTTTTTCTTTCTTGGAGATCATTGTCCTGAACTATCTGCTATCCAATGTCTGACACCAGTTTTCTACAACTTTCTAACTGTTTACATTGTGAAGTTAATTCAGGGCTTTCCTTACTTCACCATGGAAAGAAGTAGAAGATCTTAGGCTTTTAGCAATCCCAATTAGGTATGTTTTGGACAGACAGGAAAAGAGGCTCATAGTTAGTTAAGGTTTCAGAGGAAAACACGTTGAGAAAATATAATTAGTGACTCTAAGAAAGATCTTGTCTAAGCATCTGGGTTCATTTATCTTTCCTTGAAATAGTACCAAAGTACTCAGTTTGAATACGAATGATACCTGGATTTTCATTTCTGTTTGAAAGATTCTTTAATTTACCATCTTAATATATTTCTTTCTATTATCACTCAGAGCTGTTACATTTATGAATGTGACTGATTCAACCAGAGCATTTGTCCATTCCACTAATTTGAGCGTTTACTGTGGAAATGTGTTTGTCATGTGTTTTTCTCACTAAATTAAGATGGGAGGCATTCAGCAAAATAGGTGCTATGATGATAATATGACTTTTAACATTAAATAAGAACAGCTCAGGATATCTAATAGTTGAAATAAAAGTATTATTTTCTTAGCTGTCATCCTGCCATCTTGAGAATTCTATGATGTAGTTGATCCTGAGATGAAAGGGTTTCCATTCAAGAACTCCTCCAGAACATTTATCAATCTCCTAGAAAATTAAGTTATCTCTTAACTCCCCACTTTGTATACTAACATTAGATATTAGAAAAAATAAGAATAAAAATTATTTTATTTAGGAGGGTTTTCCCTGGTTAACAAAATTTGTCTAAATTGGCTCTGAAGCATGTAAGGCTCTCAGACATTATAGATAATTTTGTTAAATTCCTCTTATTATTAATTCTGTTAGCCAAGACTAAAGCTGATACTATTTATATATTTCATTTAAATCAGTCTTGTCAGTGATTGTAAGATATAAAGAAGAATAATGTTGACTAAAAAAATAACTTCTGTCCTTTTGATGTGCAGAAGATTCATCTGTGCTTTCTGAAAGGGCTTTTAAAGTCTTATTTGTATATAAAGATATTTTTAAAAATTTCATATTGTTGGGAGTGGTGGCCAAGATGGCAGAGTAGGAAGATCCTGAGCTCATCTCCTCCAGTGGGAACATCAAAATCACGACTACTTACAGAGCCTTGTGAGAAATCAATGAGAAAAACATGAAGACTAGCAGAAAAGATTTTCCACAACTAAAGATATGGAGGAGCCACAATGAGACAGGTTAGGTAGAGATGCTGTATAGTTGATACCAATACCCTCATATAGATGACCCACAAACAGGAGGATGTTACAATTACAGAGGTTATCCCCAAGGAGTAAGGGGTCCAAGCTCCACATTGGACTCTCCAGACAAGTGGTCCTGTGCCAAGAAGATGAATCACTAAAACATATGGCTTTGAAGCCCAGTGGAGCTTACATAATGGACAGCCAGATGCTTGTGGCAAACAGGCACTAATCTCTTGAAGTGCACAAAGTCTCACATGCTCAGAGGCCAGTGCAGAATTTTTGTTTGTTTGTTTTTGGCAGTGCTTCAGCATGTGGGGTCTTAGTTCCCTGACAAGGGATTGAACCCAGGGCCCCTAGAGTGGAAGTGTGAAGTCTTAACCACTGGACCACCAGGAAAGTCCCTCAGTTCAGTTCAGTTCAGTCGCTCAGTCGTGTCTGACTTTTGCGACCCCATGAATCACAGCACGCCAGGCCTCCCTGTCCATCACCAACTCCCGGAGTTCATTCAGACTCACGTCCATCGAGTCAGTGATGCCATCCAGCCATTTTATCCTCTGTTGTCCCCTTCTCCTCCTGCCCCCAATCCCTCCCAGCATCAGAGTCTTTTCCAATGAGTTAACTCTTCGCATGAGGTGGCCAAAGTCCTGGAGTTTCAGCTTTAGCATCATTCCTTCCAAAGAAATTCCAGGGCTGATCTTCAGAATGGACTGGTTGGATCTCCTTTCAGTCCAAGGGACTCTCAAGAGTCTTCTCCAACACCACAGTTCAAAACTATCAATTCTTCGGCGCTCAGCTTTCTTCACAGTCTAACTCTCACATCCATACATGACCACAGGAAAAACTATAGCCTTGACTGGACAGACCTTTGTTGGCAAAATAATGTCTCTGCTTTTGAATATGCTGTCTAGGTTAGTCATAACTTTCCTTCCAAGGAGTAAGCATCTTTTAATTTCATGGCTGCAGTCACCATCTTCAGTGATTTTGGAGCCCAGAAAAATAAAGTCTGACACTGTTTCCACTGTTTCCCCATCTATTTCCCATGAAGTGGTGGGACCGGATGCCATGATCTTCGTTTTCTAAATGTTGAGCTTTAAGCCAACTTTTTCACTCTCCTCTTTCACTTTCATCAAGAGGCTTTTTAGTTCCTCTTCACTTTCTGCCATACGGGTGGTGTCATCATCTGCATATCTGAGGTTATTGATATTTCTCCCGGCAATCTTGATTCCAGCTTGTGCTTCTTCCAGCCCAGCGTTTCTCAGGCAACAATTTAGAAGGAGCCTGGGTCAGACCCACTTGCTGATCTTGAAGAGCCTGATAAAAGGATAGGAGGTGACTAGGACTCACCCTGGAAACATAGATGCTAGTGGCAGCCATTCTGGGGAGCTTGTTCAACCATGAGGACACTGGTGCTGTCAAGGGCCATTGTGAAATCTCTCTAGTCCATTAGTGTGGGAAGGTTACCTGCCCACCAATGGGCCAGCACAAGTCTGGGATCCCCTGATCACCACAGCAAGTCTTTCTGGCATCTGACCCCACTCATCAGTTAGGCCAGTGCCAACTCAGGGCCCTTCTGACCTCACAGCCAGCCATGCCAGGACCCAGTCATACATACCAGTGAGCTGGTAGACACCACTCAGGGCAGAGTCTGACAGTCAGCTGACCCAGCGTCCAGCCCACATACTAGCATGCCCATAGTAGTTGTCCCCACCACAACAGAGAAGCCCACATAAGGAGCACCCCACAGCATATAACTCTAGTGACTAAAGGGGAGTGTGCTGCTGGGTCCCCTAGACATCTCATACATAAGGCCACTTCTCCAACACTGGGAAACATCACCAACCAACCTAATACACAGAAATGAACAAAGACAAATTTGGCAAAATGAGGAGACAGAAGAATATGTTTCAAATGAAGGAATCAGACAAAATTCTAGAAGAACTAAATTAAGTTAGAGACACATGTACCCCAATGTTCATCGCAGCACTGTTTATAATAGCCAGGACATGGAAGCAACCTAGATGTCCATCAGCGGATGAATGGATAAGAAAGCTATGGTACATATACACAATGGAGTATTACTCAGCCATTAAAAAGAATTCATTTGAATCAGTTCTAATGAGATGGATGAAACTGGAGCCTATTATACAGAGTGAAGTAAGCCAGAAAGAAAAACACCAATACAGTATACTAACACATATATATGGAATTTAGAAAGATGGTAACAATAACCCTGTATACGAGACAGCAAAAGAGACACTGATGTATAGAACAGTCTTATGGACTCTGTGGGAGAGGGAGAGGGTGGGAAGATTTGGGAGAATGGCATTGAAACATGTATACTATCATGTATGAAACAAGTTGCCAGTCCAGGTTCGATGCATGATACTGGATGCTTGGGGCTGGTGCACTGGGACGACCCAGAGGGATGGTATGGGGAGGGAGGAGGGAGGAGGGTTCAGGATGGGGAACACATATATACCTGTGGCAGATTCATTTCGATATTTGGCAAAACCAATACAATATTGTAAAGTTTAAAAATAAAATAAAATTAAAAAAAATAAATTAAGTTAGAGATAAGCAGTCTAGTAAAGAATTCAAGTTAATGATCATAAGAATTCTCAGCAAACTCAAGAATGAATGAACACTATAAGACTATAAACTATCAGATATTGAGAAAAAAATAAAGATGACACAAACAAATGGAAATATATGTGTGCTCATGAATTGAATGAGCTAATATATATTTTATATAATATATATATATGAGCTAATATATATATATTATATATATATAATATATTATATATATATAATAATACATATTGCTAATATGACCATACTCTCCAAGGCAGTCTACAGATTCAATGCAGTCTCTAACAAAATACCAATGGCATTTTTTTCCACAGGACTAGAATAAATAATTCTAAAGCTTGTGTGGAAACACAGTAGACCTTGAGTAACCAAAACAATCCTGAGAAAGAATAGTGAGGTTGAATGTATCACACATTCTGATTCCAAACTTATTGCAAAGCTTCAGTAATTAAAGCAATTTGGTGCTGGCACAAAAACAGACTCATAGATCAATGGAACAGAACAGAGAACTCAAAAATAAACCCACACTTATATGGTCGATTAATCTATAATAAAGAAGACAAGAATGTATAATGGAGAAAAGACAGCCTCTTCAGTAAGTGATGTTGGGAAAACTAGATAACTACAGGCTTAACAATCAACTAAACTACTTGCTCATAGTGTATACAAAAATAAACTCAAATTAATTAAGGTCTTAAAATGTAATACCAGAAACAAAGAGCATAGGCAGTATGCTCTTTGATATTAAAATATATTTTCAAATGATCAGTATACTCTTTGATATTAAAAGATATTTGTAAATGATATCTGATAAGGGTTTAATATTCAAAATATACAAAGAACTCATGCAACTCAAAATAAGCAAACAACCCAATTAAAAATGGGCAGAAGACATGAATAGACATTTTCTCAAAGAATATATATAGATGTCCAACAGACACAGGAAAAGATGTTCAACATTCTCAGAAAAATTCAGATCAAACCACAATGAGATATCATCTTATGCCTGTCAGAATGGCTATTATTTAAAGGACAAAAAATAGTGTCAGTAAGGATGTGGAGAAAAGAGAACCCTTGTACGCTGTTGGTAGGATTGTAAATTGACATAGCCACTGTGTAAAACAGCATACAGTTTCCTCAAAAAATTAAAAATAGAACTACTATCAGATCAGATCAGTCGCTCAGTCGTGTCCGACTCTTTGCGACCCCATGAATCGCAGCACGCCAGGCCTCCCTGTCCATCACCAACTCCCGGAGTTCACTCAGACTCACCTCCATCGAGTCAGTGATGCCATCCAGCCATCTCATCCTCTGTCATCCCCTTCTCCTCCTGACCCCAATCCCTCCCAGCATCAAAGTCTTTTCCAATGAGTCAACTCTTCGCATGAGGTGGCCAAAGTACTGGAGTTTCAGCTTTAGCATCATTCCTTCCAAAGAAATCCCAGGGCTGATCTCCTTCAGAATGGACTGGTTGGATCTCCTTGCAGTCCAAGGGACTCTTAAGAGTCTTCTCCAACACCACAGTTCAAAAGCATAAATTCTTCGGCACTCAGCTTTCTTCACAGTCCAACTCTCACATCCATACATGACCACAGGAAAAACCATAGCCTTGACTAGACAGACCTTTGTTGGCAAAGTAATGTCTCTGCTTTTCAATATGCTATCTAGGTTGGTCATAACTTTCCTTCCAAGGAGTAAGCATCTTTTAATTTCATGGCTGCAGTCACCATCTGCAGTGATTTTGGAGCCCAGAAAAATAAAGTCTGACACTGTTTCCACTGTTTCCCCATCTATTTCCCATGAAGTGGTGGGACCGGATGCCATGATCTTCGTTTTCTGAATGTTGAGCTTTAAGCCAACTTTTTCACTCTCCACTTTCACTTTCATCAAGAGGTTTTTGAGTTCCTCTTCACTTTCTGCCATAAGGGTGGTGTCATCTGCATATCTGAGGTTATTGATATTTCTCCCGGCAATCTTGATTCCAGCTTGTGTTTCTTCCAGTCCAGCGTTTCTCATGATGTACTCTGCATAAAAGTTAAATAAACAGGGTGACAATATACAGCCTCGACAAACTCCTTTTCCTGTTTGGAACCAGTCTGTTGTTCCATGTCCAGTTCTAACTGTTGCTTCCTGACCTGCATACAAATTTCTCAAGAGGCAGATCAGGTGTTCTGGTATTCCCATCTCTTTCAGAATTTTCCACAGTTTATTGTGATTCACACAGTCAAAGGCTTTGGCATAGTCAATAAAGCAGAAATAGATGTTTTTCTGGAACTCTCTTGCTTTTTCCATGATCCAGCGGATGTTGGCAATTTGATCTCTGGTTCCTCTGCCTTTTCTAAAACCAGCTTGAACATCAGGAAGTTCATGGTTCACATATTGCTGAAGCCTTTCTTGGAGAATTTTGAGCATTACAATTGAGCGATTCCATTTCTGGGTATTTTTCAGAAGAAAGCAAAAACATACGCACCCCCATGTTCATTGTAGCATCATTTCCAATAGCCAAGGTATGCAGACAACCTAAGTGTCCACTGATAGATGAATAGATAAAGAAGATGTGGCATACATGTTCAATGGAATATTACTTGGCCATAAAAAAACAGTGTACCTGTGGCTGGTTCATGTTGAGGTTTGACAGAAAACAACAAAAACAACAAAAGGATATTGAAGCAATTATCCTTCAATAAAAATAAATAAATAAATAAACAATTGATTGCTTCATCCATATAAAAGGGGAAAAAAAAGAAAAAAACAAAAAGAATGAAATCTTGCCTTTTGCAACAGCAGTGCTAGATCTAGAGGGTATTATGCTAAATGAAGTAAGTCAGACAGAGAAAGACAAATGCCATATGATTTCACTTATACATGCAATCTGAAAAACAAAACAAACATAATAAAACAGACTCAGATACAGGGGCAAACTGTAGCGTGATTGCCAGAGGGGAGGAAAGTAGGGGGAATTAATGAAATGGCTAAGAGATTCAGAGGTTCAACCCCAGTTACGATATAAATTAGTCATGAGGTTGTAGAGTACAGCATAGGAAGCACAGTCAATAATAACCTACCCACCTCTCCCGAAAATTAAGAGTATATAGTAAAAATCTGTGTTCATAAGTTATTTAGATTCCTCCCTCCCTTTCTTTCTTTTTCTTCTTTCTTTTTCTTCCTCCTTCTTGCTTGCTTTATTTCTCCTTCTCTCCCTTCTCCCTATCCCACTTTTTCTTTCCTTTTTACCTTCACTGTGATTATAGTGTTCCTTTGAAATGCCATTGGTTTCAGCTTGCTTTCAGTGGTAGGGTCCACTTCCTACATTTCTCACTGATTTTATTTTGATTTGTGAATACATAGACTATTAACATGTTCCAGAAGTTAAACTATGCAAAAATTACACTCATAGAAGTTTCATTCCCTTCTACATCATCCCTCCATTTCACCCCCATTCTCTACCCCTTCTAGTAGTCAATTTCATTATTTTCTGGTTTACTCTTCCTTTTTTCCCCATAGAGATAAGCAGAGATTGCATTTTTTCTCTCTTCTCTTTTTCACACAAAAGATACGTATGGAGGTAGTATGTGGAGGTGTGTATACACACACACATACTTTTTTTGGCAAAGATTTTTAAAAATCTTAAAAAAAGAAAAAAATATTCACACAGAAGAGATTCAAGTTATCTACTTTGAAGAAATATATTAAAGTTTAAGATTTTTAAAAATTAAATACTAAATAATTATAAAGATGGATATATCTTTTGTAAAATCTGGACTAAACTACTGAGTCATTCATATCTATTCAGTATTCAGAGTATGAACTGAAATATTACAGTAAAAATTAAAAAATACATACTGTTTTGAACTTTGCTTTTTTTACTTAAAAATATCTAGAAACCACTCCCTATCCCTTCATAGAGATCTTCCTCATTCTTTTTTTTTAAACTGTTGCATAGTACTCCATTGTCTATATGTAGCATTGTTTATTCTCCAATAGCTCATGTTTGAAGATTTAGAAACCTACAATATTTTTCAATTACAAATAGTGGTGCAGTAAATAATCTTGTGTCTATTTATTTTAATATCATTGGAACAATATGAAAAATTTATCAAAGTGAGATTGTTGGAACAAAAGATAAATGAGTTTGTGATATTGTTAGATATTCCAAATTCCCTCCATAGAGTTGAATTCCCACAGCAGTGTATGAAGGGATATGTCCTACATCCTACCATGCACTATATTTAGATTTTAGACATTTAATTTTATTTTTGTCTGTGAGTTTCTAAAGAAAAAGTAACATTTTGGAATTCATCATATCTTGGGAGAATGAATTAGAAGCAGAATATCTTTTCCATTTCAAGACTGTATGAGAAAAAACTCAAAAATCCTGTACCATGATAAAGTGAAGAATATAAAGTGCATGAAGAAAAAGAAAAACTATAAGAAAAAAAAGAAGTCACTAAAGCACATTTTAGTCTCATTAATCAAACTTCAAAATAATAGGCTTTACAAAAATTCATTAGAAGATAATTTCTTAGTTTTGGATCTATGTAGTTTAAAATTTTAAATTAAAAGCTTTCTGTAATTATTACTTTGATTATAAACCATATTCTACCATTGAAGATGAAAGATTCTAAAAAATATCTGCCCAAATTAGGAAACAGGTATAGTTTCTCATAGAAAATGCTACTAAAAAATGTTCTTAAATTTTTTTATTTTGTTTTGCACAAAACAGTGTATCAAATATTAAGTATGCTCCCTGAAAATGAGAATCTACTTTGAATCACAAATAAAGAGTGCAAAGGAGATTTAGCAATGAGAAAATTAAGATGTTATTATTCTTGAATTATAGTGTCAGAACTTTTACATTGGACTATTAAAATTTAACAATAAAGTTCTAATTAATTTTAAATATAAACATTTAGACATTATCACAATCTAAGGTTTATTTAACCTCAGCTTTAGAAGAATAGTGATTTTAATCAATATTGACAGTTAAGTACTTACCCAAAATGGTCATTTGGTTCATGTTTAATCTTAATTATTTCATGAATTTGTAAAAATATTAAACATTGATCTACTATCGGAGAAGGCAATGGCACCCCACTCCAGTACTTTTGCCTGGAAAATCCTATGGACGGAGGAGCCTGGTAGGCTGCAGTCCATGGGGTCGCTAGAGTCGGACACGACTGAGAGACTTCACTTTCACTTTTCACTTTCATGCATTGGAGAAGGAAATGGCAAACCACTCCAGTGTTCTTGCCTGGAGAATCCCAGGGACGGGGAAGCCTGGTGGGCTGCCATCTATGGGGTCTCACAGAGTCGTATAGCACTCCATATTATTTATAATCTTGCATTCTACCAGCAAGGTCTTCATGGCAGGTACTAAGGAGAAATTAAAAGGCTCATGAGTCAAGCCAGAAGAAAGGGAAGGGAGGGAAAGAGAAGAGATGGGCAAAGCAGGAGAGTTGAAGGCAGAAAGAAGCAAACAGGCAGAAAGGAAGAGAAGAGAGAAGAAAAGGTGAACAAGAAAGAGGGAGAATTCACCTATGTGGCAGGGAGGTCAATTACTTTTGATCGTTTCCCCAAGTATTGTAACCAGCTAGGTCATATCTTTATGAAATCAGATCCAAAACATCTCAGATTGGGGAGCTTTTCTTTGATTCTTAAAGAGCACACATACAATCAGGCTTGTGAAAAAAATTTGTGATGTTAATATCCTTTTCCTTCTTATTTACAAAGCTCATTTAATTAAATTATTTTTATGAGGCCTAAAAACTTTTTTAAAAAATAAAGGACATGCATATACACACACATATACAACCCAGACAAGTAAAAAATTCTACAACTTGTCTTTTACTAACTGGAGAAGGCAATGGCACCCCACTCCAGTACTCTTGTCTGGAAACTCCCATGGATGGAGGAGCCTGGTAGGCTGCAGCCCATGGGGTCGCAAAGCGTCGGACACGACTGAGCGACTTCACTTTCACTTTTCACTTTCATGCATTGGAGAAGGAAATGGCAGCCCACTCCAGTGTTCTTGCCTGGAGAATCCCAGGGATGAAGGAGTGTGGTGGGCTGCCATCTATGGGGTTGCACAGAGTCGGACATGACTGAAGCGACTTAGCAGCATAATAATAATTTTAAAAAATCCCTGATACATGTTTTGTCTTTAAATCTGGACTAAGAGGAAACTGTAGAAATTTAGAGTTGGAGGGAACCTCTGACATTATCCTGTCCATTCCCTCATTCCCCTAGGACTTTCCTAAGGTCATGCTTCTGTGAGAGATAGAGCCAAGGCTAGAGCCTTTGGATGAAGTTCTTGGATGTCTAGTCCAGTGGTCCTGCTTCCAAGATAAATGATGTCTTTCCTGCATCTTTTGACTGAAGAAATCAAATTCCTCCTGTTAGGGAAAACAAAACAAAACAAAAAAACCACAACAACTCAAGTACGTAATTCCTAAAAGGACACTATAGTAGCTAAAATTATAGTTTCTTTTAAAGGACAAAGAGCTTTCAAAATTTTATTTACTGCACTGTTTAAAAAGTTCCACGGTGAATGGAGAAGATTTTGAAAACATCTGTTTACCAATTTCCTACTGGCAACAGAACCTTGGCATAAATAACTAAATCACCTTCATACTCTTCTCTGTGAAGCCATTAAGCCTAGAAACATGCTGTTTTGGGCAATACAGAAATCAAAGTGGTAGCACAGCAGAACAGATCTGTGTTAAAGAACAAAAATCCACAGGCTGCTTCAAATATCAACAAGAAACCCTGAAATTTTCTATCAATTTCTTTTCATGGCCTTGTGACATTTTCAACTTAAAACTATATTGCTTAACATCAAGGCACTTTGAGAGAGCTTCAGTTGGAAAAGGTAATTTTTGAGTGAGATTCAGCAGAAAAAGGTAATTTTTCAGAGAGGTTCACTGGGAAAAGGTAATTTTCAGAACCAATTGCTGCATTCTTTTGCTGTTATTTTGTCTCTTTTCTAAGTAGCCCTAATGTCATTCATGGGCACTCTATGTCAATACATCCGTACTGGCTAAGTCGTTTGTGCAAAGTAAGTTTACAGAAACTGTAGCTTTAGGCTATGTTATTCCAGGGCTGTGAAGATCAAACAGTGCAATTTCACTTGGAAGTTTCATCAATTTTGCATCAATGTTGATGCTTGAGCTAGAGGTCTGCACCCAGAATCATAATTTCAGCCACAAAAATTTTGTTTTTGATGGAGAATCTAATTTCATATGATGATCATTGTTTGGTAATGCCATGGCTCAATAATGCAGCTCTCTGAACCTCGGCTGCCAACCAATCTTGATGGGCAGGCAGCTGAGGGGCTTAATAGCTGATCTAGGCTGCATCAATTCATACTGTTTCGAGATACTAAAGGAAAAATAACTAGTCTTAGAATGCACATTATTATATGTTATTTGTATAAGTGGATGAACAAGTATCCTAAAAAGCTGAGACCTTTCATCTGTTCACTTTTAGACAGCCTCAATTTTTAGAAAGGAAATGATACAATTCAGCTCTAATGGTTTGAAATGAAGACTCTGAAATTATCCAGCTTCTCATATATTTCTCCTTTGATTATATCACCATAGAGACAATGAAGAACAAGAAAAACTCCTTCAATGCAAGATGTGAAAGTTGAGGGGCATAAAAAACATTTTAAAACCTCCTTTTAAAAAGAGTAAAACAGCAGGCTTTAACCAGCTAGCATTTTATTCTCTCCCTTAAATTATATGTATTTGACTTCAAGTGAATATTAATGGATTTCCTTTTATTAATCTCTGCTTTTTAATTCAGCCTTTGTATATGAAAGTGTACCATAAAAAAGTTCGAATTCACTGGTTATGTAAACATGTAGCCAACACAATTGGTATACTTTCAGCTCTTCATGTCTATTCAGTACCAAACACAATGTTTTTTCTCTCTGAAGAAATTCACTCCCACCCCCACCCCACCCATCCCCACCCACCCAAAGCACTGCAGATTGAATACATTCAAATACTGATGACATTTATATTTAAAATATCTTTTTTAATTTAAAAAAGGGTATTTCATCAAAACTCAACTAACTTTAAGTTGGTTTGTTATTTACACCCATTGAGAGAAAAATTAAGTGAATCGTATCTGATCATTTTGTTGTCTTTCATCTAAATGAGATATTTCTGTCTTTCTTAGTTATCTATAAACTAGGTGGACTTCCCAGGTGGCTCAGTGGATAAAGAATCCGCCTTCGATACAGGAGACGTAGGTTCAGTCCTTGAGTTGGGAAGATCCCCTGGAGAAGGAAATGGCAACCCACTTCTGCATTCTTGCCTGGAGAATCCCATGAACAGAGGAGCCTGGATGGCTACATTCCATAGGGTTGGGAAGAGTCAGACACGACTGAAGCAACTGAACACACACACACACAAACTAGACTCACTCTACCTATAAACATTTTTATTTTTTATATCAGTTTTAGGTTCATAGCAAAATTGAGGGGATGGTAGATTTCCCACATACTCCCTGCCCCACACATGCAGAGCGTCTGTATTATCAACATCTCTCACAAGAGTGGTGTAGTAATTACAGTTGATGAATCTACACTGGCATATCATTTTCACCTGCAGTTCATAGTTTACATTAGGGTTCGTTCTTGGTGTTGTCCATGCTACAGGGTCTTGACAAATTTATAGTGACATGTATCTACTGCTATAGTATCATATGAAATATTTTCACTGCCGTAAAAGCACTCTGTGCTCCATCTGTCCATTTTTCCCCTTCTTCCCAGCCATTGATCTTCTTTACTGTCTCCAAAGTTTTACCTTTTCCGGAATGTCATAGAGTTGGATTCATACAGTATACAACCTTTTCAGATTGGCTTCCTTCACTTAGTGATATGCATTTAAGGTTCCTTCATGTCTTTTAAATATTGAAAGATAAGGATTGTCTTTTAAGCTCATTTCTTCTTGATATTGAATAATATTCTATTGTCTGGATGAATGACTCTTTATCCACTTACCTACTGAAGGGTATCTTCAGTTCAGTCGCTTCAGTTCAGCTCGTGTCCGACTCTTCGCAACCCCATGAATCACAGCACGCCAGGCCTCCTTGTCCATCACCAACTCCCGGAGTTCACTCAGACTCACGTCCATTGAGTCAGTGATGCCATCCAGCTATCTCCGTTGTCCCCTTTTCCTCTTGCCCTCAATCCCTCCCAGCATCAGAGTCTTTTCCAATGAGTCAACTTTTCTCATGAGGTGGCCAAAGTACTGGAGTTGCAGCTTTAGCATCCTTCCTTCCAAAGAAATCCCAGGGCTGATCTCCTTCAGAATGGACTGGTTGGATCTACTTGCAGTCCAAGGGACTCTCAAGAGTCTTCTCCAACACCACAGTTCAAAAGCATCAATTCTTCGGCATCTTAGTTGCTTCCAAAATTTGGTAATTATGAATAAAACTGCTATACACACCTGTGTGAAGGTTTTCATATGGGCGTATTTTCAGCTCCTTTGGGTAAATGCCAAGGAATGTGATTCCTGGATTATACAATAAGAGTATGTTTTGTTTTGTAAAAAAGAAAAAAATCCAACCTGTTTTGTAAGTGACTGTGCGATTTTCACCAATAAATTATGAGAGTTCCTGTTGTTCTGCATCTTGGACAGAAATGGTATGGACCTAACAGAAGCAGAAGATATTAAGAACAGGTGGCAAGAATACACAGAACAACTGTACAAAAAAGATCTTCATGACCCAGATAATCACAATGGTGTGGTCACTCACCTAGAGCCAGACATCTGGAATTCGAAGTCAAGTGGGCCTTAGGAAGCATCACTACGAACAAAGCTAGTGGAGGTGATAGAATTCCAGTTGAGCTATTTCAAATCCTGAAAGATGATGCTGTGAAAGTGCTGCACTCAGTATGCCAGCAAATTTGGAAAACTCAGCAGTGGCCACAGGACTGGAAAAGGTCAGCTTTCATTCCAATCCCAAAGAAAGGCAATGCCAAAGAATGCTCAAACTACTGCACATTGCACTCATCTCACACACTAGTAAAGTAATGCTCAAAATTCTCCAAGCCAGGCTTCAACAATACATGAACCATGAGCTTCCAGATGTTCAAGCTCGCTTTAGAAAAGGCAGAGGATCCAGAGATAAAATTGCCAATGTTCTCTGGATCATCGAAAAAGCATGAGAGTTCCAGAGAAACATCTATTTCTGCTTTATTGACTATGCCAAAGCCTTTGACTGTGTGGATCACAATAAACTGTGGAAAATTCTGAAAGAGATGGGAATACCAGACCACCTGACCTGCCTCTTGAGAAACATATATGTAGGTCAGGAAGCAACAGTTAGAACTGGACATGGAAAAACAGGCTGGTTCCAAACAGGAAAAGGAGTACGTCAAGGCTGCATATTGCCACCCTGCTTATTTAACTTATATGCAGAGTACATTATGAGAACGCTGGGCTTGAAGAATCACAAGCTGAAATCAAGATTGCCAGGAGAAATATCAATAACCTCAGATATGCAGATGACACCACCCTTATGGCAGAAAGTGAAGAGGAACTAAACAGCCTCTTGATGAAAGTGAAAGAGGAGAGGGAAAAAGTTGGCTTAAAGCTCAACATTCAGAAAATGAAGATCATGGCATCTGGTCCCACCACTTCATGGGAAATAGATGGGGAAACAGTGGAAACAGTGTCAGACTTTCTATTTTGGGGCTCCAAAATCACTGCAGATGGTGACTGCAGCCATGAAATTAAAAGGTGCTTACTCCTTGGGAGAAAAGTTATGACCAACCTAGATAGCATATTCAAAAGCAGAGACATTGCTTTGCCAACAAAGGTCTGTCTAGTCAAGGCTATGGTTTTTCCAGTCGTCATGTATGGATGTGAAGAAAGCTGAGTGCCGAAGAATTGATGCTTTTGAACTGTGGTGGTGGAGAAGACTCTTGAGAGTCCCTTGGACTACAAGGAGATCCAACCAGTCCATCCTAAAGGAGATCAGTCCTGGGTGTTCATTGGAAGGACTGATGCTGAAGCTGAAAGTCCAATACTTTGGCCACCTGATGCGAAGAGTTGACTCATTGGAAAAGATCCTGATGCTGGGAAGGATTGGGGGCAGGAGGAGAAGGGGACGACAGAGGATGAGATGATGGCTGGATGGCATCACCAACTCGATGAACATGAGTTTGGGTAAACTTCGGGAGTTGGTGATGGACAGGGAGGCCTGGCATGCTGCAATTCATGGGGTTGCAAAAAGCTGGACACGACTGAGCACCTGACCTGAACTGAACTGAGTGCTGTCAATGTTCCCGATTTAGGCCACACTAACAGAAGTGTCGGAGAAGGCAATGGCACCCCACTCCAGTACTCTTGCCTGGAAAATCCCATGGATGGAGGAGCCTGGTGGGCTACAGTCCATAGGGTCGCTAAGAGTCGGACACGACTGAACGACTTCACTTTCACTTTTCACTTTCATGCATTGGAGAAGGAAATGGCAAACCACTCCAGTGTTCTTGCCTGGAGAATCCCAGGGATGGGGGAGCCTGGTGGGCTGCTGTCTCTGGGGTCTCAAGAATCAGACATGACTGAAACGACTTAGCAGCAACAGATGTGTATGGTATCTTATTGTTGTTAAAAACTTTATCCCACCAGAACCTGAGTTTTTAGGTCTCTGTTTCAGGAATTTCTGTTACCCAGGTTTAAATCCAATATCCCAGAAGGTATTCCATAAGAATTAAGTTGGGGAGCTGGTGTAGCCCTTGGCAAGTATCAGACATGAAGTGGCTAGGATCACAAATACTGGAGGGTAAATTTTGTATGAGGAATCTGCAGATGACAAATAACAAGGAAAAAAATATAAATTTTGAAAATGTCAAATTATGTCTTTGGTTTGGTTTGTACCACCAATCTTTTGGTTAACAGTTGCATGCCTTAAATAATTGTGTTACAGAGATACCCAGTTATGTTTTTAAAGTTAAAATTGAAAAGTAGTTGTATCAATAGGAACTAACTAAATGTGTACCACAATGAGATGTTACAGAACTTGTAATCAATCACGTAAAAAAACCCTGCTTCTCAAGATGGATTTAGTGTGATTCCCAACAGTTTACTTTTTCTATTCTCAATTATCTAACTTACTGAAAAGACTTCTTCACAGCCAATACATAAATACTTTATTCAATGGAAGTTCTGTTATTATGTCTTTGTCAGAGTGTCCAGTTCTGTCCCTCAGTTGTGTCCGACTGTTTTCGAACCCCTGGAGTGCAGCACACCAGGCCTCCCTGTCCATCACCAACTCCCAGTGTCCACCCAAACTCATGTCCATCGAGTCGGTGATGCCATCCAATCATCTCATCCTCTGTCGTCCCCTTCTCCTCCTGCCCCCAATCCCTCCCAGCATCAGAGTCTTTTCCAATGAGTCAGTTCTTCACAACAGGTGGCCAAAGTATCAGAGCTTCGGCGTCAGTCCTTCCAGTAAATATTCAGGACTGATTTCCTTTAGGATGGACTGGTTGGATCTCCTTGCTGTCCAAGGGACTCTCAAGAGTCTTCTCCAACACCACAGTTCAAAAGCATCAATTCTTCTGTGCTCAACTTTCTTTATAGTCCAATTCTCACATCCATACATGACTACTAGAAAAACTGTAGCTTTGACTAGACGGTTATAACATTTAATAATTCTAAAGCTTTCTCAGAAGTTCAGGCTGAAAGCCGTGAAAAAGTCATGTGCCGTTTCGTTTGTTGCTTTTTGCTCATTACAAATATAAATGAGCTAGCTTGTCAGATATGTGCAACCATTTCATGAACTACCCTCTCCCCAGGAAACCATGGTGTGAGGCAACATTCTGTGAGCTAACCTACCACAAATGCTGTTTTATAATCACAAGTGCCTTTTAATGACTATTTATACTTCATTCTCAATCAAGTCTTGTAACTAAATAGTTTGTCATTAGTAAGACACTTAGTGTGTGCTTAGTTGCTTCAGTCGTGTCTGACTCTGTGAACCTATGGACTGTAGCCCACCAGGCTCCTCTGTCCATGGGATTCTCTAGGCAAGACTACTGGAGTGGGTTGTCATTTCATTCTCCAGGGGATCTTCCCAACCCAGGGATTGAACCCACATCTCCTGCATTTCCTGCTTGGCAGGATTCTTTACCATTGAGCCACCTGGGAGGCCTCATTAAGACACTTCAGTGTGGAATATTTTTCTGTTTCAAATTGTGTGTTTTAAAATCTTTTTATGATTAGTTTTGTTGATGGTTTGCCTTAAATTCAGGTTCCTTTTCAAACAGAAAATTACAGGAAACATATCTATTTCCTAAAGCTGCAGTGTTTTAGTCCATGTGATGAGAGTCTTCTGGATTATTTATTTAAATTGTTTCACAGATACCATTTCAGATCCCACATATAGATATAATGGACATCAGTGAATATAAATAAATATAGCATTTACACCTAAATATAGAAATTCATAAATGTATTTATATGTAATTATAAATATATGGATGTAAAAGAAGTGGGTTTTTTTCCCCTCCTATTTTTAAAACTCTATTTCCATCCTGTGGGTCATTTATGTCATTAAAATCCTAAATGAAATCTTGTCAGACCTCTTAGGTGAGCTTTCCCTCTCATATTTCCTTCCAAGACACATCTTGGCCAATTGACTCAAAGGCTAAAGGGCTAGTTTACAAAGGAAAAAATGTTTTCCCACACTGGCAAGAGCATGGCATATTTTTATAAAGAAATTTGAGTTTTACCCAGGCCCAATTCTTTCCAGGTTTGGAAATAATTGAAGTGAGAAAAAACAGGACCTTTATTATAATCATTTGTTGTAATTTTTATAATTCATCAACCATTTACTTACCCAGCTCTCTGAATTTCTCAACCAGTGTATATCCATCCCTTTGTTTTGGTAACAATATGCCATTTTGTTTTTAATTGAGATTTGGAGAATTTTTGTTTTCTCCCAAAATGTACTGTGATATTAAACTTCGTTCTGGTCCCAGATTATTATTTGTAACCAAGTTCAGCACCAGAAGAGACAGAACCAGAAATAATTCAGTTAAAACAAAGCAAAAAAAAGTCTGTCCTTTCTCATGGACTTGCGCTTTGGGGCTATGTGAGATGTGGGGTTTTATCAATTACACCTGAGTTAGCAGGAGGAAGACTCTCTCCAATGATAGAATTCATCTCCTCCTTGCTTCTGCTATTCAGTTTAGAGCCACAGGGACACCATCCATCAAAAGAACCTTTCCTGGAGAGGAGAATCTTGTTAAGGCTGGCTGTCAACTTGAGAAAACTAATCATGGTATTGAACAACAAAATGATTTTATACTGCTTTTCTCCTCCTCGTCTACTGAGCAGGCTATTAAGGAGAAAGGCCGACAGATGTTCTGCAACCTACTAAAAATAGGTAACCTGCTTTAAATATCAAGTGTGTCTGCTGGATTATGGAGTGAAACAATGTGCCCAGCATTAATGGAATTCAGATTGGATACCAGAGGCCCACTCAGATTTAGCAGTGGAGATGTGGACTGGCAGGCAGCTCCCTTAGCCAGATGGCTTAATAACTTCTTTAAAATGACTCTCTTTTCCATGGCCAGATTATGTCAAAATGTTCTGTGCTACTACTGATCTGGTATATGTTATGTCCTGTGTTAGCTCAACTTAGAGTTGGAAAAATTGATTAGTGGGTTTGAGTCTGCAAAATAGACTCAAGGCATTTTATTTTCTGCTTGCTCTGTTCTTTTTATCTTCTCTTCAGTGTAATGCTTTCTCCCTTTATGCTATGGCACTAGCTGAATGCTGATGACCCAATGGGACAACAGCCAAGTTGCATTTAATGGTAATCTGGTGGCCAGAGCTGCCTAGTCACTCACTGATACGGAATGGGGACTTGGGGGCAAAGAGTTTCTTTCCTGTTTATACCTGATAGCAAATCTTAGAAACATTCATCCTTTAACTTGCAGTTCCTGTCCCGCCTCCTTAAAATTTTCCCTAAGGACCGAATGATGTTCCCTTTCTCCCCTCAGTGACTATAGCTGTCTCTCTGCCTCCCATATTCTCTGTTTAGTATTTTCCACTGCTTCCTTAGTTGGTATTAAATGCTGGCTATGGCTTTTCCTGACTGTGCTCAATAAGTGCATACTTGTTGATTAATTAGATTGCTTGTCTCAAGCAGAGTGGTCTAAGGGTAAGCTTTGTCCATAAGGTGGTGTTTTGAAACTTGTTGGGAGAGGACAGGGCCACTTTAGGAAAAAGATGCAAATTACAAACCTTTTCACCAAAAAATGTACATATATGTGTATACACAGTCAGAAAAACCTTTGCATATAGTTTCAGAAGGTTCCCTGACTCCCCCTGAAGGCTATTTAAGTAACCTTGATTGAGAACCTTGCTGTAAAAGGATTTATTCCATGTAAGAGTCCTTCTAGAACTCTTGGGAACAAGGAGGAAGATGCCTACTGGCCAGACTCTTTTGGTAGCTTTTTCAAAAGTTAAACACGCACTCACCATGTGACCCAGCCATTTCACTCCTAGGTATTTACCTAAAGAGGAATAAAAGCATATATCTTCACAAAGACTTGTTTACAAATCCATAAAACAGTGTTATCTATAATAACCTGGAAATCCAAATGTCCATCCACAGTGGAATGGGTTAACAAAGCATGGTACATCCTATAATTGAATATTTCTCAGTAATAAAATGAAATGGGATGTTTGACAAAGTAAATGAATCTCAATATTATGCCAAGTGATACGTGAGAGATTAAAAACAGAGGATGTACATGGAATTCTAGAAAATACCATCTAATCTATAGTTTGAGAAGACAGAGGACAGACAGAGGTCTAGGGAGAGTTGGATTCTAAAGGGGTATGAAGAAATTTGGGGGAACAAGAATATTTTTATATCAACTGGGGGGTTGTTTCATGGATGCAGGTATATACACGTCAAAACTCACTAAGCTTACTTTAACTATATGCAGCTTATTGTACATCAGCTATACTTACAAAAATGATTACGTATATATTCATATTTTAAAAGTTCTAGAAAGAAATTCATGAAAAAAGTTCACTGTTATTCCTGGGCAGTGGGATTACAACTTATTTTTTTCCTATGTACATTTATGAAGTTTTCTAAATTTTCTAGAATGTATGCATAAAGGATCCTGTGGCAACTGTAAGAAATTACCACAGATTGAGTGGGTTATAAGAGCAGAAATTTATTACCTCATAATTCTAAAGGCCAAAATTCTGAAATTAGTATCACTGGGTCAAATTTAAGATACTGGCAGGACTGGGCTCCCTGGGGCCTTTGCTTCTGGTGGTTGCCAGCATTCCTTGGCTTGTGACCTTATCACTCAAATCTTCAGAATCAGAATCTTCAAATTTCTCTCAGCTCCATCTTCACCTACCCCTTTGGTGAAGTTAAATCTCTCTGTGTCTCCCTCTTATAAGGATTTTATTTAGATTATCCCCTGGGATAATCTAGGATAATCCCCTCATGCAAAATCCATAATTTAATCCCATCTGCAAAGACCCTTTTTCCAAATAAGGTATTAATGTTTGGGGGTTCCAGGGATTAGGACCTGATATTTTTAGTGGGTGTTTTTTAGCCACCACAGCACATTAAAAAAAAAAATTCTGTTTTATTTTCTTTGTACTTGATTCCTTAAAAATCTTGAAATTGCATAAATAATACACAAATATATATGTTCATTGTAAAACATCAGACAGTATAAAATGTTACAGAGTAAAAGTCAAAGTCCACTCTGATACTGGCTAGCACTGTGCTAAAAGTAGAGTTCCTTTACAAATAAGGAATTAGGCAAATTCAAGTTCTTGCGCTGTTCCTATGAGATACACATGTGCCTAATTTCTTTTACAATAACTACTGTTAACCACTTAATGTGTCCTTCCAGATCCATCACTGTAAATTTATAAAAGTATGCTTTTATAAATATAAGTATATATAAGTATACAATATCAGGGATATTGTAATATTTATATACTATATTTGTATGTGTGAGTGGTTTTGGTTTTTGTAAATGGGAATTGTATTATTCATTTCACTTCACACACATACACACACCCACACCCAAACACACACACACAAACCCTCTTTTCTTAACAGTGTTCTGGGTGATATTTCCAAGTCAGTGCATAAAATTCCACTTTATTTATATTATTTAATTGCAAAGCTATAGCTTTGTCAGTCTCTTTGCTGAATTTTGATTTACTTTTCTTTTTTTGCCATTATCAGTAATGTTGCAGTGAACAATCCTGTACATATAGCTTTGGGTGCACACACAACATTTCCGTAGATTAGATTCCTAGAAGTAGATTGCTAAATCAAAGAGCATATGCATTTTATGTTTTGATAAATACTTCCAACTTTCTTTACAAAAATATTATTGTGGTCTGTACTCCTATAATATCATATAAAAATATTCTTTTGCCTATACATTTGCTACTCTGGATATTAATTTTTCCCTTTGTGACAATCAAGTGGATAAAGAGTAGTGCCTCATTTTCATTTTACTTATTATTTCTCAGTTGCTAAAGAGATTGAGCATGTTTTCATATGCATTGGTCATTTGTTTCTTTTTTTGTTACTCACCTTTTATAACATTCACCAATTTTTCTATTTCACTGTCTTCCTTTTTCTTAATAATTGATATATTATGGCATTTAATTTGTTGACTATTATTTACAAGATTATCTCCTAGTTTGTCATTTGTCTTATAACTTGGTTTATAATCACCTAGAAGTTTTAAATTTTAATGTAGTTATTCTATCTTTTACTTTATGGGTTATAGCTTCCTTGTCTTGTCTAGGAAGGACAACCTACCCTAAGATTACTAAATATTCTCAGTATTTTTATCTAGTAGCATGCACTGCTTCCAAGATCAGGAGTATAAAAAGTCATCTAACATAAAAGACCACATATCAAATCAACAAAATAGCTTACAGATGCTTTAAAATAGTAGATTCTGGAGTAGGCTGTCTGGGTTCTTTTCTAACTGTATGACCTTGGAAAATTCCTTAACCTTTTTGTGCTTCAATTTCTTTATCTCTAAAATAAGGTAAATAGTAGAACCTGTTTTGTAAGATTACTGTGTTGTAAGAATTAAGTGAGTTAATAGATGTTGAATGCTTTGAATAGTGTTTGACACATAAAAAGCAATGTCTACGTGCTAACTGAAAACGTACATTGGTGCTGTTACTGGCTGAATCTAAAACAGGAAAAAGAAATGCAACTATTATGCTTTGAACACTTAGAAGTTCTGACATTGACACAGGTGCTTGTATTCAATATGATATGTGGTAGATACTACCACTGAGGGTCAGAGAAGCTAAGTGTCTCATCTCTGGTCACACAGAGAGAAAGTGAGAAGCCAGGGAAGCTCATGTTCCCTTACTATACCCCTGAAATGGCCTAGGCATAGATTGGCATTCAAAATTCTCTTTCTGTCACCTTCTTACTGGAAGATTCTACATCAAGGTTTACGGCTTTGAAAGATCAGGAAGCCTGGTGATTACTGCTAGACTTCTGAAAATGTAACAGTAGCTGAAAAAAAAAAGGTTTCGGACCTTGTTTGAATGGCCTGTAATGTAAGGGCCTATATTTACTATCTATATTATTCTGGATCTGCCTGCCCCAGGCTTCGGGTTTCGGACCTGGTTTGAATGGCCTGTAATGTAAGGGCCTATATTTACTATCTATTTTATTCTGGATCTGCCTGCCCCTGTAAAAAAGGGGGTTTTAGCACTTGTTGTTCACTACTTTTCTATTACTGCTTTAACATTGTGTTAAAGGTCAGTGAGCGCTAGTAAAAAACACTAAACAAAATCTCCTTGCTTGTACCTTAAATACTGGGTTGGCCAGAAAGTTCTTTCAAGGTTTTTTGTAACATGGTATGGGAAAATCTGAATGAACTTTTTGGCCAACCCAATATACTTCTTTAGATGGTCTGTGTTTACTTTTGTTTCTGGGGAACATGAGGAATGAACTGTTGCCACAAACTGTCGCTGCTTTATCATCATCATAAATATTAAAGCTGCTACATATTGGTGTTTCTGGAGGAGGCAGTACCGCTTTATGATTAAGATATCAGACTCAGGAGCCAAATCACAGGC
The DNA here is from genome assembly GCF_032452875.1 of Bos javanicus. Lineage (NCBI taxonomy): Eukaryota > Metazoa > Chordata > Mammalia > Artiodactyla > Bovidae > Bos > Bos javanicus. Next base: position 53,189,905 of record NC_083870.1, read on the forward strand.
TGAAATCCCAGCTCTACCGTGTAATTTGTTGTGTGACCTTGGTCCACATACTTAACCTACCTTATTGGTAAACTGAGGACCAGTAATTGCTTTTCCTCCTATTTCTGGTACTTATCGGCTCTTTCCTTAGTCCATTAGCAACTGGAGTATTAAAATGCTATTCACTTCAGAAAGGGATATCACAGTAAAAAGAGAGAAGAGAGAGTCAAAATAGCACTTTTGTGTTTCAAAATAGGTTCTATAATAAATGGAAGATATCATATTATTGAAGAAAAAGTCTTTGGATATTTTGCTTATTAGTTACATTTAGTTTCAAAAGTCTAAGGTCTAAAAGTGAAGGTCTCAGGATATGAGCAGATTCTACCCTCCCTATCTCCCTGCCATGAAATATGTTGAGAAGAATGGGAAAAAGTCAAGGCTGTCACACTCCCAGACTTGATGGGGTCCACAGGTTTGTTCATGTGGAGGGAGAAGGATGAGAAAGAGAAAGAAGGCAGCCTGTGTTCCATGGGCCTAAGTGAGGGGGTCCTGTGTCCTGTGCACCAGTCACTCCTACTCTAGGTTGAGTTCCAGTGGCAGACAGACTCTCCAAAAAGGTTTCAGTTACTGAGGATAGACAACCTGTGCTTTGCTTAGGAAGAAGTATCTCATTATCACTGACATACACCACAGTGGGAGGCAGAAGGAGTAGGATGTCTGCATGTAGGGCTGGCTTCTTGAGTGAGGGAGCTGTACAGTCACACAGAACCTCACACTTGATTTAATGCTTTCCTATGACCTCAAACTTAGACAGCGTATTAAAAAGCAGAGACATTACTTTGCCGACAAAGGTCCATCTAGTCAAAGCCATTGTTTTTCTAGTAGGATGTGAGAGTTGGACCATAAAGAAGGCTGAACACTGAAGTATTGCTGCTTTTGAGCTGTGGTGTTGGAGAAGACTCTTGAAAGTCCCTTGGACGGCAAGGAGATCAAACCAGTCAATCCTGAAGGAAATCAATCCTGAATATTCATTAGAAGGACTGAGGCTGAAGCTGAAACTCCAATACTTTGGCCACCTGATGTGAAGAGCCAACTTATTAGAAAAGACCCTGATGCTGGGAAAGATTGAAGGCAGGAGGATAAGGGGATGATTGGATGGCATCACTGACTCAATGGACATGAGTTTGAGCAAGCTCTGGGAGATAGTGATGGACAGGGAAGCCTGGTGTGCTGCAGTCCGTGGAGTTGCAAATAGTCGAACACGACTGAGCAACTGAACTACAGCAAATTACCTCTTGAAATTAATAAATATTTCTGAACAAGGACCACCATTTTCATTTTGCACAGGGCCTCACAAATATGTACCTGGTACTGTCTACCTGAAGTGTCCTGAAACAACTGAGTCCCCAACATAAATGGGAGCAGTATAATGATACCCCACACCCACTAGGAGGGAGGAGAACTATTTAAGAGAAAGTTCACACCTGAAGAAGCTTTGGAGCAGGGACACAGAGTATGCACAGTGATTTGCATGGAGTGATGATCACAGACCAGATGGGATAGCAGACACGTGGGTGGATGCTAGCCTGGATACTAGATGATACTGAGGAGCAGAGTCTCCTGGCTAATGCTCTGACATCCCACTGTGCTCAGTTACTTCAATCATGTCCAACTCATTGCAGCCCTATGGATTGTAGCCTGCCATGCTCTGTACATGGGATTCTCCAGGCAAGAATACTGGAATGGGTTGCCATACCCTCCTCCAGGGAATCTTCCCAACCCAGAGGTCAAACCTGTGTCTCCTGCGTCTCCTGCATTGCAGAAGGATTCTTCATCCACTGAGCCACCTGGGAAGCCCCTGACATCCCACTAGTGTCCTAGAAATCCTGATCTCCCAGGGATAGACTGGGGAGACCTGGGATAGCTTGAGATTTTGTTTGTCACATCCTATCAAATGGGGGCACAAAAGAAATTTAACCAAAATAATTTAAAAATGAATTTTTTTGCATGCATGCATGTATGGGGTGAAGATTTTTACCTACTACTCCATAAGTAAAAGTGTGATTTATTTTATGAGTTTTAAAATTTATTTGTGCATTCATTGCTATTATGCATCTTGCATCGGTGGTGGTTTTATTTAAATTTAAAGCTGATGGTTTTGTTGCTTTATTTATACAGTGGAATTCTCCTGCTGGCAATCAGTTTTGACATTGAATTAATTTTCAAATGACTTTTACTGAGTGATTCTTGGTAACCCAAACTAATTTCTTGGCCTCATGAATATTAGACTCTTAATTTTCAAACTTCTCTTGTTTGGGTATGTCCTGGAAAGCCAACATGCATTTTTTAAACTCTGAATTATGAAAGACAGGCAACCATCTGGAACCGGACAAGTGCGGGGTTTCAGAAGAGCTCTTCACGTCATGAAGCATCATTCTTGTGCTCTCAATTTTGCCGTGTGTTACGGAGGACTATAGCGGCCACCTTGGGTCTCCTCCAGCACCAGCCACTCAAGACGGCACTGTAAGTAAACGGGATGTGTGACTCCAAAGTCTGAGGAAAATCAAACCCATATGTGATATGACGTAAGTTTTCCCCAAGAAAGCAAAATGTTTTGATGTCTTGAAATGAGATTTAAGTCAGTGTTAAAAAGCTGTTAAAATAGGGCTTGCTTTGTTGGAGATTAAGTTTCTTAGTGTGGGAGCCCACAGTGTCTATACACAGTGTACCAAGAAACCATCTCTTCTCTGTCCTTGCAAGTGTCCCGTCCATCTTTGATAGTGTCTGTGGGCCTGAAAGCATGCTGTGACAGTGTATGCACAAGACCCAGAGTGCAGGTGTCAAGTAGGCATCAGCAAAGCAAGGGATAAACACAGGAAATAAGATTGGACAGGACCCGGGAGGTGGGCAGAAGAAATGATTTAGCATCTAGTTTTGGCAGATAAGGCTTATCTGAAAAAGTATTGTAATCCAGTTTTAAAATGATAAACACATAGGCTGAAAGGGCCCCTGAGAAATAATCTGATCCATCCCCCAACCTCCAGGGAGGTTTTATCTAAACCATTTTTACCAGGAGGTGTCTGTTGCGTTCTTAAAATTCTGTGGGGAAGTGGATGTGACAGCCTCTCCAACATCCCATTACAATGCTTTATAACCACAACTGACAAGAAGCCCCTCTTTATACACATATATCCTTTCCTTCTCTGGCTGGAGCCCATTGTTTCCTGTTCTATCCTCAGTAGAGACATGTTCATATGTCTAGATACAGCTTCTGAATAATAATCCTTCCTATATTTTAAGAGGCATTAAGTGACCTATTTCTTTCTCTTCTCGAGACTAAATAATCCCAGGGGCTTTCTCCTTTTTGTATTTGTCCGTTTCCCATATCCCTCTCAAGTTTTTTATGTCTCAAGCTGGGGCTTCTGTACTTGGCAGGAGTTTTGACTTGTGGGGGATTTCCCACACTGCACCACCTTCCAAGTACTGCTTCTACATGGTTGATTTTCAAGAGTGTCTACATAAACACTCTAAAATGGAGTGGGAGTATGTCATTAGTATGTTTAAATGTAACAGGGCATTTCCTACACCACTCTCAGTCTCCTACTAAGTTCAAAGGTCACTGCCACAGTAAAAGCAGGTCAGGAGCATGAGAGATGCCAGGGTATTGTGAGAGCAGGCTTCAGCTTACTGGTGGGTGGGGCGAGCAAATTTGACTTCTTAAGTTTTTAAAAATTTGACTTCTTGATGTCACATCTTTAAGAGCTTCCTTAACTCCAGCCTAAATACCCCCAAGAGATGGTAATTTGCAAGCCCTGCAACCACTTTGGCTGCTTACCAACCATTTGCAGTCCAAGAATCAAGACCTAATTTTTCTCTTACCCCAAAGGGCTAGATGGCTCAGCTCTGGGACAATCTGTGTATTTCCCCTGTGGGTTTGGGCAAGTGGAGGCTTTTCTGAAGGAAGGCTTGGAGGAGTAGCAATTATGGACAGTTGCATTCTGCCCCTGACCTTCTTCCAACCGAACAAAATCAATGCCCAGAATCTTTGCTTTTGAAAAGTTCTGCACTGTGAAAATGTCCTCTTCCTGGAGTTCTCCCTTCGGAATTGGGTAATAGTCATTCATTGAAGTTGGGAAGTAGAAGCACTGCTTCCAGACACAATATAGAAACCTCTTTTTTGAGAAGATAAAACCAAATTTCAGTGACATAAGCCCTTAACTGTGTTAGAAGCAGATAGACTTCTTTTACAACAGGTGAAAAATTATGGAATCATTTTTATTACTTGGGAAATAAAAGCATCATCTATGTGCCCATATTTTATAAAATATAAAGGATAGCACAGATGCTCGCTTCTGTTGTTGTCACTAAAAGCCTGCCTGAAAAGTGGTTTCCTGTGGACAGTGCTTCATGTGAAGTGTATATTCTATTAACATCTATGTTTATAATTATCCTGCAGTTTTATTTAGACTCGGATGGATAGAAGCAAAACATGGCAGCTTTCTCACAGATCCCAGCAGCTGATGGGCAGAGGTTAATTTGTCTGTACATGGACACATTAGCTTGTCACATCTGCTATTAATTGCAAACAGATATATTAGTCTAATTAAACATTGCAAGGAACTGACCTAAATTGTTCCATGCCTGTTGCTATATCGACTCCTCGATTAGCACAATTCAGGCTGCATGTTTATCCTTTTTCTACTGATAGGAAGTAACAGTCTTAACTCTACAGCTAGTAGTGGTTCTTGCCGTCATCCCTGCTGGTATGTTAACTATGCCTGAAATGGAAAAATAAAACTCATGTGACATAATCATGTGAATTTGCTGCTGAACTACAGCCATTTCTACCCCATTGCCTTGACCAAGAGCATTTTCAAATGCTTATGTTCTGTGGCAGCTGTCTTAGTGGGTTGCATCCATTCTAATTTTGGAGCTCATTATTAGGACAAACAGTTGTGGTACATCAATAGCCCATCAGAATTAATTAAAGGGGGAACAGCAACTGAATGTTCTTCAGCTCATTTGCAAGCAATCAGGGCAGAGGGTGTATCTCCCTACTCAGACTTGACACTGGCTTGTTTTATGACTTCACTTGGGAGATGTTTAGTGTTGACCAGTAGAAAATGTTTAAATGTGGCAAGTATACAAATAGCAGAAGCCTGGTAATAGGGTACATTTTAGAATTAATGATTAAGTGATGTACATTTCTGTCCTTCATTTTTATCAACACTAAGTTCTCCATCACAGCCATATTGACAGATGCCTTCCCTGCAATAGATTGTCTCCCCCACTAAAAAGAAACTCTACTTTTCCTGTGCTGACAGTGATATCTAGCATCTGGACATTCAGTAAATATTGACTGCATGAAGAAAATTGAGAAAACTGGTTTCATCTCATGTGAGAGAGAAATAATCTATTTAAATATAAACCTCTTGGTAAGAATGTGAAGAACTTTTTCAAGATACCAAAAGCAATATTTTCTTTAAAAGGAAAGAAAACTTAAGAATTATTTTCCAACAAAATGATTTAGTAAAGACAAATTTTAAAACAACCTAAGTAGATTTTCACCAGTCCTTCAAAATGTTGACATTTAAGTCTTTGTTTTTTAAAATTGTATTTTATTGAAGTATAGTTGATTTACAGTGTTATATTAGTGTCATATATACAGCACAGTGATTCATATATACGTATATATGTGTGTCTGTGTTAGTCGCTCAGTTGTGTCCAACTCTCTGCAACCCCATGGACCGTAGCCTGCCAGACTCCTCTATCCATAGAATTCTCCAGCAAAAATACTGGACCAGATAGCCATTCCCTTCTCTGGGGGTTCTTCCTGACCCAGGGATAGAACCCAGGTCTCCTGAATTGCAGGAAGATTCTTTACTGTCTGAGTAGGGAAGCCCAGCTATATATGTGTGTGTGTCTGTGTGTGTGTGTGTGTGTATGATCTTTTTCATTCTTTTTCCTTATAGGTTATTACAAAATATTGAATATAGTTCCCTGTACTATACAGTAGGTCCTTGTTGACATTTAAGTCTCTGAATTGATACTGAGGAATGTTTGAAGGTGAGGGCACTCTACCATCTTGCTAAACATGCTCCCCCGTGGAAAGCAGCTGTCCTAGGCCTGACAGATTACCAGGTAAGAACAGGCTTAGCAGCCTTTGCTGCGGGGGCTGAAGAGTTTGGCAGGAAAAGAACAATTGAATTCTCTGTCTCCTTTCTCTTTTTCTTTATTATTTAGTACAGCAGCTTGGCCCTTGGAAATAAATGTTCTATGCGTGCTTTTCCTAGCAGATTGAACCATAGATCTGCTGAATGATTGATGCAGTTGGTCTCCTCATACTGGAGACTCGGACCTGGAATATTGTTTTGGGAACCATTCAACTGGCTTCTCTTTCATTCTGGACTTTGCTGTCCCCTTGGCAGCATCAGGTCTCTGTGGCCCTGCTCTAAACTTACTGGCATCACTCTTCTTGATTAAGACTGGGCTTTCATTTTGATCTTGATGAGGGAAGTGATCTAATATTGTGAATTCAGGAGCAGAAGCCAACAAGTTTTTAGGAAGCTCTGCTTTGTTTTGTTCCTTTTTTCCTCAGCTTCAGCTCTGGAGCTGGAAAGACCTTTTTCTTGATTATGTGTATGGACTCATCTTTTGTGGTAGGAAAATTCATTTAGTTTTCATTCAACAAGCACTGGAACTGGTGGCACAAAGAGGGTTACAAATGGTTCTTGCTCTTTAAGGAATTCATAGTCTAAGAGAAGTGGAAAAAGATACATTAACTATTGAATAATAGGAGGAAAGAATACATAAGACAAGGGAGAAGATCACTTGTTCTCTCTGGGGCAGAAGCCTGTCAGGAAGACTTTACATGGAAGACAATACTTGGGTAGTATACTGAAGACAGCCATTAGCTTTTATTTTATTAAATTTTTGTTTATTGAATGAAAGATTCTTTAAGTTCTATAGTGCTTTACAATTTTCAAAAAATTTTGTATACATGATTTCATGTAATCCTATAATAACCTTTCTGCTCTCACCCCTATGTTGCCCCTCTTCCTTCCTCTCCACACTGGTAACCACAATGTATTCTATGTAGCTGTGAGTCTGCTTCTTTTTTGTTTTATTCACTAATGTGTTGTATTTTTTAGATTCCACATATAAATGATTTCATACAGCATTTGTCTTTATCTTTCACTCATTTCACTTAGCTTAATGCCCTCAAAGTCCATCCAAGTTGTGCAAATGGCAAAATTTCATTATTTTTTTTGTGGCCAAGCAGTATTTTATCATAGTGGGTTGCCTAGTAATGGGTTTTTCCACAAGATGCAGTGGAAAAACCCAAAGAAAAGTTTTGGCCAACCCAATACATACACCACATCTTCTTTTTCCCTTCATCTGCTGATGGACATTGTATTGCTTCCATTCCTTGCCTTCACATAGAGCACAATACATGGGTAGTGTATTGAAGAGACCCATTAGCTTTTAATCACCAGTACTTGAAGAGTTCAAGGGAAGTTAGTATCAAAGTGCATTGACTAATTCAATCATCCAGTAAATATTTACTGATGCCAACTATATGCCTGCTTGGAAGACAGGCAATGGGGATATAACAATGAAGAGAAAGATAAAGACTCTTTCTTATGGATCTTAAAGTTTAGTTGGAAGAGACAACTAAATAATTACCTGAAATGTCAGACAAGGATAAATGCTAAGAAGAATAATAAAAAGAGGGGCAAGAGGATTAAAAAGTGGTGATGATGATGGTGGCAAGTTGTTATATCATGTGGGAAAGTCAGGGAAAGCCTGACCAGGACAAGATGATGTTTGATCAGATAGCTGAAGGAATACCATAGTGGCCCATGTAGGTCCCTGTGGTAAGAGCATTCTAGGTAGCTGTCAACAGCTATGTCCAATGTGTCAACATTAGCAAGAATTAAAGGGTTTTATTCACTAAGAAAGAGAGCTTTATAACTTCCTGTGGTAAATACTTTAACACTCCCACTTTACAGATGAGTAAAGTACCTTGCCAAGTCCTACACAGAGCACTCCCCGGGGCTACTGGAAGCTTGGGTGACTTCTAGTCTCCATAATCATTTGGGATCAACCTATTTTTTTTCTCACAGTACAACTTTTTTTCTTCTCTTTTGGTGTTAGTTATTGATTCTGAGTCCTGAGTGTCCAAACTCCACCTGGGTTTTCTCCTAAAGCAATGATTTCCACACCTGATCATCATATTTGCTCCCAATTTTAAAAATTACACGTTAAAAAATACAGATAGCAAGACCCCCACCTTTGGCGATTCTAATTCAGTAGGCCTGAGAAGGGACCTGCATATCCAGCTCCCTCAGGTATAATCTCCCTCAGCAATTCCAGACTTGAAAACCACTGTAGTAAAAGTGTTTCTTACATTTCAATGTGCATACAACTTGCCTAGGCTCTTGTTAAAATGCAGATTCTGATTCAGTAGGTTTTAGATTGGGAATACTTCATCTCTCACAAGCCAGAGATGCTCATCCTTGGACCACACTCTGAGAACCAAGGGTCTATGCAGCATTGTCAGTAATGGAAATGGAGCAGCTCACTGGGGTAAAGGGAATGAGGCACAGTCCAAACCCTAATATAAAAGAGGGTAATTCACCTGACCTCTGCTATCAAGCATCCACAGATGTTCCTCAAAGCCCAGGCCTCTGTCCCTTGAGAGTGGCCAGATGAAGCTGCTTCTCTAGATGCTGCATAAACAGCAGTTGAGATGGGGAGAGGTAGGGGTATGTGAAACTCTGGCTTGGTAGAACAGCTTGGGGGCCATGACATAAACCTCTCTCCAGCTCCCTCCTTCTCTACCCAACCAGTGTCACTGTCTGTTATGAGCCGAAGAAAACCCCAGCTGTGCACCTGCCTGCTTCCTGCACAGACCCCTCCACTGAACCATTCACCCTCAGTGCCTCTCATCAGGGTCACCTTCTTCACTGTTACCTGCTTTGTATGAGTCATTTTAATCTTTCCTATGAGATTATAAGCTCTGAGAGGCTGTAGCACCCTTAGGAAGCTGAATTCATAGTAAGAAACACAGAATCTTGACACTGAAAGAGAGCTCATGAAATTCAATTTCCTTCTTAGGCTGTGCTTACTTTTACAATCTTCCACAAAGATAATTATGCAGCCCCTGCCTGAATACTGCCTGTTGTGAAAAGCCCGTTTCTTCATGAATTGCTCAATTAAAAAAAAACTCACAGAATTGAAATGTGGCCTTTTCAATCTTATCACTGGATAGCCAAGAAGTTGGAAATAATGATAAATAACTAGTATTTTTAAGTGCTTACTATATGCTCGGTTCTATCTTAAATTGTGTGTGTAGTTTATTTTGTTTGATCTTCACAACAATCCTATAATTAACCTCCTTAGAGATAGAGAGGAGTCAAGTAAATTGTTCAAGGTCACACAGCTAGAAAGTGGAAGAGCCAAGATTCAGGGCAGACAGTCTGATTGTAGAGAACATACTGTCTGAATATATTAGGTGGTACAAACCAAACATAATTGCAGTTTCGGAGTGTGAATTTTAAATCATTCTAACTAGGCTCAAACATAATCTTTATTAATCAAAATAAGAACCACTACAATCAACACATGTTTGCCAATAGCCAATGAGAAATAAGTTTGTTTATTCCTGTAGTGTAAAACTCCATGCCGTGGGATTCGATGAACTCTTGGAAAGCATTTTCTGCTGGTTGTGGATGCATTTTCTTTGCAAAAAGTTGAGATTCTTGAAGAAGTGGTCAAGAATGGTGGTCTTGAAGTCAGCTGGTCAGGAGACTATGGTGAATGAGGCAAAACTTTGTAGCCCAATTCATTCAACTTAGAAGTGTTGGTTGTGCAACATGTAGTCGGGTGTTATCATGAAGAATTGGGCCCTTCCTCTTGATGAATGCTGGCTGCAGGCATTGAAATTTTGGGTGGATCCCATCAATTTCCTGAGTTTACTTCTCAGATGTAATGGTTTCGCCAGGATTCAGAAGTTGTAGTGGATCAGACCGACAGCAGACCACTAGTGACCATGACCTTTTTTTCATGCAAATTTGGGCTTTGGGAAGTGCTTTGGAACCTCTTCTCAGTTCAGCCACTCAGCTGGTCATCGCCAGTTGTCCAGTTGTTGTATAAAATCCACTTTTCATCATGTCACAGTCTGATCGGAAAATGGTTTGTCATTGTTGCATATGATAAGAGAAGACGACACTACAAAATGATGATTTTTTTTTTTTTTTGGTCAGCTCACAAGGCACCTACCTATCAAGCTTTTTCACCTTTCCAATTTGCTTCAAATGCCAAATGATTGTAGAATGGCCAACGCTGGGTTCTTCAGCAACTTTTTGTGTAGTTGTAAGAGGGTCAGCTTTGATGATGCTCTCAATTGGTGGTTTTCAGCTTCCAGTGGCTGGCCACTGTGTGCTCATCTTTAAGGCTCTCGTCTCTTTTGCAAAACTTCTTGAACCATCACTGTACTGTACATTCATTACCAGTTCCTGGGCCAAATGCGTTGATGTTGCAAGTTGTCTTTGCTGCTTTGCAACCCATTTTGAATTCGAATAAGAAAATTGCTTGAATTTGCTTTTTGTCTAACATCATTTCCATAGTCTAAAATAAATATAAAATACATAGCAAGTAATAAATCATTAGCACATTAAAATTGTGTATAACATAACCACATTTATTTAAGAATATATTCCAACATCAAACAGCAAATTTCAAGTGTAAAACCGCAATTACTTTTGCACCAACCTAATAGAATGGAATCATCCTGGAAAACCAGTGTGCTCTATCCGTTGTTTGTTTGCATGAGCAAAGTCAAGGCCTCCCCAAAAGAAACTGTGTACCAGGGAAATTCCTTCTTAAACAAACAGGCTCTGCTGCAGTTCAACCTAGTCTCATGTGTTGGATTAACCAGACTCCTCCTTGAATGTGGTAGTATGAGTTGATGGCTTTGGAATTCCCAGGACACTTAATGACAGTTTTCATGTTTATAGTCAAGAGTGGAGTGGGGGTGTTCAAAAATCTTTCACCTAATATCTTTCTTTTCAAAAAAATCAATGTTGAATTGGTCCTACACAGTAGAGATGAACTTCCGGTTTGCTGCTACCCAGATCACAAACATCTAATGATTTCCCGTCCAACTTGAAATCAATCCCAGCTCCTTACCACGGCCTATTGGACCCTATGTGAATCAGCCCCAGCTCTAGGTTCATTGGCGCAGACACATTCCTAACATTTGTGGGACCCAGGCAAGAGGTAAAAATTGAGGACCACATTCCATATTTCTAAATATTAAAAATTTAAATCAAGCGAATAAACTATTAAACAAAATATATTATGTTCTTCCATTTTGGCAAACATACCTTTCTAATGACAAAGGCAAAAAAAAATGTGTGAAGCTGTGGTTTATGGATTTATATAACTGAAGTTCTATAAGATATTAGACATCTGAATTTAATTATCATTGTGTACATCTGGGTGTTTAAGAAAGACAAAATTAAAAGATTAAGATTTTTATGTTTTCAAAGTTTAGTTTTCTTCTAAAATAGATTATCCTTTAGGTTAAAAGGCAAATACAAATTGTAATTAATGACTATCAACGTTTTGAATGAAATTAGTAAAGTTGAAATTTTATTTAACTTTTAAAGCTATTTTTACTTAATTTTTTGAAAATTAACTACCATTCAATATTTTATAATGTAAAATATGCAAACCTCTTGATCTAGTTGTCTCAGTATGATGCTTCACACCTGTCAACATCTGAGCCTACACGTCTACAAATTTAGGAGAAATATGTATTGATTAATATTGAGGGATGTTCCCAGTGTCCATATATAACCTGCAAATACCACCCGAATTTGTACACACTGCAAGAGCCAGGAAATGGCATGGGAAGAGAAACAAGGAAATGGATACTTTGTGCTATGGAGAACAACCTTCATTATGCAAGCATCAACTGTGTTCATGTTTTCTGAGAAAAAGGATTTAAAAGTTAATTGATTTGTCTTTTTTCTAAGCCAAAGTGTTCCCATGTCTCAAAACCCTCACTCACTGTAGTCTGACTAAGGCTGTGTCAGCTCAGCAAAACTCAAACCTTTGCAGTTGGACACAGTTGCTTTTTGCTTTGAGGACACAGAGCCAAAGATATGGAGAAACAATTGTCTGGAACCTGGGTAGAACAAATAATGAGGGCAACTGTTTAAAATTACAGGTTGTGCTGTGATAACCAGAGCAGATCACCAGCTTCTGTGTGATGGAGGCAGCCACATAGTTGTCATTTTTGGGGATATGTGTGCATGTGTGTGATATGTAAGGCTTTCTGAAACAGAGGCTGAGGACGGGGTGGGGGAATGGGGCCCTCTTGCCTGGTATAAGATGGGTATTGCACTGGCCTTGTGTGTGTGTGTGCTCAGTCGCTTTCGATTCTTTGTGACCCCATGGACTGTAGCCCACCAGGCTACACTGTCCATGGAATTTTCCATGCAAGAATATTGGAGTAGGGTGTCTTTTCCTACTTCAGGTGATATTCCCGACCCAGGGGCTGAACCCAAATCTCTAGGGTCTCCTGCATTAAGAGGCAGATTCTTTACCACTAGCACTGCCTGGGAAGTCCTTGCTGATTTTCAAACACACCCAGCGTTATCCTGCCTCAGGGCCTTTGTGATTCATCATAGAATCTCTGCCCCTAGAACTTTGCATTGCTTGCTTCCTCACTTCATTTGGATCTCTGCTCAAATGTCAGCCCTCTGAGAGGTCACTCTGGCCACTCTATCTAAAATAGCATGCCTGTCCCATCACTGTCACCCTCTCTGCATTGCATTTCCTTGTGGCTTTTATTAATAATTGAAATTAGGTCATATGTTTGCCTTCCTCAGTAGGATATAAGTTATCTGAAGAGGGGAGCCCTATCTCCAGTGCCTGTCTTGGCTGCTCAGTAATATTTGTATGAGTGAAGGAAGGAAAGAATTTGGAATAAAATCTTTTTATCACATGGAAGGAATGATTCCACTTTACTTTGAGGTTTTTGGTAAGGACCGTCCTTTGCCCTCCAGGATTGCTTGGGTTCCTAGGTAACAGCTGGGGCCAGGATCACTTCTTTCCCCCTGCAATCTCCTGGAAGCTTTGACTTTCCCCTTCAGTATAATGAAGAAAAAAGCGAGTGTGACACTGATCAAATTAGCAATACTTCTCTTATCCCTACCTAGGAAGCTGTTGCTGCCTGTCAATAACAATGCTTTTTCTATGGCAGAAAAGAACAGGGACACAATATTAACAGAGGCCAAGATAATCTGCCTTCAACTAAAACCAATTAACACTTTCCTAGTGACAAGACTAGCAGTGAAGTGGTGGTCTTTATATTCTAGGGAACAGATACATGGGGTTTCATTTTCTATCTCTGGAAGAGAGAGTCAGACTAGACACTACACACGCAAGGCCTTGGCAGAAGGTTCTTTGCTTAGGAGTTCAAACCATAAGTTTCTGATCACTTTGTTGAAAGACACAGAGAAAATGTAAGAAAGAAAAGAAGCTAGAACCCTGCCTTTGAAAAGCAAGTGAACTTTATTATAGAAATGCTCAAAGAAGTGAGAGTTAAAGTCTATTGACTGATTTCTGTCTTGTAGCAAGTGTCTCCAGTTGGCCCTTTTCCTTTCTATTCCAGATTTTCACATCTTTGTGTCTCTTGGGACCCCTGGAGACATTGCCTGGAACTTGGCCAGAGGTAACTAGACTATCAAGTCTCCCTGCATGGCCACTTGATGAAATCTAATACCCATTCATTAAAAATAAACAAAATGAAAAACCTCTCTGAAAAAGAGAAATAAAGAGAAACTTTCTTAACTTGACCAAGAACCTCTACCAAAAAGCCCTACAGTTAACATTATGCTTATGATAAGACTCAATGCTTTCCCTGTTAAACTGTTAACAAGAGGAGAATGACCGCTCTCCTATATAGTACTGGAGAAGTTCTGGCCAGGAAAATAAGGCAAGATAAGGAAATGAAAGATACATATCAGAAAGGAAGAACCATCCCTATTTGCAGATGACATGATTATTTTAATAGAAAAATCCCAAGGAGTATATATAAAAACTTATAGAACCATAAAGTGAATTCAGCAAGGTTACAAGATATGGGATAAACATACAAAAGTCAACTGCATTTCAATATACCAGCAATTAATGTGTGGACACTGATATTAAAAAGATCATTTAGAGTCACTCAAAATTTTACATAGATACAATCTAAAACAAATGTATAGAACATGTGTGATGAAAACTATAAAACATTGTTGGAAGACATCAAAGAAGATACAAGTAGTATACGGAGAGACATATATTCATAAATTGAAAAATTCAACATAGTCATGATGCCAGGTATCCCCAAATCAATAAGCAGGTTTAAGGCAATATTTTCCCTAGATATAGGCAATATTATCTAAAATACATGTGGAAAGAAAAATAAATTAAAATAGGTAAAAACATTTTTGAAAGTGGAAAGTGGGGGAAGTCAGCTTCCATGATTTCAAGATTATGTAACTACAGTAATCAAGACTATATAGTATTGAAAGGGTTAGACACAGAGATCAATGGGTATAGAACAGGGAAACCAGAAATATCTCCACACTAATATGCCTAACTGATTTTTGACAGAAGTGCAAAAGCAATTTGATGGAAGAAAATAGCTTTTTCAACAATAGTGAAGGAGCTGCTGGATATCCTTAGGCAAAAAAGTGAACCTCAACTTCAGTCTCACACTTTATACAAAAACTAATTCAAAATGGATCACAGACTTAAATAAATGCTAAAATATAAAACTTTTAAGAAGAAAAAAAAACAACAGAAAATCTTTAGGATCTAAGGCTAGGCAAAGAAAGAAAGAAAAAGAAAGTGAAGTCTCTCAGTCATGTATGACTCTTTGTGACCCCATGGACTGTAGCCTACCAGGCTCCTCTGTCCATGAAATCTTCCAGGCAAGAATACTGGAGTGGGTTGCTTTTTCCTTCTCCAGGGGATCTTCCCGACCCAGGGATCAAACCTGGGTCTCCCACATTGCAGGCAGATTCTTTACCATCTGAGCCATGAGGGAAGCTAAGGCTAGGCAAAGAGTTTATATATTTGATACCAAAAGCACAGTCCATAAAGAAACAGTAAATTTTATTTCATCAAAATTAAAAACTTTTGTCCTGTGAGTAACCCTTTAAAGAAGATGAGAAAACAAGTTCCACAGTGGGATAAAATGTTTGTAAACCACATTAGCTGACAAAGAAACATTGTCTTGAATAAATAAAAACCTCTCAAAACTTAACAGTTAAAAAAAAATGCAATTAGAAAATGGACAAAAGACACGCACAGACATTTCACTGAAGAGGACATACAGATGGAAATAAGCACATGAAAAGATGTTAAACATCACAAGTCATTTGGGAAATGCAAATTAAAACCATAATGAGATATCGCTACACACCTGTCCAAATGTTACAATAACAAATAATGACAACACCAAATGCTGGTGAGATAGAATGGAAGAAACTGGGTCACTCCTACATTACTCGTGAGCATATAGAATGGTGCATCCACACTGGAAAAGTGTTTGGCCTTTTATTAGAAAGCTAAATGTGTAACTAGTATACGACTGGAGAAAGCAATGGCACCCCACTCCAGTACTCTTGCCTGGAAAATCCCATGGATGGAGGAGCCTGGTGGGCCACAGTCCATGGGGTCGCAAAGAGTTGGTCATGACTGAGTGACTTCCCTTTCACTTTTCGTTTTCATGCATTGGAGAAGGAAATGGCAGCCCACTCCAGTGTTCTTGCCTGGAGAATCCCAGGGACAGGGGAGCCTGGTGGGCTGCCGTCTATGGGGTGGCACAGAGTCGGACACGACTGAAGCGACTTAGCAGCAGCAGCAGCAGCAGCAGTGTATGACTTCAACTTGGCAGTTACACTCTTGGTCATTTATTCAAGAAAATGGAAACATGTTCATGCCAAAACCTGTTTGTGAATGTTCAAACTAATTTAATTTGTAATAGCCCCAAAATGGAAATGATCCAAGTGTGCTTCAGTGAGTGAATGGTTAAGCAAATTATGATATATTGATATCATGGAATACTACTCAACAGTAATAAGAAAGGAAACACTGATACAGCAACAACTTGGATTAATCTCAAGGGAATTATTCTGAGTGGAAAAAGTCAATTCCAAAAGGTTATATACTACATGATTTCATTTATATAACATTCTTGAAATTATAAAATTATAGAAATGGAGAACAGATAAGTGTTTGCCAGAAGTTAAGAATGGATAGGGGTAGGAGAAGAGTGAGTTTGACATTAAAAGGTAAATACAGGGATCTTTGTGGTGATAGAAATGTTGTACTTTTTGACTATATCAATATCAATATCCTGATTGTGCTATTGTACTATGCTATGCTATGCTATGCTAAGTCACTTCAGTCGTGGCCGACTCTGTGCGACCCCATAGACGGCAGCCCACCAGGCTCCCCCGTCCCTGGGATTCTCCAGGCAAGAACACTAGAGTGGGTTGCCATTTCCTTCTCCAGTGCGTGAAAGTGAAGTCGCTAAGTCGTATCCGACTCTTAGCAACCCCATGGACTGCAGTCTACCAGGCTCCTTCATCCATGGGATTTTCCAGGCAAGAATACTGGAGTGGGGTGCCATTGCCTTCTCCGATTGTACTATAGTTTTTCAATATGTTACTACTGAGGAATCATGGCCTTTCTCTATCATGTCTTACAACTGCATGTAAATCTATCTCAAAATAGAGAGTAATTTGAGAAAAGCAACACATGTAAGATTAAATGTCTGAGAATAATCAAAATTAATAAAAATAAAAGCAGTGATGTTTTACTAGAGATTAAATCATACTATAAAGACCTTTCAGTTAAAGCAATATGGTACCAAAACAAAAGACCAGAGAAATAGAATGGAAATTCAAGAAATAGATCTTAGTAACCATGGGAAGTTGACATATGCCAAAGGTGATGTTTCAACTTCAGGGGAAAAAAATAACTGATTTAATAAAAATAACTTGCTTTCCATCTAGAAGAAAACTAAAATTATACTCTTATCTCTCATCACATGTAAAAATAAATCCCAATTTTATTACAAATTTAAATAGAAAATAAAAGGCCGAAAATTTTTAGAAGAAAAATTAAGAGAAGATAAGGATAAGCAATATCTTTTGAAGCGAGTCTTAATTTTTACTCTGTTCCCCAAAGACTAATATTTGTACTTAAATAATCACACATGACTTATGAGCCTGGAAAGAAGTATGGAAGACTATATGAAAAAGTGTTAATGTTGGTTCCTAGGTCTGGGGTGAGGAGAAGTATGGGGTCAGGAGACAGGGGAAGGACAGGTGAATAAACAGAAAGGTTGAAGACAAGGGGACAGGTATTGAGAACTTCTTTAAAGGGCATGTATAATATGAACACATTTGTATAAAATTTTATATGTAAGTATCCATCTGAGCCTAAAACATGTATGAATCATAGTCACAGAAACATTAATAATGAATGTCTCAGAGTGGTAGAACTTAAACAATCATTTTTTTAAACTTTCTTCCTTATCATTTTCTGAATTGTTTGACTTTGTAACAATAAGAATTCCTCATTTATATATACATAAGAATCAGTAACCCTATATTTTAATTAGGGGGTAAACCAATACATGTTTTTGTATGTATTTTTGTCTCATGGAAGAGAATTTCCCTGGGAGATACCAGGAGAGAGACTCTCTGCTTTGGAGACACTCTGAGTGACTTAAACAACAGGCACATATTTTCTCATACTTCTGGAGGCCAGAAGTTCAAGAGAAAAGCATCAGCAGGGTTGGTTCCTTTTGATAGCAAACAAGGGAAGGGTCTGTCCTAGGCCCCACACCTCAGCTTGTGCTGGACATTCTCTCTTTATTTCTTTACATCCTCTTTCCTCTATATGTACCTGATGTCCTCTTACAAGGACCTTGCTGCTGCTACTGCTGCTGCTGCTAAGTCGCTTCAGTCACGTCCAACTCTGCGACCCCATAGATGGCAGCCCACCAGGCTCCCCCATCCCTGGGATTCTCCAGGCAAGAACACTGGAGTGGGTTGCTATTTCCTTCCCCAGTGCAGGAAAGTGAAAAGTGAAAGTGAAGTCGCTCAGTCGTGTCCGACTCTTAGCGACCCCATGAACTACAGCCTACCAGGCTCCTCCATCCATGGGATTTTCCAAGCAAGAGTACTGGAGTGGGGTGCCATTGCCTTCTCTGACAAGGACCTTAGGCATATTAAATTAGGGCTCACCCCAATGACTTCATTTTACCTAAATCACCTCCATAAAGACTCTATCTATAAATGTTGTCACAGTCTGAATAACAGGGGGTTAGAACTTCAATGTGAATTTTTTTGAGGGGGGACATAGTTCACCTTGCAACACTCTTTAAACCTAGATGTGATGATGGCTCCTTGCTTTGCAGGTTCCCTGGAGGGCTCCACCATCTCCTGTTGGTTCCCCAAATGTTTCCCACTCCTCCTTAGAGTCTGTTCATCAAATTCCCTTCAGGGATCCTTTCAGTGTGCTGTCTTTTACCTGCAGGAGTTGTGACTGGCATTACATCCAAGTGACAATATTGAGTAGACACTGAGATATTTGAAACTATAATTCAGAGGAGAGGCCCAAGATGATTCCAAGGCTTCACACCTGTTCATTTGATTATTCTCTGGTACCATTTTGCAGATTCTGTGATGGAGGGAAAGGAAGGTAGTGCTGAGAGCACTCTAGAGTTGCCTGGGAGGGAATGATTTTTAGGAGGCTAAGAAATTAAACAGTGGAGAGGTAATGGAGATAGCAATTTAAAGATATCTGTATTAAATAGCCCCCTGGGGCTTCTCAGGTTGTACAAGTGGTAAAGAATCTGCCTGTCAGCACAGGAGACGCAAGAGAAGTGGATTCCGTCCCTGGGTTGGGAAGATACCCTGGAAGAGGACATGGCCACCCATTCCAGTATTCTTGACTAGGAAATTACATGGACAGAGGAGCCTGATGGGCTACAGTCCATGGTGCTGCAAAGAGTCAGACTTGCCTCAGCAGCTGAGCAAGCACATGTATTAAATAGAAGGACTTTTAATAGAAATTGCGTTATGACCAAGCAAATTATTCTACAGTATAACTCTGTGTGTGTTTAGAGAAAAGAAGGGAGGAATCAGGGGAAGGGAAAGATTGAGGATATATGAACAGGACACAGAGACAATTCTGGAATTAGGCCTGTATTTGTAATAGAGCAAAGCAGTAAGTAGCACGGGGGAGAGAAACTGGCTTTTGAGAGGAGAACTCTACCTCTGTTGAGAGGGAAGATGAGTAAAGGTTTGCAAGGTAGTAGAGCCGATAAGAAATGGAGGAGACTTTGTTTCTCAACATCTTTAATTTTACCTCATTTCACCTCTGAGTTGAAATCACAGTTGCTATGAAAGAGTGCTTTTACGTTCCTGATTGGTTGGTTTCTTATTACAATTTCCTAGAAATTCTAAATACCTAATGTATTACTTTTATGTGCAGAATCTGCTCAGCATTACTATGCATCTATCATGCAAGATAAGTTACCAGTGAATCTCCTCACACGAATATTAGCACAGTTCTTATTCTTTATGTCACAATAAATGTTGAAAATATCCCCTAGTTGCTTATAGATGTCATTTACAGTTCTTATCTTATTTGTTAAGGTACACACAAATTTGTGGCCATTTTAAATATAGATGAGCAGGGACTTTGGGCTTGCCCTATATATTAATTTGGAAAGGTAATCTAGAAAAAAATTTTCAAGCTAAAAAAGTGCCCTTTATTTTAGTTTCCACAATGGAACTGTTAGAGTACATTATGTTAGTAATTCAAAAGCAATACTATATGATGAAGTAGATGTACTAAATATGCCTGGCTTTAAATACATTTTCATCCTGGAAAGACTTGGAGATCCCCTGGACTAATTCACCTCATTTTATAGATGAAAGCACTGAGGCCCAGAGAGCAAAATGTCTGGGCCCAAAGTCCCACAGATAGTTGAGGGACTAGAATCCAGAACTCGTACTCCAAGGGCAGGCTTTGTGTTCCCAACTAGACTTCCTCCCTCTAAAGTCAAAACAACCATGTTTTAAAAGCATTTGATTGTCTTCTAGGTTTGACCTGCTATGACAAAAGAATTTTTTTTAACTATGCTGTTTAATAGGATAATTGCCACACTATTTATAAATAGCCAAGACTTGGAAGCAACCTAAACATCCATCAACAGATGAATGTATAAAGATATGGTACAATGGAATATTACTCAGCCATAAAAAGAATGAAATAATGCCATTTGAAGTAACATGGATGAACTTAGAGATTATCATACCAAATGAAGTAAGCCAGACAGAAAAAGACAAATATCATGTACTGCTTATATGTGGAACCTAAAATAAAGATATAAATGAACCCATATATAAAACAGAAATAGACCCCTAGGCATAGAAAGCAAGCTTATGGTTATGAAAGGAGAAATGAGATGGGGAGAGGAATAAATTAGGAATTTGGGATTAACAGATACACACTATTATATGTAAAACAAAAAAGATCCTGCTGTAGAGCACAGGGAAATATACTCAATATTTTATAATAACCTATAAGGGAAAAGACTCTGAAAAGGGATATATATATATATCCATTGGCATATATACACACGTGTATATGACCAAATCACCTTGCTGTACACCTAAAACTAACACGACTTTGTAAATCAACTATACTTCAATTTTAAAAAAGGGCATTCAGCAAAGTAACTTCAAAATGAGAGTGAAGCCCAGTCTCCTGTGGCCAGATCTAGATGCTCTAGAACAGGCTGTAGTTCTCACTTGAGCAGTATGTATTAATAGCTCACAAATATAAGTATAACTCCCTCTTAGTCAATGACCTACTTGATCAGCAAATGAGGAGGAATTCCCAGGAACGGTAAGTGAGCAGAGCTGTGGCCTCTGGCTAAAGCCAAATCAACCCTAGTGACTGTCTCTAAGAAGAGATCATTTATTCATTCAACAATTCAGCAAACATTTGTTGAATGTCCCCTATGTACTAGAAACTGGACTAGGCCTTGGGGTAGAGCAGAGGACCAATCCATTTGGCCACTGTGGCATGCCAGTCAGAATGGCTGCGATCCAAAAGTCTACAAGCAATAAATGTTGGAGAGGGTGTGGAGAAAAGGGAACTCTCTTACACTGTTGGTGGGAATGCAAACTAGTACAGCCACTATGGAGAACAGTGTGGAGATTCCTTAAAAAACTGGAAATAGAACTGCCTTATGATCCAGCAATCCCACTGCTGGGCATACACACTGAGGAAACCAGACAGGAAAGGGACACGTGTACCCCAATGTTCATCGAAGCACTGTTTATAATAGCCAGGACATGGAAGCAACCTAGATGTCCATCAGCAGATGAATGGATAAGAAAGCTGTGGTACATATACACAATGGAGTATTACTCAGCCATTAAAAAGAATACATTTGAATCAGTTCTAATGAGATGGGTGAAACTGGAGCCTATTATACAGAGTGAAGTAAGCCAGAAAGAAAAACACCAATACAGTATACTAACGCATATATATGGAATTTAGAAAGATGGTAACAATAATCCTGTGTACGAGACAGCAGAAGAGACACCGATGTATAGATCAGTCTTATGGACTCTGTGGGAGAGGGAGAGGGTGGGGAGATTTGGGAGAATAGTATTGAAACATGTATAATATCATGTATGAAACGAGTCGCCAGTCCAGGTTCGATGCATGGTACTGGATGCTTGGGGCTGGTGCACTGGGACAACCCAGAGGGAGGGTAGGGGAGGGAGGAGGGAGGAGGGTTCAGGATGGGGAATGCAGGTATACCTGTGGCGGATTCATTTCGATATTTGGCAAAACTAATACAATATTGTAAAGTTTAAAAATAAAATAAAAAAAAGAGATTAAAAAAAAAAATCTGTGTAGGAATCAAGGACATATGTGTGAAGGCCCACATATGCATAGGCCCACACACATTCTTGAGAAACCTGTATGCAGGTCAGGAAGCAACAATTAGAACTGGACATGGAACAACAGACTGGTTCCAAACAGGAAAAGGAGTACGTCAAGGCTGTATTTTGTCACCCTGCTTATTTAACTTATATGCAGAATACATCATGAGAAATGCTGGGCTGAATGAAGCACAAGCTGGAATCAAGATTGCCGGGAGAAATATCAATAACATCAGATATGCAGATGACACCAGCCTCATGGCAGAAAGTGAAGAGGAACTAAAGAGCCTCTTGATGAAAGTGAAAGAGGAGAGTGAAAAAGTTGGCTTAAAGCTCAACATTCAGAAAATGAAGATTATGGCATCTGGTCCCATAACTTCATGGGAAATAGATGGGGAAACAGTGGGAACAATGGCTGACTTTATTTTTGGGGGCTCCAAAATCACTGCAGATGGTGATTTCAGCCATGAAATTAAAAGATTCTTGCTCCTTGGAAGGAAAGTTATGACCAACCTGGACAGCATATTAAAAAGCAGAGACATTACTTTGTCCACAAAGGTCCGTCTAGTCAAGGCTATGGTTTTTCCAGTAGTTATGTATGGAGGTGAGGAGTTGAACTATAAAGAAAGCTGAGCGCCAAAGAATTGATGCTTTTGAACTGTGGTGTTGGGGAAGACTCTTGAGAGTCCCTTGGACTGCAAGGAGATCCAACTAGTCCATCCTAAAGGAGATCAATCTTGGGTGTTTATTGGAAGGACTGATGCTGAAGCTGAAACTCCAATACTTTGGCCACTTGATTCAAAGAGCTGACTCATTGGAAAAGACCTTGATGCTGGGAAAGATTGAGGGCAGGTGGAGAAGGGGATGACAGAGAATGAGATGGTTGGATGGCATCACCGACTCAATGGACATGGGTTTGGGTGAACTCCGGGAGTTGGTGATGGACAGAGAAGCCTGGTGTGCTGCAGTCCATGGGGTTGCAAAGAGTCAGACATGACTGAATGACTGAACTGACTTATGAAGGCCACCTACCATATGCAGAAGGCCCCGCATGGATCAAAGACTGATACCAGAGCAGGCTTCAAATAACATTGTTTATTCAACACTCCTTGTTTCAGATTGTACTTGCCAGTATCTCACTTTCAGAGAATCAAAAAAATATCATAAAGGATTTATTTCACATAAATTCCTCATCTCCAATCCATACCTAAAGCTCTCTTTACTGACCCTATATCCCTCCCTATTGACATTATGTCTATTAACACTTTCAACCATACCTTCTTCTGTAAGAATTTTGTGTGTTTTGATTAGTTAGAATGATTTTGCAGTAGTGCTAAGGAAAGGTCTTTTTAAAAAAAAACTGTAATAGATGCTGTTTTCTACATGCCAACACAGAGCTACTTGGTTTATATGTTGCATTGTAAAATAGGTATGCTTTTCCATTTCATACATGAGGAAACAGAGAAATTAAGCAGTTTTTCTGGAGTACTACAGGTTTTATGGTGGCAGACTCAGGACCCTGGTCCCAAAGTGCATGCTCTTCCTTCTGCACCAAGCCACCCAGGATCCTGGGAATCAACCCTGGAGGGCTCTCCTGAGGAGGCTACACTTCTGGGGAAGTGGTAGCAGGTAGGTCTACATGCTCTGCAAGTACCAGCTGCCCAGTGATGAGCAGTGGAGACAGTGTCAAGTCAGGGCGTGGTGTCCTTTTATCTTAAAACCTATTAAAGTTGTTAATTTTTGGGTAGGCATTGCTTGAGGTTCCAATTACTAATAGGACAGGGTTTAGAATAACTTCCATTTATTTATATCTTCCTATGTACCAGGAATCGTTCCAAGCATTTTATATGAAGTAATTCATTTAAATCTCACAATTGTCCTCTGAGGTAGGTCTTTTCATTACCCTGCTAGATGAGAATGTGGATGTACAGAGGCTAGGTCACTCACCCAAAGTTATACGGCCAGGAAGTGATAGGAGCCAGGATTCAAACCTGGTAGAATGTTTCAGAGTTCTTAACCACTAACCATGTCCACACTTAATCAAGGAAATAATGAAGTAGAATAGATACCCAAGGAAAGAGAGAAATGCAATGTAGTGTGGTGAGGCATACACCAGGCACTGCGTAGGTTAGAGGAGAACTGAGCCTAGAAAGAAAGCACCATGACTTTCCCAGTGAAGAAGGCAGAGAATGAATTACTGACAAGAGAAAATGGCTTGTTCAAAGACCAGAGACAAGACAGCAAGGCATCTCCTGATGATTCGTGTGGCTGGAGATGGGGTGGCTCTTGGGAGGGTGGGAAAGGAGACAAGGGGGATGCAGGCTGATGTTAAAGGCACAGGAGTCGTTCATCGAGGGAAGCGACCTTCCACAGGGAAGCACTGTAAGGGGTGAAGCAGGGAAGTGGCATGACTGCATTTGTGTGTGGAGATGGGTTAGAAGGCCGTCACATGCATCCAAGTGAGATAAGAAGGAAGCTTGAACCAAAGCAATGTCCAACCCTGTTGGTGAACAGAAGCAGGTGGGCTTGGGAGAATCTCGGGAATGTAAAGTTAGCAAGGCTTGGGAGACTTGTTATAGGTGAAGTGAGGGACTAGGAAGAGCCTGGAGTTGACTCACTTTCTGGAGAATTGGTGGATGCTGACACAGTTCACCAAGGAGAGAACTGACCGCAAGAGCAATACCACCAGATGAGAGATGCTGAATGTGCCATTCTAAGTGTTCTAAGCACTTGGTGCATATTAACTGGTTTATCCCTAGTAAGAGCCCTAGTAAGGGCTTCCCAGGTGGCTCAGTGGTAAAGAAGCTGCCTGCCAATGCAGGAGACATGGGTTCTCTCCCTGGGCTGGACACAACTTAGCAACTAAACAACATCAAGAGCCCTGTGGGGAAGGTACTGTATTATCCACATTTCCTAGGTGAAGAGAGAGAGGCACAGGGTTAAGTAATTTGCCCGTTTGCAGCTGTTGATTGGTAGCATCAGGATCTGAACTCAGACAGCCTGGCAGCAGATTCTGTGTGGCTGACCACCACACTATGCTCCAAGTAAGACAGTGAGCTCAACTTTGGCCATCTCAAACTTGAGATCCCTGCAGAGTCATCAAATGACCATTTCCAGCAGGAAGTCAGGCACATGGGCCTGAGTTTAGGGTGAAGATCCAAATTCTTCCTCCAGCTCAAACTAGATACAATGCAAAGGGATCTTCTGCAATTGGACAGCCAGAGGCAGACACTCCTGGTATGGTCATTTTGGGGGCTTATGCACTCATTATCCTAACTATACTGGGACACATGAACTTTGTGAATAGATTTTTAGCTATATGCTTAATGATGTGGGCTTGAAACTTTGGTAAACACTGCGAGACACCACTGGGCATCAATTTAAGGGAGAGATTGTGGTTAGAAAAATGACTCATCACCTTAGATTCTTTCTGGAATAAGGTGGTGGAATGATTAAATAGATAAAATACAGCTAGGACTCTCGCTATGTCACATGATTCTGGGTACAGTGAAGAGATAAGCCCTGATATGGAAAAAGGCTGACAGAATTAGTGGGGAAAAACTAGCCTCAAGGTGTAGGAAATAACCAAATTAAATGGGCTGCTTGCAGGCACAAGTCTACTGTGGGCTAATTTGTTTCCTGCAAAAAGGAAAAAAAAAAAACCCTCAACTCATTTTTGTCTTCTTAAATTTTAAAGAGGCACTGCGTAATTGCACTCCCCTTGTCTTAAGATTGTTGCTAAAGCAAAGGGGATGGAGGGGAGAAAAAGAGAGAGAGTGGAAGATGGTGGATGGGTGGGGGCAGAAAGAGAAAGAGAGAGGGGGAGGGCGGGAGAAAGAGACAAAGAGAGAGAAGAGGAAGTGCTTTGGGCTCCAGCTTCATCTCATTGCTTATCAGGGATGCTAATAACATCCCACCTGCCAGGATAACCAGGAGATGGGTATGTTTCTTCTGAGCATCTTCTCTTTGAAATATCAGTGCTTGCTCTTTTTCTGAGGAAAATTTCAACTTCAGTTTTCTTTCATCTCTGACTCTGCATGAGAAGCTATAGTTTAACGGCACTTAGTGGACCAATTGATTAAACACTGACCTCATTTGGTGTCTCAACCCAGACAGGATATAGAGAAAGTATGAAGCCTGTTTTGCCAGGCTACATGTTGATGTTTTCCCCATCCCTGTGGGACATTTGCTCATCCATCATGTATTTGCAAAAGGTTTATTATGTGCCAGGCTCTGCCTTAGATGATGGGAACAGCAAAGGAAAAAGCTTACAAATCTCTGAGGAGGAAAGATCTACAGACCATGGTGCTGTTTGGTAACTGCTGCTAGGAGAGAAATGTGGGTGTGCCATTGATAGACATAAAATGAGCATGAAATCAAGGCTTGGTTTCAGATGTCAGGGCAAGCTTTCTGCAGGCAGTGGGGATAACTGAGCAGAGATCCGAAGGCTAAATTGCAGCTGGTCAGATTGAAAGGGCAAGAGGAAAGGTGCAGGGCTCCAGGCTGTGGGAACAGTATGTGCAAAAGTCCTGAGGCCAGAAAAAAGAAGGCACATGGGACCGGATGTAGTTTAGCATGGCTAACAAGCATGCGTGAAGAATGGGCAAAGAACAAAGAGGCAAGTTGGTATGAAAGGAAAGCCTGCAGAGAGGTAAGCTGAAGAGTTTTGGACAACAAACCCTATTATAAACCTAAGGAGTTTGGCTCTTAACCCTGATTACAATATGAGCCATTAAAATGTTTTGAACAAGGTGATGGCATGATCAGACTTATAGTGTACAAATGCTGTACTGGCTGAAGTATGGGTAATGACTTGAGGATGCAGAATTGGAGAGGAACCATTGGGATGTTGCGGTAGCAATACAGATGGGAGAAGATGCTGCTGCTGCTACTGCTGCTAAGTCATGTCAGTCGTGTCCGACTCTGTGCGACGCCATAGACGGCAGCCCACCAGGCTCCGCTGTCCCTGGGATTCTCCAGGCAAGAGTACTGGAGTGGTTCGCCAGTGCCTTCTCCGGAGAAGCTGCTAGCCTGAGCTTACACAACGGTTTGGTGATAGGTTGGTTTGGGAGGAGTTAGAAAGAGGGTGAAACCAGGGGTCAAGGAGGAAGCTGTGATCTAGTGAGACTGTGAAGAGAGTTCCCTGGGAAGGGGCCTGCGGGTTTCACTTGCTCTGTTTGCTACTTCTAGAGTTAACAACTCTTGGAAGAAAAGACTATATAATATGTTTCCCATTTCCTCATTCCATGCAGCCATTAATCCATTCAAAAAATTCATTATATATAATCTATGCCCTCGAGGGGCTTACAGACAATTACGTAAACGATTAGAAAACCAGAGCAGGTTACATCAGCATATTAGGGTAAGAGGATGGAAAATGTAAAGGGTTACATACTCAAAAACCTACTTTGGCTTCTTCCTCTCATTCAGAAGGAAAACCCAACCCCTTTGGCACTTACTGGAATTCATATAAGTATGACAGAATCAGAACAAATGCCATGCTAATGACCCTCATGAGGTCTACACCCGCGTTCCCCACTCTCTTCTAAAAACCTTGACAATTTGTCCTTTAGAAACATCAAATTTAGCATTTCTAGAAACAACTGAAGAATCCTCCGTCTGTGTTCCCTGTCTTGGCAAATGGTGTCACCATCCACTAATCATTCAAGCCCCAAACTTGAAAGGTCACTATTATTTTTCCTGCTACCTCCTTGCACATGATGATGATGATGATGATTTAGTCACTAAGTCTTGTCTGACTCTTGCGACCCCATGGACTGTAGCCTACCAGGCTCCTCTGTCTATGGGATTCTCCAGGCAAGAATACTGGAGTGGGTTGCCATTTCCTTCACCAGGGGATCTTCCCAACTCAGGGATCGAACCCAGGTCTTCTATATTGCAGGCAGATTCTTTACCCACTGAGCTACATTGCACATGCCCCTTCCCAATTCAGCTGATATGGGAGACTTATCAAGTCAATATCCAAAATGTATCAGTATCCCCGTTGCCCTGGTACAGTTCAGTTCAGTTCAGTTCAGTCTCTCAGTCATGTCCGACTCTTTGCAACCCCATGAATCGCAGCACGCCAGGCCTCCCTGTCCATCACCAACTTCCGGAGTTCACCCAAACTCATGTCCATCAAGTCAGTGATGCCATCCAGACATCTTATCCTCTGTCATCCCCTTCTCCTCCTGCCCCCAATCCCTCCCAGCATCAGAGTCTTTTCCAATGAGTTCAGACTGGCACAATTTCCTCTTGGGCTAATCCTCAGTCTCATGATAGTCTCTTGAATGTCACTCAATTTTTTTTCTTTTTACATTCTCATCAGAGTACTGCTTCTATAAGTCAGATGATGTCATGACTTAAAAACTTCTGAGGATTCTTCATATCCCAAGGATGAGATCAAAAGTCCTTGTCAAAGCCTTTTCCAATCAGATCTCACGTTATAATTTGAGCCTTTCTCCCCCACTAGATTCTTAGCTCCATCAGGGCAGAAATGAGACCTTATTCATCTTTGCTGAAATATCAGGGCTGTAAGTGGGACACCCTCCCACCCACTGTATACTACATCTATTTGCTTTCAAGTTGCTATAGGCAACTTGATTGTGGGAGAAGGAACTATGGCTTTGCTGGCCTTCTGTAACATCCTTCTCCTCATCATCAACCCCAGAACTGTAGCAAGCATCCATGTGTTGAGCTCTTATTGCTGTTGATGGTGTAGAACAGGAGAAAAATGCACTCATATCCTGGGCAGTTATAAATAAGGCTTGAAAACAAGAATGAGTTTATAAAACTCATTTGTTTTATAAATGAATCATCAGTTTAGAAAACTGATTTGTTTTCAGTGTACAAAGATTGAAGGCTATTTCATTTCTTGCATGGAAATGGTCTCTAATGGAGCTTTAATTGGCCACTGGGCAAGAAAAGGAAATTTGATGTGGCCTTCAAAAGCAGGGACTAGAATTCACCCACCTTTAGTGGCATCCTTCTGACCCCACAGAGACACAGACACAGAGAATGGTGATAACAGAATTTTGAAGGTTGAAGAAAATCTGTGTGTATATGTGTGTATTAGTCGCTTTAGTCATGTCCCATTCTTTGCGACTCCATGGACTGTAGCCTGCCAGGCTCCTCTGTTCATGAGATTTCCCAGGCAAGAATACTGGAGTGGGTTGCCATTTTCTTCTCCAGGGGATCTTCCTGACCCAGGGATTGAACCTAGTTCTCATGCATTGCAGGCAGACTCTTTACCACCTGAGCTTGTGTGCCTGTGTAAATGGAGAAAGGAGCAACGAGAAAAGTACCAAATTTTAATATCTTTTTTCTCCAGTTGTAAGAGAGATTGGTGTTGATTTTAGACATCTTGGAAAATAAGTTTAAAGAAGAAAAAAACAATAGCAATGACAACATCAGAAATAATAGCTTGATATACTGGGTTATTAACTTCCAGTCTTTTTGTATGTTTATGTAAATACTATAACTAACTGTTAAAGACAGCAATTTCTGTTATCATATAGATGTGGTTTGAATCCCAGTTCTGCCACTTACTACCTTCTTCGTCTTAGAAAGCTATTTCCACTGTCTAAGCTTCAATATTAATTTCCACAAAGCAAAGATAATAGTAACACTGTGTAACCCATGGGTTTGTTTTGAAGAAAGAACATAAGTCAAGTGCTTGGTATAGTGCTTAGAACATAAAATAAATGTATAATAAATATTGGTAGTAGTTTTTATCAAACAAAATGGATATTCCTTGCTCTAGCAAAATAGATTTTATACTGTGTGTATGTGTGGAGTTTTGTATCATGCCTTTTCTAACACTTTCTAATTATTTCAAACTATTCTGTCATCTGACTGTATGGGAATTTATTTTATCATCCTAGAAATTTAGGATGTGGCTAGAAATATAGTTTGTTTTCAGTTTTTTAAACTACTGTTAATAATATTGCAATGAATATTCTTTAACTTAGTCTCTACCATATCATGATTATTTTCTCAGGATGAATTGTTGGAAGTACAATTACTGGGTCAAAGGGTATGAATATTTGGAGATTCTTGATATCTAGTTCCAAATTGTCCCCAAGATAAACTGAATCAATTCATCCTCTCTCTGACCTGGTATGAGATGTCTTATTTCTCACTCTCACAGATATGCATGTGTATGCAGGGCTTCCCTGATGGCTCAAGTGGTAAAAAACCTGCCTGCACTGCAGGAGACACAGGAGATGTGAGTTCTGTCCCAGGGTTGGGAAGATTCCCTGGAAGAGGAAATGGCAACTCACTCCAGTATTCTTACCTGGGAAATTCCATGGACAGAGGAGCTTGTGGACTACAGTCCATAGCATTGCAAAGAGAATCGGACATGACTGAGCACATGATGGATAGACAGATGGATTTATATACATATACAATTAAATTGTGATAATTTACTAGGCCAGCCCCCAAATTTTAATATTCAAGTATTACAGTATCATTTGAAGTCAGATTTGTGTGGGATGTTTAATATTAACATTGGTGATTGCATGGATAAGAAGTGCCCCTTGTATAAAAATAGTGTGCTAAAGAAACTGATATTACCCTGAAGAAGTTAAGACCAAATGCAGAAACTTCATTGCTCTTTTCAAGGATGTTAGAGGTCTCTGAGAAAGAACTGTTTCTCATGCTGTGTGTGTTTTAACTAAACAAGAGAGGCTCGGCTTCACCGACAATGAATACAAGGACAGCACAGCAACTTTCAGAAGGATGAGCCACTCAGAAAGCTCCTGAGGGAGGTGATGGATCTGGAAGCTCTTAAGAGCAGTCTGGTCACCTTCTTTCTTGGGTGCTAAAGATCAAGAGCCCTGAAGGAAGGGAGCACCCACCTGCTCACTGTGGTCTCTTCCCATCTGTGATTCTGTAGTTATTTTCATGGGGTGTTGATTTTGTGATATTTTTGGAATTGGAAATATATAGTTTTATTCCAATGTATATATCAGGTGACATTTTTGAACAGGCGAATTAAGCTCCACTTAGAACCATCTCTCTCTTTACAAGTTCAGACGCATGCAATGCAGTCTTGCCATCAGCCATCTTATTTGAAGCAGGTTAATAGCTAGCAGTGATGACCAGAGTCTTTTAAAAATAAAAATTTCTCCTTGTCTTCTTTTCATGCTTGGGCAGTGTTTTATGGAAAGGGGTATTCACTGTTTAAAACAATCTGTTTAATGACAGAGTATATAATGAAGAAATAAATAAGTGCAAAAATGTTGGATATTTTTTTTATTACTGACCAGTCTACCCTAGCTCTTCCCCCTGGATTCTTTCACACAAAGAACACATTGTTATTGGAGCCATTATGGAGCTCCTGTGCTTTGCCAGGCTCTGCGGGGCTTGAGGGAAATGGCTATAGATTGTAGCAGAAAAGTCCATCACACAGATCACATGTGACCCCACTGTTTCCAGGAAAGAATGCACTGGAACACTTCAGCTGAATAGACAGATTTTCCAAATGTTTTAAATCAGTTTTGAGACAAAAAGAGGAAGATGCTAAGAAATGGATTTGGCCTATACACGTTCGACCATGCGGTGCCCATTTCTCGGGAATGCAGACATTAGGGGCTTTCATGTGGATGGAGGACCTTAAGGGAAAAAAAAAACCCAGCCCACCACAACAATTAAGCAGCAATTGAAGAAAAGCAAGGCAAGAAAAGATGGCCCTATGTTAGTACAATAGCTCAGGGGCTTTTCATTTTGGGGCATAAAGACAGAACAGAGAATGTTGTTTTCTTTTTAAAGCTCTTTTAAAAATGGTAACTGCATCCTGCTCTTGTAGATGTATTACTTATGACATCCCAGTTTTCATCCGTTCATGATTTTACATTAGAGTTAAATCTCTGCAGCTTGAATCTCACGGCTGAGTTAGCCAGAGCCCATAAAATATTGAAACCTTTAGAGCAGCAGCCAGCCAGGTTGAGAGAAGTTCATGTCCAAAGCTGAGCTTTAGATTCTGAGACATCCCAATTGGAGTGTAGTACAGAAAAAAGCACTGATAAAATTTTCATAAAAATGAGCTAAGGATATTGCTAGCATGCTTCCCAGCATCTATATGAAAACTTAATCTGAGCTAATGGAAAGGATATGAAAGCCTTTCTCAATTCAAACACAGTCGATGCATGATTCATAAATTATTGTCAGAGAAGTGATTCAGCTCCCAGATTTATTCTCTTTTGGGTAGAAGCAACCAAAGGAAAACTGGGTCTTTTTGACCTTTAATGCCAGCAAATTTTACAGTAGAGCTGTCAATATAACCAAGTAAACTGGTCATTTCTCCAAACATCTACAAAATACCCTCATATACCCAGTGCAAGCTAATATTAACTTGGCCCACTAGGTTACTGACAGTACAACTGGAGCAGCAGATACCAAACAGCTGAGCTTTTCTGACTACACAGGACTGAATGGAATCTCTGTGTGGCCCTGTCCAGTAGCCACAGTAATTTGGGTAAAATGTTGCTTTCAGATGTTCCCTCACTTTCATGCCCTTGGGTGGTGACAATGTACTCACATAACTTGTAAAAATTATTATTATTATTATTAGCAGCTCAGTTTTACAGGCAGAGAAAAGGAGCTCAGGTTTGTGGATCATTAAAGCAATAGTGTTATATGGATGTTATGGACATTGTTCAGATTAGTGTGAAATATGTTTGAATGCAATAAGATGGAAACTTAAAACATTTGTGCATGTTGAGAAGTTTGTTAAAAGTGTTCTTTTAATCTTAAGTTTCTTCATCCATCAGATAAGTTTGAGCCCTTAAAAAATGCTAAGCATAAAAGAATCTTAAAGATTATTTAGTCCTTCTCCCCTTTAGAGCTTTAATCTTTTCTATAAAGGCTTGGAGTGGTCATGGAGTGGTCAACTAGCTTGGATTGTACAGGCTTCTTGAGAACCCTGCCCTCAGTGAGTGGTGTCTTCCTTTTAGCCAGTCACTCCAGTTAGAAGCCTAGAATCAGTTTTGATTCCTTGTCCCTTGAACAGGTTCACTCAGGATTATCATGTCTGCAAGTTCTGCCTACCAGTGTTTCTCAAAACAGTTCTGATTCCTCTCCTGTGTTGCCACAGCCTCTGTTCAGGCTTAAATCTCTCTCATTAGTGTTGTTTAAAATATCCTCCAAGTTTCCCTACCTATGATCTCTTCTTCCGATTGACCCTACATCCTAACACAATAGTGTCCTTTTAAGACAGAGCTGATTCCATTACACATGTGTTTTTAAAAGTCTTTTAAGGACCCTCATCTATTTCAGAATTAATTCCAAACTCATCACTAGGCTATTCAAGGCCCTCGCAATATAACTCTGATATACCTTATCCTGGCTCATCTGCATGCAATCATGCTCTAATCTGGAGTAGCAGACTCACTTTAGGCAAATAACAAACTTATGCCCAACCTGAGATCAACTGGGAATTTTGGGGTACAGGACACAGATTTAAGTATGTTTTGTGAAGGGTGAGTCTAATGCACAACTATGGTTGGAATTATTTCTCTTGGATGAATGGGCCACTTCCTCTTCTCTTAAACTCATGAACTTTGCTGGCTCTGTGTCTTTGTTCAACCTGTTACCATGGCCTGAAATCCCAGTCCCCTCATCTGAGACTAGAATGAAGGCAAATGGTTGTTGTTTAGAATAGTGTTTTCACAGTGGTTGGGATGTTACAGAGACTTTAAAAATCTAAAGAGATTTCGTTGGAAGGCAGGCATTGAAGGAAAGCATCATACCATATTCTGGGGACTGTTTTATGACCTGGAGATTGAGAAAAAATGTTTGGACCATAGACTGTAAGCTCCATGAGACTAAGACTCTTGTCTGTCTTGTTCCATGTTGTAACTGTAGCTGATAGAACAGTCCCCAGGATATAGCAGGTGCTCAGAAAATATTTGCTAAAAGAATGGATGTGCTTGTGAGATGCCTTTGAGATACCTGAGCAATGCTTTCCCGGAATAGTTGGCTATGCCATCAGCTCAGTCTAGCCCTCCAGTTTCTAAGATACTTCTAGAATTCTGAATCTGTTGTTTAAAGTGTAAGTGGTCTCTTAGGCCTCTGTTACTTGCAACCAGTAGGGCAGAGGTGGTGCCTATTTTTATTTACAGGAGTATGATGTCTGACCTGGAAAAGGAAATGGCAACCCACCCCAGTATTCTTGCCTGGGAAACCCTATGGACAGAGGAGCCTAGCAGGGGTCCTACAGTCTACGGGGTTGCAAAGAGTTGGACAACAATTGAGTAACTAAACAACAGAAATGATGTATGAAGGTGCCTTCACTGCTCCCAGATCCATCAGTCAATTATGAAGTGCATTCTGTGTGCCCAGTGACATGCAAAGTATTATTAAAAGTAAAAATTCAAGGTCAGTGTAAGAGTCAGTCCTCCCCTCAAAGATCTTATAATCTAGTTGAAGACTAAATCATTATAGAGTAAAATAATGGGGAGATGGAAGGCAGTCTGTCGATAACTTGATAAAAATAGTTACATGAGATATGGCTAGAAATTTAATAATAAAGATAGATATCCCTCTGCTGATATATGAAAAGCCAGACTACTTCTCCTATTTCTCATTGAGTGTGAGTGGTCAAAGGGCAAGCACAATTTAATTTGTGAGGCCAGAAGCTCCACTCAGATATTATGTTAAAATTCTGCCCTTTCTTCTGTCTCTGCCGTGATGGAGTCTTCTCTTGGTCCTGTGTGAGATACTGCTCTGAAAGAGGCCTGATGCTCATATATTCCAGGGGTTGTTAAGAGATGTTTATGTAGTCAAGTTTTGTGGATGTTGAGGACTCAGGTTTAGAGTAGTTGCCAACTGTATCTTCAAATTTAAGGTCTATGAAGTGATCCTTTAAGACAGGAAGAAAATATAAGTAATTAGGTCAACGCGAAGCCTTCCTTGCTGCATCCCCTGCAGCCTCTGATGGAGGAGAGCTTGTACTGACCACCTCCCGCCACACCAGCCCCTTTCCTGAGCCTCTTATGGCACACCCAGGAGGCCTTGAGTGTGGGAAGGGCTCGGGGGCTATTGCCAGCGTCAGGGAGAGTAGCCAAGCTATAGCAGTAAAACCAGGACAATCTTATAAGTCACCTCTGATTTTGAGAGCTGTTTCTCTCCTTAAGGGATTGTCTTACATGCCAAGATGTATAGGACACATGCGGTAGAAGTCGAGGGATGTAGAATAAGAACCAGTATGTTATTTAAATCACGCCTAGGGGAAGCAAGAAGATTCTTCTAATTAGCTTTTCAAAATCACTGTGATCACAAGACTGGGATCAGAAAAACAGGTTGAGGTATCCTTGTATACCTGTGTTCAGAACATTTCAAAACACTTACTGTAATTGTGCCACATCAATAGAGCTGCTATTTGAAGAGCCGGTAGAAAGAAAATTCTAGTGTGTGGTTAAATGTTGGTCTTTGTGCTAGAAGATTAAAGAGAACAATCTCTTGTTTATGCCCCTTTTCCACATAGGGCATATAATTGTATTAGTAGCATTTCTGAACTCCTTAAAAGCTATACCTTCTTTCAGTTGATTTTTTTTTTAAACCCCGAAATCAGATTCTCACCTGAAAAAAAAAAAATCTAAGTAAAAGCCCTGGGAAGCAGGGATTTTCTTGCGTATGGACTCCTTCCACTGTAGCAGAATCTGAGGCTATTTGGTCTCAGGGTGTCTGTCACTTATAGACTTAGATTTTACGAGCACTGACCTCATTTGCTTCCTTTGTTTTTAATTGCCCAAGCAGCAGTGAAAAAGGAGGCGAAGAATACCATTACTGCTCGCCAAGTTAACATACATAAATGGCACTGTTATATGGGGAGGCTGTAATAAGTCATGTGACAGAGAGCAAAGGCAGCCCAGCGTGCAAAGGGAGCAATTTTCTGCCCCGCAAACAGCACTTCAGGTGCTGTCGTTCATCTTTCTGTGACTTGCTCTGTCAAAGTCTGCCCAGAGCAGAGGTGTTCAGGGACCCAACAGGCCATAAGTGTCCAGCTGAAAAACCTGGGAGATATCCCCAGGCCCTAGGAGTTCACTTTTTCAGTTGCACTGATTTACTTCAGAATGCTCCTTCAGGGAATTTCTGCCTTCCATGGCTTTACTTTCCCATTTC
Source organism: Bos javanicus (assembly GCF_032452875.1). Lineage (NCBI taxonomy): Eukaryota > Metazoa > Chordata > Mammalia > Artiodactyla > Bovidae > Bos > Bos javanicus. The sequence continues at coordinate 53,226,063 of NC_083870.1, forward strand.
CTTTCTTGTCATCTTTAAAAATCCATTAAAGATCACGCAGGCAGTTTCTGCAGGCTCCAATTTCTGAGAGTTTCTGTCGCTTAATAAAATGCACCCTTTCAGGAGGCTGTATTCTTCTTCGTGCTCTCAGGGTCTGGATGCTATTAAGACTTTTAATTAGAGGTGGTGATCATAGATCAAGAAAGGCAAAGATGGCTGAAATTCTCAGGGAAGGCAATATTTCTCCATCCAGGGATCTAAAATGGCCTCTTGGCTCACAGAGCCAGTATTGAAACCTAACTATGGATTATCAAAAAGGAAACAAAATTAAAATATACTCCCCACCCCTACCCCCACCAATGTCCCCCTAATCATTCATTTTGAAGGCCTCCAATTGCCAAGGTTAAGTATATATTGTTAACACCCATTGAAGGCTGCTTTAGGAAGAAAAATTCAGGTTTTAATTTGTTTGCAAATCCAATTTCCAAATGTACTCCTTAGCCAGCAAAGCCCAGATAGCTTCTGCAATCTTGCCCATATTTTCTTTCCTCCCACTGAGTCTTCTGTCTACAGCCTTCCATATAATTCCTTTGCTGTATAATATGTATGCAGCATTCTCCACAAATACAGGAAGATTATATTCAAATGCCACCTTACCGATCATATCATATTAATTCAGATTTGTCTATCAGTTTGTATGGTTGCTGCTTTGCCTTAGGTATTATAATAACAATACCTCACCTGTCATATCCCACTAGCTCTGACTCACCTAGAAAATTGCTCTAATACTGCTTCGGATCTCACAGACCTTTTTTATTAAAAAAAATGTTTTTTTGTACAAGCTTACCTATTACAGCACAATAATTGAACTTTTATTGGAAGCCTCCACATATATTTTTATAATACACTTGTTCTAGTCCAGCAATTGGTATATGTTGATTCTGCAGCAGACTGAATTGTTCAAAGACAGTCTTTTTTGCTCATCTGTAAAAACATCTTGCTCCGTTTTCTAACTACTGCCAATCTCTATTTGGTTAGCTTCAGTAAGTAATATTTTCAAACAGATGAGCAGCTATTCAAAGTGTTATTTATTTGGGGATTTTAATATTAGGCAATATTATATGGCTGTATGAAAAGATGTCTGAAAGTCTCAGGTTGAAAATCTGAGCTTAATATTTCATTTCTTGTGACAAACATTTAAATGTACATGTTCAAAAACAAAATACAATTCCTCTGAAACACAGTTTTCAGAGAAATTCAAATGTGGCAAATGCCAAATAGAGATTGAAAAAATAATAATATAGATGGACTTTGCATTAATGAATTTTTTTTTTTAATCGTAAAAGCTGGTTAAGTAATTTTCAAGGATCCACAGCCAGTGTCAGGGCTTATTGAACTCTGGTTGCTTTAACATGGCATGCTGAATTAGAAGAAGGCTACCACCTTTTAAGTGCTATGTAATGAAAACAAATGAAATATTTCAAGCCTGCCACTGCTTTATAGGGTATGCCATCTTCTAGAGAGAAGAGAACAAACACCATCTCATTGGCTAGAAAGCCGTCACCAATGTCTTTTCACATAATTAAACTGGACATGTTTTAGAAAACTGAAATGACAAAGATACACTTTTCAGCTGCAGATAGTGTTCAATGGCATTATCAATTGCAGAGATTCCAAGGTTTGCATGCTAATTGAGGGAAGGTGTTAATTCGAGTACTTTAAGCTTCATTCACAAGCTTGTTTACATGCTTTGTTCCACCTGGACCTGTTTGGAGGTTTGTCAAAAACCTAACAAGCAGAAAAAGATTGCATCTGAAAATGCACGTGCATGTTTAATTAAGCCAGGGCCACTGAACATTCCTCAATATATTTAGCTGGTGAGGTTTAAGTGCCATCAGAACATCAGGCACTATCACCTTTTGAAGTATTGCCGAATCTTTAATATTTAAAGCACAAAGCAAGCTGTAATAAAAAATTCTAGCAGACCCTAGAAGATTAAAGATGCTTTATAAATGTGACAGTTTGTAAATGGAATACCGGTATTAAAGGTTCCCCCCAATATTTCACAGCATATTTTTCAGGTGTATGCTAAATTATGAATACAATTAAGTAGCTATAATTATTCTCCAGGAGTGGACAGCAAATTTAAATGCCTACAAAACCTACAATTAGCTGCAGAATAGGGATTTATAATATGGTGGCCTGAGTGGGCAAGGTAAATCTTCCTAGCAGGTATCAATGAAAACTCAAATCTAGTGAAAACTTCACTCACCCCATCTGACCTGGGTCTTGTAGGAATCTGAAGCCAGCGATGGTCCTGGATGAGTGCACAGCAGCAAAGCAGATGTGTTGGGACAGAATTAACTAGGGCTGTGATATCTGAAGGTTTGTGTCTTAGGAACCAAATTCACAATCACCATTAGACAAAAGAGCTCTGTGATTTGTGTCTTTGGAGCACTGATTTGATCACACACAAGCAGTGCCCAGCATACAGAGTAAGTGCTAAGCAAGTACTTGTGGTATGATTGAATGAATGAATAATAAATGTAAAATGATATTCTTATTCTAATGCTCAATATTTTCATGAAATGAATTTCCCTGGAAACTACATTTAGCTTAAATTTGACAAGTCCAGGAAAAAGTAGGGAGAATAGGGGTGTTTTATTGTTTTTTAAATTATCAAATACTTCCTTAGGAAGTGAGATAAACCATGGGTCTTACAGGAATAAGCAGTTATTGTTCAGTCGCTAAGTCCTGTCCAACTCTTTACGACCCCATGAACTGCAGCACACCAGGATTCCCTATCCTTCACTATCTGCCAGAGTTTACTCCAGGCGGCTGAGAGGATAAAGAATCTACCTACAATGCAAGAGACCAAGTTCAATCCCTGGGTCAGGAAGATCCCCCAGAGAAGGGAATTGACTACCCATGACAGTATACTTGCCTAGGAAATCCCTTGGACAGAGGAGCCTGGTGGGCTACAGTCCATAGAGTCACAAGAGAGTCAGACACGACTGAGCAACTAACAAGAATAAGCATTGCTGTGCTACTAATCACCTCTGGGAGCTTGGCCCATTCACTGAATCACAATCAACTTCAGTTTCCACACCTATAAAGGAGGGATAATAATCTCTTTTGTAAGAATTAAATGAGACAATGAATGAAAAGCCTTCTGGTGCAGACACAGAGGAATGCTTCATAAGTAAAAGCCTTTCACTGAGAAAAGCAGCACAGGTTAGTAGTTAAATACAGAGAAGCACACTGGCCCATGACCACCTGGGCTTGAGTTCTGGCTCTGCTTTTCTACTCACTAACCTAGGGCAAGTTATTTGATCAGCCTGTGTGTTAGTTTTTCTGTCTATAAAATAGGGATAACAATTGAACCTATCCCATAGGGTTTTATGAAAATTAAATGAGTTACTAAACTGCACTTTGGAAAGGACCCAGTAGAAGCCTCTGTCATTACTTTCACAGCTTCTAGATGGCCTTCATCTAACGCAAAGAACTGGCATGGGCCTCAAGCCTCAGGATGGGTTTTTCCAAAGTCCTGAAAAATAATGCAGCTATTGGGAAATTTTTCTCAGTATTGAGAAAAAAATCTTCTTGGCTGTTTACCTCAGCAAGGAAAGCTTCTGTCCCTTCTCACCTGCCCTGCTGAGACTCTGGGGCCCTTCCCAGTCCGTTTAGATGACTGATGATAGCAGCTTTTGAGTATTAAGAACCTGCTGGCTGCAAGTGCTCTACAAACATCTCATGGATCTTCAAAACAACTCCATGAAGAAGGCCTCACTATTATCACCATTTTACAAATGAGGAAACTATTTGCCTAAGATCATACAGCCAGTAAAGGGTGGAGCCAAGGCAAGACAACAAGGGAGTGACAGAGGATGTGATAATTGGATGGCATCATCGACTCAGTGGACATCAGTTTGAGCAAACTCCAGGAGATAGTGAAGGACAGGGAAGCCTAGTGTGCTGCAGTCCACGGGGTCACAAAAAGTTGGACACAACTGAAAGACAACAAAAAGGCTCAACCCAATCAGTCTATTACTGAGCCCATTATTAGTAATATGAGCCCATATTACTAACCACTAAGCTCTACTGTCTTTTTGTAGGGATGTGTGTGTGATTGCTTAGAAAATATGACTGTATTTTACCTGAGTTCTAGTGAGTCTTGGTAAAACAGGAGGGAATGGAGCATAGACTTTAAAAGAATGACATAGCCAGAGAACACGACATAAAGTGATTAGAACCAAATGGGTTCAAGTTGGTGGATAAGTCAACTTCCACTAGACCTGAGCCTCAATATACACTCACAGCAACATATCAGCAAGCTACATGCATGACACACCCGCCAGCACCATGACAGCTTCAGGGCCAACTATCAAAGACCAAAGAGTGGGTGGTGGCCCAATTCCTAGAAATCCCTTCCCCCCAATAGTTGGAATAATCCTCCCACTCATTAGCCTATGAAATTATCCAGCCCATAAAAACTAACCATGCCATATTTCAAGGTCACTCTCGCCATCTGAGATGGCCCACACTCTGTGGAGTATGTTTCTCTCTAAATAAATCCACTTCTTACTGATCACTTTGTCTTTCACTGAATTCTTTCTGCAATGAAATATTAAGAACCAGAGCTTCATTAAGTCCTGAAACCAGATGTGTGATCTCAGTTAAAACATCAAGGGTTCAAGCTCCAATTTGAGTTACACAGTTTCACTGGTAGGATGATAATCACTGCTCATATTCATGTATATTTAATTAGAGAATATGCTGTGTGTATGTGGGGTTGTGTGTGTACAATTACTTCAAGATGTCTGATGAAACAGAACTTAAAATTCTTTTTGCAGGAGAAGCAGAAACTAAGAGTGAAGTTTAAATGGGTGGGAAATTTTGTGTAAGGGCCAAATTTTCTTTCTCCTAGAAAGAAAGAAATTAAAATCTAGGCCTTTTGGTTTTTGAGATATAGCCTTATTAGACCTAGTCTGATAGACTTAAGATGATCTGGGATAAAGCTTTCTACTGGAAATATATACCCAGAGAGTATTCTCTCCATTAAGAAGTCTATATTGATGACTTTGTTCAGAGCAAGATCCTTTAGGCTGGGACTGGGCAGGAAGGAAAAGAACTGGTTTCTACGAAATGCATGACCGACATAAGAGATATCATTTGACTCAGCTACCTGACCTGGTGGTCATTCTTTAGAAACAGTGCCTGAACAGTGAAAGTGCAATGATGACTCCTAACATCAGGAGACCAGATGTAGTAAATTGTTTTAGCGATGGCCCCCACTCTGTTCATGCTTTCTTGTATCCGTTGCCTGAGGTTGTCCCTTCTCATGTTGGTTCTGAGCTTGGTCATGTGACTGTGACTTGCTTCAGCCAATTGGCAATGACAAATGTGAAGTAAGCAGAGACTTAAAAACAACTTGCATGTGGGGGCTTGTCCTCTTGTTCTTAGGTGCCTGCCATGATGGGAAAGACCCTGGATTAATCTGCTGGCTGGTGAGGAGTGAGTAGCACAACCCAACTGTCAAGCAGGAATGAAGCCCCCCTAGATCATCCAGTTCTTCGTTGCCGTGCCAACCCATCACAGATGACTGGTAAAGCCCAGCAGAGATCCAGATGGGAATTAAGGCCCTCCCCAATAATCATGAATTAAATATATGTTTTAAGCACTAAGTTTTGTGTGTTTGTTATATGGCACAAGCAGACTAACACTGTACAAAGGACTGAGCACATTCCATAACAAAAACCAAGATGGATAGGATTGGTTTATGAGTTGACCTGTGGGTAGAAGCTGGAAAAAATGGCAGGAAAACTGCTGTAGCAACCTGGAGCCTAATGCCATGATTAGATGAGACTTTGGAAGGTTTTGAGATCGAATGTGTTTGTATGCGAAATGAACATAAAATAGGATTAAAGAAAAGATTATGATTGATTATTAAGTATTAACCTCTAATTTGTTCATGCCTCTTTTTATCAAAACTCTTGGGTGCCTCATATAAACTCTGAGGTTTTGGTAAACCTCACGCTGCCTCTGGGTTTCACTGTATGGCTTGCTTTGGCCTATGATAAAACAGTGTAAGTGTTATACAAGCAGTCTTGAGAACTGCTTGTACATTGAGGCTTTACCTCTGTTGCTGATTGTGGATCTTTGTTGCCATATGAAGACTTCTTTGCTAGCCTACTAGATGATGTGAGACATCCTGCCTGTTGCCCCCAGTCCCTCCCAGCATTGTTGGCAAAGTGATGTCTCTGCTTTTGAATATGCTACCTAGCCCCTAACTATGTACAAAAGAATTGCCCAACTGACTAACAGAGTCATGAGATAATCCTGTAGTTACTTGCTCTAAGCCACTAAGTTTTGAAGTAGTTTGTTTTGCAGCAAGAGCTAACTGATACAGCAAATGAATTTTGGCAAGGAATTTGTTGTTGTTGTTCAGTTGTGTCTGACTCTTTGTGTCCCCAAGCACTGTAGCATGCCCGGCTCCTCTGTCCTCCGCTGTCTCCTGCAGTTTGCTCAGCTTCATGTCCATTGTGTCAGTGATGCTATGTAACTGCTCATCCTCTACCAGTCCCTTTTCCTTTTGTCTTAAATCTTTCCCAGCATCAGGGTCTTTTCAAATGAGTCAGTTCTTCACATCAGGTGACTAAAGTATTAGAGCTTCAGCTTCAGCATCAATCCTTACAGTGAATAATCAGGGTTGATTTCCTTTAGGATTGACTGGTTTGATCTCCTTGTGGTTCAAGGGACTCTAAAGAGTTTTCTCCAGCACCACAATTCAAAAGCATCAGTTCTTTGGCATTCAGCCTTATCATCCAATTCTCACATCTGTACATAACTTTGACTATATGGATCTTTGCTGGAAAAATGATGTCTCTGCTGTTTAATACAGTGTCTAGGTTTGTCATAGCTTTCCTTTCAAGGAGTAAGTGTCTTAATTTTATGGCTAAGGTCACTGTCCACAGTGACTTTAGAGCCCAAGAAAATAAAATCTGTCACTGCTTCCACTTTTCCCCTTTCTATTTCCTGTGAAGTAATGGGACTGGTTGCCATGATCTTAGTTTTTTAATGTTGACTTTCAAGCCAGCTTTTTTACTCTCCCCTTTCACCATCATCAAGAGACTCTTTAGTTTCTCTTCACTGTCTGCCATTAGAGTGGTATCATCTGCATATCTGAGGTTGTTGATATTTCTCCCAGCAATCTTGATTCCAGCGTGTGATTCACCCAGCCCAGCATTTTGCATGATGTACTCGGCATATCAGGTAAATAAATAAGGTGACAGTATATAGCCTTGTCATACTCCTTTCCCAGTTTTGAACTGGTCAGTTGTTCCTTGTCTAGTTCTAACTGTTGCTTCTTGACCCACATACAGGTTTCTCAGGAGACAGATAGGGTGGTCTGGTATTCCCATCTCTTTAACAGTGTTCCACAGTTTGTTGTGGTTAACACAATCAAAGGCTTTAGTGTAATCAATGAAGCAGAAGTAGATATTTTTTCTGGGACTCCCTTGCTTTCTCCATGATCCAAAGGATGTTGGCAATTTGATCCCTAGTTCCTCTGTCTCTTTGCAACCCAGTTTGTACATATTAAAGTTCTCAGTTCATGTACTGCTAAAGCCTAGCTTGAAGGATTTTGAGCATAACCTTGCTATCATGTAAAACAAGCGTGGTAGTTTGAACATCCTTTGGAACTGGAATGAAAACTGACCTTTTCCAGTCCTGAGGCCACTGCTGTTTTCAAAATTTGCAGACATATTGAGTGCAGCACTTTAACAGCATCATCTTTTAGGATTTTATATAGCTTAGCTGAAATACCATCACCTCCACTAGTTCTGTTCCTAGTAATGCTTCCTAAGGCACACTTGACTTCACACTCCAGGCTGTCCATCTGTAGGTGAGTGAACACAAAACATTTTTTTTTGTTGTTTTGTTATCTGGATCATTAAGACCTTTTTAGGTATAGTTCTTCTGTGTATTCTTGCCACCACTTCTTAATATCTTCTGCTTCTGTTATGCCCTTACCATTTCTGTCCCTTATTATGACCATCCTTATATGAAATGTTCCCTTGATTTCTCCAATTTTTCTGAAGAGATCTCTAGTCTTTTCCATTCTATTGTTTCCCCTATTTCTTTGCATTGTTCTTTTAAGAATGCCTTCTTATCTCTCTTTGCTTTTCTCTGGAACTCTGCATTCAGTTGGGTATGTATTTCCCTTTCTCCTTTGCCTCTTACTTCTCTTCTTTCATCAGCTATTTGTAAAGCCTTCTCAGACAACCGCTTTGCCTTCTTGCATTTCTTTTTCTTTGGGATGGTTCTGGTCACTGCTTCCTGTACAATGTTACACACCTCTGTCCATAGTTTTTCAGGCACTCTGTCTACCAGATCTAATCCCTTGAATCTATTTGTCACCTCTACTGTATAATCCTAAGGGATTTGATTTAGGTCATATCTGAATGGCCTAGTGGTTTTCCCTGCTTTCTTCTATTTAACCCTGAATTTTACAACAAGGAGGCCATGATCTGAGGTACAGTCAGCTCCAGGTGTTATTTCTACTGACTGTATAGAGATTTTCCATCTTTGACTGCAAAGAGTATAATCAGTCTGATTTTGGTATTGACCATCTGGTAATGTCCATGTGTAGAACTGGCTCTTCTGTTGTTGGAAGAGGGTGTTTGCTATGATCAGTGTATTTTCTTGGCAAAACTCTGTTAAACTTTGCCCTACTTCATTTTGTACTCCAAGGCCAAACTTGTTTGTTACTCCAGGTATCTCTTGACTTCCTACCTTTGCATTTCAATCCCTATGATGAAAAGGGTATCTTCTTTTGGTTTTAGTTCTGGTCTTTTAGGTCTTCATAGAACTGGTCAGCTTTAGCTTTCTCAGAATCAGCAGTTGGGGCATAGACTTGGATTACTGTGATATTGAATGGTTTACCTTGGAAATGAACTAAGATCATTCTGTCATTTTTGAGATTGCATTGCATTTTTGACTTTTTCGTTAACTATGAAGGCTACTCTATTTCTTCTAAGGGATTCTTGCTCACAGTAGTAGATATAATAGTCATCTGAACTAAATTCTCCCATTTCCGTCCATTTTAGTTCACTGATTCCTAAGATGTCGATGTTCAATCTGGCTGTCTCCTGCTTGATCATGTCCAATTTACTTCGATTCATGACCCTAACATTCCAGGTTCCTATGCACTATTGTTCTTTACAACATCAGACTTTACTTTCAACACCAACCAGACACATCCACAGCTGAGCATCATTTCAACTTTGGTCCAGCCACTTCATTCTTACTGGAGCTGTTAGTAATTGCCCTCCACTTTTCCCCAGTAGCATATTGGACACCTTCAAACGTGGGCACCTCATCTTCTATCTATCATATCTTTTATCATATTTTCTATCACCATCATATCTTTTTGCCATTTCATACTGTCCGTGGGGTTCTCCAGGTAAGAATACTGGAGTGGATTGCCATTTCCTTCTCCAGTGGACCATGATTTGTCAGAACTTTTCACTATGACTAGTCTGTCTTAGGTGGCCCTGCATGACATGGCTTATAGCTTCATTGAATCACGCGAGCCCCTTGCCATGATACGTCTGTGATCCATGAGGGGGTTGGCTATGAATGCTATGCTATGCTAAGTCACTTCAGTCGTGTCCAACTCTGTGAGACCCCAGAGATGGCAGCCCACCAGGCTCCCCCGTCCCTGGGATTCTCCAGGCAAGAACACTGGAGTGGGCTGCCATTTCCTTCTCCAATGCATGAAAGTGAAAAGTGAAAGTGAAGTCCCTCAGTTGTGTCCGACTCTTAACGACCCCATGAACCGCAGCCTAACAGGCTCCTCCGTCCATGGGATTTTCCAAGCAAGAGTACTGGAGTGGGGTGCCATTGCCTTCTCCTGGCTATGCATATACAAGGCCAAATAAACAATGAATGAGTAGCATGGTTCTTTCTGAAGAAACAGCGCCTCTGGAACCTATACTAATTTAAGTGGCATTTGTTAATCATCACTAATATAACACTGAACGATAAACCTCCTTTTCCTTTTGCGACTCCCATACCTGGAAATTACTGCTAGAACATGAAATCATTATTGCAGAGGCCAAGGATTCATTCCATCATTTATGTGTTAATTTATTAATTGAGCAAATATTTTTATCTCTTTTTGTGCTACGTCCTGTGCATACAATAGTAGAAAAACCAAGACAGTTTCTAGGAAACTGCCTTCAAGGATCATACACACAGATGAGAGGGATAATAAACAAACATTAGATAATATAGTCATGTGTTTTCATAGGCAACAACGTCTGACAATAGCCATTGTGAAGTGCAGCTTTGAAGAGAGAGAATGAGTTCCTGAGAACTAGATAATATTTAGTATTGGAAAATAATTTAAATATTAAAATTAATGGTCACTTATTAATAGCACCATGATAAAGCAGGTCAGACCAGAGAGAGAGAGAGATAGAGGTTGATTTTGTACAGTAAACTGGAACCATATAGTAAATACTTTTGGATAACCATTTTTATTAAATAATACATTTTTCTATGTGATTAAATATTGTCATAAAACAGGATTTTTGACACCTTATTGTCCATAATATAAATTTACTGTAGTATATTTCATAAATCACCCAGATAGATTCTTTTTTCAAAAATTTTTGTAAGTAATGTAAAAATAAACATCTTGTGTAAGATCCTTTTTCTTATCATTTTCTTAGAGTTTTCTGTATTTATACTCATTTTTAAATTGTTGAGTATCTATTACAAAATTGTCTTCCAAAAATTGTATCAATTTATACTTCCAATCTCATTCTATGAGATTTGGAGCCTATATTTTTAAGTGGAATTCATTTAGCTACTTTCCTCATAAAAATACTGCCATGTTCTTTCTACCAAGTCAAGTTTACTACATACAACAAATGCTTTTAATTGAGTTTTGAAAGAAGTCATTTCAGTGAAAACATAATATCTACCTGCTATATACCACTTGTACCATTATCTTGCCATAGTTAAACAGGAGTAAGGAAACAAGAAAGTCACAGAAGGGACCTAGATTACACAAAGCATATATACCAGGATACTTCTTGAGAAAAATAATAACACTGGAAAAGTTTTTACATCAAGAGTCAGAAATCATCTTAGTTTGACTCAGTTCTGCCACTGGCCAATTGTAATTACCAATAATGACTAATACTTTTTGGAGTTATTACAATATGTCAAATAATACCTTAGCTATTTAAAAATGTACTGCCTCATTTAAATTTTATAGCTATCCTACTTACTATTTTTCTTCCAATTTTACAAATGAGAATTCTGGAACTCTAAAAAGGAATGTCAATTTTCCAAGGTCTCGGAAGTATTGAGTTTCAGGGCCATGATTAAATTCTAGTTCTGTGTGACTCTTGTCCATAGCTTTTACCTATAGTGTCATACTGCTAGCTGACTGATGAGCGACAAATCACTTACTCTTTCTAGGGTCCAGTTTATTCATATCTAAAACAAGGAATTCAAACTGGATGACCTCTAAATTCCTCCCATCTGTAGCATTTTAAGATTCAAGCATTCTATGTTAAGAATATTATCCGCTCAGTAAATAGAGCTTGAAAAATCTTGACCAAACATTGTAGTAGGTTTGAAACTCTTCCTTTAGATAAAAACTTTCCAACTCTAAACCCCTAATATCTTTTAAGTATAAAGTAACTGTGTTCTGACTTTCAAACCTCAGATTCAGTATTATCCCTCTCCCTATTTCCTATCTATTTCTGCCTCTCTGCTTTTAAAAGGAAAAAAAAGGAAAAATAAAATACATCTTTTGAGGTGAGAAGAAGAGACTTGAAAATGTATGGCTTCCAATTCCACTGTAGCAGGGGTTGTAAACTTAAATATCTACTGAGAAATTTGTTTTTAAAATAAATGCATGAATTGACCCAGAACTTAGAAATACATATTCTTTTCAAGTAGACATGTGACATTTACCAAAATTTACTATTTTTTAGTCTATAAAAGGGGCTTCCCTGGTAGCTCAGCTGGTAAAGATTCTGCCTGCAATTCAGGAGACCCTGGTTCAATTCCTGGGTCAGGGATAGGCTACCCACTCCAGTATTCTTGGGCTTCCCTGGTGGATCAGATGGTAAAGAATTCACCTGCAATGTGGGAGATCTGGGTTCTATCCCTGAGTTGGAAAGATCCCCCTGGAGGAGGGCATGGCAATCCACTCTAGTATTCTTGCCTGGAGAATCCCATGGACAGAGGAGACTGGCAGGCTATAGTCCATGGAGTCACAAAGAGACAAGACTGAGTGACTAAGCACAGAACAGCACAGTCTATATGACAAGTTTCACAAACTTAAATGGATTAATATGATTTAGAGTATGTTCTTTCACTAAAGTAGAGCTAACTTGAAATCACTAATATATAGATAGTTAATAAATTCCCCAAATTTGGAAAGTACAGAAAACTCATTTTAATAACCTGAGGATCCAACCCAAGGAAGTAATCACAATTAGCAAACAGTATTAAGTGGATAGTAAAAATGTAGCATATCAAATTGTGTTGCTGCTGCTGCTGCTGCTAAGTCACTTCAATCATGTCTGACTCTGTGTGACCCCATAGACGGCAGCCCACCAGGCTCCCCCATCCCTGGGATTCTCCAGGCAAGAACACTGGAGTGGGTTGCCATTTCCTTCTCCAATAAAATTGTGTTGGACACAGGTAAAACCATGCCTAGGTGAATATATATGATTAAGTATCTATCTCAAGAAATTGGAAAAAAGCAGAAAATTAAATAATGAAAATTAAACCATTATAATGAAATAGAAAAAGAAATATTCAATGGGAAGGATTCATGAAACTAAAAGTTGGTTCTTTGCAAAGACTAATAAAATTATAAGCACCTGGGAAACCTATTCAAGAAAATAAGAAAGCATAGGTTACCAAAATCTTGGATAAAAAAGTAGATAATAGCACAAATTCTACAGATATTAGAAAGAGAATAAAAGGATATTTGGATAACTTTAAGGCAATACATTTGCAAATGTAAATGAAAGGAATAAAATTTTCAAATAACACAATTTACCAAAACACTCACAATTATTAATAGAAACAGAAAATCTGAATAGCCCTAAATATGTTGAAGAGACTGACTTAATAATTTAAAACCATCATACAAAGAAAATTCCAGGCCCAGATGACTTCATCTGTGACTTTGCCCAAATATTTAAGGCATAAAAATAAATCAATTTTACAAAAACTCTTCCAAAGAGCAAAAAATTAAAGAACACTTTCCAGTTTATTTCATGAGCTAGCATAATCCTGAAAGCAAAATCTGACAGACATCAGAAGAAAAAAAAAATATGGAATAGTATCTCTAAGAACATAGATGCAAAAAAACCAAACTGTTAGCATATAAAATCCACCCGCATATGTAGAGGTGATGTTGCTGAAACTCAACCTCTCTTCACCGATGCTGGGTAGATAGAGTTTTGGGTGAAGTACAAAAGAGTAGCTTTTATTGCTTTGTCAGGCAAAGGGACCATGGTGGGCTAATGCCCTCAAGACTGTGTAATCCACCCTGGAGTGGGCAGTGAGGAGTTTTATAGCATTCAGGGAGCAGGGCATGATCAGCTCATGGACACTTCTTGCATTCATTGGCATCACAGTAAAGTTTCAAGCATCATCAATTTTTCTGGCTTCAACCAGTCTAGGGTCTCTGTTCTTGTGGTCATCAGTTTTCATCTGGAGGGAGTCCACTTCCTATAAAAACAACCTAGATGTGTGTCAGGCCTTTATCTGTATCTTTCAGGGAAGTGAGAGTTTTGTAATTCTGCTGTGTGGCAGACTTACAGTCTAAATTGACACCAGTTTCCCAGCCCAACAGCTACTCTTTGTTCCTATATCTTCAGTTTCCCAACCATTAAGTCTTGAGGCTGCATTTTACTTCAAAAGACAAGGGCCTTGTACACAGTTTCAGTGATATATCATGACTAAGTGGGATTTATTCTAGGAATGAAAGATTGAAATGAGGTTTGAAAATTGTATTAATGTATTAATTGTGTTAGCTTACTAAAAAGAAAAACAATGAGATCATCTCAACAAATACATAAAAATCAGTTGGTAAAGTCAACATCTGTTTAGATAAAAATGCTCATCAGACAAATCTATTAATATATACAGATGTGCTCACTCAGTTGTGTCTGACTCTTTGCGACCTCATGGACTGTAATCCACCAAACTCCTCTGTCCATGGGATTTTCCAGGCAAGAATATTGGAGTGGGTTGCCATTTTCTCCTCCAGAGGATCTTCCTGATCCAGGGATTGAACCCACATCTCTTGTATCTCCTGCACTGGCAGGTGGATTCTTTACCACTGAGCCAGCTAGGAAGCCCATTGATACAGAAAGCAACTGTTTTTCTATGTATAAGCAACAAAATATTAGAAAATGAACATTTTAAAATACAAAGAATTTAAATACCAAGGAAAAGACTCCAACAAAAGATTTGCTGAGTCTGTTAAAGAAAAATAAAACTTGTTGATGAGAGAAATTAAAGAAAATTATTTTAAAAAGGAGGGTTGTATCATATTCATGGACTGTAATAGTCATTAATGCAATATGTCAAAGTTCCCCAAAACTGACTTACAAATTCAATATAATCCCACATGATATCTCTCTAGTTATTTTTCTACACCTTGAAAAGCTAACTGGGGCTTTTCTGGTGACTCACTTGTAAAGAATTCATCTACGAATGCAGGTGACGTAGGTTCGATCCCTGGTCCTGGAAGATCCCACATGTGGGACAACTAAGCCCATGCGCCACAACCACTGAGCCAGCACTTTGGAGCCTGTGAGCAGTGACTGCTGAGCCCACGCGCCACAACTACTGAAGCCTGCACAACTAGAGCCCGTGCTCTGCAACAAGAGAAGCCACGGCAATGGGAAGCCTACACACCACAACTAGAAAGGAGCCCCTGCTTCCCACCACTGGAGAAGGCATGCAAGCAGCAACAAAGACCCAGCGAGGCCATCAAAAAATAAATAAATCTTAAAGAGAAAAAGTAACTCTAAAATTTATATGGAAATGCAAAAGAGCAAGAATTATCAAGACCAGAGGTCAGTAAACATTTTTGGTAAAGGGACAGATAGCAATTATGTTAGGGTTTGTGGCCCAGGCTATCCCTATGGCAACTACCCGATCCTGCCATTGTAGTCAGAAAGCAGCCATAAACAATATGAAATTGACAGAGAACAGTTGCTTTCCAATAATGCTTTATTTACCAAAACAGTTGTTGGTTCTACTGGTCATAGCTTACCAACTCCTGACCAGGATAATGTTGAAAAAGAAGGAAAAAATTGCAGGATTTAAACTGCAGGGTATCAAGACAAAATTACAGTATGGAGACAGTTTGGTAATGACTCAAAATAGACTAATGAAATAAGAGTCCACAAACAAACCCACACATAAATGGACACCTGATCTACAACAAAGGTAGCGTTGCTAAGCCCATAGACAGCCGTTTTTCCCTTAAGTAATCCAACCCAAATGTATACAATGTTTTAAAATGTTGGCAAAACCAATACAATATTGTAAAGTAAAATAAAATTAAATTTAAAAAAATCTTATAAAATGTTGGCTCCAAATCTAAGTGGCCTATTAATGTGTACACGGAATGAAAAGCCTCCAGCGGCCATGACTAAAGATGTGGTTTCTGTGGTTAGCTTACAGTAGATAGTAAAGCCCGAAAATCATTAGCCATGATTCCCCAAGGTAACAATCAGTAGAGCTCTTGTGAACATCCATGTCACAGTTATGGTTAAACAGCAGAAACATTTTATGATGAGTAGTGACTTTTCATGTGTGTGTGAAATGAAAGACTTGCCTGCCTTGTGTGTTCAAATTATTTGTGCTTTGCCTGGCATATAGATGGCATATTTGTTCAGATATTTGTTCATCTATTTCAGTAGTCTAAATTAAAAGTTACCTAAACAAAATCTAACATTTCTTCCATATAAGGATCTGTGCTGGGACAAGCTCCAAGGGTTGAGTGACCCTCCATGGGCTTCCAGATTCCCAGGGTTCTCTTGTCTGGTTCTCTGTCTCTAGGACTCATGGCTCAAACGTGATACATCTGGGATTCTTACTCAAATGCCAAATTAGATTCATTAGGTCTGGGAATGGGATCTGAGTTGCAACATTTCTAATAATCTCTCCAGTGATGCCAGCATGACAGCTTAGAGACCACACTTAGAGCCCACACATCAAAATTACACTTAGAAATTATATTAGTTATGGTGGCTGCTATAACAACCACAAACCGTGGCTTAAAACAACAGAGATGTATTCTGTCATAGTTCTGGAGGTCAGAAGTCCGGAATCAACATCATTGAGTTGGAATCAGGATGTCAGCCGGACTATGCTCCTTCCGTCCAGAGGTTCTAAAAGAGAATCCACTCCTTGCCTTTTCCAGCTTTGGCCAGCTTTTGCCATATTCTGTGGCACCAAAGGAACCAGCTCTGCTGACACCTTGATTTAGACTTATTTCAGACTTTTGACTTTCAGAACGATAAGAGAATAAATTTGTACTGCCTTAAGCCATTGAGTTTATGGTAATTTGTTATAGCAGCAAAAGGAGGCTGATGCACCAGTAAACCCACGCTGCATAATTGGGATTTTAGCTATTGTGAACAATGCTATTAAATATGTCTTTGAAATCCTGATCTTAATCTTTAAGGTATATACCCAGAATTGGAATTGCTGAATCATACAGTAATTCTATTTTTTATTTCTTGATGAACCACCACACTATTTTCCATACCTGCACCATTTTATATTCTCACCAACCGTGCACAAGGGTTTCAGTTTCTCCATAACCTTGCCAGTATTTATTTTCTTTTTTCCCTTTTCTTCTGTTTAGGATAATAGTTATCCTAATAGGTATGAGTTGGCATCTCATAGTTTTGATTTGCATTTCTCTAATGGTTAATGATGTTGAGCATCTTCTCATGAACATGGTGGTCATTTGTATATCTTTAGAGAAATGTGTGTTCAACACCCCCCTTTTATTTTTAAATTAGCAAACATCATTTTTTAGTGTAGTTGTAGGTTCAGAGAAAGTTTGAGTGGAAGGTGTAGGAATTCCTACACATGTACAGCCTCCAACTTCCCTCATCAGAGTGGCACATGTGTTGCAGTTGATGAACCTACATCAACAAATCATCATACAAAGTTCATAGTTTACATTAGAGTTCACTCTTGGTATTATACTTTCTATGGGTTTTGACAAATGTATCAATATTATGACATGTATGCAGTATTATAGTATCATACAGAATAGTTTCAATGCTTAAAAAAAAAACCTTGCTCTGCTCATTTATCTCTCCCTCACTCTAGCTTCTGGCTAACACTAATCTTATTGTCCCCATGCTGCTGCTGCTGCCAAGTCCTTATATGACATTCTGAAAAAGGTAAAACTATCACCCCCATAGTTTTACCTTTTTCAGAATGTCATATAGTTGGAATCATACAGTATGTAACCTTTACAGATTGGCTTCTTTTGCTTAATAATATGCATTTAAGTTGTCTTCATGTCTTTTCATGGTTAGATAGCTCATTTCTTTTTAGTGCTGAATAATATTTTTTTGTTTTGATGAACCAAAGTTTATTTATTGATCCACCCACTGAAGATCATCTTGATTGCTTTCAGTTTTTGCAGTTGTAAATACAGTTTCTATAAATAGGTGTATCCAGGGTTTTTTATGAATGTAAGTTTTCAAATCACTTGAATAAATATGAAGGAGCATGACTGTTAAATTATATAGTGAAAGTATGTTTAGATTTGTGAGAAACGACCAAACTGTCTTCCCAAGTGACTATAACATTTTGCACTTCCATCAGCAATAACGAGAGTTCCCATTGTTCCACATCATCATCAGAATTTGGTATTTTCAGTGTTCTGGGTTTTTTCCATATTAATATGTGTGTATGGTATCTCATTATTGTTTTAATTTACAATTCCCTGTGGCATATGAGGTTGAACATCTTTTCATATGCTTACTTAAATAAACACTAAGAACATATATATATATATATATATATATATATATATGTTTGCCTACTTTTTAATTGGGTTGTTCATTTCCTTACTACTGAGTTTTAAGGGGTTTTCATATATTTTAAATATCAATTCTTTTTCGGATGTATCATTTGCAAATATTTTTTCTCAGACTGTGGCTTGTCTTCTAATTCTCTTGACATTGCCTTTTGCAAAGCAGTTTTTTAACTTAGTGAAATCCAGCTTATTATTTTTTTATGAATTGTGTCTTTGATGTTTTAATAGACTGGCATTATCATACCCAAGTTCATCTAGGTTTTCTTCTATGTTATCTTCTGGGAGTTTTTATAGTTTTGCATTTCATATTTAGGTCTGTTATCCATTTAAGTCAATTTTTTTGAAAACTGCGAGATCTGCATCTATATTCTGTTTTTTTTTTTTTTCTGGCATATGGATGTCCAGTTGTTCCAGCACCATTTGTTGAAAAGACTACCTTGCTCTGTACGATTGCCTTTGTTCTTGTTACTTTATCAAAGATTTGTTGCTATTGTTCAGTTGCTCAGTCGAGTCCTCTGCAACCCCATGGACTGCTGCACCCCAGGCTTCCCTGTCCTTGACTATTTCCTGGAGTTTGTTCAAACTCACGTCCATTGAGTCAGTGAAAGAAAAGAAAATGAAAGTCACTCAGTCATATCTGACTGTTTGTGAACCCATGGATTATACAGTCCATGAAATTCTCTAGGCCCAGGATACTGGAGTGGGTAGCCTATCCCTTCTCAAGAGAATCTTCCCAACCCAGGAATCAAACCAGGGTCTCCTGCATTGCGGGTGGATTCCTTACCAACTGAGCTATCAGGGAAACCCATTGAGTCAGTAATGCCATCCAACCATCTCCTCCTTTGTCATCCCCTTCTCCTTCTGCCTTCAATATTTCCCAGCATCAGTGTCTTTTCTAATGAGTCGGCTCTTTGCATCAGGTGGCCAAAGTATTGGAGCTTCAGCTTCAGCATCAGTTCTTCCAATGAATATTCAGGATTGATTTCCTTTAGAACTGACTAATCAAAGATTAGTTGATTATATTTATGTGGGTCTATTTCTGAGCTCTCTCCTTTCCTCTGGGCTCTCTTGTCTATTCTTTCTCAATACCACAGTCTCTTGATTACTGTAGCTTTATAGTGGGTCATGAAGTTGGGTAGTGGCAGTTGCCTGACTTCATTCTTCCCCTTCAATATTGAGTTGGCTATTCTGGGTCTTTTGTGTCTTCACATAAACTTTAGAATTAATTTGTCAATCACCACAAAGTAAACTGCTATTTTGCTTGGGATTGCATTGAATCTATAGATGAAATTAGAAAGAACTGACATCTTGATAATACCAGATCTTCCTAAACATGAACATGGTGTATCTCTCTATTTTTTTAAATTAACAAAATATTATCAGAATTTTATAGTTTTCCTTCTATAGATCTTTTTCATATTTTATTAGATTTATACCTTAGTATTTCATTTTTAGGTGCTAATGTACATGGTACTGTGTTTTCAATTTAAAATTACCCTTGTTTATTTCTTGTATATTCTCTAGTCTTTCCCATTCTATTGTTTGTATATAGGAAAGTCATTGACTTATGTATATTTACTTTTCATCCTGCAACCTTGCTATTATCACTTGATAGTTCTATGAGTATTTTTGTTGATTCTTTTGGATTTTTCTACATGAATTATGATGTAATCTCTACACAAAGACAACTTTATTTCTTTCTATCCAATCTCTTTAGTTTTTATTACCTTTTATTGTCTATTACATTAGCTAACACTTCCAGTACAGTGTTGAGAGGGGACATCTATGCCTTGTTCCTGATCTTAGCTTCATGGTTCTTAACATTAAATAAGATGTTAACTGTAGTTTTGCTCTAGATAGTTTTTATAAAGTTAAGGAAGTTCCTCTCTATTCTTAGTTTTCTGAGAGTGTTTATAATCAGTGGGTGCTGGATTTTTTTCAAATATAGCTTTTGGGTTTTTTGTTTGTTTGTTTTGCATCTATTGATGGGATCATGTGATTTTTTACGCATTGTTTTTGGTCACCAAGTCATGTCCAACTCTTTTGTGATCCCATGTACCATGTAACCTGCCAGGCTCCTCTGTGCATGGGATTTCCCAGGCAAGAATACTGGAGTGGGTTGGCATTTCCTACTCCAGGGGATCTTCCTGACCAAGGGACCAAACCTACATCTTGGCAGGCAGGTTCTTTTCCATTGAGCCCTCAGGGAAGCCCAGTGATTTTTACTCAATAGCTTATTCGTGTGATGGACTATGCTAATTGATTTTGGAATATTGATCTAGTCTTGCGTAACAGGGATAAATCTTCCCTGGTTGTGATGTATAATTCTTTTTACACATTGTTGCATTTGATTTGCTAGTATTTCTGTTCTTATAATATTTTCATCTAGTTTTGATATTAGGATAGTGTCCTCATAGAATGAGTTAGGATGCGTTTCTCTGCCTCTGTCTTCTGAAAGAGTGTATAGAGAACTGGGCAGTATATCTTCCTAATAGCTGTATGGAATTCATCAGTGAAGCCATCTGGAGGTGCTGCTTTCTGGTTTGGAGGGTTACTAATTACCGATTTGACTTCTTTAATAGATACAGTCCTAATCAAATTGTCTATTTATTCTTGTACATATTTTAGCAGATTATGTCTTTCAAGAAATTGACTCAGTTGATTTAGATGATTAAATTTATGGGCATAGAGTGGTTCACAATATGCCTTTACCATCCTTTTAATGTCCATGGGATCTGTAGTGATGTCTTCTCCTTCATTCCTGATATTAGTAATTTATGTCTCTTCTCTTTTTTTCTTAGCCTGGCTATAGCCGTATCAATTATATTGATCCTGTCAAAGAACCAACTTTTCTTTGGCATGTAAGCTCCTTACATGCCAAATCAGAAATGAAAAGTCTAACCTTTGCTCATTTTTCAATCAGGTTATTTGGTTTTTCATTGTTGAGTTGAAGGAGATATTTATATATTCTAGTTATTAACCCCTTGTCATATGTAAGATTTAAAATTTTTTCTCATTCTATAGGTTGCTTGTTTACTCTATAGACTGTATCTTTTGATGCAGTGAAGTTTTTAATTTTTATGTGGTCCAATTTATTTTCTTTTGGTATCAAATCCATGAAATCTTATAAAAGTCAGTATCATGAGGTTGTCCCTCTGTTTTCTTCTAAAAGTTTTGTGGTTTTACCTCTTATGTTTAGATTTATGATCCATTTTGAGTTAATATTTTTATGTGATGTAAGGTAAGTACACCACTCTTTTGCATGTAAATATTCAATTTTCCCAACACTGTATGCTGGAAAAGAATGTCTTTTCCCTATTGAATGGCCTTGGCACCCTTGTTGAAAATCAATTGGCAATATATACAGAGGTTTATTTCTGGGCTCTCCATTCTATTCTATTGTTCTATATGTCTACCTTTATGCTAGTTGATGCTTTTTTATTGGCTTACTGGTGGAGATATCAGGTTTTTTAAAAAATAGACTTTATATTTTAGAGCAGTATAGGTTCACAGGAAAATTGAATGGAAGGTACAGAGATTTCCAATACAATACCTCCCATATATAATACTAACATGGTGAAGCAAGAACAGAGACTGACTATTTGGAGACCTGAGTTTTATAATCCCAGTTCTGTCACTTTTCATTTCTATAAGATATCTGCGAGTTTCAGCTCTCTCATTAGTGAACCTACTTCCCAGTGTCATGGAAGGACACAAAGGGAATAACACACTCCAAAATGTTCACAGTTTCTCAAAGGAGCCATGTTTTCTCTCTGCTCAGCCTTTGTGAATGTTGCTTCTTCACCTGGCTAAATCCATCTCCTTCTTTTGTCTCAGCATCACTTCCTCCAGAATGTTTTCTGTGATGCTCTCAGACTAATTAACCCTACCACGCACTTGCTCAGAATTTCATGTTGGAATTGCATTATTCACACTCAGTTCAGTTCAGTCGCTCAGTCATGTCCCACTCTTTGCAACTCCCTGGACTGCAGCACACCAGGCTTCCCTGTCCATTACCAACTCCCAGAGATTGCTCAAATTCATCTACAGAATTGGTGATGCCATCCAACCATTTCATCCTCTGTCATCCCCCTTCTCCTTCTGCTTTCAATCATTCCCAGCATCAGAGCATTTTCCAATGAGTCATTCTTCGCATCAGGTGGCCAAAGTACTGGAGCTTCAGCTTCAGCATCAGTCCTTCCAATGAATATTCAGGATTGGTTTCCTTTAGGATTGACTGATTTGATCTCCTTAATTATTTACTGTTCTGTTTCCCTCCCTAGATCAGAAATTCCATGATGCAAGAGCTGATGTTCAATCACTCTTCAATCCTGAGTTCATGCCATAGGGTACATACTTAATAAGTATTTATAAAGAGGTTTACTAAGGCACCATACAAAAGCATGTCACATTAACAGAAGTACAATGGTACCTTCTCTGCATTGTCCTGGTGACTTATTAGCCATTGTTTTGTAATAAATTATTGGTACTGATTACTTGGAAGAATGGCCATATAGCTATGCCCATGTAAAAATCACCTCCATCACAAATTAATCTTTCTATTTCAAATACTTTCCCTTTGACTTCTGATTTGGGTACCTCGATTACTCTCTGACCATATTTTAATTTATATGATATGTGCCTTGGTGTTGGGAGGGGCCCCTGCCTTCCATTCTACCTCAGCTCCCCTGTTTTTGCCCCCTAAAAAGAACTGCAAGCATATGTCACATAGTCATTATTTTAAATAAGGTCATTCCATGTTGGTGAAATTCTGTGCAGTCATTTTTACTGCATGGAACTTTTGCCTGGTGATACTAAGTATAGGCTCTGCTAGTCCTGACTCATCACTTTTTACTCCATTTCTTCTGTTGGAGGTGAGGCAATGTCTGTGTTCTAAAAAACTACTGTTTGTTCTTCTTGACACAACATGGAGAGTTGAATACATCGGTAACTGAATGGCTTTAAATAGAGAGAGATCTTGATCCTGAGAATGCCATGTATGTGACTCAGGAAACTGGCATTGATTGGGCCCAGGTCATGCATTTATAGCATGAAGACTTAGGCCTGGAGGTATTTTCATTATATACTTATATTATAATATATATTTCATTCAAAATATATACATAATTTCATTATATGATGAAAATACATATAATTCACTCAACTGTAGTCTACCTAGTAGAGAACAACTTTAGAAATATGAAATTAATAAATTCAGAAAAAGTTGTTGGCAGAACTTTTTATGAGACACAAAAGAGCTTTTCAAGGGCTTTTCACCCTACTCATTGTTATTTTTGTCTCTCCATATATATTATCTTTTTTCTTTGATTGTTTTTAAGATTTTTCTCTTTGTCATTTGTTTTAAGCAGTTTGATTATGATGTACCTTCATATGGTTTTTTTTATGTGTCTTGTGCTTGGAATTCAGTGGGCTTCTTAGAACTGTGGCTTTATAGTTTTTATTAAATTTGGAATTTGTTGTCAATCTCTTTCATTTGTATCCTTCTTCTCTTCTTGTCTTTTACAGACACAAATAAAATGGGACTGGTACTGCAGTTCACTGATGCTCTGTTTATATATTTTAGTCTCTTTTCTCTTTATTTCATTTTGGACAGTTTCTATTGGTATGCATTCAAGTCCCTTAATTTTATGCAGTGTCTGCTGCTGCTGCTAAGTCGCTTCAGTCATGTCCGACTCTGTGCGACCCCATAGACGGCAGTCCACCAGGCTCCCCTGTCCCTGGAGTTCTCCAGGCAATAACACTTGAGTGGGTTGCCATTTCCTTCTCCAGTGCATGAAAGTGGAAATTGAAAAAGTCACTCAGTCATGCCCAACTCTTAGTGACCTCATGGACTGTAGCCTACCAGGCTCCTCTGTCAATGGGATTTTCTAGGCAAGAGTACTGGAGTGGGGTGCCATTGCTAATCCCAACAAGTATATGTTTCATGTCAGACATAGTATCATTTTTAATCACTGGAAGTTTGATATGAGACTTTTTTGTATGCTTTGATGGGATGTCGGACATTGTGAATTGTATCTTGTTGGGTTCTGGATATTTTGTATTCCTATAAATCTCTTGAACTTTTTGTAGAATGTGGTTAAGTCACTTGGAGACATTTTGATCCTTTCATGTCTCACTTTTAAGTGCTGTTGCAGGGGAGGGGGTGGGGATCAGCCTAGGGTTAATTTTTTTCCCACTACTGAATCAAAGCTCTTCCAAGTATTCTATCCAGTGCCCCAAATTATGAGGCTTTCCTTTCTGGTTGCTCATGACAGGCACTATTCCTTCACTTGTATGAACTACATGTAGTATATCTTCTAGTATTTTTTATTGGCTTTTTCTTGGCAGTTTCCTGACACATATGCATCTGAAGACTCAAGAGAGAGTGCCTAAAGATCTCCTGGGCTTTCTCTCTGCATAGCTCTCTTCTCTTTGGTACTATGTCCTGCAAGCAGTTAGCTGCCTCGACCTCCCTGGACTTCCAGCTTTGTATGTTCGTCTCAAGGAGACCAGCAAGTTCCATTTGAGATACAGCCCCTCTCCATGCACTGTAGCCTGGAAACCCTTCCACATTCCAGTCTGGGCCAGTCATAGGGCTCACCCCATTTGTTTCCTACCTTCATTGCTTGATGTCCAAAACTTTGTTGTCTTATATTCTTTTCTTGTATTGTTTTGTTTCTTCTTATTTGTTTATTTTAGTTGTTTCAGGCAGGAATGAAAACCCAGATCCTATTACTCCTCTGGCTCCTGAAGAATATATTACTGGTCTGTCAGAGTCTTTTTATATATAAGACACATGGTCACACACTGGGCACAGACTATCATATAGGTTTAAAAAAAAAAACTCTTCAACTGATAGATATGTTCCCTTCATTTCCTAGGAAAGTCATATAAGATAAACAATGCCTATCCATTCTCTATCCTATGAACAACATTTAAGCCCACGCTGGCTTGATGCTGACTTTTTTGCTTGTGACACATCAAAGTAAATTTTAGCCCTGAAACATGGGGAAAACCAATATTTCTGAGCTTTGGTAATATTTTTCCTTTGCATTCCCCTGAAGTTTCTAGGTCCTATTTTGCTGCTACACAGAGAAGATCTCTGTAAGTGAGCACAGAATAAGGAATCTTGGTCTTTTGCTGTGCAAACATACACCTAAACATGCTGTATTGGAGCAGATGCCTATAGGAAATGTGAAATAGCTTGCTCTGCCCCACCCCCTCCCAAGCCATATAAAGCCACAAGTTAAAAAGCAATTTAAATTTGGGGGAACTAAGATGTTTGGCAACTTTTAGGTTTAGTCATTTCTAATTTGTGCTTTCAAGTTTTTCTTTTAATTTAAATGAATATGTCCTAGAGAAATGTCCAAACCATTCTGGGTTTTCTCTCCTCCCTTTCCTCAGCCTGCACCCCTAGTGCATTTCCTAGGTGAACATATGCTTAGATCCCTCAAGCATAGTGATCATTTCTCCTGACCAGCAGAGCCAGTCATTATTTATCATATTTTGCTCTCTCTCCTTCTCACTCTCCTAGTGGGAACATTGAAGTGGCTGCTGGCTGGGAAATCAGCCCAGGGAGCTCCTTCTGTTGGTCTCTTTCCTCATTACACTAGTAAAAAATTTAGCGGTGACAGTCTCTACCCCTACACATGTCTGTATATCTATGTGTGTGAGTATATGTGTATATACAGTCTTCATCCAGGTAGGATGGAAGCACACTGCAGGGGCTAATAGTGAGTAATTTAACTGTGGCTTTCTCACACATTTTACTCTCTTTCTTTCTCTGGAGTAGCTGCAGAAGTACAGTGTGCTCACTTATTGCTGCTTCATATTAGAAGCTGAGATTATGGGTTTATGTGTCATCTCGCTGTTTCTGCTGGGTTGTTCTCTGACTGGATGCGATATCATTTCATCCATTGTCAGGAGGCTGCCCCAGTTACCTGGGATGCTCAAGAGAGGCAACACTTACTTGCCACGTGATAGCAAAGGCTTCTGTTTATTTCTGTGGCTGCTCCTCCTGCAACCCTCTGCGGGATCCCTGACTATCCAAGCTGACGGGGAAGTGGAAAACCACACAACCTCACTGAGGCTTGAAGGATTTTTGCTTATCGGTATTTTTAAGGAAGTACCAGGCAACCATGAATTACAATTTGCAAGAACTTCTTTTCATTTTTTTGTGTGTCCTTGTTATTTTAAGTCTCTTTTGGGTCACAGTTCTTCAGTTCCAGGAGCTTTTAGCTAATAGTCTTGTTAGTACTATCCAGCTTAGCTCAGGAAAGGTGACTACTAGTCACTAGAATGGACGGAAAGCAGAGGCCATGGATCATACCTCCTCTGGAATTCAGCAGCACTTAGCCTGGTATTGGACTCTGTGAAAGTAGTTACTGATTGATTGATCTAAGACAAAATTGCCCATTTTTTTTAAAATTTTATTTTTAAACTTTACAATATTGTATTGGTTTTGCCAAACATAGCTTAGAGTTTTTATCCAGGCCAAGACATGAGCCTTTCTCTTTTGTACTGGTATGCCTGCTTGCCAAGTTAAGAAATTTTAGGTGGGATGATGAAAAAATTGTTAATCCAAAAGGGTCTATTCATTCTAAAAATACTACAGTCTCACGATTGGTTTCAGTTTCAATTAAAAAGTATCCAGTGTTGGGAGAGAAAAGAGAAGATAATGATGGGAGAAATATAGAAAAGTGATGTTTTAATTTTTTTTTTTTTCTTTTTGTCTTGTGTTTTGGAGAAAACTATCCTCTATTTACCATTAGATCTGAAGAGGCACAAACTGGGTTTTGGAAGAGCTGTTGTCTATAGTGACCAAAGCATAAGAATGTGGGATTCATTCAACTTTGGGGAATAAAAGCACATTACATATTCCATTGTATCTTCCTATTTAATTGACTATCTGACTAGTTAGGTTTCTAAGATTTTCAATTTGTTTTAATAAGACTCTCTATAATTAGGTCCAAGTGGTTTAGCTACAATAACCAGTAGAGAAGCTACAGTTATTTTATATTTGTATCTCATTAGTGAGCCTTCAGATTAACATTACCAATTCATTTATGGGGAGATGTCACTTTGGGCAGGGAAATTCTTATTTTCAGCTCCTCAGGCAAAGCATGTATAACCCTTAACTTAACCTAAAGCAGTGTCTTCCATTGGAGGAATGTGTGAATACCAGTCCTGTCTTCAGCTGGCCCTCTGCCAACAAGTGAGAAGTAAACCTTTGACTAGTTCCAGGGCACGTGAGAGGGCATCTCAAGGAGTAGGGCACGTGTAGCTGATCACATGAGCACTTTCTGCCTGTATCTCCCACATTCCAGTTACTCTGGGGGAAATCATGTCACCCCATGACGTGTGATGCTGCTTCAAATTATTTGCAAGAAATAATCTAAATGTCAGATTGTGGGTATCATGGGGCACTGCACAAGTTGAGACAAACCAGAGTGTGAGGAAACTCAGAGTGAAGTTGGTTTTGAAGGTTATGCAAACTCATCAGGCATCCAGGAAATACAAAGAGCACGAAGAAACTTTGTCTCAATTATTTCACAATCCAATCCATAAAGAGATGAATTACTCTAGGTATTTATATGTTTCTTCAGAACAATTCAGTATATTAATTCAGTAAGCAGTTGTTAAGCATCTCCTGTATGCCAGACACTGTTCTAGACGTTAGGGATGGAGCAGGAAACAGAACTGAGCTCCTGATCCAAGGGAGCCCATCTTCTCAAGGGGAACAACAGGACACAAACCAAAGAGTGTAACTCCCCATGGGAGGTGATAGGTGTGATGGAGAGAATTAAGACAGGGTAGGGGGCCACGCGTGAGGGAACCAGATACTATTTTATATAGAAAGTCAGGGGAGATTTCTGAAAAGGTAACATTAAAAAACATGAGTTGTTTTTTGTTTTTTTTTGAGTCCCCATTCCCATTCCTTCCTGACCATGACAACCCTTTTCTGAATCATCACGCTGTCTTTGCCGACACAATTAAAACTGTGACAATTTGGACATTTCTGTCAAATTAGTAATTGACTACATGACCAAAGAGTAGTTCAGCCAAATACTCGTGAATCAAACTGAAAGTTAAAAAAGGTCCTCTCCTCTCCATTTTTCTTTGCAGGCAATAAAGCACAAGCTATAGTTTAGTCAAATGAACCAGGAACCAAAAAAGGAAAGAAAGTCTAGTGTGTTGAAGGGATATCACGGGCAGTAAATTTTAGTGGCATAAGAGATGCAGATTCAATCCCTGGGTCAGGAAGATCCCCTGGAGGAGGGCATGGAAACCCATTCCAGTTTTCTTGCGTGGAGAATCCCATGGACAGAGAAGTCTGGCGGGCTATAGTCCATGAGGTCACAAAGAGTTGGACCTCACTTAAGCGACTTAGCATGCACGCACACAAATTTTAGTGAAAGAAGATCCCTAGGGAGAGCACAGGAGCTGGCTTAGATTTTAACCTTGGCTTCTCTGCTTACCAGCTGGGTGATTTTAAACAAACTTTGCTTCACTATGTGTCAGTTTCCTCAGCTGCAGAGGATAATAGTACCTCAATGGGATCTGCTAAGAATTAAATGAGATCTTTATGTAAAGCTCTTAGCATGATTCCTAGGACATAATATACCCTCAGGGTTTAAAATGACCATCATCATCATTGTTGGTAGCACTATCATTTACTGGCACTGCTATCTTCCTGCATTGCCAAACACTCTTTGAGTATGTGAATTTTTGGCCAGTATTACTCCTTCTTATCTCTGCTTGCTATTCTTTGGAACTCTGCATTCAGATGGGTATATCCTTCCTTTTCTCCTTTGCTTTCGCTTCTCTTCTTTTCTCAGCTCTTTGTAAGGCCTCTTCAGACAACCATTTTGACTTTTTGCATTTCTTTTTCTTGGGGATAGTTATGATCACGGACTTCCCTGGTGGCTCAGATGATAAAGCGTCTGTCTACAATGCAGGAGACCCGGGTTCGATCCCTGGGTCGGGAAGATCTGCTGGAGAAGGAAATGGCGATCCACTCCAGTACTATTGCCTGGAAAATCCCATGGACAGAGGAGCCTGGTAGGCTACAGTCCATGGGGTCGCAAAGAGTCAGACATGACTGAGTGACTTCACTTTCACTTACTTATGATCACTGCCTCCTGTACAATGTTATGAACCTCTGTCCATAGTTCTTCAGGCACTCTATCAGATCTAATTCCATGAATCTATTTGTCACTTCCACTGTATAATCATAAGGGATTTGATTTATGTCATACGTGAGTGGCCTAGTGGTTTTCCCCACTTTCTTCAATTTAAGTCTAAATTTTGCAATAAGGAGTTCATGATCTGTGCCACAGTCAGTTCCCAGTCTTGTTTTTGCTGACTGTATAGAGTTTTTCCATCTTCGGCTGCAATTAATATAATCAATCTGATTTCAGTATTGACCATCTGTTGATGTCCATGTGATGTCATCTCTTGTGTTGTTGGAAGAGGGTGTTTGCTATGACCAGTGCATTCTCTTGGCAAAACTCTGTTAGCCTTTGCCCTGCATCATTTTGTACTTCAAGGCTAGACTTTCCTGTTACTCCAGGTATCTCTTGACTTCCTACTTTTGCATTCATGTTCCCTATGATGAAAAGGACATCTTTGTTTGGTGTTAGTCCTAGAAGGTCTTGTGGGTCTTCACAGAACTGGTCAACTTCAGCTTTTTTTGCATTAGTGGCTGGGACATAGACTTGGATTACTGTGATGTTGAATGGTTTGCCTTGGGAATGAATCGAGATCATTCTGTCCTTTTTGAGATTGCACCCCAAGTACTGCATTTCGGACTCTTCTGTGGACTATGAGGTCTACCCCATTTCTTCTAAGGGATTCTTGCACACAGTAGTAGATATAATGGTCATCTGAGTTAAATTCACCCATTCTGGTCCATTTTAGTTCACTGATTCCTAAAATGTTGATATTCACTCTTGTCATCTCCTGTATGACCACTTCCAATTTGCCTTGGTTCATGGACCTAAAATTCCAGGTTCCTATACAATACTGTTCTTACAATATTGGACTTTACTTTCACCACTAGACATATCCACAACTGGGCATTGTTTCTGCTTTGGCTCAGCCTCTTCATTCCTCCTAGAGCTATTCCTCCACTCTTCTCCAGTAGCATATGCAGAGAAATAGATGAAAACAATAGACTGTGAAAGACCAGAGATCTCTTCAAGGAAGTTAGAGATACCAAGGGAACATTTAGTGCAAAGATGGGCACAATAAAGGACAGAAACGGTATAGACTTAACAGAAGCAGAAGATGTTAAGAAGAGGTGCCAAGAATATGAAGAAAAAATATACAAAAATATCTTAATGACCCAGATAACCACAATGGTGTGATCACTCCCCTAGAGTCAGACATCCTAGAATGTGAAGTCAAGTGGGCCTTAGGAAGCATCACTACCAACAAAGCTAGTGGAAGTGATAGAATTCCAGCTGAGCTATTTCAAATCCTAACAGATGATGCTGTGAAAGTGATGTACTCAATATGCCAGCAAATGTGGAAAACTCAGCAGTGGCCACAGGACTGAAAAAGGTCAGTTTTCATTCCAATCCCAAAGAAGGACAATGCCTAAGAATGCTCAAACTACCACACAATTGCACTAATAAGTCTATAAACTCACTAGAGCACCCAGAGTCTGTGAGGCATGCATGCATGGGCAGAGGGTACAGAGAAGCAAGGAACCAATACCCCATCACCACCATTCTCAAACCAGTGGCTCTGCTAGAAGCATTCAGCAGACTCCCATTTAATTCTCTCCACAACTCCCATATCACACAGAGAAAGAAAAGAGCATTCCCAAGAGCACACAATTGGAGCCGAATTTGAACCCAGCATTGCCTGACTCCCAGCCCACCAGCTTTCTGCTATTTCATAATCCCTTCACAATTCAGGAGACTTGGGTTCAATCCCTGGGTTGGGAAGATCCCCTGGAGAAAGGAATGGCAACTCACTCCTGTATTCTTGCCTGGAAAATTCCACAGACAGAGGAGCCTGGTGGGTTATAGTCCATGGGGTCACAAAGAGTCAGACAGGACTGAGTGACTAACAACACACACACACACACACACACACAGACACGACAGAAAAAGTCCCTCTTTCTCCTAGTCATTTCAAAACTTTTAAAATTAATAATCTTATTTGTTTCTCAAAATATCCTTGTGAAGTTGTCATGTAAGGCTTTATCATTTTCATTCTGCTTTCCAAGTAACTGACCCTCCCTCGGAGCAGCTGAGCAACCACCTTGAGGTTGGGGGGATGAGGGCGGTCGGTGATGGCCAGGAGAGTCACTGGGCTAAATGAGGAACTCTTGCTCCTTCAGACAAGGCTCTCCTTGGCACACGGACCTGGACATTAAGCTGAGCTGGGCATGGATTTGAGTTCCAAGAAAGCAAAAATAAAAACACACTACCCTGAAATGGGAAATCCCCATAGGGACTACAAGTTAACAGCATTCTTGTTAGCTAAAAGCCGCTGTTCATAAGTGATACACTGAATTGCAATGGCATTTCTTGTGTGCATTACACATTTATTCAGCTGAAAAGGAGGTGAGGTGGTGGATGAGCAGAGGTCAGGGAGAAGGACCAAGAGCCAAAAAGCACTGGGCCGAATGCTCTATGCTCCTACGTGAATGACTTGACCTCTTTATCCCTCTGTGTGACCTTGAACAAGTCCCTCAACTTCCTTATCCATCTCAGCTAGGAAATGTGTTTGTGGTGTGTGTGTGTGCATGTGTGCGTGTGTGCATCAGGGTGTGGGCAGATGTCACCATATATCAAATGCTGTGGCTGAAGCAAGCTCCTTGGGGAAAAGGTATCGCAGTCTCCTTGCCCCCATCGGAAAGATTTTCTCGCAGTGCAGCGAAAGGTGCCACTTTTTAATAACATCATTGGAATATCAGCTTTCTGCAAGATACAGTGGGACACACTGGGGCGTGCCATCTTGTGACATGATAAAAGAAGAGGCTCCCGTGTGAGCTCCCAGGCAAAGCCCCTTCAGGAAGCAGGGCTTGGTCCTTCTGGGGTCACGTGAGTGAGGTGGAGACATGAAGTTTGTCACATTGCAGAAAATACCCAGACCTCTCATGGTATGAAACGCCCTCACTTTCCCTACCTTGGGGTTAGTTTTTACTCTTTCTCTTCGAATTATCCCCATGGTTGTCAGAGAGGTAAGGGCACTCGCCTACGAGCTGCTGGAGCCAGTCGGCTCCTCTTCTAGCTCAGAGCGCTGCCACTGCAACTCAGAGAGAGGCATCCCCAAATGGAGGAGGGCAGGGGCTTTGTCTACTCATCCCCCTTCCCTTGGGGCAACAGCAGTGTCTGATGTCTGGGTAGATGGGTGTGCACTGTTACCCAGGCACTTACACACGGTTAGGTACTGCCTGGGTGCCTGCTACTCACATGGGCCCAGGAACATGAGCTGGGAGAAAGGAGCGGGGCAGCATGGTCTCTGGGACATGTACTCCTGTGGGCAGCCTAGTGTGGGGAAGGGCAAAGGGTATGTGACCTGATAGAGAATACCTGGATTTCTCTTCACCCTCGACCACCAGGGGTAATTGGCATAGGGGGTGGCAGCTAAGTGCCACCTTACTCTCACCCTACTCTCTCCTTACTCTTGCCAGCACCTGCCTCCCCCTGAAAGGCATTCTGGTGTAGGAGGATGGCTTTCCTAGTCCAGGAGGACCACTCTGACATCTGGAAGCGCTTTGCCTCCTGGAATCCTATCCTGTTTCTTAGGCTTTATTTGGAGGAATTCTGGCTCTGCCACTATGAGA
The DNA here is from genome assembly GCF_032452875.1 of Bos javanicus. Lineage (NCBI taxonomy): Eukaryota > Metazoa > Chordata > Mammalia > Artiodactyla > Bovidae > Bos > Bos javanicus. The sequence goes on from NC_083870.1 coordinate 53,258,966, forward strand.
TCTTAGAGGATTCGTTTAGTCTCTGAGCCTCAGTTTCCTCATTGTAAGAGAAGGATAAGGACACTTGTCCTATCCTGTTAGAGTAAAAGAATCATTTGAGATAGTGTGTGTGACAAATGCCTGACAAACTCCAAAGCAGTGTGCAAAAAGAAGGGATTCTTATCATGCTTTCAGTAAATGAACACTTGGAAGGGAACGGACTTTTCTATAAAGGTTCCGACCTTGGCTGAGACCTCAGGAGGCATTTCTTGGCCTGTGCAGGGCGGGAGGAGGTGGTCCCTGGGGCCATGTACAGATCTCAGCATTGCTGAAGCCCCCACTGGTCTGTCCATCAGATGGAAAGTGCCTTAAAATCCAGCTTGCAAGAGATTCTAAAGGCCATCCAAAACCAGTCCTCTTCAATGCTTCAGCCCTCTCTACAATACTTCAAAAAACATGTATATCCTTTACTTTTCACATAATCTACATGGAACCCAGCAACAGGCCAGTCATGGAATGACTATGACGTCTTAGTCATTCTTGAATACCCTGTAACTGGGTCTTCCACATTACAGGAATATTTATGACTATACATCAATAAATATCTATGGCTATGAATGAGTATGTAGATTAGGGAATAGAAATTTTAAAAGACTTTGTTTAGTTTCAAGAATTCATGGCAATATTTGGTACTGTCGATGGATCTGGCTTCCTAATTAGGAACAAAGTGGCTGAATTTGTCAGTTGTATTCAGATTGGAACAATTAGGTGGTAATCTGTGCATTTAACTCACAGTTTGGTTTAGGATGATCCAAATCTAGCAGCAGTCTTCTTCACACAAAACAAATCTGACTTACTTCCGGGCCCAACTCAACTAGTTTCACAGCAGGAATTCACATAGACAAATAAACACTTGGGAGAAATTCCCTTGTGAAGTAACCACGTGCCTAGTCAGAACTGTCTCATAATTTAACAGCCAGTTTTAAAAATAACTGTCAAATTAAGCTGGCTAATTGCTCTGGTCTCCATCTAGTCCGTCACAAGTGGGGAGGAGGGGATTGATCTCCAAGGTAAAAGGAAGACGTGGGCCAAAAGAGACTCATTGGTGCCCTGCATGAAATTATATTTGGCAACATGCATGGCAATACATTTTTACAAAGTCCATTTTCATATTGCTTTTCCTGGCATTTTTAGAAAGCCATTCTGGATGGATTTGTTTTTCAGGATATTTGGTTATATGTGCATCCTTGTATTTTATTATTACTCATAGAACTGTCAAATACAATTCTTTTTATTAGATTCACCCCTAAATTAGCTTCAAATAATCTCAAATTAAAAAAATAAAGTCATTGTACCACCAGGCTGGAGCCAGAGGATTGGATACAGAATATAAGAAAAAGCAAAGGAGGAAATATCCTAAAGCTTTGTGAACTTATGCTTGAATATCTTCTTTCTCCTGCTCCCTGAGAAATTAATGAACAGACAACCCTGAAACTTCAAAGCCATAATACTCTGCTTTGGGAATTGCAATCTCCATCTTGGTTGTTTAAAAATGAGCACACATGGAAATGATGCATCAGCATATCTTTTCAAGTTTGGGGTTTTTTTCCTATTGAAAATTAATCAACAACCTCCAGTTATTTATGGCTTAGTAAATGTATAAGAAAAAATTAATCTTTCTTTAAAAAGAGCCCCAAATGTTTAATCACAGTGGAAAAACATGGTCATGATAAAAAATTACAGCTGGACAGGGATGGCAAGTCTGCCTGCACAGCCCCTACTCAGTGCTGCTTTGCAAAGATGAGAGCTTTTTGGTTTTCCCTTCTGAAAATGTCTGTGGCTGTATAAGGTCATGTATAAATATCCTTCCCACCCCTTAGCATTTAGTGGGTAGAGTCACATTGAATACCCGGATCTGACTTGCATCTCTTCAACATTTTGTATCCAGATGGGCCATGAGTGTGATGGTGACATGATCAGATGTTGAAGCCAGATTGCCCAAGTTTATAAACTGTGTCATCCTGGGTGTATGAATTAATTTTAGTTATGTCACCTATACAATGGAGTGACAATACACCTACTTTGTATGCTAGTTGTGAGAATTAAGGGAACTAATACAGCAAAGTGTCCAAACAGTGCCTGGTTCAGAGTAATCCTTCAATAAATAGTAGCTAAAATCATAGCCAGACCCGCTTGCTCCAGAGCTCCAAAATTTTGCCTTTATGCTGATCACATATATTCTCAGCTTTACATCTCCAGCAACTCAATATACATATATATTTTAATGTGGCATTAAAAGTAAGGTTCTACATTTTCTCCCTAGCTTCTCTTTCCTCCAAAGCACCGGGACTTCAAAGGCTGTAACTGCCCTCCCCGAAAGCTTTCAAAACTTGAAGTGAACTTGATCACTTTCTCCTGTGGTCTCTCTGACGTGCGCCAGATGTATATGGCCTATTTCCGACTGATGAGCCTGTGATCTGAGCTTCACTGCCTTTGAGGAAATTTCCACCACTAAAAGACTTGGCTTCAGAAAGGATGTCGTGAATGGCCAGTTGATCTGTTAAATAAGATGCCAAATACTGAGGGAATAACCAGGAGGAGAAAATTACATTCACACTTCTTTATTGGTGCCATTAACAGTGTTTTGTCATCTAGCTGATGAAGCAGGCCATCTCCCCCAAAGCATCGCACAATACCAGGCTACCCGGAGCCTGGGCCAACCCTTCACCCAGTGTCCCATAGCCCCTGGGGCTCCCAGGTGGAGGAGGCAAGGGAGGACAAAAGGTGAGGAGGCGCCAATTTAGAGGAAGCCCAAGGACTGGGCTACTTTCCATAAGACTCTCCTTACTCCAAAAAGCAATTTGCATCCTCGTGTCATCACAGCAGTGGTGCCCCACCCACACTCACTGCTCCAGAGGTCAGGGGACCCCTACTCTGAGCCAGGCTGCCGCTCAGCCCATTCGACGGCCTGTCGTTCATTGCTCGACTGCTAACTCCTTGATAAGAACAGCCCTGGCCTCCCTTCTGTATTCGCCCCATGCTTATTAAAACGGTCCCCTCACAATTATCTGTCCTGGTCTGAAATTCATTTCTTTTCCCCTCCCCACCCTCTGCTTCCTCCTTCCATCCTTCCTTTTTCAGGATCTCTCTAGGATCTAGCTTTCATTTTAAATGTGCATTGTTGTCTAGATGGAGAATATCTTACTCCCCAGAATATGACAGGAGACTTTTATAAAATATAAGCTGACCTAAATTACTTCCCTGGTTAAAACACATCATATTCAGGGTTAAGATCCAGAGTCCTACCATGACTTTTAAGGTCTTAGCAGATGAGACCACCCTTAGCCTCATTTCTTTCACTCTTTTTGGGCTCACCACATCCCAGCTTCTGGGTCTCCTTTCCATTAGCAGCAAGTATTCTGAGCCAAGCACACATAATCTTCACAACAACCAAGTGAGGTCAAAAGTGTTATCCCTGTGTTTCCCAAGAGGAAACTGAGGCACAGAGAAGTAAGTAAGATACGGTTAGTAAGGGGTTGACCTAGGATTTAAGTCCAGGATGTCCAATCCCAAGTCCCTCACCCTTGACCACCAATGGTACCACCTCTCTCCATCATTCTGAGCATGCCAAGCTTTTCCCTGCCTCAGGACTTTGGCACATGCTGTTCTTCTGTTAAACCCTTCTCCTGAATAGCCTCCTTTTCATCTTGTGGGTTTGAGCTGGGATGTCACTTCAGGAAAACCTTTCCAGGGCTGCAACATCACCACTGTCTATGGCACTCTCTGTTCTCCATCACAGCCCTCTATTCTTTCTTTTCCCCATAGCTTTCCTTATCATTTATCAACATAAAATTTTTATAAGTTTTGGTACATATTTATATTACTTGTTCAAAAATATTTGCTGTCCTTTCTCCCAGGCCTCTCTCTGCTGGGGGAATTAAAATTCCCCACCTCATTGACATCAAGTTTGGCCACATGACTTGCTTTGGGCAGGAAATGTACTCTGAGAAAAAAATGCCAGAGCTGTTGAGTGACTCGGCCGTCACACTTCTCCTCTCTGACAAGGAGGCATTTCTCAGACAGAAGCTGTTTTGTTAGCCTTGGTCTAAAATGGAGAGGGAGGGATACAGAGCTGCAATGGACCTAACATGAGCAAGAAGTAAACCTTGACTGTAGTGAAGGGCTTGGAGGTTATTTGTTACTGCAACATAACCAAGCTTAGGTTACCCAGTCCATGTGTGTCCTGACATTTTCCTCCCCACCAAATTGACCATTTCATGAAATCAGAGACTGCAGCTGTTTCATCTTATGCTCTTCACTCAGCATCTAGCAGATGGCCTGGTACATTCAGGACTCAAGAAATATTTGTTGGATGAATAAAAGTATAATAAATTGTTGCATGAACCAGCATCTGAAGGCTATCTTTTGGTCTCTGTTTTTTTATCATGCAGAGCAAGTAGCTTTTTTCAAAGCTAACCAATTCTAACTTCACACTCCATTGTTCAGCACCTCTAGAATCCCTCCACGCCTTTTCCCTTACTCTACCTCCAAGCAGACACATCATTTTGACACTGCTTTTTAATATGCATGCAGTTGCTAGTAAGGTTTAATTCCTAGGAGAAAAGTCCAGTTATAACTATTTAGTTTCCATAGAAAAAGACAAAGAAACTCTCTGAAATATCTTTTTTTTCCAATAAAGAAGAGTTTGTCCCAAAATGGTTAAGGGACTTAAAAGGTCATATCACAGCTTTGAGTCTGCTTACTCTTAATTCAATCAAGCTGAAATAAAATACATCTACTGTAAGAAGATACTATTGAATGTATTTTGAAAATATAAGGAAATGTATGCAGAGGTGGAAGATTTGTTTTTCCTGAATTTAAATGATCCCTAACTTCTGTCAGGAAGCAACAGTTAGAACTGGACATGAAACAACAGACTGGTTCCAAATAGAAAAAGGAGTTCGTTGAGGCTGTATATTGTCACCCTGTTTATTTAACTTATATGCAGAGTACATCATGAGAAACGCTGGGCTGGAAGAAACACAAGCTGGAATCAAGATTGCCGGGAGAAATATCAATAACCTCAGATATGCAGATGACACCACCCTTATGGCAGAAAGTGAAGAGGAACTCAAAAGCCTCTTGATGAAAGTGAAAGAGGAGAGTGAAAAAGTTGGCTTAAAGCTCAACATTCAGAAAATGAAGATCATGGCATCCGGTCCCACCACTTCATGGGAAATAGATGGGGAAACAGTGGAAACAGTGTCAGACTTTATTTTTCTGGGCTCCAAAATCACTGTGGATGGTGACTGCAGCCATGAAATTAAAAGACACTTACTCCTTGGAAGGAAAGTTATGACCAACCTAGATAGCATATTGAAAAGCAGAGACATTACTTTGCCAACAAAGGTTCGTCTAGTCAAGGCTATGGTTTTTCCAGTGGTCATGTATGGATGTGAGAGTTGGACTGTGAAGAAGGCTGAGAGCCGAAGAATTGAGGCTTTTGAACTGTGGTGTTGGAGAAGACTCTTGAGAGTCCCTTGGACTGCAAGGAGATCCAACCAGTCCATTCTGAAGGAGATCAGCCCTGGGATTTCTTTGGAAGGAATGATGCTAAGGCTGAAACTCCAGTACTTTGGGCACCTCATGCGAAGGGTTGACTCATTGGAAAAGACTCTGATGCTGGGAGGGATTGGGGGCAGGAGGAGAAGGGGACGACAGAGGATGAGATGGCTGGATGGCATCACTGACTCGATGGACGTGAGTCTGGGTGAAGTCCGGGAGTTGGTGATGGACAGGGAGGCCTGGCGTGCTGCAATTCATGGGGTCGCAACGAGTCGGACACGACTGAGTGACTGATCTGATCTGATCTGAACTTCTGTAGGTGGCTACATGGGCACCTTTTTTTTTTTTTCCCTACAAAGGATTTTGTTAAAGATCCTAAGTAGCAGAGAACATATGGATGGAAGAAAGATGTTCTTGCCTGAAAACAGTCCAGGTGATCTGTTGCTTTTCACCACATATCATGGAAGCCAGTTGTACTAGAGGCTTCTGGGGTAACTCTTGCCTCTGCAGATAAGAGTAGGGACTATATATGTCTTATGTTTTTTTCTCTAGGTCTAGCCTAGTGCCTGGCACATAGTAGAGGATCAGTGAGTGTTCAGAGCATGGATGGTTTTGTTGAAATAAATGAGAAACTGGAAATACTAGGAAGACTTGGGGGTCCCTCCTGGTTGATGGGTGTCTTCCAGAGAAGTTGGAATCCAGCGTTGGGTGGCACAGCATCATACCAGTAACCCTCCCTGCCCAGAACCCTCCTCGTGGTTAAGGCCTAGCTTCCAGTTTCCAGTTGGTGCCACTCTTTCCAATTATTTGGATGCTGTCAGTCAAACACAGTGTGAGTATCAGCTGCTGAATAGCGGCCTGAGAGACAGGAAGGAACTACATTCAAGTGCTGCTCTGCCAATAACCTTCTGTGAACGTGGGCCTTATTTGCAAAATAAGCCCAAGGCCCAAATGATCCCCAAGGTCCATTCCAGTCCTGACACTCTGTGCCCTTTCTTTGAAAGACCCAGACTTGGAAAGACACTGTTTTTCACCATTGTTTCTTACTACCCAGTCTTCAGAGCTATACTGCACTAGACCAATTAGCTGGGTAATTGTTCCCGAGTACAGGCTTATTTCTAATTAGATAGTGCCTGGGTTCACACTCTAGCAATTAACCCCCAAATGGAATAATTGCTCTAGAAAGAACACAGCATAATTATTTTGAAGCTCATCCTTCTTACTTACCAACTCTACTCAGGCTACAACAAGAAAGGAGCTATCTGCTATAGGTTGGCCACTTTCTCCATGACCTCTGCATGGTCCTTGACACATGGTCCTCCATTCATCTTCACAACTGGCTGCTAGATGCCTGAAGGTCACTGTGGCCTGCTGTCTGATCCCTCTCCTGACCTATGACATCACAGTTCCTATGGATTTGGTGACAATTTCCCAGCTGCACCTACAGGGCTCCCGTAGGTCACTCAGGGTCAAAAGCTACAAACAAAAATGCCATGCCAAAAACATGGTGAAAAGGGGAATTGGGAAATTGGTTGGTTTCTTTTCAATCTTCACAAAATAGCAGCCTTTGGGTTACGCACAAACTTAACTGCTTTTGTCTATTTGCAGAACTTATGAATCCATGGGTAGGAGAGAGAAAGGACTGCTAACATAACCCACAGTTAGTCAACCACACATTTCTCAAACAAGCTGCATTTAATACAGCACAAACAGAGCATGCAGTGAGAAATTTGTTACTAAATTTGTTAAAGTGATTCGTAGGTATTTAAACTTGAGTATGCGTTTACAGTTTAAGGTAATTGGCCTATTTTAAATAACTGGCAACACACATGCACTGTACTTTTTTCTCTTCCTTTCCCCCTGCTAAATGTTTCCTGGCATGCTGACAGCCCCACTGCAGTCAGCATCAGGATAGTATACAACAGACCAGAGGCAACATGACCAGAGATTTACCACTTGGCATAGAAAATCTGAGCTAGTGGATCTGGCGACAGGATCCAGGAGTGTGTTTTTGGCTTGGCACCCAGTTAAGGGATGGATAAAAATTTATCATCCAATGAGGGAGGCACTGGCAGTAGAGCCAATTGTCTGAAATAGACATCTCAGAGGCAAGCCCGTTGTGTGAAAACTCTTGCTCACTAGCTATATCCCTCAGTTTAAGCCTCAGTTTCTTCAGCCATAAAATGGGGATTCTCAGACTTCCCTGCTGGTCCAGTGGTTAAGAATCTGCCTGCCTATGCAGGGGACATGGGTTCGATCCCTGGTCTGGGAGGATTCCACATGCCATGGGGCAACTAAGCCCATGCACCACAGCTACTGAGCCCAGGCTCTGGAGCTCGTGCTCCAAAACAGGAGGAGCCACAGCAAAGAGAAGCCCACACACTGCAACTAGAGAGTAGGCCCCACTCTCTGCCACCAGAGAAAGCCCACGCACAACAACAAAGAACCAGAACAGCCAAAAATAAAATAAATTAAAAAAATGGGGACATCTTTATCTCACATTCTGTGGAACAAATGCATTAAAAATACAAAGAACATCTCACATGGTCCCTGGCACATGTAAGCATTCAGTTGCATGCTTGGTTGCCCAGTTGTGTCCAACTCTTTGTGACCCCATGGACTGTAGCTCACCAGGCTCCTCTGTCCATTGAATTTTCCAGGCAAGAATACTGGAGTGGGTTGCCATTTCTTACTCCAGGAAGCATACAAAGAATGTTGGTGATTTATAAGGAGTAAAATTATTACTGCCTTGACCATGAGTATGTTGAGTCTTGCCACCAGCTAAATGTGCAGATTTTAAAATGTACTTCTTACTCAAAATAATTCACTTACATGAAAAATAATGCTAAACACACAAATCTATGACAGTCAACCTTAATGGTTTAATTAGGTTGGATAGTGCACAGCTCACACACCTGGAAGCAGCAACCTTGAATAGTTTTTTACCAATGGTTGGCCCTATGCTTCTATCATATTATGCTTATTAGATGTTATCCTAGGCCATCCCTCATATAGAAGATGTAGAGGGATTGCTGCCTGCTCTGGACCAAATTATGTCCGCTCCAAATTCATATGTTGAAGCCCTAAGCTACTGTGATGGTATTTGGAGATGGGGCTTTTGGGAAATAATCAGGGTTAGATGAGGTTATGAGGCTGGGGCCTTATAAGAAAAGGATTAGTGACCTTCCAGGAAGAGGCACCAGAGAGCATACTCTCTCTCTCCACCATGTGAGGACCCAGCAAGATGGCAGCTGCAGCCATCTCAAGCCGGGAAGACAGGCTTCATCAGGAACTGAATTTGGTCAGCACCTTCACCTTGGACTTTCCAGCTTCCAAAACTCTAAGAGAATAAATTTCTCAGAGTTTAATCCTTTTATGCTAGTTGTATATTGTCACCCTGTTTATTAACTTATATGCAGAGTACATCATGAGAAACGCTGGGCTGGAAGAAACACAAGCTGGAACCAAGATTGCCGGGAGAAATATCAGTAACCTCAGATATGCAGATGACACCACCCTTATGGCAGAAAGTGAAGAGGAACTCAGAAGCCTCTTGATGAAGGTGAAAGTGGAGAGTGAAAAAGTTGGCTTAAAGCTCAACATTCAGAAAACAAAGATCATGGCATCCGGTCCCGTCACTTCGTGGGAAATAGATGGGGAAACAGTGGAAACAGTGTCAGACTTCATTTTTGGGGGCTCCAAAATCACTGCAGATGATGACTGCAGCCATGAAATTAAAAGATGCTTACTCCTTGGAAGGAAAGTTATGACCAACCTAGATAGCATATTGAAAAGCAGAGACATTACTTTGCCAACAAAGGTTTGTCTAGTCAAGGCTATGGTTTTTCCAGTGGTCATGTATGGATGTGAGAGTTGGACTGTGAAGAAGGCTGAGTGCCGAAGATTTGAGGCTTTTGAACTGCGGTGTTGGAGAAGACTCTTGAGAGTCCCTTGGACTGCAAGGAGATCCAACCAGTCCATTCTGAAGGAGATCAGCCCTGGGATTTCTTTGGAAGGAATGATGCTCAAGCTGAAACTCCAGTACTTTGGCCACCTCATGCGAAGAGTTGACTCATTGGAAAAGACTCTGATGCTGGGAGGGATTGGGGGCAAGAGGAGAAGGGGACGACAGAGGATGAGATGGCTGGATGGCATCACTGACTCGATGGACATGAGTCTGAGTGAACTCCGGGAGATGGTGATGGACAGGGAGGCCTGGCATGCTGCAATTCATGGGGTCGCAAAGAGTCGGACACGACTGAGCGACTGATCTGATCTGATCTGATGGCAGTACAAGCAGAATAAGCCCTCTGCGAGCTTCTACAGTACTTTCACTGGTCTATCACTGCAACAGTTACATTGAATTTGAACTGTATGCTTATTTGTTAGTGTTCTCCAGCACACTGTGAGCCACTTAAGGGACAAGGACTATGTCTCTCCTTTCTGCACATTCCCATATTTATCTAAGTAAATAAGTGTCCCTTAGATATTTGTTGAGTGAAGAATGAATTTTGCCACTTTCTTTCAGTCTAATTTGATGCTACTTGGTGGGTGGGGGTGGCAGTAGTGTATTGTACAACCCAGGGTGAGTCATCTGTGCTTCTTGAGTTGTTCTCGAAGAGAGTGGCTGCTACTTGGTGACCTTGGAAATGAAAGGTCATTTAAGTTTCCTTCATACCCTGCAGGATGAGGGATGAGAACATGAACTGAGTGGTAAAGGAAGTCTGGTATTACGCAGAGTCTATGTGTGATCAACAAGAGAATTTCTCTTTGGTTGATTTGAGTGTTGGAGTAATTCCTAAATTTCTGCTATAATAGAGAGCTTTTCTATGAGGACAGTGGAATAGTAAAAATATTATCTGATGGCAACATTCCAGCCTGAAAAAATACATTCAGGAGAAAATATTATGTTGATACTTTGGGTATCTATCATCTATTTCAGTCAGTCAGTTCAGTTCAGTCGCTCAGTCATGTACAACTCTTTGCGACCCCATGAATCGCAGCATGCCAGGCCTCCCTGTCCATCACCAACTCCCGGAGTTCACCCAAACTCATGTCCATCGAGTCGCTGATGCCATCCAGCCATCTCATCCTCTGTCATCCCCTTCTTCTCCTGCCCCCAATCCCTCCCAGCATCAGGGTCTTTTCAAATGAGTCCGCTCTTTGCATGAGGTGGCCAAAGTACTGGAGTTTCAGCTTTAGCATCATTCCTTCCAAAGAACACCTAGGACTGATCTCCTTTAGAATGGACTGGTTGGATCTCCTTGCAGTCCAAGGGACTCTCAAGAGTCTTCTCCAACACCACAGTTCAAAAGCCTCAATTCTTCAGCACTCAGCTTTCTTCACAGTCCAACTCTCACATCCATACATGACCATTGAAAAAACCATAGCCTTGACTAGACGAACCTTTGTTGGCAAAGTAATGTCTCTGCTTTTGAATATGCTATCTAGGTTGGTCATAAGTAAGCATCTTTTAATTTCATGGCTGCAATCACCATCTGCAATGATTTTGGAGCCCCAAAAAATAAAGTCGGACACTGTTTCCATTGTTTCCGCATCTATTTCCCATGAAGTGATGGGACCAGATGCCATGATCTTCGTTTTCTGAATGTTGAGCTTTAAGCCAACTTTTTCACTCTCCTCTTTCACTTTCATCAAGAGGCTTTTGAGTTCCTCTTCACTTTCTGCCATAAGGGTGGTGTCATCTGCATATCTGAGGTGATTGATATTTCTCCCAGCAATCTTGATTCCAGCTATTTAGCCCCAACTTAAACTGTAATAAGACTTTATATTACCACATCTCCAAGTATCTCACATATATTTATTTTGCAATGAACTTCAAAAGTGGATAGGCAAGTATAGGTGTGGTAGGCACCAATTACATTGTCTACCCAGAACTCCTTTTCTTTTGGGGAAAGTTCCTGTTATGTTATAGAACATTCTTTGCACCCAATCTTAATTCTAGGGGGATTTCTAATCTTAAGGCCCTATCCCCCCTGGCCACAGAAGGGCACATGACCTAAGGTCAACCAATCAGAGCTCTTCTCCAGGTTTGTTCCCATGGGAACTAAGGGAAGAGAGCAACTTTCTGTCTGATGGAAGAATTAGAATAAACGAGGAAGGTACAAGTTGCCGTGGCCTTGGGCCTCATCTTGTAGAGAAATCCACTTGGTGAGAAGAAAGCCAGTATGTTTAGAGGTGCAAAGGCAAGCCTTGTCTTGAACAAACAGTTCTCTTTTGGTTGTAAGTGACAGAAACTCAAGTTGAAAAAGCTTAGGAAAATAAGGGGATTCATTGACTTATATTACCAAACTGTGGGGGAAATTTTGGTATAATGGAGTCTCAGAAATGACCCAAACTGTTAGGACTCAGATATAACTACTGAGGCCCAAGGAAGCTAAATAAATTATGCAAACTGGAAAAGAGAAAATGAAAATGACATTTAATGAACTCTTACTCTAGGCAGGCAATGCATTTTATGCTTTATATACTTTCATTTAAACAGGTGTCATTTCCCCATTTTACAGGTGGAAATGAAGGTCACACAGCCAATATTGTCAAAGCTGTGATCTGAACCCAAACCTATCTTATTCCAAAGCCTATGATCTATCCCTATATTAAGCAGCCTGAAGACACTCAGTTAATAAATAACAAAGCCAGATACCCCAAGTATTGGGCAAGTTCTCTTTCCACTGCATGATGCTGCCTGTCCCTAAATCTTTGAAGCAAAAATAGAGAGATCTTTATAATTTTTACGTGTTAAAATATATTATCCAGCCTCCATCATTTTCTATAGTGCAAAAATACCCTTTTATAATTAGCACTCACCTGTTTAAATACTTTCCTGATTAACATAATATTTCATACTCCTGGGTAAGGGGATGGCTGCAAAAAGTATTAATTCTTAAATAGAGACATAAGTCATCATTCCTGTGTCCTGCTAAATATGGTGAAGGAATCCAAAGGCAGCCTTCAGGATTTTAATGTGTATCCTAGGATCAGGTGGAAGCTACTGCTGGTCTTGGGTGAAGGAGAAGATGGTGGGATGGAGGAGCAGTATAGTCAGATTTACATTTTTGGAAAATTTGCTCTAGGTGGAGTGTAAGGCATGGATTAAAATAAGACTAGATTCGATGCCAGGAGACCAGAGAGACATTTACCCCAAATAGTCTACATAAGACATGCCAACTTCTTGGACTAAGGTGATGATAATGAAGGAGAGAAGTAGGCAGATTTGAGAAATATTCAAGAGATAAAATAGATAAGACTTCATGACTCTTTGGATATGAAGAGTGGTAGAGAAGATAGGAAGGATAAAGGATTAACAGGACATTATTAGAATAGTTTTGTCACCCTGTATTCTTAGGTCTTTTTAGGTTGCAAATGACACAAATTCTAACTCAAAGTGGCTTAGACACTTTGCTTCTTTAACTGAAAGATCCAGAGATACATCTAAATCCAGCTGCTGCTTTATCAGGATCTGAAATGATGTTACAGAATTCTGCCTTTTCTCAGTTCTTGCTTCTGCTTTTCTCCATTGTGGCTTTATTCTTAGAACTTCCATATAGTGATGAGATGATGGTCTAATTCCATATCAACAAACCCAAAGACAAATAGAAAGCGTCATTCCACAGGAGAGACCACAGAGCCTTGGATCCATTCTCAATACAGCAGCGTGAAAAGAGATGGAGAGGGAGAGGGTGAAGGTCTTTCCCCAAAGGAAATTCAGGATATCACTATCAGGGCAAGGGAGAACAGATGCTGGGGGCCAAAAACCAGTGGCCTTTCATTACACATTTCCACATCAGTGTAGACAGATGCTTCTCTCTTTGAAATCACAAATTAATGTATAAACATGTATACATTCAGTTGGGGCTTCCCTGGTGGCTTAGTGGTAAAGAATCTGCTGCCAGTGCAGGAAGTGGGCTTGATCCCTGGTTTGGGAAGATCTCCTGGAGAAGGAAATGACAACCCACTCCAATATTCATGCTTGGGAAATCCCATGGGCAGAGGAGCCTGGCTGGCTACAAACAGTCCAAAAAGTTAGACATGTCTTAGCGACTAAACAACAACAACACACATTCAGTTGGAAAAATGTGGGTATGGTTTATAGCCTGACCATTTACCTCACATAGTATGAGGCTATTTAAGGTTTTCAAGACTTTCTGACATTGTGAAATTATTTATGGACTTAATCACTCGCCCAGAGCCAAATTATAATTTTGTGCTCTCTTTGTTACCCTAAGTGAAATTGTTGAAATGATTTTGAGGCATTATTGTATTCTCAGCAAGGAATGATTATGTGAATAAAACAAATGCAGTGTATGACATGTAAAATACTTGGTAGTTATGGTGTGTATCCAGCTGTGTAGGCAAAGAAGTGGAGGAAAAAAATAAGCCTGTTTTAGGTCAGCAGGCCTGGCTTATAGCACAAGATCATTGATTACTTACAGATTAGATTGCCGATTCTAGATAACAGCTTATAGTGGTTGGTTACGCACGTGGTTACGCACAACACGTGCCTTCACTGCGCAGTGGCCTATACTTTCTAGGTTCACATCTTGCTTCTGCCACTTGCTTAGCTGTGTGACCTGAAGCAAGTCGTTCAACCTCTCTGTGCTTTATTTTTCTTTATCTGTAAAATAGGAATAATAACAGTACTGCTTTACACAGTAGTACAAGGGTTAGATGAGTTAATATCTGTGTGTGGGCATAATAATTGCTACCTAGGTATTTATTTAATATACTTGTGAATTTCATTTAACTTTCTGAGTCGCTGGTACTTATATGCAAACTAAACTTGATAGCATCTGCAATTTCTCAGGATGTTAAATGAGATTATTTGTAGAGCTTCTAGCTCACAGAACTTTGAATAAAGCAGACATTTGGTAAATGTAGTTCTCTTTTCTCCCTTCAAAGACTGGAAAACTATTCTGGTTAATAAGTACTAGAAGAGATCCAAACACCATTCTCATCCAGTTATTTTCTTTTTCTGCATCCTTCAATTATTTTTCTAAGGCTTTCATCATCACTAGACCATAAATCCCACCACTGCACACCCGGAAGCATGCACTCCCATTGTACACACCAGTTGGCACACAGGAGATGCACAATAAATAAACAAATAAATGATTATTCAACCCTTCACTTCAATGCTCTTTATCCACCCAGTAGTGTCTTTAGATATTTTGAGACAGATGCAGCAAAATGGACAACTCGTGATCCAGACAATTTTTTTCTTTCTGTGTAAAAATTCCACTTATATAAAAATAACTGAGCAGTGTTGCAACCAGCTGTCACTTCATGTAGACATGTGGAAGCACAAAGCCCCGCATGATGGGCATCATTCTTGAGTTGTGCCGTGTTACACTCTGTCAGATGGAATATGTTAGGAAAAGAAGCATCAGCCCACAACTTTAAAGTTACAAGTAGGTATTTTGCAGATAGAAAAATAAGAAAAATGAGAGATATGTACTTAAAAAAAAATGAAAAAGCCTTTTTGCTTTCAAAGTTTGAACTTCAGATAGCAGTGATCTTAGACCAAACGATTGTAACAGAAGAAACTTTAGAATGTTTCTCATCATCTGAATCCTCTTCCATTATTTCTATTGTCCTGGGCAATACATTTCAGTATTTGATCAAATAATGGCAGATTCCATGCTACACCATTCAGTATCCCCAGTTTATCTATAATGATTTTCCTCTTGTCAGCTCATTTCTTAAACCTTTGCTGAATCCGGTTTCAATGGTACTATAAACAATCATCATTGCATTGTAAAACTGGAAACTCTCTGCTAAAATAGTGTTTTGATCCAGGTTGCCATAGTAATAAGTGTATGCTCCCCTCTTTGGAGGCCTTGTTATATGAAGTATCTGTGATTTGCTCAGAATGGCCCCAGTTCATCTGTCAAAATGGGTTTTTCCTTTTTTAAAATAATGATCTAGAAAATCCCACAGCGGCCACAAATATTTTACAACCATAACGAGGAGCATTGGAGTAGTCAAGCTTTATAAATCTATGCCATTATTACATTAGAATAAATCATATTTCTTAGGTATATTACGTAGGCCTATGTAAGCCTAATTTTAGGTCTGCTATTCAACAAGAGTGCGGTTGTTTATAATGAAAAGAGAATTATTAAGTGTGACTTCAAAAATGCATCATGTGTCAGTTCATGTTGAGAGACCCTGGAGCAAAAAAATGGAAATTACTTCTTATTTCTATCAAAATACTGCAAATAGATATTCAGGTTCAAACTTAGTTACAATTAGAATGTGATGAGCAATGATATTTTATAACAGCATGAAATTGTATATTCCGTTCACGTTTAGGTTGAAATTATTCATTAGTAGGAGGGGAAAAACGAGAAATCCTGCAAATTTATCAGTGTCACCATGAAAAAAAAAGATGGTACATTATTTGAAATAAAAATGTTCCAGTCAGTTATAGTAATTTGATACAAGAACTATGATTTTTTTTTCTTGCAGGAACGAGGGTAAACAAACACTATATCAACACACCAGCAATAGAATCCACAAAAAGGTGTAAGATCATTTTTCATCTAAGACAAATGGTTAAGTTGGTTACTTTCTGTAAGTCACTACCAGCTACAGAGTTATTTTATGTAATTCACTGCTGGCTACTGCCTCATAATATCTGATGTGGGAATATTAAAAACATCAGTGGGCGAAGAACAGAAAGAATCCATCTGTATTCAATGAATTCTAATTAAAAAGTAATTATGGCACAATGAGGTAGCTGCCAACTTTATTCCCTTTTCGCAACCACAAACCACACACACAGAGTATTAGTCTTCTGCTATTTGTATCTGGCTAAACAAGCAGAAAGGCAGGCAGGAACCAGACACACATTTCCTTGCATTTTTCAGGTGACTTAGTTTTAAACAACCGCAGCCCCAGAAGACGTTCAGGGGCAGAGGTGGTGCACATCTTCTGTTATAATTGACCTGGGCTTTGAGATTTCTCTGTCATGATGTATCCCAGAATGTTGCATGATGGGAAGACCCTTGTTATTCCTCCACCAGCAGAGCCAAACGGACAAGATCAAGTAGGTCTGGGACTTGGGAAAAAAGGGAAGAAATATTGACAGATAAGTAACCACTCCAGGAAATGACAGACAGCTGGAGCAGTGTCGGGACTCTCAGGATTCAGATGTAATCCTTTAACCTCATGCTCAAACTCTGTAATCTCTCAATGAGATGGAAGCGAGGAAGGAAAAAAGGCAAATTGCTTAATCAAAGCCCTTAATGTGTGACCGGGATTAGTAACTAAGTCAGAATGACAACCTGCAGGTATAAGAAGCCTTCATAACAGAGCCTCAGTGCTAATGAAGTCGTATCTGCAGGACTGAAAATAACGGAAAAGTAACCTGGCATTTCAGCTGGCACAGAAACCATTCTCTATGACAAAACAGGCATTCAGAACTGTATTCCTGACCACCAACAATTTCTCTTCAGCAGCCAAGGGGAAGGACTACAGCCTGCATTTCCTTCTGGTTGGCAAAGCTCCCTTTCACCCATATTCTAGAAATCCTTCTTCATCTAATAGAAAACATAACAGGTGTCAGTAGGGTTTCCATCTAAAGAAGAAGAATAGGCTCTGGCATAAGTCATTTGCTGCTGAGGGCACTAAAAGATGTCAGGGTTCTTCTTCAGAAAGGAAGTGCTAACAGGCTAAAGTGGCCCTTGTCAATTCACATTAAAAATGGAAAATAATAGCACACTGGATTTATACAGCATTCTTGGAGGCAGGCATCCACGTTACACTATGAGTTTTCGTATCAACCTTCAGAAATGGTGGGAAGTGCACTAGTTACTCTGTCATACAACAGGGCACCCTGAGGTCCTGATAAATGATGTTGCTGCCATGATCATACTTATGGAGTGGGAACATTCTTACTGAAGAAATGTATTTCCGCTATTTTGCTTTCGTTCTCCTTATCATTGTACATTACCAATCTTCCATAAGATAAGCAACTACAAATGCTTCATACCACCGTGACAGGCTGAGCCTGACTTAACTCATGGGACAATAGATGTATGGTGTTTACAATCGACCCCTCACTGTTTCTCCTCTTGTTTTGTATCAGTTATCTATCACTACATAACAAATTTACCCCAAAGGTAGCAGCTTAAAACAATAAAAATGTATTAACTCACAGTCTTCTGAGAATCAGAGTGGCTTAGCGAGGTGGTTCTAATTCAGGGTCTCTTGTGATGCTGCAGGCAGGCTGTCAGCCAGGGCTGCATCAGCCGGGTTTTGGGGCTGGGGCATCTGCTTCCAGAAAGACTTGTTCCCCTGGCTATTGGCAGCAGTCCTCAGGTCCTCACTGGTTGTTGACCAAAGGCTTCGTTTCTCATCACTAGACCCCTTCCCAAGACTCAGAACATGGCAGCTGGTTCCTTCCAAAGCAAGAGGTCCAAGAGAAAGTAAGTGGAAGAGAGCCCTGGGTCGGGCCTGCTATCGCTTCTGCAGTATCTGCTTGCACACGGACCAGCCCTGGTATAGTGTGGGAGATGACTACACAAGGCCATGAACACCAGGAGATGGGAACCCCAGGGGCCATCTTCGAGGCTGGCTGTGACAATTTTTGCTACTAAATGTGCACAAGGCCTTTGGTTATTTTGCAGAAGCTGTGAGGAACAATGTTGGTGAACTGGTTGCTGGGAGATAAAAAAGGTACGAGTATATGTGGGTGTTTTGCTGGGTTCAGAAAGAGCACTGTGATGTCCATTCTCAGTTCAAGCCAAAGAAGTATATCTAACTTTCTATAGAGAGTCTGTGGGCCAAAGCTGGGAAACCCTTTTCAAGCTGGACTTTGTGAAACTTTGGACACAAACAGTGTCACTTTTGGCCCATGTGATAAAGGGTCACTCATTGTTGGAGAAATTTTCACCCTATTTTGGGTAGGACCATGGAGCAGCAACATGTAGCCATAGCACCTGCTTCATCCAGCAGGGAGTCAGGGATGCAAGGATCCCAGAGGGTCCTGGCCACCATGGTGGAGAGATGCTGCTTCAAGAGGGCTACAAGAGGACAGAGATAGAGGCCCACAGACATATCCCTCAACATGTAGAGGACTCTCTTTAGAAAATAAACAGATCTGGAAGTTCAAAATCCTGCTGTTGCATAAATGGACACTAATTAATCAGTGAAGTTCATCAACAGTGTTATGGTATCTTTATTTGAATTTTCAGACAAGTAAGGTCAGTCAGTCAGTTCAGTCGGTTAGTCATGTCCAACTCTTTGCTACCCCATGAATTGCAGCATGCCAGGCCTCCCTGTCCATCACCAACTCCCGGAGTTCACCCAAACTCATGTCCATCGAGTCGGTGATGCCATCCAGCCATTTCATCCTCTGTTGTCCCCTTCTCCTCCTGCCCCCAATCCCTCCCAGCATCAGGGTCTTTTCAAATGAGTCCGTTCTTCGAATGAGGTGGCCAAAGTATTGGAGCTTCAGCTTTAGCATCATTCCTTCCAAAGAACACCCAGGACTGATAAGGTAACATTGCACAATTATAAATCTGTAGTACAAACTCTGGCCAGGCTAATTTAAATGGCCTGGCCGTTGTCTCACCCAAGACACCCAAGCAATGACCTAGCAGATACCCTGGGTTCACTTAATTCTTTGCTAAGGCAGCTTTCAATGTACCCACCTCTCACTTTGTCTCTCACTCTCCCCTTTTTAATCCCTACACCTCTCTTTGCCTGCAATGCAGGAGACCATGGTTCTATACTTGGGTGAGAAGATCTGCTGGAGAAGGGATGGGCTACCCTCTCCAGTATTCTGGCCTAGAGAATTCCATGGACTGTATGGTCCATGGGGTCACAAAGAGACACGACTGAGCAACTTTCACTTCACTTCTCTCTTACTTTTCCCCTGTGTTGCCCCATAGTGAACCAATATCTGATGTCTTGTGCCATCTGTTTTGTTTTCTAAACTGTGACTACGTGTTATCCTTTCAGGTGGAGCATCTTCTCACAAAGACACCCATGGAGCACTTCTCCTTGGAATGGCCTGTTTGTGTGCTGCCTTAATATCACCAATGGAGGAACCATACATAGCCCTTTCTTCTTTGCATTTCTAATACCTAGTACAGTATCTAACATCTAGAAGGTACTTAGTAAATGCTTAAATTAAATTGAATTACAGCTCTATTCCTGGCTTGTCACAAACCTCCTTCAGAGCCAAAGCACAGTCTTAACTTTGAGGAAATTCTTACTAAAGTTCTAACTACAGACTGGCAAAGAGCCGTTCATTTCTGTTATTCAGTGTGAACACCTGGTAGCTGTCCAATAATGCACTAGATGCTGCCTTTGCGGTGATGAACAAACCCACAGGACATTTGTCCCATGAAACACAGAGTCTAGTTTATCTAACAGGTGTCTGGTAAATGTTAGTAGCTGATACAATGATATTTGATAGTTGCCTTCAAATATATAATGAACTATCTCACAAGAGAGAGGCTAAAGTGATACTTAGAGGACAGAGCTAGGCCCCATGAGTGGTAAATACTAGAATTCAGATTGCAGGTCAATTTAAACAAGGACATTTTAGTATGAAAGTTGCTGAACCCTAGGAAGGAATCGCCTTGGGAAGTAAGGCGCTTGCCAGCACTAGAAGTCTGATGATGATCTGTCAGGGGATGTTGTATGAGTAATAAGAACAACAACAGAATGATGGTTGGCGTTTATAAGGGTCTGTCATCACCTGGGCGCTGTACAACACTATGAAGAAGATTCTACTATCATTGTCATTTTATAGGTGAGGAAACTGAGGCCCAGTTGAATCTTGAAGTCAAATCCAGTCAGTCCAGCGCTGGATCCTGTGTGCTGGATGCCTTACTCCTCTGCCTCTCTACTGAGAGATTCTGCTGTGAGTGGAAAGCGAGCAATTGTGTTGCCTTCTAATGCTGAAAATGTATGATGCTGTAACTCTTTTTATAGCCCCCTAAACCCAAAGACAGCAACTGATCCAGAACCAGAAGCTGGACACAGGAAGTGGAGTTTCATTATGTAATTAAGATGATGTTTAAAAAAGCCCTTCTGGGACTTCCCTGGTGGTCCAGTGGTTAACACTTCACCTTCCAATGAAGGGATGTGAGTTTGATCCCTGATGGGGGAACTAAGATTCCACAGGCCTTGTGGCCAAAAAACCAGAACATGTAATAGATGCAATATTATAACAAATTCAATAAAGACCTTAAAAGTAGTCCACATCAAAAAAATAAAAATCTTAAAAAAAGTCTTCCTGCAACAGTACTTCCCACCCCTCACCCATCACCTCCCATCAACTCATATCTGCAATCCACCTACATGGGACCAATGGCTTTTTAACTTAAGGCTAAAATCTTTGTTAAAACACAAAACCTTGAGAGGGGTCATTCTTTAAGGTGATGAAAGGTCAAGGAATCTGATCCCATAAGGAAATGTGGAAAAATTTGGATCTGCTTTGGTTTGAAAAAAACAGAAGAAAGAAAGAAAAAGAATGAAGAGAGACATGTCTTCAAATATTTGAAGAACTATTACGTAGGAATAGAGGTTCACTTGCTTTTGTTTCTGCCAAAGGCAAAATGGGAACCAATAGTTAAAATTGTCTAGGGGAAGTTTTATCTTCTTGATTAAGAAAGGACTTGCTAACAATTGGCCCTGCCAACTGTGGAAAGGACATCCCAGGGATGTTGTGTGTGTGTGTGTGTGTGTGTGTGTGTTAGTCACTTAGTCATGTCTGACTCTTTGCAACCCCATGGACTGTAGCCCCCCAGGCTCCTCTATGGGATTTTCCATGCAAGAATCCATGTAAAAATGCTGGAGTGGGTTGCCATGCCCTTCTCTAAGGGACCTTCCTGACCCAGGGATTGAACCCAGGTTTCCTGCATTACAGTCAGATTCTTTACCCTCTGAGCCACCAGGATGTTGTAGATATCCCTTTATTAGAAAGTTTTAGCAGGGATACAGGAGGAGAAATTCCTCCCTGGTTAAGTGTTCTTTCAGTCCTAAATCTTATAGTTCTTTGGTTAGTGGTCTACATTTTTGGGCAGGTATTGATAGCTATATTTGTGTGATTAAGAAAAATTTATCTAAAAACACAAAGTAAAAATCACTCACAGTGCCACCACTTAAACATTAATCAAGAAAAGATGCAAAGGCTTTGGTCCCTGTAATTCTGCCCTCCATCCTTCACAGCTTGGTTAAATTCATCAAAAGGTAAAGGAAGGCAGTTGATAGTGTTAATGATAATTAATAGTTAAAAGAAGTAGATGACATGATATTGGTTGTTATATATGTGCCTGTGTATATATATTCTTTCCTGTTGTAAGTATATATACTTACATATACATGCATATGTATAACTTCAAAGTTGACTGATTCAGATGCCTTGAACTACATCTAAGTCAAATTAAGGATGAAAATTGGCTTTTTAAAATAAAACTTAATTTTTATTATTTCAATTTCTTCTTTAGCTTAAGGCTAAATACAGCTGAAGGCAGTGTCCACAGTCTCATTTTGGCTTGAAGGTGAAGCAAGACAGAGTGTGTGCAGGAGTGAGTGCACACCTGTAGAGAGGGCACTGACCCACAGGAGCCACGGTGATCTATTAGAGAGCTCCCAGCACACCCACTTGATATTTCTCCCTGTAAACATATTTCTTCTCTTGTCTTCCTCATCTCAGGAAAGGCCACCTTCTGTACAGTTGTGCAGACAAGAACAGCGGAGTCATACTTACTTTATCTCTTTCTTGCACTCTCCACATCCAACCAACCCATTAGCAAGTCCACCCAAGACCCTGCCTCCTAACAAATCCCAAATTCAGCCACCTCCTTCCGGCACCACTGTCTCTACCCAGGTGGCCAGTGTGTCTTTATACTGGAAGAGTCTCTCTGCTTCCTGTCTTGTTTGCTGTAATCCACAGTACAAAGCACCCAGAGGGACTTTCTTATTAAATACAAATTCAATCATGGCAATCCTCTGCCTAACCAACACCAACCCATCCCACTCCCCAACTCCCACAATTGCTTCCCGTGATATTTAGCAAACATTCCAAACTCCTTCCTCTGGCTATTAAGCCCTTGATGACTTGACCCTGACTCCCTCTTCTGCGCCTTCTCCTAGGCTTCCCCCAGCCACCCTGGCCTTGGTCTGGTCATCACCATCACCAACTGGTGTCCACCTGAGAGCCTCTATGTTAGTGGTACTCTCTGCCTGGAATGTCATCACACTCATCTCTGCCTGTCTGTGTCCTTTTGATTCAAATGTCAGCTTAGACATCACCTCACAGAGTCCTTACTGCATCCTGTAAAGTAGTTACGTTCCATCCCATCACCTTATGTTAATTCTCTGTGTAGCTGTTGTAGGCTGTGATTTCTCTCTCTCATTTCTTTTACCTCCCCTCTCTCTTGGTTTTTCGCCTGTCTCCCCCACCAGAATGTAAGACCCCTGTTATTAAGTGCCCAATCCTTTCCTAGAACAAAGCCTGATACGTAATGTGTCCAATAAACATATGCTGGAGAGAAATGAAAGTGTGGCTGATTAGTGGCCCCAGACAATGAACACCCACCTCACTGACTTGTGCTTGTACCCAGGCTCTCCTGGCTCTCAGTCGATTATGTCAGGCTTTGCATGTTGTGGTAATGAACCCAGCTCTGAGGTCTTGTAGCTATTGAATAAAAAGCCTAACTCTCAGGGCAGATTTGTGAACATGTGTGAAATCAAGCATGAAAAGGAAACCAAGACTTTCTTACATGGGTCTAATTTGTGAATATAACTGCTAAGAAACTAGGATAGGCTGGAAGGAAACCTCAGAATCAGGCAATTCCCCACTTGCTTGCCACATCATCAGCTCTCAGTCTGTTAAAATGCCGTCTGACAGAGGCAGCTAGAGAAAGAAAACTTGGGCAGCTTAACTTTTGTAAATGAATACTCAGAGCCTTGTGCTCCTGTGGTGGTTGTGAAGTGTACTGGTATTGACCAAATTTAATGACACAGGTGAGAAAGATGAATTGATCCTTTATTCCTAAAGTCACTGTTCTGAATAAAACTCTAGAATGATTTCTACTGAACTAAATCTTTTAGCCAACAGTATTTTATTAGTTATCTACCATATTATAAGGGCTCCCTAGGTGGCTCAGTTGTAAAGAATTCACCTGCCAGTGCAGGAAACGCTGGTTTGAGCCTTGGATGGGAACGATCCCCTGGAGGAGGAAATGGCAACCTGCTGCAGTGTTCCCTCCTGGGAAATTCCATGGACAAAGAAGCCTGGTGGGCTATAGTCCAGGGGGTCGCAAAGAGTTGGGCACACCCGAGCGACTGAGGTATGCATCATATTACAGCCATTTTCCTAGGTATTTTTTTAATGTTTAATTCTATCTATCTCCCTTAGTTTCCCCCTTTCATAGATGGGTAGATTTGGCCCCAAAGAGGTAAAATTAAGCTCACACAACTAGCCATAGATGAAGTTGAAATTTGAACCCTGACTTTTTTACAGTATAATTTTTTGTATCAAAGTATAGTTGATTTAGAATGTTGTTAGCTTCGGATGTACAGCACAGTGATTCAGTTTTATATGTATATATACATATGTATATATACACATATATTATTTTTTCAGAATCTTTTCCCTTATAGGTTATTATAGAATACTGAGTATAGTTTCCTGTGCTATACAGTAGGTCCTTGTTGGTTATCTGTTTTATATACAATAGTGTGTATGTGTTAATCCCAAACTCCTAATTTATGCCCTTTCACACTTTCCCCTTAGGGTAACCCTAAGTTTGCTTTCAATGGCTATATGAACCTTAGCTATTAAGCTTTCACTGCTTTTGCCTGTCTAAACCTTCTGGTCATAATTTGGCATGGCAACCCACTCCAGTACTCTTGTCTGGAGGATCCCATGGACAGAGGAGCCTGGTGGGCTGCAGTCCATGGGGTCTCAAAGAATAGGACACAACTGAGCAACTTCACTTTCACTTTTCACTTGCATGCCTTGGAGAAGGAAATGGCAACCCACTCCAGTGTTCTTGCCTGGAGAATCCCAGGGACGGGGGAGCCTGGTGGGCTGCCGTCTATGGGGTAGCACAGAGTTGAACATGACTGAAGCGACTTAGCAGCAGCAGCAGCAGTAGACCCACCAGTAGGGCTACAATTCTCAAAGTAAATTACTCATTTTGCACTCTGATGGGGACAGCAACTTCTAGAGTGTCTGATCAGTGGGGAGCAGTCCCAAGAGACCTGTCACCTCTAGGGACAATGATGTTTCAGAATTTCTGAACCCACAAAGCTGATGACTGGACCCCATGATCACATCCCAAGTCCCGCTCAGGTGCCCTGCTCCAGTGATCCCAAGCCTCCTGAGGTGACAGTGTTTCTATACTTGAACTGCAAATGAGGTTTCATTGGTAATCTGCCCACACCATCTCCCCAGCAGTCAGTGAATATCTGCTCTTCTGGAGAAGCCTTTGCTCATCATTCCTTCTTAAATCAGACTTTCAGTTAAAAAAAAATGAAGTTTAGTGTCTTCAAAAAATAAAGCTTTCAAACTGTTATTTTTTTTTTTAGCATCTCTCCCTTTTAAGATTGAAGTAGTACCACATGTCAGACAGGTGAGGGCCCCAGGGAGGAGAGTGAGCCCATGACTCAGGCAGCTGGCACTGTGATAAGGGACACCAGACACAGGCCTAAGAGCTGTAGACCACTGATCAGGCTCCACGTCCCCGGGCCCACCACACTCACAGGCTCTCCTGGGCAGCACAGTGGATAGACACTAGTTACAGAAGAGAAAGCAGGTCTGAGTGTTAAGCGTTTTTAATGCTATTAATTTTAGTCTGTTTCAACTCATGTTCCACCTGGCCCTTTGACAGTTGGCTAAAACTGCTTGTTAAAAGTACACATTCTCCACAACTGCAGAAGGAAACATAAAACAAAGGCCCATCAGCCTGCAGATGATAATAGAGAAAATATTTACAATTGTGGAAATATCAGTGATCTGAAAGGTAATTTTATGGTTCATTCAAACACTAAAGATAAATCATACTTTTTAAAAATAGTAACCATGGACAGAGGATTTTAACCACAGGAAATGTCATTAAATGAGTGGATTTTAGCTGAGCAATGCAAAATGATTTTTTAAAGATGTTTTTAGATGAGTCGCCAAGCACTGTATTCACTAAGCTCTTAACAGCAAGAAGTCATCTTTTACTCCTTCACTGAAATTTTGTTCTTTTATCACCTGAAATAAAATGGCCAAGTTCTATACTGAATTGATTTAAAAAGTAATTCAGTTCAACTAAAGTGTGTTATAGTTACAATGAGGCACTTAGGTACAGTCTTTGATAATAGTAGCATTTTTTAAAAGTTAAGAATTAAGCTCCAACATCTATTTTTAAAATTAGTTTTGAAGTAGAAATCAGGTCTGTGGATTCTGATAGCCTCAGAAAGGGATGGAATCACTTTTCAAGTTAATCACTGATTTCCATCAAACCTATCTTCTGTCCCCAGCATTCCCAGAGCTGCCAAGAAACACTGAGGGAGGATCCAGGAAAAAGAACTATGTTATTAAAATCCTTGCTCTTTGTTGGAGTTTAAGGTTGAGGTCCTTTTGATGTCCTCCAGGCCAATTACAAGATAAGACATTGTTTAAAATGAAGAAAGGCAGAAAGAAGAAGTGAGTTATTGATGGAATGGAGTGGAAAATTAACATTGCAAAATGGTTTTTTAAACTAGAGGCAGAAAGAAGCCTTAATCAGGGTGTTTCTGTTGCAGACAAACTTGCTTAAAAGTGTTAGCATTTAAATGGTCACACCTCCAGCTTTGAACTTAACACTCCATTAAGGGACTGAGGGAGCTCACACCTCTCTGTCTGTGACGCCTTTCACTCTTGTCAACCCAAGGAAGAGAAGGGGAGGAGAGAAGAGGAGAAGGAAGGGGAGGAGCAGCCACAAAGGGAGCAATGGCAAGGTGTTCAGAGAAGGTGACAGTCCTCGTTACGCCTGCTGTGCTGTGCTTAGTCGCTCAGTCATGTCCCACTCTTGGCTACCCCGTGGACTGTGGCCTGCCAGGCACCTCTGTCCATGGGGATTCTCCAGGCAAGAATACTGGGGTGGGTTGCCATGTCCTCCTCTAAGTGATCTTCCCAACCCAGTAATCGAACACAGGTCTCCCACATTGCAGGCAAATTCTTTACCATCTGAGCCACCGGGGAAGCCCAAGGGTTGTATCCACTGTCCTTGTGCAATTACTAACAGCATCTGCTTTCACTCCTAAAATGCCCTGATCTAGATAATTAATTATGTGGTCACCCAAATAGGGTATAGAATGTTTCATATGATTAGTGGCAAAGTTATAGTCATTAATCAGTTCAGTTCAGTTGCTTAGTCATGTCTGACTCTTTGCCACCCCATGGACTGTAGCACGCCAGGCTTCCTGTACATCACCAACTCCTGGAGCTTGCTCAAACTCATGTCCATCAAGTCAGTGATGCCATCCAACCATCTCATCCTCTGTTGTCCCCTTTTCCTCTTGCCTTCAATCTTTCCCAGGATCAGGGTATTTTCCAATGAGTCAGTTCTTCCTATCAGGTGGCCAAAGTGTTGGAGTTTCAGCTTTAGCATCAGTCCTTCCAATAAATATTCAGGGCTGATTTCCTTTAGGATTGACTAGTTTGATTTCCTTGCAGTCCAAGGGGCTCTCAAGAGTCTTCTCCAACACCACAGTTGAAAAGCATCAGTTCTTCAGTGCTCAGCTTTCTTTATGGTCCAACTCTCACATTCATACATGATTACTGGAAAAAGCATAGCTTTGACTAGACGGACCCTTGTTGACAAAGTAATGTCTCTGCATTTTAATATGCTGTCCAGGTTGTTCATAGTTTTTCTTCCAAGGAGCAAGCATCTTTTAATTTCATGGCTGCAGTCACCATCTGCAGTGATTTAGGAGCCCCCCAAAATAAAGTTTATCACTATTTCCATTTTTTTCCTCATCTATTTGCCATGAAGTGATAGGAACAGATGCCATGATCTTCATTTTTTGAATGTTAAGTTTTAAGCCAGCTTTTACATTCTCCTCTTTCACTTTCATCAAGAGGCTATTTAATTCTGCTTTGCTTTCTGCCATAAGGGTGGCATCATCTGCATATCTGAGGTTATTGATATTTCTCCTGGCAATCTTGACTCCAGCTTGTACTTCATCCAGCCTGGCATTTTGCATGATGTAATACTCTGCATAGAAGTTAAATGAACAGGGTGACAATATACAACCTTGACATAATCTTTTCCCAATTTGGAACCAGTCTGTTGTTCCATGTCCAATTCTAACTATTGCTTTTTTACCTGCATACAGATTTCTCAGGAGGCAGGTAACGTGGTCTGGTATTCCCAACTCTTGAAGAATTTTCCACAGTTTGTTGTGATCTATACAGTCAAAGGCTTTGGCATAGTCAATAAAGCAGAAGTAGATGCTTTCCTGACTCTCTTGTTTTTTCAATGATCCAATAGATGTTGGCCATTTGATCTCTGGTTCCTCTGCCTTTTCTAAATCCAGCTTGAACATCTGGAAGTTCTTTGTTCAAGTACTGTGGAAGCCTTGCTTGGAGAATTCTGAGCATTACTTTACTAGCATATGAAATGAGTGCAATTGTGTGGTAGTTTTACCATTCTTTGGTAGTGCCTTTCTTTGGGATTGGAATGAAAACTGACCTCTTCCCTTCATTAATATCTAAAATTAACATGGAAATAACATCTGTTCCTTGGACAGTCAGCTTTGGTTCAGATGCTTATTTCTGTGTCATTTCACATGCTAAGACTAAGTGTTCTTGACTGTAGAAGTAGATTCAAAGAGTGAAAGTATCCTGGAAAGGAATCCTAGAGGCTATACGGTTGTCATTTTGCAAATGAAAAACTGAGGCTTAAAGAGGTTGACCTGCCTAAGGTCACACAGCTAGTTATAAAATTACTGAGCACAGGACTTAGGGTCTTCTACATGTACGTTTTACATTTTCAGTGTGTCATATATTTTCAAGGAAATAAATAATGAAATGGCAATCCACTCCAGTATTCTTGCCCAGAGAATTCATTCCATGGACAGAGGAGCTTGGTAGGCATAGTCCATGGGGTCGCAAAGAGTCGGACACGACTGAGAGACTATGCTTTCACTTTTTCAAATAAAGTTCTCAAGATGTAGGGGCATAAAATATAGAAGTTGTGATACATAAATCTTGAGGTGAGAGGACTGAGAGATCAGTAAGAGGGGTTGGGGAACACAGAGAACAAGCAGTGGCTCCTAGGATGAAGTTTCTGATGCCCCCTGATGACTTCAGCTAAGATGGAGACCAATATTCTCTTGGAATGAACCAGGAATCAAATTAGTTTGGTCTTAACAATTTAATAGCTAATTTATCTTGGTCAAAGTTACTGAACGTCTTTAAAACTTCCATTTCCTTATCTAAAAGGTGGCTATAAAGTTAATATTCATCTGAGAGGACTATTATGAAGACTCAGTAAAACAGTCTATGTAAATCGTCTAGCCCAATGCCTGGCACATGGTTATATATTCAAAAACAGCTGTCATCATCATCACCACCATTGTCTCTATCATCATGACCAGCAGCATCAGCTTTTGTGCTTCTCTTCCAGGCTGACCTGCTGTTACAGTTAGTTGATTTCACAATCCCACGCATCCCTTTCTCTTATACGATGCTCTACATTAATCTCATTTAGTTTCACATGCTCACAGAGATCGATATTACTGTTTTATTTAACATATCAGGAAAGAGGCTCAAAGAGATTAGATAATTTGTTCAAGATCACACAACCAATAAGTAATGGAAGCAAAATTGAAGCCTAAATTTTCTTATTGTTTCAACGTGTCTGTCTCTGGTAAGAATTTATAGGGTGGAGTACTAAGATGGAAGAGTGAGGAGGGGTAAAGGCAGCTGGGAGTTCACCTTGTCTAGATGGTAGGGGTGTTAGGAAAGGGACGTTAGGCAGATCACACTTTACCACACTGTTCTGCAAGTGTTGCCCATGTACAAATAAGGTGGTTTTGTTTTTTTGTCTACATAGTCAATCAAAGAATGCAAACTTAAAACCTCAAGATAGCTTGGACTCAGCCTCTAGAAACAGAAGAGATGCTATTTGTCACCTAAACAAAAAACACTCTGATAAGACTCAGAAAGGAAAGTCAAATCGAGCCAGTAGAACAGGGTTCTTGAGGTCAATACTTCTCCTGAGACATGACCCAGCCAAGTAAGGAAATCTGGGCTCTAAAGAGCCTCTGGGGCACTCCACTCTTTTCATATGCTTCATGCTAAATGGCTTCAGTTGTGTCAGATTCTTTGAGACCCTATGGACTTCAAGACTCCTCTCTCCAGGCAAGAATACTGGAGTGGGTAGCCATTTCCTTCTCCAGGGCATCTTCCTAACCCAGGGATTGAGCCTGTGTCTCTTGGGTCTCCTGCATTGGCAGGTGAGTTCTTTACCACTATCACCACCTGGGAGCCCATACTGTGATGATGCAAAGGATAATTTCATGGGAAAGTTCCTAGTGATGACCAAATTGGTCCCAAATATTCAAAAATGACAATGAACCAAGATAATGTTCATACCTTTCACTTGGATGGAAAGCAGTTCAGGTATCCAACTTCTTTGTGGTTTATGTTTCTTTGTCATTTTAAAAAATATTTGGGATTAATTTGGTCATTAGGACCCTTCCCATGAAATTATCTTTTGTATCATCACAATTAATTGATTTGGAGTTATTTCTAATCATACAATTAGGACTTCTAGTGAAGGGTAGAATGATTCTACTGATGAAAGGTAATTAGTAAAAGCACAAGTTAAACAGAGACCAAAACAAAGTGACAGGAATCCTCTATTCACTTACCTCAGAACACTCACAATGAGTAGACCGAGGGTCCTCACATTCCCTGAGATCGCCTAAGAGTTCTCTGGTCCTGGTTTCACATGACTGTCAGTAATTATAAGTACATGTTTTGGAGTCAGACAAATCTGACTATGAATCTTATCCCTATCCTTTCCACCTTGGATGACAGGTGTTTCAAACCCTAAGCTGTTATTTCCTCCAAAGTTGAGATAGTGGTGATAACAGTACCCTCACAATGTATGCCGTGCACTGAGCTCTGTCCTGGCACATAGTAAGTGCCCAGGAAGAGGTAGTCATTGTATTCTTCTTATATTCTTGTTGAGTTGTGGCAGAAAAGCACACCTCTCCACAATTTTCCCACCCCTTCCAGCCACCTTCCTCTTTGGAGTATATCTGCTGGATATGCCTTTGACCACCTGTAGCTTTAGCATTAGGTCAGCAAGTAATGTAACATTCTCTCTCTTCCTTCTACCTCAAAGGTCCTTTCCTCGACTATACCTTGATTACTGTTTCAACTAACCCATGAAAACTATTCCTCAATTCGGCAAATTATTCCAAGCCAAGAGAAATGGCAAACTCATTCAAAGAATTTGAACCAAAAAAGTTCCAAAAGTTTTCAAAATGAATAGGCTTTAAACAATAGAATATTAAAGGGACAAGTGTAAGGTCATTCATTTGAGTCCAAACAAACCTCAGATGTATGAAGATCACTCTATGAGGATAAAAAGTAAAACCTTAAGCTTTTATTTTGAAACTAAACTCAATTTAGTTAACACTGTGATATTTCTACCCCCAAAACGGATGTGACTTTGCCTAAAATGTAGGCACATGGTCTGGGAGCCTAGAATGAGGGGTTTCGTTGATTCAGTGTTGCTTGATCGGGCAGACCACCAGATCTGGTACAAGGTGATAGATTTTAGCATTTTATCCATACTTCAAGAATCAAGGGAGACAGTGAATTTTGTAACATTAGGGTTGTTCAAACATCAGCTAAATGAAGATTTGTTTGGACCATTCATTGTTAAGGAAATTCATGTTTCAGATGGATGTTTGGACCAGACATTGTTATGGTCCCTTTTAACTAGAGAGAATACAATTTGCCATTTCATAGGGCCAATAATCTTCTTATCCAAACATTTATTTGATCTCTTTATAAATTCTAAGAAAGTAAGGTCACAGGTATAGGTTTCTTTGTTATTTTGAATAACAAACTTCTCTGAATCTGACTACTCTTATTATCCCATTTGGTTCTTCCTCAAAGAAAAGCGCTTTCCAAAAGGAAGAATGACTTGGCGTCTCTTGACCCCGCAGCATCTTAGTCATTTCCACCTTTGGGCTTGTGTTCAGCTACCCCTGACCTTTTGAATGTCCCAGTAGCCTCTCTCTTCTAATTCATCACCTCCTTCAAATTCTGGCTCCATGCTGGCCTTCTCTAAGAGAATTTCCAGGTTTCTTTTATTCTTCTAAGCTCCTCAAGGACTCTACGTAGTACACCCAGACTCGCTTACATGTTGCCCATGAATCGTGCTCTTGTTTCATGTTGCTGTGACTCTCCCTCGGAACTCTAACTCCTAAAGGGCAGCGAACCTCTGTCAGTGGAGATAAAAAGGAGAAGAGCTCTGGATTTTCCTAATGATCACAAAACACTGGGCACAAAGCAACCACTAGGGGCCTAAGACCCATCAAACAGCAGTGAAATTCCACTAGGATTAAGGTTAGATGGGGCAAACCAAGTTTCAGAAGATCAGAGACATTTATATTCTGTTCTGAGTAGTTCAACAGTCCTTCCAAATCACCAGGACTACAGACATAAAAGTTTCATCTAGCCACTAGCTCTAGCTGAACGTATCACAGGTTACTTAAAGTGCAATTTATTTTTAATAGAAAAATTGATTCTAGAATGAAACATGAAGTAGTCTTTTTTTTTTTTTTTGGTAGTAGACTAACCTTTTAAAGAATAGCATTCTTGCCCTAGAGAGGGGCATAAAAGTTTAAAAGGTTATTTTCCACATTACACATAACCTGCATGCTCACCTTTACTATCTCTTTGCCAGATCAGCCTGTGGCACTAACTCACTGAAAATACCGGCTCCATTAATGCATGATTTACTTCTCTTTACTCGGCAAAGTACAGACCTCATATTTCAAAGCAAATTCAAGCTTTTGTAATTCACTACCTCCTCTGTGAGATGTGATGACATGGATTTTTCTCTTCAAAATTCGAAAGAGCAAAGCAACTGTGTTGCTGAAAAGAAGTCTTTCCTGACCCACCCAGGTGAGTTGGTTGCTCCCTGAATGAGTTCCTACGGCACTTTTAACTTGCTGCTCTTCTTTAAACATACCATGGTAATCATAATTTGCTTACATGTATTTGTTACACATATCTTCTCACCTATTCCAACTGCCAACTCCATGACAGCAGAAATGCTGTCCTGTCCATTTATTTGTAACTTCCTGATATGGGTGCCAGGGTGTATAATCCAGCCCCTTTCTCAGGACAAGGCTTCCGTTCCCCCAGCTGCTATGATTGCTGCCTGCTGGCAGGTCACAGCCAAGTCTCTTTCCTGGAATTTCCCACAGCTAAATAAAGCTACTCTGCCCAAGCATTCATCCAACGACTGACCAATGGGAGCATACAAAGGTCTGGCTTCATTGCCTCCATTCAGGATAACTCTGAAGTTTCTCCTCACCCCCAATCTCTGTGCTTTCATCCAAGTCCTTAGTTGCTGACTGCATCGCAGCTCAACTCCTCTTCTGCCAAGCCTGGCTTCCCCCGCTTCCTCAAAGATATTGTTCCTGACAGCTCTCTTCAACAAATCTCCTGTATACAAGTCTCCATCTCCAACTCTGTTTCCCAGGGAACCAAACTTAAGATTCCCCCACACCCTAGAACAGTATTAGTGCACAATAGGCATTCCATTAATATTTGGTAGAAGAAAAGTGAATGAAATACACAGGAAATTAACAAATAATAATTTTACATTCCAACATTTCACTCCGACTCTTCTTCCTGCCCCATCTTACCTCAGGTTGTGATCTGAGGGAGTCAATGTAGACAAATACTAAATAAAATACATTGGACTGAATTACATGAAAGACAACAACATATTAATATTGGGGGGGGAGGGGTGACACAGCTAAAACAGTAGTGAGAGGGAGATTTATAGCATTAAAAAGCATACAGAAGAAAAGAGGAAAAGTCTCAAATCAGTAATCTAAGATCTCACCTCAAGTATCTATAGAAAGAACAACAAAGTAAATGCAGATAAATAGAAGGAAATAATATACATAAGAGCAGAAATTGATGAAATTGAAAACAATAAATAAATAAATTTAATGAAGCAAAGAGCTAGTGCTTTGAAAAGATCAATGAAATTGAGAAACCTTTAGCAAGACTGTTGAAGAAAAGGGACAGAAGACACAAACTACCAATATTAGCAATGAAACGGGTGTTATCACTACAGACCCTGCAGACTTCAAAAGGATAATAAGGTATACAGTGAGTAATTCTATAGATACAAATTTCACAACTTAGATGAAATGATGCAATTCCTCCTAAAACAAATACAAACACAGCTCACCCAATATGAAAGAGAAAGGGTTGGGAGGATCCCCTGGAAGAGGGCATGGCAACCCACTCCAGTATTCTTGCCTGGAGAATCCCATGGACAGAGGAGTCCAGCAGGCTACAAACCATGGAGTCTCAACGAGTGGACACGACTGAGTGACTAAGCACAGCACACAGCACACAGCATTACCCCCACGTCAGAACCAGATAAACAGGTGTACAAAATAAGAAAACTATAGACCAATATCCCTTATGAATATAGACTAAATTTTTGTAACAAAATATTAGCAAATAGAATTCAGCAATATAAATAAAAAAGCTGTAAACCCATGACCAACAGAGCTTATTCCAAGGATATAGGGCTAGTTCAATACTTAATCAATCAATGTAATCTACCATAGTAACACGTGTTTTTTTAAAAAGCACATAATCATACCAACTGAAGCAAAAAAAAAAGTTGTTTGACAAAATTCCATATGCTTTCATGGTGAAAACTCTAAGAAGAATAGGAATACAGGAGATATTCCTTAATTGCAAAGAGCATCCACGAAAATATACCTATAGCTAACATACCTAATGTTGAAAGACTATATTCTTTCCCTCTAAGGTTAGGAACAAGGAAAGAATGTCTGTCTCACAGCTTTTGTTGGACATAGTGCTGGAAGTTCTAACCAGTGCAATAAGGTCCTAAAAGGAAATAAGAGGCATACATATCAGAAAGGAAGAAATAAAACTGTCTTTATTTGCAGTTGATATGATTGTCTTCACAGAAAATTCCAAGGACTCTACAAAAAAAAAAAACACCCTACTAGAACTAATAACTTCATTACTTTCATAATACAAAATAAGCACACATAAATAAATTGAACATCTACATATAAGCAGTGTACATGTGGACAACAAAATAAAAAATACAACACCATTTCCAATCAATCAAAAAAATGAAACACTTAGATGTAAACCAGACATTACAGGAATTTATTTTAGGCTTGGCCATAATAAGGTTCATTTCTAAGTTAGATTATGACCATATACTGGTCAGAAAGTGAAATCAACTGGATTTTTGATTGTTGAAAAATGTAGTTTGTAATAAACTATAAAATGCTGATGAAAGAAAGTAAAGCTTTAAATAAATGGAGGGGTATACTATTTTCATGAATTGAAAGACTCAACACAGTAAAGATGCCAATTCTCCAAATGATATGCCAGTTTAACTCAATTCTATCACAACCCCAGCAAGACTTTTTTGAGTGATAGACATGATTACTATAAAATGTATTTAGAGAGGAAAAGAAGCTGAGATATCTAAAACAATTTTGAAAAAGAATAAAGTATGAGAAATCAGTGTGTTACAATACTTATTATTTAGCTAAGGTAACCAACTTCATGGTTTCGGCAGAGAGATAGACACAGATCAGTGGGACAGATGAGAGAACCTAAAATAGACTTACCTGCAAAAATATGCCCATTGATATTTGATAAAGGTACAAAAGCAATTCAATGGAAGGGTAATCTTCAAAATATGGTACCGCAGCAACTAGACATAAATAGGACAAAAGAATCCTCAACCTTAGTTCTCAAATCTTATACAAGAATTAACTCAAAATGAATCACAGATTTTAAAGTAAAATTTGAAACTACAAAATTTTTCAAAAAAAGATAGGAGAAAATATTCAGTATCTAGGGCTAGGCAACAAGTTCTTAGACTTAGGCCATAGGCAAAATCTATAAAAGGAAATGATAAATTTCAATTTTATTAAAATTAAAAATGTTTGCTCTATGGAATACCCTGTTAAGAGAATGACAAGCTACACATGAGTAGAAAACATTAGCAGACCACATCTCCCAACAAAAACTAATATCTAGAATAAAGTATGCTCAAAACTCAAAACACACACAGACATTTCACTGAAGATCATATGTAGATGGTGAATAAGCACATAAAAAATGTTGGGCATCATTAGTCATTTGGAAAATGGAAGCTCGAATCGTAATGAGACATCACTACACACCTATCTGAATGGCTACAAGAAAAAATAATGAAAAATTTTTCACCAGTTGTTGGTGAAAACCCAATATGGAGAGAAACTGTATTATTCACAAATTGTTGGTTAGAAGGTAAACTGATACAGTCTTCCAGGAAAGTATTTAGCAGTTTCTAAAAAAGTTAAACATGCAACAAGCAAATGATTCAGCTATTGTGTTCCTTGTCATTTATCACAGAGAAATGAAAGCTTGTATTCACACAAGTCTGCATGTGAATGTTTATAGTAGTCATACACTTCATAGCCTCAAATTGGAAATCACTCGATGTCCTTCAGTGGGTGAATGATTAAATAAACTCCAACACATCTATACCAGGGAATACTACTCAGCAATAAAAAGGAGCAGACCAATGATACAAACAACAGCCTGAAGAGATCTTCAGAGAATCATGCTGAGTGAAAATAAGTCAATCTCAAAAGTTATACATTGTATGATTTCATTTATATAAACTTCTTCGAAGGACAAAACTACTATAGAAATGGAGAACTAATTAGTGGTTGCCAGGGATTAAGGATGGAGAAGGCAATGGCACCCCACTCCAGTACTCTTGCCTGGAAAATCCCATGGACAGAGGAGCCTGGAAGGCTGCAGTCCATGGGATTGCTGAGGGTTGGACACGACCAAGCAACTTTACTTTCACTTTTCACTTTCATGCATTGGAGAAGGAAATGGCAACCCACTCCAGTGTTCTTGCCTGGTGAATCCCAGGGATGGTGGAGCCTGGTGAGCTGCCGTCTATGGGGTCGCACAGAGTCGGACATGACTGAAGCGACTTAGCAGCAGCAGCAGCAGGGATTAAGGAGGAGTTGGGGTGGGAAGAAAATGGGTGTAACAATAAAAAAGGCACCAAGAGAGATCTTTACAGATGTGGAAACGCTCTGTAACTTTGTTGTATCAATATCAATATCTTGGTTATGTATTGTATTATAGTTTTGCAAGATGTTATCACTGGAGGAAAACTCTAGATCTTTCTGTATTATGTCTTACAACTGCATGTGACTCTCCATTATCTCCAAATGAAGAGTTCAGATAATAAAGGGAGGACAACATTGGATTTGTAAATGATTTCTTGGATATGACACTGAAGTTACAGGCAATAAAAGAAAAAAATAGACAAATTGAACTTCATGAAAATTTAATAAATCTGTGCATAAAAAACACTATCAAGAGAGTAATAAGGAAACCCACAAAATGGGGTAAAATATATTAAATCATGCATCTGATAAGGGATTAACATCTAGAACATATGGGAAACGCCTAAAACTCAACCACACAAAACCCATTTCAAGAATGGGTAAAGGATTTGAACAGACATTTCTCCATGAAGACATAAAAACGGCCAACAAGCACATGAAAAGATGCTCATTATCACTAATCATGCAAATCAAAACTATAATGAGATACCACCCCAAACCCATTAGGATGACTATTATTTTAGTGGAAAATAACAGGTGTTGGTAAAGATATAGAGAAACTGGAACTCATGTATTGTTGGTAGAAATGTAAAATAGCATAGATGTTATGGTGGTTCCTCAAAAAATTAAAAATAGAATTACCATATGATCTAGCAATTCCACTTCAGGTATGTACCCAAAAGAATTGAAAGCAAGGTCTCAAAGAGATATTTGCCCACCCCTGTTCATATAACATTATCCATAACATCCTAAAGGAGAAAGCAACCCAAGTGTTTGTTGATGGATGAATGGATAAGCAAAATATGGTATAGTTGACCCTTGCACAATGCAGGACTTAGGGCCACCAACCGCCCTCAATGACAAAAAGCCATGGTATAATCTTACAGTTGACCCTCCATATGTGTAATCTTGCATCTGTATATTCAACGAACTGCAGATTATATACTGTTGTATGTATTTAGATTTAAAAATCCAAGTATAAGTGGACATATGCAGTTCAAATCCATGTTGTTCAAGGGTCAACTGCATATACATACAATGGAATATAATTCATCTGTAAAAAGGAAGGAAATTCTAACACATGCTACAAAAAATGTGCATGAATCTTGAGGATATTATGGTAAGTGAAATAAGCCAATCACAAAAAGATAAATATTTCACGGTTCTATTTATACGAGATACCTAGAGTAATCAAATTCATAGAGACAAGAAGAATATAGTAAACTTCCAGGGTCTAGAGTGAAGGGGGAATGGGGAATTATTGTTTAATGACAGAGTTTCAGCTTTGCAAGGTGAAAGTTCTGGAGATGAATGGTGGTAATCATTCCACAATAAAATGAATGTACTTAACATTACTGAACTGTATACATAAAAATGGTTAGGATAGAAAATTTTGTTATATGTATTTTGCAACACACACACAAATGAAATATAAAAGATAAAGTCACAAATTTTATAGTGTTTATTCATATCTATGCAGACATGGAGGGAAAAATGTACTTAATGCATCTGATTAAAACTGGAGTAAGTTATCAGACTTTCCCCAAAAGTTGGCGATCTGCCCCTCAACACCATCCCACTCTCTTTGCTCTTATACACAATGGAGTATTACTCAGCCATTAAAAAGAATACACTTGAATCAGTTCTAATGAGGTGGATGAAACTGGAGCCTATTATACAGAGTGAAGTAAGCCAGAAGGAAAACACCAATACAGTATACTAACGCATATATATGGAATTTAGAAAGATGGTAACGATAACCCTGTATACGAGACAGCAAAAGAGACACTGATGTATAGAACAGGCTTATGGACTCTGTGGGAGAGGGAGAGGGTGGGAAGATTTGGGAGAATGGCATTGAAACATGTGAAATGTCATGTATGAAACGAGATGCCAGTCCAGGTTCAATGCACGATGCTGGATGCTTGGGGCTGGTGCACTGGGACGACCCAGAGGGATGGTATGGGGAGGGAGGAGGGTTCAGGATGGGGAACACATGAGAAATAAAGGTATAAAAAATTAAAAAAAAAAAAAGATAAAGTCACAAATTTTATAGTGTTTATTCATATCTATGCAGACATGGAGGGAAAAATGTACTTAATGCATCTGATTAAAACTGGAGTAAGTTATCAGACTTTCCCCAAAAGTTGGCGATCTGCCCCTCAACACCATCCCACTCTCTTTGCTCTCAATCTTTGTTTACTATGTTACTTTCTTTTTCTCTATGTCTATTTTTTAAAAATAAAAATGATATGTATTTATGGTATAACACAGACTTCCCTGGTGGCTCAGTGGTAAAGAATTTGCCTGCCAAGCAGAAGATGTGGGTTTGATCCCTGAGCTGGGAAGATCACCTGTAGAAGGAAATGGCAACCCACTCCAGTGTTCTTGCCTGGGAAATCCCATAGACAGAAGAGCTTGGTTGGCTGCAGTCCACAGGATCACAAAAGAGTCAGACATGACTTAGCGACTAAACAACAGCAAGGTGTAACACAGGATGATTTGTTACATATATGTAGTGAAAAGATTTCAGTAGTCAAGCTAATTAATGTATGATCTCCTCACACAGGTACTATTTTTTCATCTGATAAGAATACCTGAAATCTATTCTCCTATCAAATTTCCAGGATTCAATACAGTATTATTAGCTATAGTCAACATACTATATATGAGATCTCTGGGCTTTTTTATCCTACATAACTCAATTTTGTACCCTTAACTAACATCTCCCCATTTTCCCTGCCTTCCCATCCCTGGTAACCACTGTTGTCCTCTGATTCAATATATTTGACTTTGTTAGATTCCACAGGTAGAAGATCAGCTTTTTCTTTCTGTTTCTGGCTTATTCCACTTAACATAATGTCCTCCAGGTTTATTCACATTGTCACAAATGGCAAGATCTTGTTTTCTAAGGCTGAATAAAATTCCACTGTATGCACAATTTCTTTGTCCATCCATCCATGATGGATACTTAAATTGTTCCCGGATCTTGGCTACTCTGAATAATGCTATAATTAACAAGGGAGTCCCTCAGTATCTTGGAGATAACTAATTTCATTTGCTTTGGGTGTATACTCAGAAGAGAGATTATGGTAGTTCTATTTTTAGTTTTTTGAGGAACCTCCATACTGTTTTTCCTGGTGGCTCCACCACTTTACATTCCCACCAGCAGTGTACAAGGATTCCCCTTCTTCCACATGCTTGCCAACACTTGTTACCTTTTATTTTGTTGTTGCAGACATTGTAACAGATGTGAGGTGATATGCATTGTGGTTTTGATTTGCATTTTCCCCATAATTAGTCAGAGAAGGCAATGGCACCCCACTCCAGTACTCTTGCCTGGAAAATCCCATGGGTGGAGGAGCCTGGTGGGCTGCAGTCCATGGAGTCCCTAGATTTGGACACGACTGAGCGACTTCCCTTTCACTTTTCACTTTCATGCACTGGAGAAGGAAATGGCAACCCACTCCAGTGTTCTTGCCTGGAGAATCCCAGGGACGGGGGAGCCTGGTGGGCTGCCGTCTATGGGGTCGCACAGAGTCGGACATGACTGAAATGACTTAGCAGCAGCATATACTTTTTACCTTAAGTTCAAATCTTGCAACTCTCCTCTTTGACGCCAACTGATATGTAAGTGGCTCACATAGTTACCAGTGAGAAAGGTTGGTTTCTTAGTAGCACAGGCCATTTAAACTTACCCTACCCCGTAGCATGTGCTAAGCAGGCACACCAATGCCTTGGGATTGACTCACTGACTGAGGCCTTCTGGAGCTTTAGATTTTTCTTACCCAGAAAATAGGATCAACACCACCGCCATCATGAATTATTCAGCGCCTGTCTGGGCTACTCCCTGGTGAACAATAAAATAATGGAAACTGACAAAATTGATTTGTGGTGAATTTTTAGTGAAGCCAAGTTCATGACAAGTGAGCAAGGGCAAGCAGGGCTCAGAGGAACCTGACCACAAGAAAGGTCAGCCCACAATTCCCCTGGGAACATCACCACCTGGTCAATAGTACAGCCAGGCCAGAGGCCTGGCATAAGGCTCCTTTTCCTCCTGGGTTAGGGGGAGATGAACGCTGTCTCCTAATGAAAAGGCACAGCCAGTTGGGTTCACCAAGCCAGTTCACCAACTAGATGGATGGACAAGCCTCAAATAATTTCATGAATCATTTGAATTGCTAGATAATTAGAAATTCAATAACCAAATCTCTGAACATAATTTCAGCTGTTTAGCAGAGTGTTAAGAAAGAAAGGCTTCAATTCAGCATATTTTGAATTCCTGATTAGGGTTTCACTAATTAAAAGGAAAAAAAGTATTGGCACCATGTCTAATCCTTCCATTAATCTCCCTCAACATATATTATGCTGACTGTTATTGTATAATCATTAAATGTAAAATATTAAACTGGACATTTGACTTTATTGATCACATTATGGACTAAGATATAGCAAGTAATTATCTGCCAAGACAGATTCATTGATCGGACTGTCATTGAGAGTTGAAATTGACACATTGTTGATTATTATGGTAGGATACTGTGTTCATCAATTATTTTGTCTCATTTTCTTTCTCATTGTGTATTCTGTATTTATATTCGTTCTTATTTAAAAACTCAAAAGGCAGACTTTTTACCCTAAAATCAGATGTGTGATTTTCTGTGTCGATTAGAAACATTGCAATCTAAGTGCAGAGACTTAGTTTTATAGACTTGAGCATTTTATTTGTTCTAATACCAGGCAATTTTGGATAGTATTTTGTCTCCGTACATCTCAGTATCTCTATTGATAAATAATCTCATCTTTTCTGGACTTTTTCCTCCCTTACTCTGCTGTTTCTTCAGCATTTACAATTCAGTTCAGTTTACTAAGGAGGTATGGAGCCTCCCCATATTCCAGGCACTGTGTAAGGTGCTGCAGATACCAAGATGGGTAAGACAGAGTTCCTATCCTCAGGGAAGGTAAAAATCTAGGGAAGGACACTGACCTGGACCTTAATAGAGAGAACTGAAGAGAACTGAAGCAACAGAGGCTGAGCATGCACAAAA
Source organism: Bos javanicus (assembly GCF_032452875.1). Classification (NCBI taxonomy): domain Eukaryota; kingdom Metazoa; phylum Chordata; class Mammalia; order Artiodactyla; family Bovidae; genus Bos; species Bos javanicus. Next base: position 53,300,980 of record NC_083870.1, read on the forward strand.
TTAGAAGTAAGCAGACTTCTGGTTCATTCTGATGCAGGGTAGGACATTTTAAAATCTTATGCTAATAACAAGGTAAAGGTTGCCTATCATATTTTGGGAATGGAGAACAAGATAGGATTCTTTTTAAATGCCATCCTGAGGCATGCAAAATGCTCTTAGAGTTCACCGCTTACAGAATTTAGAAGCTGACTTCAAGAATGATCTTCAACCCAGACCAGAGTTTCATGGAGTTCTTTTCTTAAGGCTGATTTTTAGAGAAGTTCTAATGTGTTGTTTGGGCTTCCCAGGTGGCTCAGTGGTAAAGAATCTGCTGCCAATTCAGGAGCTGCAGGAGATGCGGGTTCAGTCCCTGGGTTGGGAAGTTCCCCTGGAGAAGGAAATGGCAACTCACTCCAGTATTGTTGCTGGGAAAATTCTATGGACAGAGGAGCCTGGCGGATTACAGTTCACAGGGTCTCAAAGAGCCTGACATGACTGAGCGACTGAGCATGCATGCAGTGTGTTGTTTGGTCTAACTCCATTCTGGTTATGCCACAGATACATGGTCATGCAATGTATCCTCCTACATACCATTCTTTCCATTGTTAATTTTATACAACATATGGGCATTCACTATGAGTTACATGTTTTTAAAAAGTCTTTCTTCCCACCCCTTTGTGCTTCTGCATTCAGTAGGTACTCAGTTAATGACATTAGAAGCCTCTTTGAGGTAGAGGATAGTGGCCACTTGAACAACCCAAGTTGTTTCAAAATTTCAATTAAAAGAGTTTTGACACATGGTAGATGTGCATTAAATGCCTTTCAGTTTTCCTGGGACAAAGGAGCTCAAGCACCTTCAATAAAGGGGGCTTGATGATTGATTACATGAATGAATGAGGCTGAAATCCATTTCACTTAAGCATCTTTCTAGTGTTGACATGGAACAGAGCATGGTACAATGGAAATGGCATTGTACATATTTCCTAACCTAGGTTTTGGTCTCAGTGGCTCGAGGAAGTGACTCAATCCTTTTATTCAATAAATAAAGTGGTCGGGACAGATATTTAAGAAAGGCATTTCTCACTCAAATCTACCACTCTATTTTGCCTTGAGTTAGGTAGACCAGTTGTTAGCATTCACAAAAGCAATTAAAAGATAAGGCAATGGAAGCAAGTTGTATTATCCAACCATAATTCCAGGAATTTATGGATTACACAAGAGCCTACATCTCTTCACTCCTATCCACACCAACTCAATCGCCTTTGTGGCTTCTCACTTCATGTATTGGGCTAAAAAGATAAATACACTTCATGAATTTAGTGTAAAACTTTGCTGTTAACTTGTCATGACTTAGACTTTGGGAAGTACTTGTGAGTGAGAAACAGTTCCTTTAAATTTCTGGGTATCTGGAGTCTGTTTTTCTGTACTTCTACAGAACTATGGAGAGAGTCTCCTAGACTAAACTCCACAAATCTTTAAGGCAGAAGATCTCAATCTTTTTTTTTTTTTTAATCTGATTTTATCTGAAACTGGAGATCCTTCTCCCAGAACAATGATGGCGCTCATAAATACAACATTTTGCCTATAATTTCTGGGTAGTGGGAAGGAGCTAAGGGGCTGTTCCCAGGTTAAGAATCACTCTCAAGCCCAATTGGAGAGCCCCATTTTGCTCTGACGTCAGTACTTTTGTACTTGAACTCTCTCAGCTCTGCCACCTGCTAGCTGTGTGACCACAAACAAGTGGCTTCACCTTTCGGCCCCTCCTTGCAGCTGGTCGGGAGCATCAGCAGGAGTAGAAGTCAAGCGCCCAGCATCAGGCTTGTTACACAGCAACAGGCACTGACTCACTTACCGTTTCTTTTCGTCCCCTTTCTGCTTGTTTCCCCTAATTGTAGTCCGTCTTGCTTAACTATATGCTTTCCTTTGCAGCTTGGCGTCCTCATTCCTTTTCGTGCTGCGCATAGTCCTCTTCACTGCTGCCCTCAACTTTCTACTCAAACTCTCTATTTGTGTCGTTCAATCTTATAGAATACACTTGGATTTCTTCCCTGTAGCTAAAAAAAGAATCAGCTATTTAGAAATAGCACCACTGTGCTGTTTTGCCAAAATGGGTTCATTTTTAATTCTCCAGATTTGCTACTTCTAAGGTAAAGCCTCAGTCACATTAGCATGGCCTGGAATTTCCCATTTAAAATCTTTCCTGGGGCTGAAAATTAATCTTTCCTTAGGCAGTACCTAAAGGGTATGCGTATTGAGTGATCTAAAGATCAATTAAACACTGACTGAGCTTCAGTAAAGAACTATTTCTCTACACCAAAGAGGCCATGGGAATGCAGGTAGAATCCAGGAACATTGAGTTAAGTTTTCCTAGGCATCTTAAGGAACTCTGAGATTACCAGGGAAGCTGCTGGGGCCCAAACCAAGTGGGTAACCTTGTGCCTCCAAGTATAGGGGATGATTAGAGAACTAACATTTAATAAGCAATAATTATGTGCCAGGTGGAAGTCAGAGGTTGCAGTATGGAAGCCTAAAGCCCACATGTAACCCACAAATGTGAGGTTTACTCTATTCTGATAAATCACAAATCTACATTTAAAGGTAGAAAATTTCATATATATCATGTACACAGACAAGGATCTTGTGGTTTCTCCTGAAAAATTAGAATGTTCAGCAACATTGAGCTCAAATTCTCACATGGCAACAATAAGAGGAAAGCAGGAGACGGTGTCATGAGTAGTGTACAGCTCTCAGTTCACCACAGTTCTCAGCATTCCCTGGAGTTACATACGTGTGCATAGCTGCACTTGCTCCTCTTGCTTCTCATTTCCTCACTGTGATAAACCTTTGAAAATATGCCTCTCTCTCTCTCTCTCTCTCTCTCTCTCTCTCTCTCTCTCTATATATATATATATATATATATATATATATATATATATATATATCTGCTTCCCTGGTGGCTCAGAGGTTAAAGCATCTGCCTCCAATGCAGGAGACCCAGGTTCGATCCCTGGGTTGGGAAGATCCCCTGGAGAAGGAAATGGCAACCCACTCCAATATTCTTGCCTGGAGAATATCATGGATGGAGGAGCCTGGTAGGCCACAGTCCAGGGGTCGCAAAGAGTCGGACACAACTGAGCGACTTCACTTTCATTTTCACTGCATATACACAAATATATATATATATATTTAATATTTATTTATTTATTTGGCTGTGCCAGGTCTTAGTTGTAGCATGCAGGATCTTTAGCTGTGACATGAAGGATTTTCATCTGAGGCATGCAGGATCTTTAGTTGTGGCAGGCAAACTCTTAGTTGCAGCATATGGGATCCAGTTCTCCAACCAGGGATCAAACCCAGGCCCTCTTCATTGACAGCAAAAGTCCCAGTCACAGGACCACCAGGGAAGTCCCTACACACACACACACACACACGTATGTGTGTATATTAATATATATATATATATACTATGTGTATTATGTGAGATATATATATATATATATATATGTAATCTGCTTTTAACTTATTTCATGCAGATGGTGCTGGCTCTATTACAAATGAGAAAATGCAATTTAGGGCACAATTGAAAGGAAACAGTAAGGAGTGTTACCTGAACTTGCCTCTCTAATGTAGTCCTAAAAGAATTGTTCTCAACCATGGACAGAGAAGCCCCAGTAAGATGGCAGGTGCTGAGAGAGAGGATCAGAGGACAGACAGACAGAAACCACACAGCCTAATCACATAGACCACAGCCTTGTCTAACTTAATGAAACTGAGCCATGCCAGGTAGAGCCACCCAAGACAGACAGGTCAAGGTGGAGAGTTCTGACAGAATGCAGTCCACTGGAGAAGAGAATGGCAAACCACTTAAGTATTCTTGCCTTGAGAACCCCATGAACAATATGAAAAGGCAAAAAGATAGGACACTGAAAGATGAACTCCCCAGGTCGGTAGGTGCCCAACATGCTATTGGAGATCAGTGGAGAAATAACCCCAGAAAGAATGAAGAGATGGAACCAAAGCAAAAACAACATCCAGTTGTGGATGTGACTGGTAATGGAAGCAAGGTCTGATGCTATAAAGAGCAATATTGCATAGGGACCTGGAATGTTAGGTCTATGAATCAAGGCAAATTGGAAGTGGTCAAACAGGAGATGGCAAGAGTGAATGTTGACATTTTAGGAATCAGCAACCTAAAATAGATGGGAATGGGTGAATTTAACTCAGATGACCATCCTATCTACTACTATGGGCAAGAATCCATTAGAAGAAACGGGGTAGCCATCATGGCCAACAAGAGTCCAAAAAGCAGTACACGGACAGAATCTCAAAAACAACAGAATGATCTCTGTTCATTTCCAAGGCAAACCATTCAATATCACAGTGATCCAAGTCTATGCCCCGACCAGTAACGCTGAAGAAGCTGAAGTTGAACAGTTCTATGAAGACCTCTAAGACCTTTCAGAACTAACACCCAAAAAAGATGCCCTTTTCATCATAGGGGACTGGAATGCAAAACTACCACACAATTACACTCATCTAACATGCTATTAAAATAATGCTCAAAATTCTCCAAGCCAGGCTTCAACAGTACATGAACCAAGAACTTACAGATGCTCAAGCTGGTTTTAGAAAAGACAGAGGAACCAGAGATCAAATTGCCAACATCCTCTGGATCATCAAAAAAGCAAGAGAGTTCCAGAAAAACATCTATTTCTGCTTTATTGACTATGCCAAAATCTTTGACTGTGTGGATCACCACAAACTGGAAAATTCTGAAAGAGATGGGAATACCAGATCACCTGACCTGCCTATTGAGAAACCTATATGCAGGTCAGGAAGCAACAGTTAGAACTGGACATGGAACAACAGACTGGTTCCAAATAGAAAAAGGAGTAAGTCAAGGCTGTATATTTTCACCCTGCTTATTCAACTTATATGCAGAGTACATCATGAGAAACGCTGGGCTGGAAGAAACACAAGCTGGAATCAAGATTGCTGGGAGAAATATCAGTCACCTCAGATATGCAGATGACACCACCATTATGGCAGAAAGTGAAGAGGAACTAAAAAGCCTCTTGATGAAGGTGAAAGTGGAGAGTGAAAAAGTTGGCTTAAAGCTCAACATTCAGAAAACGAAGATCATGGCATCTGGTCCCATCATTTCATGAGAAATAGATGGGGAAACAGTGGAAACAGTGTCAGACTTTATTTTTCTGGGCTCCAAAATCACTGCAGATGGTGACTGCAGCCATGAAATTAAGACGCTTACTCCTTGGAAGGAAAGTTATGACCAACCTAGATAGCATATTCAAAAGCAGAGACATTACTTTGCCAACAAAGGTCTGTCTAGTCAAGGCTATGGTTTTTCCTGTGGTTATGTATGGATGTGAGAGTTGGACTATGAAGAAAGCTGAGAGCTGAAGAATTGATGTTTTTGAACTGTGGTGTTGGAGAAGACTCTTGAGAGTCCCTTGGACTGAACGGAGATCCAACCAGTCCATTCTGAAGGAGATCAGCCCTGGGATTGCTTTGGAAGGAATGATGCTAAAGCTGAAACTCCAGTACTTTGGCCACCTCATGTGAAGAGTTGACTCATTGGAAAAGACTTTGATGCTGGGAGGGATTGGGGGCAGGAGGAGAAGGGGGCAACAGAGGATGAGATGGCTGGATGGCATCACCAACTCAATGGACGTGAGTCTGAGTGAACTCTGAGAATTGGTGATGGACAGGGACGCCTGGCGTGCTGTGATTCATGGGGTTGCAAAGAGTCGGACATGACTGAGCGACTGAACTGAACTGAACTGAGGAAGTTAAAGAAATAAGATTGAACCTTCTAGCAGCTGCTGCTGCTAAGTCAATTCAGTTGTGTCCGACTCTGTGCGACCCCATAGATGGCAGCCCACCAGGCTCCCCCATCCCTAGGATTCGCCAGGCAAGAACACTGAAGTGGGTTAGCATATAAATGGAGTTTGGAAGGAATCAAAAATAGAGGAAGCCTTAGCTAAAGCATGTACTTAAGGAGATGTTATCCACTAACCCATTTTGACAGATGTATCACAAGGAGAGAATGTTGGTGGAGAAAAGTGATAAGGACATTCATTAGGAATTAAGCCTCCCCATAGCTTTCTTTGTCTCCCTTTTCTGGGTCTTGAAAATGACTCATTGGTTCAGGATTGAAAGCAAGGACCAGAATATTCTTTATGGTCAATGGAGAAGCTCTTCCTTAGAAATTTGGCAGGTATTCCAGATGGATGGATGGCCTGCTTTGCTTGTTGTTGTTGTTTAGTTGCTAAGTAGTGTCCGATGTTTTTGCAACACTATGGACTGTAGCCGGCCAGGCTCCTTTGTCCATGGGGTTTCCCCAGCAAGAATATTGGTGTGGTTGCCGTTTCCTTCTCCTGGAGATCTTCCCAAACCAGGGATGGAACCCAGGTCTCTTGCATTGGCAGGCTGGCTCTTTACCCCTGAGCCAGCCTGGAAGCCCATTGCTTTGGCTTGAACCATGTTTAATCACTGTATTTTAGCCAATGACACACTGTCAGTGATGTGTGTGCCTGTGTCTATGTGTGAGAGGGGTAGCTATAGATTTAAAAGTTCTTAATTTCATCACCTGAGAGAGGCAGCTATCATATTTCTAAATAAGAGTTTTGCTTAGGCATCTCAATGGTAAAAAAAAAAAAAATTAAACATTCATTAATTTAAAATCCATTGTCTCTACAGTACTGAGTTAATTTAAAGCTCTTTTATGAGATTCACTTATGAAATTCAAACCCATGCTCTCATGTACTGACAGCCTCAAATGAACTGTCAGAGACAGAATAGTCTCTTAGTGAAACAGATTTGATAATGAAAGAATTTTTTGTAGGACTAAATTAATTATTAATTTATTGACTATTCCAAGCTGTGGAAGGAAATAAAATCTATCTGTAACCAAGAAATGTTTCTCTGCTCAGATTTTATTTGCCATGATACATCAAATGGTCAATGTAAAGTGAACGTCCTTAACATATTTACACTGTGTCAATTGTGTATTATTGGTTGTGTGCTTGCGTGCTCAGTCGTGTCTGACTGGGACCCCACGGACTGTAGCCTGCCAGGCTCCTCTGTCCATGGGATTTTTCAAGCAAGAATACCTGAGTGGGTTGCCGTTTCCTCCTCCAGGGATCCTCCCAACCTAGGGAATAGAATCGGTGTCTCCTGTGTCTCTTTCATTGGCAAGTGGATTCTTAACCCTGAGCCATCTGAGAAGCCCATATTATTTGTCATACATCAAAAATAAATGCTTAAGGAAATAAGACATATCATAAGGATATATCATATGATTACATCTGACTATAGATGTAAAATTTTCCTTTAACTGGTGGTTTTCTTTTATTATTCAGACACTCATAGACCCAGGGAAGCTTCAATATTTCCTACATTCCTAACCCCAAATCTATGAGTATGTTCCTGGTATTGGATTAGAATTTGCACTTATACTATTTTGCAAAGGATTTGCTAAGTTGTTTTATAGTATAAATAGATTACTAGGTCCTAAGTTAATATGTTCTTAGAAAGCCAATATAATGGATGATGGTACTAATTATATATAGATCAATAGTTAATATGGTTATTATAAATGTCTCATCAATTTATGAACACAGAAAATGAGATTTACATCAGTTCATTCATTTTCATCCAGGCATCCATTTTTTCACTTGTTTATTTAGTAGAAATGGATCAGAAACACCCCCAAGTACAAACTGACATTTGTGCCAAAAATTGTCAGTTTAGATCACAAAACCTTTTTTCTCATATGTATTTTCATGGCACCTGACCTAGTGTTAGGTCAAGATCAGTGTTCCCACATGGGCTATGGCTCTCTGGCAACAGAATTATTTGAGATTCCTACTAAATGCAGATTCCTGGGCCACCTCCAGCTCTCTCTATTAAGATAACTCTGTGAGCAGTCCATAGAAGTTTACAATTTAATGGATTCTCCAGATGATTCTTAAATATCTCAAGTTTGTGTCTTACCATTCTAGATATCCTTTTTCTTCAGGCCATCCATCCCAACCTTCCTTGCTACATACACATACATAGTCAAAATTGAACTTCAGGAGATGAAAGCTACAATGTCTTACCCGTTTCATACTCATTTATTTTGCAACTACATGGATACTATTTATCTATTTCTTCTTTTTGACTGTGTGGGTCTCTGTTGCTCCACGAGGGATTTGTCTAGCTGTGGAGAGCAGGGGGTACTCTCTGCTGTGATGTGGCGCTTCTCATACGGTGGCTTCTCTTGTGGAGCTCTTTTTCTAGGGTGTGGAGGCTTTAGCAATTGAGGCGCATGGGCTTAGTTGCCCCACAGCATGTTATCTTCCTGGACTAGGAATTGAACACGTGTCCCCTGCACTGGCAGGCGGATTCTTAATCACTGGACCACCATGGAACTCTCACAGCTGGAACTTCGATCTCCCTCAGCTTTTGCTTTCTTCCCCCTCAATCCTCTTTCTTCTGGTAACCACTCATTTTTTAAGAAATGTCCAGTGTGGGGAATACAGTCAGTAACTATGTAATGTCTTTGTACGGTGATGTATCGTAACTAACTTATCATTTTGAAATGTGAGGAAATATCCAATCACTATGTTGTGTAACAGGAACTAACACAGCATCGTAGGTCAATTATACTTCAAAAACAAATTCATAAAAAGAGAGATATTAAACTTGTGGTTACACGAGGCCAGGAATACGGAAGTAAGAATTGGATGAAAGTGAAAGTGAAGTCGCTCAGTTTTGTCAGACTCTTTGAGACCCCATGGACTGTAGTCTACCAGGCTCCTCCCTCCATGGGATTCTCCAGGCAGGAATACTGGAGTGGGTTGCCATTTCTTTCTCCAGGGGATCTTCCTGACCCAGGGATCGGGCCCAGGTCTTCCGCATTCCAGGCAGATGCTTTAACCTCTGAGCCACCAGGGAAGCTCCCACAGTCAAAGATACAAATTCCCAGTTATAAATTAAATAAGTACTAGGAAAGTAAAATTCCCAGTTTTAAGATACATAAGTACTAGGAATGTAATATACAGCATGATAAATATAATTAATACAGCTCTATGTTATACATGAAAGTTGATAGAGTAAATCCTGGGTTCTAATCACCAGGAAATACATTTTTTTCCAATTTCTTTCATTTTGTACCTATGTGGCTTCATTAAATTTATTGTGATGACCATTTCATGACGCATGTAAGGCAAATCACTATTCTATGCACCTCAAACTTAAAAAACGGAAGAAAAAAGAGTAGACTAAGGTTAACAATCATGTATCAATATTGGCTCACTAGTTATGATAAATGTACTGTAGTAATACAAGATCTTAACATTATGAGAAACAGGGTGAGGGGATATTGGAAGTCTTTGTATTATCTTTGCAGCTTTTTCATAAACCTAAAATTATTCTAAAATAAAAGGTTTATTTAAATATTAAAAAAAAAAGAAAGCTACAATGTCTGAAGTGAAAAAACACACTAATTGAAATTTTAAAATTAAGCTTAATTTTTTAAGATTAGTGAACTTGAAGATATGCCAATTATTACTAGCCATAGGGAAACATTCATAGAAAAAAAGGTTAAAAAAATCAGCAAACTGTAGGACAACTTCAAGCAGCCTAATATATATAAAATTGTAATTCCCCAAAAAAAGAATACAGTAAAAGCATGATCCATAAAACAGCAAATTGACAAATAGGAAGTTAAATTTACTGCAAACTTCTGCTCTTCAAAAGATCCTGCTAAAAAAGTGAGAAAACAAGTCAAAGGCTGGGAGAAAATGTCTGTAAATCATATATTTAATAGAAGACTTACCTATAGAATATAAGTAATTCAATAAAAAAACATAAATAGGCAAAAGATTTGGACAAATAACTTCACTTCTTCAAACATACATGGTTTGCAAATGAGCACATGAAAAGATGTTCAATATCTTTAGTCACTAGGGAAGAGAAACTGAAAACCACAGTGAGATATTTATACTACTACACATCTCTATTAGGATGACTGAAAATAAAAAGAGTTGGTGAGAAATGTGGAGGAACTGAAACTTTCTTCATATCTTGGTAGTGAGAATATGAAATAGTACAACCACTTTGGAAAACAGATTGACAGTTTCTTAAAATTTAAGCATACATCTACCATATGAGCCATTCATTATGCTCCTAGATATGTACCTAAGAGAAACACAATGATATGTCCACACACTCATATGCAAATGTATATAGCAACTTCTTTTGCAGTAGTCAAAAAAACCGGTTGCACCCCAGATGTCTATCAATAGTTGAATGGAAAAATGATGAAATATATCTATATAATGGAATGCTAACCCAGTAGTATAGAGGAATGAACTGTTGACATACATAACATATATATAAATGTCTACATAATTATACTGAGTGGAAGAATCCAGATACAAAAGAGTACATTCAGTATAATTTCATTAATATAAAATTCTAGAAAATACAAACTAATCTACAGAGACAGAAAGCAGGTCAGTCGTTGCCTGGGGGATCAGGTAACACAAAGAGGAGCGAGAGGGCGGAAGCAGAGAGGAAAACAGGTAAACATTTGGGGATGATGAGCTTGCTCACCATCTTGATGCTGGTGATGTCAAAGCTTATCAAATTATACACTTTGTGTGATGCCTACTGTACTGTATATCAGTAAGCTCAAGAAAGCTGTTAAAAATAACTTAAATGATGAAAAGATAGTAGGGATCTATCAGGCTAAATGATTACTATTAACCCCTGGGACCTGAAACAAAAGTTTAGGAGGGAATCACTCTGTTGCTTATGCCAAGTGGTGCTGTTTTAGTCTTAACATTTTTAGAAAACAGTAATAACAGCCTGGGGCTGAAATGCGTTTGTTCACTGTTTAATTCCACTGCTATTCAAACATTGCATATCTGATATTTGTAATACTAAAAATCTTTAAAGACTCTCTACTTTGGTTGTGCTAAGGAAATATGTAACTAGAGGCCTCCCACCACTCAGTCTGGGTGTGTTCTAGCCATGTACCTTTGATGAAAGTATGTGAAACTATCTTTACTTGGGAAGCTCAAGAAAAGCTATACAACATAGTCTCAAACATCTTCAGAGCCTTTAAGTCTGGTCAAGCTCTGAAAATAACTGTAGTTGTGATGTCGTATTAAAAGCCTCACAGATTGGCAAAAATGAAAAACCAAGCTATTCTGTTTTACACTTGACAGCACCCATGGATTACTCTTGACTTCTAACCTCATGCAAATGCTCTACTGGGGGCAAGAAGCCTCCCTAAATATGGGCTCCCACTCGTCACAGCTCCTTCTGTCCTCTTAGCTCCTTCTGCTTTCTTAGCTCCTTCTGCCTTCTTAAAGACACCTTCCACTTGAAGTCAATTTAAATAGGACTCAGTTGTACCCCAAACATCTATATTTGCCATCGCCCAGATATGATTCTCAAAACTGAATTACATTGTAATGATGATTGTGTATGCATTTCTCTCATTCATTCAACAAATACTTATTGAATACTTACTATACTGTGTTTTCACATGTTGTGTGAAACATACAAAATCTCTGCCATCATGGCTATTGGGGACAGGGAGGAAACTGAAAATAAACAAAATGAATGAAAAAATATCAGAGAACCGGAAGCATTACATTGAATAGGCCGGACGCTTTCAGATCAGAGCAGAAAACCACTTATCCCTGTAGCTTCTTTAAACATATTTAGTGGATTGGTTTACCACTGAATGGTCCACTGCCCCCACAAACACCAGGGGCATATGGAAGGCTTCCAAGTGGTGCCCAACACTCCAGCATTCCAACACTTTCTTCAGACAGGCTTTTTCCTGGTCTTTTGCATGTCAGCCCTTCAAGGTGAGCAATGAGCTAAGGTTCGTGAACTATTTTCTGGAAGGCTGCATACATGGTCTAGCTTCTTGCTTTGGCATAAAAGCTTTATGTGGTACTTATTGCTTTGTACTCAGCCTCTACTCCTGCATCATCAGCTGAAACTGAGTCAGAAAGCATTCCTCTTAGAGAGGTATGATTATAGACATTTTATAGCAGGAAACAACCAAGAAGATCATGTCATTAAGGTGGAAAACAGGTTTTATCTCTCATTTTAAATTCAAATATTCAGTAATGATTGCTCTGGATGAAAATGAATAATGAGGCTCAGGATCAAGTTGAAGAACACCATGAAAGATGATCGAGGTCAGCAGAGGCCAAGGGCAACAATAGCTGAATATGAAGTGTCTGCCATAATGCAGTCATTTTTAGGATGAGAAGTAAGTACACCGAAAGGCAATTAGAGGTTTCTGCTACATGCAGTACAAAATCAGCTTAAATTTTTTAACTGATGATCAAGACTATGAGATTTGGCTCCAATATACACGTCCAGCCTTTTCTTCTACTACTTCCCTGGCCCTCAGCCTTGGCTGACCCCTGATATTTTGAAAACAGCAACAGTGGACCACCTGTCTTTCCTTAACCAAAAAGGAACTTCTATGTTTCCTTGATTTTATTTAAAGCCATCCCCTCTACTCAGAAAGGCCTGTATCCAATTTCCCTGTATCCAAAGGAGCCTGTATCCAAAGGAGCCTGTATCCAAAGGAGCAGAATGCCAGCTCCTTTAGGATCTCCTCCCTAAGCCCCCTAGATCCCTCTCCCCCATCCTCCCATAGCATTGGATCAGGCCTCCATCATAGCACTGGTACATCCTGCCAGCTCAGGGATGCATACATGTTTGCAGTAACCTCCATGACAGAGGCTGGTATCTCTCCCCATATCTCTTCCCTGCTTTCTGTTTAGTGGTAAAACCCCTGGTTTTTAGCTGAGTGCTTAAGTGCTAGAATAAAGACAAGATTTCCAAGCCTGTCCTTTAGCTAGACATGTGGCCATATGCCTAAGTTCTGCCCATGTGAGAGAAACAGAAATTACATGCATGAGTGCCTGCTTAGTCGCTTCAGTTATGTCCTCTTTGAGACCCCATGGACTGTAGCTCACCAGGCTCCTCAGTCCATGGGATTCTCCAGGCAAGAATACTGGAGTGGGTTGCCATGCCTTCCTCCAGGGGATTTTCCTGACCCAGGGATCAAACCCCCGCCTGTTAGGTTTCCTGTATAGGCGGGCGAGTTCTTTACCACTAGCGCCACCTGGGAAGCCTAGGAGTTGCACAGGCAACCTCTAGGAAACATCCTTAAAGGGAAGGCCTGTGTTCCATTTCTTCTCTTCATCTTTCTCCTCCCTCTAGAATGCAGTTATGATCCTGGAGGCTTAAGCAGCCGTATTAGACCATGAGAAGAAAGCCATGTGTTGAAGACAGTGGAGTAGCTTGACAGAAAGAGTCACAAGTTCAGGCTTAGATGGATTATCTCCTGACTGTTTACCTAAGAGGAAATAAACCTCCCTCCTGCTTAAGCCATTACTTTGGGGTTTCTGTGTCTCACAACCAAAGTGTAACTGTTACGCCCTTTCATCTTCCCCATGGCACCAGACTTCTGCACACTAGGCCACAGAAACTTTGAGGAAATGAATTCCAGCAGCCATCTGCAACTCAAGAGACCTACAACAATCAGGCAGGTAGCATTAAAGTGTGAACATTTGGGCCTGGAAAGGACCATGGAGAAGGGTCATATGCAAACAAAGTATGATATTTAGTTTGATTTTACACACACATCCAATGAACTAATGAAGCTTTTCCAGGAAGACTTTTTTCTTCTTGACTTAATAAAATTTTTCCTTTTTTGAACATCTGTAACACTACATTGTAATAGTATTTTCAACCTTTCCCTACCTTTTATTATGATGACTTATAAGCTCACCTCATACTCTTAAGCAATTTTTCAACTCCTTGAAGTCAGGGGCTGTATCTTATGGATTTTTGTGTCCTCCAGGGCACCTCAGGTGCTGGTAGGCACTGCTGGATTGCTTCTGGACGGACAGAGGTAAGGAATAGCTCAAAAAGCACACTCAAAAAAATGACTTCAAATCCATATTCATTTTTCAGCCTAGCCCAGCGTCTAATCACTCTAGGTGGTACTGCTTTCTGTAATTTACTCTCAGTCGCTGATAAACATCAAGCATGTGGACAATCACCTTGGGATACAGATGCCGCAGCTCGCAAGGCTGAGGCTTAGAGCTGACAAGGGGCTCTGGTGCTAGCTTTATCCTACAGAAACTCTCTTGTTTCTTCTATTTGTTAAACAAAGTAAAAACCCACCTGCTCAGCCTGAGCAACTGTTTCCAATCAATAATTAAGTAACTTTAAGGTCCCGATCTATATAAACTTATCAATATTTTCACTGAAAAGGAATCAATATAGACAGAGGGAAGCATCTAAGTAAACCCTTTTAATGGCTGTGTTTTGGCTGTGAAAAGTAAATGAATTGATTAAATGAGTGGCCGATACTGGCCTGCCAATGCAATTCTTTTTTCACTCTCATAAACATGCCCAACAATCCAGTTTAACACTCTCCCTTGGTGTTGCATTACTGTGATAAAGTTCTGTTCTAAATGTTCTACTCAAAAGGAGGCATTTGCTTATATTAAATGTAGAGAGTTTCTGAGTTAATAATTATTGATATCTAAGCTACTGTGTTAGTACTTTACACAAAGCATTTAAAACTGGCAAAACCCTGTTAGATGGACATTATTATTACTTCTCATTCTACAGATGGTGGGACAAAGCCTTTAGAAAAGGGACATAAATACTTCTTCCCATATCCCAGTGACTTCCCTGATGGCTCAGCAGTAAAGAATATGCCTGCAATGCAGGAGGCACAGGAGATGGGAGTGCGATCCCTGGGTGGGGAAGATCCCCTGGAAGAGGAAATGGCTACCCACTCCATTAATCTTGCCTGGAGAATCCCATGGACAGAGGAGCCTGATAGGCTACAGTCCAAAGGGTCAGAAAAAGCCAGAGTCTAAGTCTGTGGGTCTTAGAATATTCTGTGTCTTGAATTGGGTGGGACCTTGAGCATGTACACACATATGAAATTGTATTGAGCTGACATTTAAGATTAGGTACTTCACTATATTTATGTCATGCCTCAAAGCAATTTTTTAAGTAATACTCTGTGCTTTTGATTCTACTGAGTGGCCTTCTCTCTTAGTCTCCACTTCTCTGTGCTCCTGACTTGGAGCTGGCCTCTTCCTGAAACAACAGTGAAAAGCCAATGGAAAATTCTCAACAGAGATGAAAAATTAACTGTAGGTCCCACCATACAACCTTTTTATCCAGTCTGTTGGTTTCTAAAGCAGTGCCAGCCCTCACATTTAGAATTTATTTGTAGATTAGATTTCACATTTGCAACATAGAAGTGAAAATTCTTTGTCAAGCCCCAATTTCAAGACTTCAGGTGCAACATGTGCGTGTGTATCTGTGTTCTTTTCTGTGCATTCAGATATACAAATTGGGCTTCTTTTGTATTTCTGAGGAAAGTGAAAGTGAAAGTGAATTCGCCCAGTCGTGTCCTACTCTTTGCGACCCCACGGACTGTAGCACACCAGGCTCCTCCCTCCATGGGATTCTCCAGGCAAGAGTACTGGAATGGGTTGCCATTTCCTTCTTTTCCTAAATATATACATCATCAACATTTATTAATTAAATCACACATATGAAAGAAGGGGGTTTGCATCTTTATCAAAATATCAGAGACCACTGAAGTGTAAGAGACCTTGGCAATAGAGATCATTCAGCTCATCTCCCCACCTTGTCAGAATCCTTTCAGTGGTGTCCCTGACTGAGGGCCATGATATGACAATGAAGTTTAATTAAGACATCCAGAGAGTTTCTGTCTTGTTGGTCACTGGGTCATCTGAGGATGTGAGAGACTGAAGGACAGATATGGGCCTCCAAAAGGGAAGAGCCGCCAAATAGCTTTTAGATGTAATCAATACAGAACAATTCAACAGCCATAAGAATTGTGACATCTCCCTTTGGGCTCTTGCCTTGTCTTATAAAGCAAGCCACTTTAAGTTTAGAGCAATTCAGTGCTTGGATTGTTGGAAATAGGCATGTCAGAGAAATGTAAAAGTTGCACTGGCATTTTAGGTCGGCTCTGCCCTTCAGCGGCAGAGGAAATCTTACCTCCCATTACATCTGCCCCCGTAACCCAGGACCCTTCAGCCGCCTTCCCCAGTTGGGAGCCACTGTACACACTTTCTTTCTTTGTAAATATTTTTTTCAAAGGTCCATTTTTTGAAAGAATAAATGCACATTCTCATCCAGAAAGGTTGAAACTCCCCTTTTCCATTTCCCTCTCTGCCCTTCTTGGAATTGCCTCTCCCCTGTGGAGCACAGTGGAGGAGCACTCACTCACGCTCTGCAGAAAAGGGTTTCTATGTGACAGAATGGCAACCCTCCAACTACAAAAGTGACCTGAAAATTGCACAGAGCACTTTACTAGCTGCTGATGGGCCCCAGTCATGAATAATTATTGATCTGCAGGGTCTGAAAGTTAGGTAATTAATGCTTGGAAGAGTGCAAAAGACACATTTTAGAAGAAAGTAAATTATTTCTGTGTCCCCAGTCTATTCCGTTATGTTTTAAGTACTTGCCACCTTGTCTCTTTTAAAAAGAAAACAACCTAGTTAATATTTATATAGCGAAAGATAACAATTGATAATGTGAGTCAGTTTTAAGCAAGTTTCATATTTTGTTCTTGTTACAAAGCCTACTAGAGCAGTCATTAGAAAAACAGAAAGCTAAATCTTTAGAGAGATATCAAAGTTAAAGTGTACATTAAAGTAGAAAAGCCATTTTCCCTAAAATTATATGTGAAATATTTGCCTGGAATATTTCATTACCCTTCCCCAAAATATTTAATGCAATATTCAGTGCCCAAAAGCCCTGAAATCATAGCGACTATTGCTTCTGTATCTGGTGATAAAAAAAAAAAAGCCCAAGCAATCATACAGAAGAAGGAAAGCCAGCATTTCCCAGGCACCCAGTATTAATGAGGCATCTTTCTAGGATAAGAGAAATAGCATTTAAAAACCTTTTAAAATGTTGTAAGGATTAAACAACAAGCACAAAGAGCGTAGAACAATGCCTGGCATTTAGCAGAAATTAAATAAATTGCAGCTATTTATATCAGGGTATATGTGTGTGTGTGTGTGTGTGTGTGTGTGTGTATTAGTTGCTCAGTTGTGTTTGACTCTTTATGACTCTATGGACTATAGGCTCCTCAGTCCATGGAATTCTCCAGGCAAGAGTACTGGGGTGGGTTGCCATTTCCTTCTCCTGACCCTGGGATCAAACCAGGGTCTTCCACTTTGCAGGCAAATTCTATACCGTCTGAGCCACCAGGGAAGTGGTGTATATATATATATATATATATATATATATATATATATACACACACACACACATGTATTGATATAGAAGTGTATACACACATCCATATATATGTGTCTCCATGTGTGTATGTATGTAAATATATATACATATAATTTAGTTTTTCAAAGTTATACAATCATATTTAAGGTTGAAACATTTTTCCTATTTCCTTGGCTAAAATAGTAATTATTAATAATAAAAATTCAGACATTACAGGAAGACAAAAGGGTAAAAGCAAATGTCTCCCAAAGGCAGCTACTATCAACAAACTATCGAAAAATCCTTCCACACCCTTGCCTTTATACACACACATTTACATATGTGACATCATGCTGTTTGTGCTTTTCACAATCTGCCTTTTGAATTCAACAACATGTCCTGGAACCTGCAACGTAGATACTGTTATTTCCATTTGGGAGGAATTGGGAAATCCAGGCTCAGAGCGGTTGTGTACATTTACCCAAGGTCAATCTTTTTGCCACTAAGGGAGCAGAGTTAAAATGTGAAACTTTATTTGATCCAAACACATGCTCCTTCCAAACAAAGGAGGAGAATACAGTTATTCCTAGTAATCACAAATTTCCCTTAAGAAAAATTCAGTGGTACACAAATGTACGCCTCTACACCTTTTTAGCAGCTTGGTTCCAGTACACATGAATGGAGGCCAGTCCTGTTGGGAGTAATTTTAAAAAGAGAGAACCGGGGTTCGGAAATGCAGTGAAATGAAGTTGCTCAGTCGTGTCCGACTTGGGAATGGAAAAGGGAGTTAAAACAGATGGCAAAGAAGAAGGACACGATTTTGCACTGCAGCCTTGGGAAAGATAAATGGCTCCCGCCTCAGAACTCTACCTGTCTCTGAGGAGGTGGGCGGAGCAACCGGCTGCAAGAAGCCAGGAGCGAAGTTAACACGTGCAGACCTGAGCAATCTAACCCCGAAGCCCGGCGGGGGAGAGACGAATGCTGACTACCTCTCCCTGCCAGAGCACAGTTGAGGCTCTCGGGTGCCTTTTCCATCTCCGGCAGTTACTCTGACTCGACTGCACAGACTGGAGCTGACATCAGAAAAGAGAACTCCCAGCCGCAAAATGAGAAAAGTGTGAACGTTTGGCTGGAGGATGAGAATCACTTAAAAATGCTTGTTAGCATGCATGTTACCTTTGAGGAAGCAGAGCAAATCGACAGTCATCCTATCGAAATATTGGGTAAGACAGATCATGAAAAGACAAGCAAAATGTCGAAAGGCAAAATAAATGTACCACACATCATTACTAATTTGGGGGTGGTGGGGGAGGTTAAATGATGGACTATGTTTGGTGTTTATGGCAGTTTTTTTTTTTTTTTTAATGCCAAGTTAAGAGCTTTTACACAAATATTTCTGACCTTTGTCTTAATTTTATATTCTCCATTAAGACCTTCCTTTCCTCAAAAGCAAATCCTATCACCACATTAACTTTTCAAATCTGAAGGCCCACAGTTGAGATGATTCAGCTTAAGTAGAAAAATGTCATTTAGCCAGACTCAACTCATCTGGAATTTATAATAACTATGCAAGTTGTTTGGAACTTAGTTTTGTACTAACCAAACAATGAAGAAAATAAAGTTATATTAAAAACTTTATACAAATAAGCCAGGAGAAGGCCCAATTCTGTTCCATCACTGGCAGTAAATAAATGTATATTGTACAAACATTGTTGCTTAAGCTATATTATTCTTAGAGTCTTTGGCAAAGGCTGTTGCTAATGTCCAATGGGCCTCTGCTGAATATTAGGATGAGTGGATTAGAACTCTACCTGGTGCCCCTGGCCATCAGCTTGCAGAGCTGGCTTCGGAAGCATGTGATCCTATGCAGTTACACTGTGCATGGCTTAATCCTCTACTGTCACTATATTGAAATTCTGGATAATTTTATCTTTGATCTTGTGTTTTGGAAGTCAAGTCTGATGAAACAATGGAGCATAAGCATGAATGAAAGAGTTTGTTCTCCTTTCTACACCACTCTATTTGCATGTGGCACATATGATGCCCCATGAGCACAGAATTCTGGGGGACCCATGATGTGTGGGAGTTCAGTGAGATTCAAAGCAAGCACATGAGAAGTGTGTTCTAGCTCTGATTGAGTGGAACCCAAACTTGTTTCACGTTCAGAAAGAAGGTAATGGCATTCTGAAAAATACAAATGACCCAGAAACCCTATTATATCTTTTCTTACTCCCCAATCACTTCTGCTGAAAATGATGACATAGAATGAAAGGAAAAGATGGCAAGCCATAATTCCTTTTGCTTTCAGTTCTTTCTTGCTTATCAGTAAGCTGTAGATAGAAAGTATTAGTGAAATGTACACATATCAAGAAGTGAAAAAAAAAGTTAATCTTGTGCAGGGTTTCCACTCTTCCAGTAAGAACAAAAATACATAAACATGTACAAACTATGAAATACAATTTGAGTAATCTAGGTGATTCTGCAAACATGGTAAGGCACTTATATTTGCATTTAAAGTGGGCATTGAACAATATAATCATTAACAGATTTGTGCTAGTAATTTTAATTTTTTTATTTTCTCAGAATGACATTAAATACCAAATAAAAAACATATGGACTTTCCTGGTGGTCCAGTGGTTAAGAATCCACCTGCCAAAGCAGAGGTCACGGGTCTGATCCCTGGTCTGGGAAGATTCCACATGCCACCAGGAAACCAAGCCAATGTGCCACAACTAGAGTCAGTACTCTAGAGGCTGTGAGCCACAATTACTGGAGCCCAAAGGCGCTAGAATTGGTACTCCAAAACAAGAGAAGACAACACAAGGAGAAGCTCACACACCACAACTAGAGCATATCCCCCACTCACCACAACTAGAGAAAGATCATGCATGGCAGCAAAGACCCAGCATGGCCAAAAATTTAAAAAAAAATTTTTTTTTAAGCATTATGACATACTGAAAAAGACTGCACAAGAGAAAAAAAAACTTTATATTTTAAATTTCTAACAGCATTTTTCCTGCTGTTTTAACAGTGGCCTCTTGTTTTAATTTTGCCCTAGTCCCAGAGTTTATGTATCCAGCCCTGACTATATACATCTGAGAGTAGAAATAGTTGTCACTACTTTTCATTGACTCACTGTTCCATGCATTTGACAATATTCAGCACTCATTATGTATGAGGAATGTGCTAGTGGCTGGGAATATGGTAATGAACAAAATAGGCATGGTCTCTACTCTGTTGGACTTCATTGTTCTTCCTTGAAATATAGCTATGCTTTAGGTTTTAGTGTCCTCTAATTCAATGGGATTTTCCCTGTTAGGTCTAAATTAACAAAGTTGAGTTTCCTGTCAATGACAGGGAAGAAGCCTTATTAGTATGTCTGAACTCCTTCTGCAAGAGTGATTTTGTCACTCATGGTAAATCAGCAACCATACAGAGTATGGAATCTGGGATGAGAATCCAGTGAGAAAGGACAGCTTGGGAGTCCAGCTGCCTGGGTTTCATCATAATTCTTACCTCTGGCTAAAGCTATGCCTTATTTGCACCTATTCTGACGGTCCCACCAGAAAAATGAGAAGGTGCTGGTCTCGCCACTCTCCAGTTCACCGTGATGTTACAGAAGTTAAAGGGCCGCACTTCTTCAGAAGCCTTCCTACCCGGTGTGTACACTTTCCAGACGTCAGCATTTTTGTGTCTCACAGAGATACCAAGAGCTGGCCTCCGAAGAAAGTGGGCCACAGACTGAAAGATGTTGGGGGAGGGGAGTGAAGGAAGGCAGAGGAGCCTGGAAATCATAGCTATCCAGAACCACTGAGGAGGGCGGCTCTTTTCTTCCTCTTTTCCCCTGAGAGTGTGTGCTGGTCTGGTCAGTAGGACCCTCGAGTCTAAACTGCACTGTATGGTTACAAAGTTCAGTCCTATATAATAACTCCCTCAATATGGTCCACCAGGCATGTCTGATCACTGGTTGCAGCCCATGGAAATCACTGTCAAGTTTGCTCCCCTTGATGAAGGAAGAGTTCTTGGGGAGTAACAAATATGCCATCATGAGGGAGATTGTAAGGGTGGAGCACTCATCCTTACCACAGGAAGGATGGGACTGCAGGAAATTGTGCACTAGCATCAAAGTGAGAGAAGCATGAGATTGGGAGCCTGGAGTCTGATTTCCCACTAATTAGCATATATCCTCTCAGCAAGTAGCTTTCTAGACCTTGGTTTCCTCATCTATTAAATGAGAGTTGAATAAGAATATTTCAGATATCAACTAAAGCTCGAACATTTTTCCTTTGTCCTTTGTCTATAGCCTTCTCCAATCAATCCTTTCCAAAAACATGCCTCTGTGTAGAGGTCACGGACCACATCTTTTTTGTCCTTGATTCCCCACTATCACATGGTACTGGGAACACAGTAGGTGCTCAAGAAATGTTTACTGAATGAATGTGTCTTTGGACAATCTCTGTGAATGGATGTTGCTTCTTCTTATCTCTTCCCAGAGAAACAGGGCAGAAATCTATGATAACATAAGAAAAGGAAAGCATTCTAATAGTTGATAACACAGAATACATTAAAGCAATGCTCAGTCACCATACATTAAGTCTTTTTAATGTAGCTTTTAAACAGCTTTTCTTATTAGCCAAATGAAATACAGTAATCCTTTAACTCTCCTGTGTCAGATTATCAGCTATTTCAAGTAAGTGTTAACATTTCTGTCACTGGCAAAAGTGAATTATATTTTCCTTTCCAAGCTTGCATCAACATGCCCAACAAGCAGGCTGAACACGCCTCTCTAATGGGACAGTGTGAGGTGCCACTGCTTGGTGATTATAAAGCAGCTCGACATCAGGGGGAGGGGCTATGACAGCCCCACCTGGCAGCTCGAGCAGAGCCAGGCAGCCCTGCAGAATGAGTGAATGAATGAATTGGGGTGTCCTCCCAGGTGAATAACAGGCCACCTACAACCTCCATGGCCTTGTTCTAGAAACAGCCTGCACAGAAAATTCTAGATGTTGTTATCCCTTGTGTGTTTCTGTGTCAGGGATGCTGACAGTAGAGGGGAGACCAGTTATTTTATGAGCAAACTCCCCTTTTTTAGAAATCTGGAAAATCTCTTCCCCAGGAAAATTCAGTTGGGTGACACAAAGTTCTCATTTTGCAAACCAGTTGATCACGGTCTTTCGGAGAGAGATCAAATTAAGAGAAAAATTGCAATAAGAATTCTAATTTCTTAGGTGTTAGAAGCAAGACAACAAGCCCAAAATTGAGCTCCATATCACCACCCTAGACTGAATTATAGTTTTGGCTCCCCTAGAGTTGAAATCTTAAACCATCAGGAATTGCCTGATCAGCACTAGTTAGGTAATCTGCCTGCTAGAACCCTGGTGTCCTCCAAAGGAACCTTGCATTAGTCAATCCACTTTTTTTCCTAGAATAACTTTCTGGTTCCTGCTCCCTTCTGTCTGTCTTTCATTTTGTACAGCTCCTCAGAGTTATCTGAGGAATTACAGATAACTCCTCAGAGTTATCTGTCTGCTGGATTGGATGCTGTCTGGTTCAAGCCAACAATGCTTTTAAAATGTATTCAGTTGAAGTTTGTTTATTAACACAAATGAATGTGGCCTGGCCCTTGTCACCCTTCCTCCCACCCTGAGTCCTGGGCGGCTGACCTCCTCTCAAGTGCTCCACACCTCGTCCCAGTCTTCACCGCTCTTCCTTCTGCTTGGCGTGATTGTCCAAGTCCTGTGCCCAAGCTGTTTACCAGTTCTTTCTAGCTTAACTCCTAATTTACTCTCCTGAAACGTGTAGGCAAAATACTTAGTTTCTAGTCGCAAACATTGGTCACAAGCACCAACTTTGGAGAAGTTGCCGTTTACCAAATTCTGAAGTCGCTGTGCCTTTGTGGCCTGCCTTCCTGGGAAGGAGAAAGGTGTCTGCTTGGCATTTTTACTCCACTTAAGTAAAGCCATGCTTGTATTTTTCAAAAATTAAAAAAAAAAAAAACAACACCTCGTTGTCTATAATAATTGGGAAAAAAATCAAGCTGGATTTAAAGTACAGTTTGTCTTGGAAAGAGAGGGATCTAGTGGGAAGAGTTGGAGTTGGAAGACGTGGGTCCATTTCCCAACACTAAGAAGTTCTGTGGTCTTGATCTTTCTGACCTCAGTGTCCTCATTTTTAGAAGAAGGAGACGATTGCCCCGCCATCTCCCAGAACGCTAGCAAGGATGAGATGATACCATGCTTGGGAAAGAAATGGCACAGGGCTCGGCAGGTGGCAGGTGCTCAGGTCAGTCAGGTCTGAATTCTTCTGAGTTCCCTGTGATACCTATGTCAGAGCAAGTTAAATATGTCATGAGATCCTGATCTCTTTACATGTTCTTCCTCTAATCTTGTAAATTAAGAGAACCTTACATTATTGGCATTGTCATCCCTGTGTTCGTATTACATATGTGTCACAAGGCATGTGGTAAGAAAATTATCTTTCCCATTCTTATTTTTAGGGTCATCCGCTTGCATTAACCTCCATTTGAAAATACTGGAAGCTAAATATGAATAGAAAATACAAAGTTCGCCAAACTAGAACTCGGGTCAGCGTTTGGGAACCAAAATCTTGCTTTATTGATACCCACAGAAAATTCCTGGGATATTCACAGCAGTTCTCCAGAGCTTGCTGCATCCCAAGAATGCCTGTGACCCTCTGAACTTTTGATCAATTGCTCATCTCTCATCTAAGATCTTATGCTAAACGAAGAGCAGGGTATCCCTAAGATTAGTTATTAATTATTTATATGTATTAATAATACATTGCACTACCCTTTCACTACAGTGCTGACTTTTGAATATACTCAAGTTTTATAAATTATTGTCAACTTGAATAAGGCAATTTGAATAGGCATGGCATTTTTCGATAAATCATTATAATCTAGATCAGTTTATCCCATGTACCCTCTGGTCAATTGCCCAGGGAAGAAAAATGCCTGGAGTGGTGATTTGATCTTTTTGGTCATTCTATTCTATTCCTTTTTTTCCTGGAAACAGCACCCAGAGTTTGCTAGAGATCCACCTGAGTTCAGCCCAAGTGAACCAGTTAAGTAAGCCGATTCTTCCTCTGTCCCCAGAGGTGGGCATGGGACCCAGATCTTGCCAATCAGAGAGTGGGAACACTTTGGTTCAGGATAGGCACGTGACCCAATCAAAGACAATCAGAACAATCCCAGTAATGCCAAGACATTTCCCCTGGGCTCTTTCCCTCATCTGAATTTATGTATCTATTTCTGTGTTTGGGAAAGAGGGTGGTTAGTTAAGACAACTTTTGTGTATGTGTCCAGGTTAGCAAGTTAGACCAGTAGGGAGGCAAATAAGGAACATGGTCTCTAAAACCATGAAGAATCATTTCTAGAAAGATCTTTGTTACCACTGATGGAGAACTTCCCTGCACCGAACACTGTATCGATCATCTCCTTTTTAAAAAAATTTTATTTATTTGCTTTGGCTATGCTGGGTCTTGGTTGCTATGTGGGCTTTTCTCTAGTTTTGGAGAGCAGGGGCTACTCTCTAATTGTGTTGCACAGGCTTCTCACTACGGTGGCTTCTCTTGTCGTACAGCATAGCCTTTAGGGCATGGGCTTCAGTAGTTGTGACTCCCAGCTCTAGAGCACAGACTCAATAGTTGTGGCACACAGGCTTAGTTGCCACACAACTTGTGGGGTCTTCCCTGACCAGGGATCAAACCCATGTCTCTTGCACTGGCAGGTGAATTCTTTACCACTGAGCCACTAGGGAAGCCAGGACAGTCTCCTTTTAATTCTCACAATAACTCCATGAAATAGATTATATTATTATTATGCACACTTTGCACATTAAGAAACTTGCCCAAAGTCACACAAATAGACAGTGACAGTCAGGATTTGAAGTGAATTTTTCCATGGACCAGGAGTAGGGGGATGAGGGAGATGGTTTCAGGATGAGTCAAGCACATTACATTTATTGTACACTTTATTTCTATTATTATGACATCAGCTCCACCTCAGATCATCAGGTATAAGATCCCAAAGCTTGGGTACCCTTGCTCTAGCTCCCAGCTCTCATGCTGCACAAATTGGCTACTCTAGCTCCTAGCTCTCATGCTCCATAAACTGGCTACTCATCAATCTAATTAATGATTTACAAAGAGCTCCTAATTTCCCCATGATGTAAATTTGTTATATCAGTTTTATTTTAGGTAAGAAGGGGAGAGTCTTTGTCACTTTATTCACTTGGTAATTGAAATGTTTCAGTCATTGTATTTTCCCAATGAGTGTTTCAAAGAGGTAGATATGCAAGTGAAAGACTGTTTTGTTTTGTTTCCTGCTAAACTAGCTTTCCTGCTAAACTAAACATATAGAGAATTTAAGCTATGGCAACTTCCCAATAGTCTAGGAAACCTAGTGTTATGGATTGTACTTTATTGATTAAAAAAAAAAAAACCTTCAGAATTATAAATGTGATTAAAAATTACCTTTAAATGTGACTCTGAATTTGGAAACCTACAATGAAAAAACAAGTGATGGGTAATTTCTCATGACATGAATGAACCTATGAAATATGCATTTCTCTTCTTCCCATCTTGCCTCAACTCATTTGGTGTTTCAGTTTGTATAGTAGTTAAAACTCCTGGCAGAGCAGAGGCAGTAATTGCAAACAGCTGTAAAGTATTACTCATCTTGCTGATCAAAATGACTTCCTGCTAAATAAACCATGAAAAAAGCTTTTCCGCCCACAGAGAAGTGAAGTGTAAATGATATATAGACTCTACCACGAAGAGATCAACAGATTGCATTTTCCTATAACTATGGTTTTATATAGCAACAGTCACTTTCAAAAATAGCTTAAAAACTGAGCTATGGTTAGGAAAAAATTTGGGTAATAGCATTCACATGGCAGTAGAGTCCTGAGAAATACTTGGTGTTTCAAAGAAGAAGCACCTAAAAATTCCTAAAAGGAGAGTTGTCTGGCTTCTTCTCTCAGACTTTCTAACTTGGTGACAGCAATTTATAGTGTGGCATATGTACGCTTATTTTGGACACCATTCCACTTATCTTACCTTGTACCCATGGAACATTAGCTAGGCATCCATGGCTTCCCAGGTGGCACTAGTCGTAAAGAATATGCCTGCCAGTGTAGGAGACATAAGAGATGTAGGTTCAACCCCTGGATCAGGAAGACCCACTGGAGGAGGAAATGGCATCCTACTCCAGTATTCTTACTGGGAGAATCTTATGGACAGAGGAGCTCGGCAGGCTACAGTCCACGGGGTCTCAAAGAGGCAGGCATGACTGAGCATCTAAGCACATAGCACAACAGGCCTTAGTCTTCTATTGTGGTTTTTAAGTTTCAAAGGAAACATGGCTGTTATAGAACTGACAATGGTAATGGAATTGATAATGGTGGTGGCATTGACAATATTGATGGCATTGATAATGGTGATGGCATTGATAATGGTGATGGCATTGGCAATATGATGGCATCTTAAAGAGAGACAGTAACTCAGAAACCCCTTTGCTTGTTGGTTTGCTCATCACTCTATACTCTGGAAAAAATTCTTATACAGGTACATTTATATATGTGTACACATCCACACCCTGGAGAAATCCTTGTATGTGTGTAGCAAAGAACATATTAAAGGGTGTTCATAATATCATTGTTTGAAACAGGAAAATGTCAGAAATAACCCAAATGTTCCTTATTGAGTAAAGGAATAAATAAAATATGGCATATTCATATGATAGATTACAACAGTTGAAGGAATGAGCTAAATCTATATGCATCATGATCAGATCTCAGACAATATTAAATGCAAAAAGCATAACTCCATGTATAGCATACTATTTGTGTAAATGTTTAAACCACATAAAAATATTTTTTATAAATGCACATGCTGCTGCTGCTAAGATGCTTCAGTTGTGTCCAACCCTTTGCAGCCCTTCAGACTTCTCTGTCGGAGAAGGCAATGGCACCGCACTCCAGTACTCTTGCCTGGAAAATCCCATAGATGCAGGAGCCTCGTAGGCTGCAGTCCATGGGGTCGCTGAGGGTTGGACACGACTGAGCAACTTCACTTTCACTTTTCACTTTCATGCATTGGAGAAGGAAATGGCAACCCACTCCAGTGTTCTTGCCTGGAGAATCCCAGGGATGGGGGAGCCTGGTGGGCTGCCGTCTATGGGGTCACACAGAGTTGGACACAACTGAAGTGACTTAGCAGCAGCAGCAGCAGGCTTCTCTGTCCATGGGATTCTCTAGGCAAGAATACTGGAGTGGATTGTCATGTCCTCCTCCAGGGGATCTTCCCAACTCAGGGATTGAACTTGCATCTGTTTATGTCTATCTCCGTTGGCAGGCAGGTTCTTTACCACTAGCGCCACCTGGGAAGCCACAAATGCACATACTTGTGCACAAAAGTATAGAAAATGGACTCCAAAATGTACAACAGATTTATTTCAGTGATTTGCTGTGAGCCACTGAAGGAGAGTGGGCCAAAGGTGGTGGGATATTAGCTTTGTATAGTATACTTTATGATACAACAGAATGGGACGTTAGCTAAGTGGTAATGTCCTTTAAAATAATTACTGAAAATAAATACAAGAAAATATTGTTGTTTGTTGTTGTTGTTTAGTCACTAAGTCCTGTCTGACTCTTTTTGCAACCCCATGGACTGTTGCCTGCCAGGCTCCCTCTGTCCATTGAATTTCCCAGGCAAGAATACTAAAGTGAGTTGCCATTTCCTTCTCCAGGGAATCTTCCCAACCCAGGAATCGAACCCACATCTCCTGCATTGGCAGGCAGATTCTTTACTGCTGAGCCACCAGGGAAACCCACCAGAAAATATTAACAGCGGTTAATTGTAAGAATTGGGAATATAAGTGCTTATTATATTCTTCTTTGCATGTCTCTGTAGCTTTTAAATTTATTAAAACAAAAAGCCAAGAAGGAAAACATTTATTAAAATATAAAGGAGTGAGCAGTTGAAAACAAAAGAACCTAGTTCTGAGCATCCTTGCTTCCTAGCAACCAAAGCAATCAGTGAAGGAAATGCAATGGATTAAGCAGTCCCCTATGTTTGCCACTTCACCAGAAGAAAGAAACTTTACCATAGGTCTCAAGTTTGAGTGGATCTTAATATGAAGGACCTTGAACGTACTTAATGTTTTTGAAAGCAATGCCATGCAATGTGCAAAGATGTCTCAGTAGTGCTGTAGGTGTGTTGAATCAGCTCTCAGTAAGTAACCTGGAATACTGTAAAATTAAACAGGTATACATCAGGCATGTTGCAGGTATGTTCAGTTCCAGATCACTGCAATAAAGCGAATATTGCAATAATGTGAGTCACATGAATTTTTTGGTTTCCCAGCACATTTAAAAGTTATAGTTATACTATAGTGTGGGCTTCCCTGGTGGCTCAGATGGTAAAGAATCTGCCTGCAATGCAGGAGACCCAGGTTCGACCCCTGGGTTGGGATCATTTCCCGGAGGAGGAAATGGCTACCCACTCTAGTATTCTTGTCTGGAGAATTCCATGGACAAAGGAGCCTGGTGGGCTATAGCCCATGGGGTCACAAAGTTGGACATGACTGAGTGACTAACACTTTCCTTACATAGTGTAGTCCAGAGGTCCCCAGTCTTTTTGGCAGCAGGGACCAGTTTCATGGAAGACAATTTTTCCATGGACTGAGGGGAAAGAGGGGATGGTTCAGGTGGTAATGCAAGCAATGGGGAACCATGAGGAGTGGCAGATGAAGCTTTGATTACCTTCCATGGCCCAGGTGGGTGGGACCCCTGGTAGGTCTGTTAAGTGTGCAATGGACTTGTCTAAAAAAAACTGTATATACCTTAATTTAAAAACACTTTAGGGGAGTTCCCCAGCGGTCCAGTTGTTAAACATCTTCCCTTTCTAATGCATGGGGTGTGGGTTTGATCCTTGATTGGACAGCTAAGATTCCACATGCCTCACTGCCAAAAAACCAAAACATAAAACAGAAACAATATTGTAACTAATTCAATAAAGACTTTAAAAATAATTTATTGCTTAAAAAAAACACTAACCATCATCTGAGCCTTCAGGGAATCATAATCTTTTTATTGGCAGAGGGTTTGAAATTTTGCAAGAATTATCAAAACATGACACAGAGACACGAAGTGAGCAAATGCTGTTGGAAAAATGATATTGGTAGACTTGCTTAATACAGGGTTGCCATAAACCTTCAATCTGTAAAAAACACAGTAAACCCAAGCACAATAAAATGAGGTACGCCTTCAATTTTGTGTAGGCAATCCAACTTCAGAGATGAAACATTAATAGGTGCCTTTCTCCTGATCTGGTTTAGCATAAATCTTGGAGAATGGAGAGGAGTAAATGCCTAGCATTCCCTCGGTTCTCAACCACTCTTCTTCCCACAGCAGATGACATCACATGCGGGATACCCTCCCAAGGGTATACTCAGTAGCAGGCACAGTTCTTACTCGAGAAAGTACATCATCATCCCAGCGAAATGAGATTCTCTGAAAGTCAATTACACTGACAGGTACGACTATCCAAGTATGGGTACGAATCATTCACAAGCACAGCTAATTTAATTCGTACTAATCATCATCTCCTTGGGGCATCTCTTTTTTTTGACTGAAACAAAATTTTGTTTTGATGCTGTGGTTGAAACTCTTGTCTTAGGCCAGAGCTCTCCATTATGTGTTGTTTTCTTCAAGCTTTTAAGAAGTGCTTTATGTAGGCAATGTAGGAGTACTGATTGGTAGGGCAGAAAGAAGGTTGTTGTCACTGTCCCTGTTTCTGTGGCCCAAGCTAAGGAGGGGAAAAGGTGTCTGAGAGAGACACCACAGCTGTCATGCCCAACCCTGACAAAGACCTGCTTCCATGCTTGGGAGGTGGCTTTAGGATCACGGTATAAGAGAATGAGCACTCAGCTAGCAGTGATGGTCCCAGCTATGTCTCTGCCTCTGACTTCCTGGGTGACCTCAGGCCAGTCACCCCAGTGGTGGCTCTCCTTCTCTCTCTTTGTCAGCTGCAAGGATGGAACTAGACAATGGCTTCTAAGCTTCCTCCCAGCTCTGGGACCCAGGATGTCAGGAAACCTGATGGTGTTGGCAGGATTGACCTCTGTGATAACCGGGGCCCTTTGCAAAATGAAAACGTGGGGCTCCGTGTCCAAAATTTATTAAGAATTTCAAGAAAATAGCAACAGAGCATTAAATCAAGGGTGGAACTTTTCTAAATTCGGGGTGCTTTGATTGCATAGATTCCCAAGCCTATAAAGCCAGTGCTTTATCAGCCTGCCATGGTGGAACTGGTTCACCTCTCAGGGCAAGTGAGAGGGAGCACATGTTAGGTTGGGGGCAGCCAGAGATGAGGCAAAGGGCGAGTAAGAAGGGCCCAACATAGTGTGTGGTGAGGGTGGAGTCACAGAGGGGCTTGACCCCACATGATCGTCTCTTCTGGCTTTCCAGATCTCGGGCATGGCAGGACTGCCCCAGATTTCAGAGACTTAACTTTTAAAGATCTTAACTTTATTCTGAAAGTCAGGCAAAGTCTGGGAGTGTAATTTTGCATAGCAGCTTTTATGCAAAGAGCCTAGCAGTCACCCCAGTTACGATGCTCAAGAAGCAGGTAGGTGATGCTGAAGTCTCAGCCAGTCAGGGTTAGTGTGTTGGTATGAGGTGGAAACCCCCAGCTAGAACACCAACCCCCATCTAGAATAACAACTTTCTGCCTTCTGCCTCTTATCTTGCTTTTGCTCACCACCCACCACCTCCACATCTGTAATCTTACTTGCTCATTGCATTGGTGGGAACCTAAGCTGTCTGGGCGGAGAAGGCAATGGCACCCCACTCCAGTACTCTTGCCTGGAAAATCCCATGGATGGAGGAGCCTGGTAGGCTGCAGTCCATGGGGTCGCTGAGGGTTGGACACGACTGAGCAACTTCACTTTCACTTTTCACTTTCATGCATTGGAGAAGGAAATGGCAACCCACTCCAGTGTTCTTGCCTGGAGAATCCCAGGGACGGGGGAGCCTGGTGGGCTGCCGTCTATGGGGTCACACAGAGTCGGACACGACCGAAGTGACTTAGCAGTAGCAGCAGCAAGCTGTCTGGGGAGGGGGGATCTGAGCTGCTTTAGTGGGAAAGTTCTGAAGACCCAGAAGTCTGTCCTGTATAAAAGATAACCCAGAACAAAGGCTGGGTGATCAGCCTCTGGAGGTGACTCCACTGAGCCCACACTGGTGCTGAATAAACCCTGTTTTTCTGCATCTCCGAGTGCTGCTTGTCTCTTTCTGCCACCATGGTTTCTATAACAGGTAGAGCTGTCTTGGATATTTGACAAGTGAGAACAGACCTCACTGTTGATGGTCAGAAACATTGCTCTTCTGCCTGATATTGAGTTGTGGTGTCCAGCCTTTGCCCTCACAATGAACACATTTACTTCTAGGCACATCCCCAGATGCCAGTGAGGATCCTTGACCCCTCAGTGTATGGAACCCCTCCTCAGCGTATGGAACATGGACAGGACCTCCGTTAGGGCCCCTTCTGCCATCCCCATCACTTCCCTTACTGGACTTGAAGAAATGAGGGTGCTTTTTGAAAGAGAGAGAGCCCAGGGCTGAAGGCCAGAAGACCTGAGGTTCAGCCCCCAATTCCCATTTATAAATTGAATGGCCAAAGAGAAGTCATTTGTTCTCCTGTGTTCCCACTGAAAAAATGGCAGTAAAATATCTGTCTCCTGGGGACACCATGGCCCTAAAATAACATAATATATAAATTTAAAAATAAAATCACTGCAACTACGGGATATAACTTGCGTTTCTTAAGACCCCCCCAAAGCTTCATGGATCCAAGTCATGATGATGATAATAATCATCTTTAGAGCTAGCCCCCAAGGCAGAAACTGCTGTAATCCCAACCCCCTAAATCCTTTGAGGCTCTGTATTTATCTGTACCATCTAGAAAAGGATGCACATGCAAATGAGCAAAGTCACATCAAAATTTGGAGAAGAGAAAAAAACAAGAGAAGAGGTTTAAGAGATTTACCCCACCAATCTCTTAGTAATTTTCGTGCTCATTATCAGTAAGCTGTGTTTTTCTTGTAAAAGAACTACTTGGGCGTGCAGTGACTTGAGATAATTAAGGATGCATTTACATTTTATGGAGCCACTAATGCCCTCAGCATTCAAGGATATCTGGCTTTAGTTACCCATGATACTTTCCTCCAATCAGTGAATATTAAAATATTTAACCTGTGGTCAGGCAATAACCTCTTAAGACACTGGGACTTGATTCAGCGATGTTAAGAGGTCAAAAGGGGATTTGTCAACAAAGAAAAACCATAGCTCCTCTCCAAATTCCACTTGCGCAAATGTTTTTCTCCTTTCTTAACCGTTTGAAGGATCTTGTTAAAATTTCCCATTTAAAATAGGAATTGGAAGGTCCACAGGGTAACTTAGGAAAGAACAGCTTTTAACATGGTTTCCAAAGGACAACACACACACACAAAGCAATGTTGCAAATAACTGGCCCTGTGAACAATGAGGATCAGAAGAAGGTAGAGAGTGTGACCAGCTGTTTTTCTGAAATCTCTTCCAGCTCTAACATCCATGTAGTTGTACAGAGGTTAGGATGTGTGATCACCCAGTGTCTAGTCCTCTGGGTCTCCTGGAGCAAAAAGATTCAGGCTCTCTTCAGTACCATGAAATCTGCCTAGACCTCACCTGCAAAGAGAAGAGTCCTGCCACACGTAGCTCCTGAAAGCCGTTTTTTCCACCGACAGAGGATGGAATTTCCTTTGCAAATCTAACCAGCCATCCTGCAAACTGACATAGGACCTGGGAATGAGATGGGCTGAAATTGTATGCCTGTGTTACACTGCCACCCTCTTATTTGGCCAAGTGCATGTAAATAATTGAACAAAATAAATTGCAGCCCAACACAGTCCACACAGCAGCAGGCAGTCAAAACCATCTGGGACTAGATATGTGAAGAAGGGAGTATAAAAACAGAGTATTTAGAAGTCTGATCTGTCTGTGGTTCTAATTTTCAAAGTCAGAAGAGACGAGTCCCCTAGGAGACTGGACCCTGCTTAGAAAGACACCTGAACCAAGCAATAAAATAATATGAAAATACCAAAAAATAAAAATAAAGAAGAGAAATAGACATGTAACTTCAGCACGGGACTCCTGTGGTATCTCGCAACACCATGCTTCATGAACCCCAAAGAAAGCGAAAAATCTAGCTAGTGTTATAAATCCTCGTCAGCTGAATTATTTCACATGTTGCAGCCTGACTTAAGTTATTCATCGCAGAGGCTAGCAGCTCCCTGATGCATCCTTCCATGTCACTGGACAGGGTAAAAATAATAAA
This sequence comes from Bos javanicus, assembly GCF_032452875.1. Lineage (NCBI taxonomy): Eukaryota > Metazoa > Chordata > Mammalia > Artiodactyla > Bovidae > Bos > Bos javanicus. The sequence continues at coordinate 53,334,691 of NC_083870.1, forward strand.
TTGGCCATTGTGAGACACTCTGAGTTCTGTGGGGTTGAGCAGAGCATATTTTATATTCTTCTCTAGGAACTGCCTCTTGTTGGTAGTAAATGGTTGCCAGCGCTGCTGTTTCTCAATAGACAAGTCCTAGAAGTACAGATAATTCAATTTTCATTCACTCTTAGGTCTCCTGCTACCCATGTTCTTCCTTGACACCGACAAGGCTGTACCTGTCTTCTCGGCCTGAGGCCTGAAGTAGTGCTGGTATGGTTGGCCCCTCGCCAGAAGAGATGATGAACCATTCTGAAAAGCCTCTCACCCGGTGGGTCCAGTGAGCACAAACTGTCCAGTGGTCATTTTAGCTGATTCTTCCTACTTAGCTCATGTCTTCCCAAGAACATAGATGCCAAGGTGTTGACTCGATAATCAACTGGGTTTGTATTTAAGTTTTTCAGGGTCTCCATTACAGTAGAAAATATCATGACACTGGTAGCATCCACTGTTACATTGAAATTAAATTACTACTTTCATACTGTTGGCATGACATGTACAATTCCTATACCTCCTTAGAAAACAGTATTAAGGATTATTAAGAGTTATTAAGGATCATTAAAACATTAATACAATTTGAAACAATAACCTTATCTATGAAAAATTCATTCTAAAGTTATTATTTAACAGTAAAAAAATAAGTGAGGTATGTATGCATGTAACCAATTTTGATACACATGGCTACATGGAACAATGTATCCCATACAATGTTAAAAGATAAAAGTTCAGGGACTAGAATATATTTTATGATGTTAACTATGAAAGAAAACATTGATCTATATAGGGAAAAGATGATAAAGGTGCAAAAATTGGTATTAGAGAAATCGGATTATGTAGAATTTTCCTGCACTCAAATCTGCCTGCAACACTGCTTTTACATTAAAAAAAAAAAAAAAAAAAAAGCTTAAAGATACTGAGAATGTCGATCAGTATTTGGCAGTTCTTCTGAAACTGGATCTAAACAACTCAACTCTTCCAATTGTTTTGAAACAAAGTGAAAGAGGAAGTTTACCTTTTTAATTGTTTTTAAATAACCAGGCATAGGGTCTTTAATCTCACAGTTGGCTTCTTTGTTTGAACATTTCACCTGTAATTATCTTCATGATCCTCCACAAGATTTTAAAAAGCTGAGAGGTGTACTTTGGTGTTTCCACAGTCTCTCTCCTCTACTGTCCTGAGATTCTTAATTGCATTTTTAAAGAGCCCTCATCCTCCATTTCTAAAGGTAGAATGCAGAGACAAGAACTGGGCTTGATGACAGTCTGCCTGCCAAGAATTCAAACCGCTCAGTCGTGTCCGACTCTTTACGACTCCGTGGATTGTAGCCCACCAGGCTCCTCTGTCCATGGGATTCTCCAGGCAAGAATACTGGAGTGGGTTGCCATTTCCTTCTCCAGGGGATCTTCCCGACCCAGGGATCGAACCCAGGTCTCCCACATTGCAGGCAGAGGCTTTAACCTCTGAGCCACCAGGGAAGCCCAATTCAAACCACAACACACTACAAACCACTCAGATAGGAGGCCCTCCATCAAGAGCCATCATCGGACAGTATAAAATGTAAACCACATACCCCCAAATAGCAAATATTGTGGGTGGCCGTGGCGCTGGCATTTGGAAAGATGAGTAAATGCAATTAAGAAACCAGGCAAGGACGTAAACATCCCATGTAGCTTACAAAAGGCCAGCCACATTGTGTTTATTTTAATATTGTTTAGCGGTAACACCTAATAAAGAGAGCATCCTGATTGTGCGAACTAAATTTTCAGTCATAATGAATGCTACAAACTTAACCTCCCAAGTTTAAATAGGCTACAACGTCTTGGGAAAAATGCAAGAAAAATTATTTGATAAAGGTGACGGTTTTTCACACCTGAAAATAATGTTTTTCTTCCAGCCTGTCTTGATCAACAGTCGGCAGCAACACATTGCAGATATAATCTCAAGGCCTTGTGGCATGTACTTGTCACTACATGCATAACTTACTATGGACAGAGGGTCACGGAGATTTTGAACATAATTTCCCACACGACAGGAGATGAAATAGACCACACTGGAAGAAGGCAAGAAGAAGCTAGGTCTCTGGAGTACCAAAAAGTAAACTTCAGCCAGTTCTAGAAACAGATAAACAGCAGGAAATATACTTTCAGATGGGCTACTTTCTCAGTAGCTGCTGCTTTCAAGAACTCTGGGGAAAGGATGAGTTACTGGGTAAGAATGTAATAGGAAAAGGCCTTCCCTGGAAAGATTTGGAGTGGAGGGAAATCAGCATGTCCTCATTTGTGTCTTACTTTCTTCTCTCCCTTTGTGATCCCCCTTTTCTTGAAGCATAACCTAGCCCCTGAACGTGACACCTGTCCCCCGCGTCGGAACCTACTCTTGAGACTGCACTCCTGATACATGTAGTGAGGTGTTAAGTCAATGCTGTACCTTTCAATGTGTGTATAAATATTAAGCTTTCTTTCTATGCTGTCTTTCAATGAAGGAGAATCAGACTTCAATAAACAAGACATTGAGGAACAAGAGAATTTTCCTGTATCCCAGAAACCATTCTTCCCAGTGTCCTCCAGAATGACCTTGAACCTGCTTTGCCTAGTAACTCAGCTGGTAAAGAATCCACCTGCAATGCAGAAGACCCCAATTCAATTCCTGGGTTGGAAAGATCCCCTGGAGAAGGGGTAGACTACCCAATCCAGTATTCTTGGGCTTCCCTGGTGGCTCAGATAGTAAAAGTATATGCCTGCAATGTAGGAGACCTGGGTTTGATCCCTGGGTTGGGAAGATCCCCTGGAGGAAGCCATGGCAACCCACTCCAGTATTCTTGCCTGGAGAAGCCCCATGGACAGAGGAGCCTGGCGGGCTATGCAGTCACAAAGAGTTGGATGCGACTGAGTGACTAAACACAATCACAGGATTATTATGAGGATTAGATAAGTTCATCCTTGGAAGTCTGTGGTGCCATGCCTGATGCAAATGAAGGGCACAATATGTATTAACTATTATTATTATCACCATTTGATAGAAAAATTTTCTGAAACAAAAGTCACATGAAAACATCATCAGTCATAAAATACATGTGAGTGAAAGCATGTAGGAAGCTAGTTTATGATGCAGAACAGTTCAAAACGAATGTTGGCCATCTGGGCTCCCAACCTGGTGTCACCACATGGCCACTGTGTGACCCTAGGCCTCAGATTCCTGCCTGGAAAAGTAGGGAGATAATATTTGTTCCACAGAGTTGCTGTAAAGATTAAACCTGCTAAGAAATTTAAAACCCTGAACAGTGACTGACACAAAATCAATCCCCAATGAATGGTAGCAGGAAGAAAGAGTGCTCTTCAAGTAAAATTTTGTCCCCAGAAAATGTTTTGAGAAGGAATGAGTGTTTGAGAATCTTACTGTTGGAGCTGGGGCTACAAATAAGCCCCAAGAGGTGAACAAATGGAGAAATCAGTTTTCAGGGTTTGCTGGTCCCTGGGCTGGAGAATATTTCAAAGATGTGGGGGCCCAAAGCCCGAGCCCCAAATTAGGCAGGGTTGTCATTTAGTCCTTGCCAAGTGGCATGGCCAGCCATCTCAAAGGAGGGAATGAAAAGAAAAGCCAATGGAGGCTCAGTTTCACAGTTGAACTACTTCTTCTAAACACACTCCCATATCAATTTCTCGTCTTCCCAAGGGGGGATAGAGGGAGTTTGTGGTGAAAGACTGGAAACCTTCCCTTCCTTATTTTTCCCTCTTGTAGAGAGAGAGAGAGAAATGTTGTGCTCCCACCAGGAACTTGCAGATTATAGAAATTTCTACCAACACTTGGTTTTGATTAATGTATATCTCTGTTTCTAATATCCACATGTTCTATATGGAGAACTAAGTGGGAATTTCTTCCAAAGCCATCTGATAGACACACTAGAAGTATGTGATACTTTGTCTTCAAGATGACCACCACCAATTCCTCCCCTCTCTATTTGAACTTACCATCCTTCCATCTGGGCTTCCCTGGTGGCTCAGACGTTAAAGCGTCCGCCTGGAATGTGGGAGACCTGGGTTTCGATCCCTGGGTCGGGAAGATCCCCTGGAGAAGGAAATGGCAACCCACTCCAGTACTCTTGCCTGGAGAATCCCATGGAGGGAGAAGCCTTGGTAGGCTACAGTCCATGGGGTCGAAAAGAGTCGGACACAACTGAACGACTTCACTTATCCTTCCATCTAGAGATGAAGTTTCTTCTTCCATCTTGTTGAATTTGAGCTAGCATACAAGTGCTTTTTTCTGGTAGAATACAACAGAAGGATGCTGCATGGATTCCTAGGCTAGGTTACCAGATACCTTACAACTTCTGGATGGCAGTCTTGGAATATTCGCTCTGGGAGAAGCCAGCTTCTATGTTAGAACCTGACTTCCCTGAGACCTCCATGCTGTGAGGAATGTGGAGAGTTGGACATGACTGAGTGACTGAACTGAACTGAAAGGGATACTTTGCCAGCCTCCAGATATTCCATCCAGCCTGAAAGACATGTGGGAGGAAAGAATGCATTGTAGACATCAACTTGGTCAGTTCTTCAGAAGACTCCAGTCCCAGCTGCAGTCCTGTGAGAAATTCCAAGTGAAAACCACACAGCTGAGCCCAATAACTCACACACCCTTGAGAGAGAACAAATAATAAATAAAGTTTTCAGGTAACTGAGTTTTAGGATGTTAGTTATACAGCAGTTGGTACTGACTTTATCACATTTTTCAATGAACCCGCCTTTGTTTTTTGATCTCACTCAAATGGTGCTTGAACAACTGAGACTAATTTTTATTCAGAGAAATTTAAATTTAAAAGTTTGTTTTGGTGTTATCTGAACAAAACTACAAAATTCTCCTATGCAATCTCTATAAAAGATTGGTTTCTAATCCTCAATTAAAATGCATTAAAAAAGCAAATGAAATTGGGCTCTTTCTACAAGGCTAAATGTCTAATGCAAATAATAGACCTGATAACAGAGAATGAATATTTACCATGAAACAAATTTTCAATCATTTGATGCCAATTAAGATTGTAATTGCTGCCTCAGTATCACCAGATCATTCACAGTTTCAGGAAGTAGGAGTATATTTGGTTACATTTATTTAACTTGTGTAAACTCTTGTGATCTGTTATTTCCAGAGTAAAATGGAATTTGAAACCAGAAACATTTCTGATCTAATTTTCTGCAGATGTAGGCCTTAAAATCAGATATATTAGTTAAGCTAATTGTGCAAATGAGTCCATGCTCACAAGCTTGGTGCTCAAAGGAACTTAGAAAGATAACCAAAGGTATAACCAATTTATAATTTATTTAGTCCTCCTTGACTATTCAAATCCCTTTTATAAATTTGATGAATTTTTGTGAAAGGCATTCTTTTAATATATGGTTATGATATAGATTTATATAGAAGAAGACAACTATGTTTTCCTGCAAGGGTTATTTTTCTAAAGGCCAAAGAGGTTCTTCTACAAGATTGTGCTTATTTCTTTGGTCTAGGAAGCCAGGGTACCTGGGACTTGCAATCTTTCAAGTCCTTTGCACACAGGGTTAGCATCTTCTCTGAGCTTCTGTTTACCCTCCTGGGGCAAAAAAAGAGAGAGAGAGAGACAAAGACAGAGAGAGAGAGGAGGGGATATGTGGGATTTAGGAATTAGACATATGAACTCATTCATGTAAAAAGTGACCAGCTTGAACTCTGACTCTTATGGCAAATGATACATACATAAGAACACAGGAAGAGAACTCTCCAATTCCCAAAAGCCCAGGCTGTTCAGTTGAGCATTTTGAACACCACTGGAAGCAGCTTATGTTAACTCTTATGGACAACACGTAAATTGCTGTATTGATATAACTTCTACCCAAGAGAATCTGGCAGAATCACATCTGTGTTCAGGGTTGGTATGATGTTGGTATTTCTGCCCCAGGGGACATTTCTGGTGTTTTAAACCATTCTATCCCCAGTCCTACAATTTCAGGTCATCTCAATCCACTATCCAACCAAACATGGAGGGCAGAGCAACCCTGTCTTAGAATTGCAGATGAAGTGGCTGGGACAAACATATGAGAGCCTACCCACCATGGGCCTTATAAATAGGACGTGTGTACTCCTTTTGCATTCTACTGTGGATATATTGGTGAGCTTTGGGATAAAAGATATTCAACATTTAGTGTATACATGCTCAGTCACTCAGTTGTGTCCAACTCTTTGTGTCCCCAGGGACTATAGCCCACTAGGCTCTTCTCCTCTGTCCATGGAATTTTCCAGGCAAGAACATTGGAGTGGGTTGCCATTTCCTACTCCTGGAGATCTTCCTGACCCAAGGATTGAACCTGTGTCTTCTGCATTGGCAGGTGCGTTCTTTACCACTGTGCCTCCTGGGAAGCCACAACATTTAGTTGGGCTTTGGTGAGGGCCTATGAATCACTGTTGATGGCTCTGAAGCATTGCAATTGGTTGTGCTTGTAGCCCTGAGATGTTAGGATGGCTTTCAGGTCTCTTCTGGGGCTTCCCAGCTGGTGCAATGGTAAAAATAAAAAAAATGCCTGCCAATTCAGGAGATGCAGATTTGATCCCTGGGTCAGAAAGATCTCCTGAAGTAGGAAATGGCAACCCATTCCAGTATTCTTGTCTGGAGAATTCCATGGACAGAGGAGCCTGGCAGGCTATGGTCCATTCAGTCACAGAGAGTTGGACACGACTGAGCACTTAGGCACAAGGCTGCTCCAGGAATTCAGAACCAAGTGAAGGAAAAGGTGGTGGAGTGGGGGAGATGGAATGGGGAAGCATATAAAGGAGAATATTTAGACAAATCTATTGAAGAGGTAGTCTGATGAGATTGATCTTCAAAAATAGCAAAAAATAGGCTTTTATTTTGACATATGTTTGAATTATCTCTGTTAGCAAAAATAGAACCCAATTGTAGACTGAGAGAATTGAATTAGAAATTTATTTTATGTTGTTTTTTATTAATTTTGGCTGCACTACATGAAGTGTGGGATTGTAGTTCCCCAAACAGGGATTGAACCCATCCTCCCCACCTTGCAGTGGAAACTTGGAGTCTTAACCACTGGACTGCTGGGGACAACCTTAGAATTTTAAAAATAGTGTTTTGAGCAATTCTAAATTCAACAAATATTCACATGAACACACAGGTCTCTATAGGAAGCAAACATGACTCAAGCCAGATAGACATTATCAATGGTAGAGGCAGCCCAAAGTGATTATAGTTTGCTTTTATTCTCTATATGAATGGTAAATTTGTGAATTTCCGCCCAGCAACAAAATCAATAAAACTGTGGTTTATGTTTCACAATCTAAAATGGCTGATTCACATAAAAAGGAATGCATTTGAGTCAGTTCTAATGAGGTGGATGAACCTTGAATTTATTATACAGAGTGAAGTGAGTCAGAAAGAGAAAGGTAAATATAGTATTTTAAAGCATATACATGGAATCTAGAAAAATGGTACTGAAGAATTTATTTACAGGGCAAAGATGGAGAAACAGACACAGAGAATAGACTTATGGACATGGGGAGAGGGGAGGAGAGGGTAACATGTGTGGAAAGAGTAACATGGAAACTTACACTACCATATGTAAAATAGATAGCCAACAGGAATTTGCTGTATGGCTCAGTAAACTCAAACAGGAACTCTGTATCAACCTAGAGGGGTGGGATGGGGAGGGAGTTGGGAAGGAGATTCAAAAGGGAGGGAATATATGTATATCTATGGCTGATTCATGTTTAGATTTGACAGAAAACAGCAAAATTCTGTAAAGCAATTATCCTTCAATAAAAAAATAATAAAATGGCTGATTCATACACTTTTGAAAATTCAATTTTATTTTCTACAGTTATACTTTTTTTCTTGTTTGGGAAATTTACAAGGGGACATACCTCGACCTTTGCCTCATGCTTTGTGATTGTTGTCTCTAATGATTTTTCTGCAATTTCTCTAAGGAGCCATCAGGACACCTAGACTTTATGTTGGCTTTGAGAAAATAGCAAAAGCCAAAACAGAGAAGTCAGAAATTTGAAATCCTATAAAAGCTTGTAGTGGTTCATTTAAATGGATGCTATTTTGATTGTCACTAAAAATAATAATTGAGTATCATGCTGACACAGGTAGTGCAATGAACCCTTGGCTCGTGGATTTAGCATTCATGGCTTTGAGTGTTCTTAAATGACCCTGAAAGTCCATAGCATGTAGTAATTTGTAGTTTCGCTGAGACGTGACTCTGAACTTCATGCCCTGGGAGGCAGGAATGAGTCATTTAGCTCAATCAGTTCAGTTAGTTCAATCACTCAGTTGTGTCCGACTCTTTGCGACCCCATGAACCACCACCAACTCCCAGAGCCTACACAAATGCATGTCTATTGAGTTGGTGATGCCATCCAACCATCTCATCCTCTGTCATCCCCTTCTCCTCCTACCCTCAATCTTTCCCAGCATCAGGGTCTTTTCAAATGAATCAGTTCTTCCTATCAGGTGGCCAAAGTATTGGAGTTTCAGCTTCAACATCAGTCCTTCCAATGAACACCCAGGGCTGATCTCCTTTAGGATGAACTGGTTGGATCTTCTCGCAGTTGAAGGGACTCTCAAGAGTCTTCTCCTACACCACAGTTCAAAAGCATCAATTCTTCACTCAGCTTTCTCTAGAGTCCAACTCTCACGTCCATACATGACTACTGGAAAAACCATAGCTTTGACTAGACAGACCTTTTTGACAAAGTATGTCTCTGCTTTTTAATATGCTATCTAGGTTGGTCATAACTTTCCTTCCAAGGAGTAAGCATCTTTTAATGTCATGGGTGCAATCACCATCTGCAGTGATTTTGGAGCCCAAAAAAATAAAGTCAGCCACTGTTTCCACTGTTTCCCCATCTATTTCCTATGAAGTGATGGGACTAGATGCCATGATCTTAGTTTTCTGAATGTTGAGCTTTAAGCCAAATTTTTCACTCTCCTTTTCCACTTTTATCAAGAGGCTCTTTAATTCTTCTTCACTTTCTGCCATAAGGGTGGTGTCATCTGCATATCTGAGGTTACTGATATTTCTCCCAGCAGTCTTGATTCTAGCTTGTGCTTCATCCAGCCCAGCGTTTCTCATGATGTACTCTGCATACAAGTTAAATAAGCAGGGTGACAATATACAGCCTTGACGTACTCCTTTTCCTATTTGGAACCAGTCTGTTGCTCCATGTCCACTTCTAACTGTTGCTTCCTGACCAGCATACAGGTTTCTCAAGAGGCAGATCAGATGATCTGGTATTCCCACCCCCTTCAGAATTTCCCACAGTTTATTATGATCCACCCAGTCAAAGGCTTTGGCATAGTCAGTAAAGCAGAAATAGATGTTCTTCTGGAACTCTCTTGCTTTTTCGATGATCCAGCAGATGTTGGCAATTTGATCTCTGGTTCCTCTGCCTTTTCTAAAACCAGCTTGAACATCTAGAAGTTCATGGTACCATGACTTTATTCTCTACTTGTTTCCTTATAGGAGTTTTATGGGCTGGGGGATTTGCAAAGGTTTCAGGGACATTTGCAAATGTCTCACAAACATTCTCATATCTAATATAATGTTTTAACAGTAGTAAAAGGGTAAAGGGGATAGATACATAGACTGCAATGATGTAATACAATTTCAATGTGTTGTGCTGTGCTTAGTCACTCAGTCATGTCTGACTCTTTTCGACACCATGGACTGGAGCCCACCAGGCTCCTTTGTCCATGGGGATTCTCCAAGCAAGAATACTGGAGTAGGTTGCCATGGCCTCCTCTAGGGGATCTTCCCAACCCAGGGATCGAATCTAGGTCTCCTGCATTGCAGATAGATTCTTTGCCATCTGAGCCACTAGGGAAGCCCAAGAATACTGGATTGGGTAGCCTATCCCTTCTCCAGTGGATCTTCCCAACCCAGGAATCAAACTGGGGTCTCCTGCATTGCAGGTAGATTCTTTATCAGCTGAGCTACTAGGGAAGCCCACAGTTTCAGTATAGAACACTGAATGCGAAATCTTGATGAATACTTATTTTATTGATTTCTTATGAACTGGAATAATGCCTGTTAAACATCTAAGACATGATGGAAGTTTCTTTACATGTTAATTCCTTTCCTTTGCTTCTTATTTGTTGTTTAAGCAGTTATATGGTAGCTTCCACTTAACAATGAACTTCCTTTGAATTAGATGAAGGGAAAAAATATCAGAGGCTACCACTGCTTCTTTATTTTTGTTTTTTTAGGATTTGAACAATGTTTAGTGCAAAGTCTCCCTAAGATAAGGAATCACTGTCACAAAGCCCACCCACACTTGATTTAGCAGTCTATATTCATGTGTAGCGACAGAGGCATTGTTCATACATTCTCTTAATCTGCAGCCTCATAGTGTAACAGGATTAGGAATCTGGGCTCATATGCAGATGTTAGGGTGTGTGGCAAAATTGAGACACTTCAATAAATTTGCTTTTGAAGATTAGGAATGGGGACTTGATACAACCATTTGGCTCTCCTCAGTGTCTGAACATAGAACCTCAATAATCCTTCTGATGGAAATCTCATTAATATGTGTTTCAGATCACATTATATTAATACACATGTCATGTCTGGTTAAAAATCAAGTAAGCCTTATTTTTTCATTAAGGTCTTTTTTAAGTGAGTGAATGTTTCAATAAATGACACTGAAATAACTTTGCTCATAGATTTGGTATGAGCAAATATTTGCTCATATTTAGTTAATATACACATGAAAGATGATCCAGAATGCACCCATCACTGTTCTAAAGCTTAGGAAGCTGAATGTCATTCGATGCATCCTTGTAACAGATTGTCATAATTAGAAGAGCCTAAGATTTTATCTTTGTGTTTGGACTTTTCAGGGGTGAAAATTTTTAATAATGCTGCATCCCCCAACCCAGGTTTCTGAGGTACTGAACTCTCTTAGGAATGACAAACAGCAGAAATCAGACAATTGCTTGATCATCAAAAACATGGATACAGTAATTCATACCAGCAGGGATATTGAGTTACCTTCCTCCAATCAAAATAATGAGAAAGAAGTTATACACTTGCATGAAAATAGAAATTTAGGGTGGCATTACAGTTTTCCAGTTGTAATCTGCTCTTCCGCCACCCCCAACCCCTTAACTGCCTTAGATTTACAAACTGCTTCAGCAACCATCAGCCAAGAAATGTACATGTCATCTGTAACCATCAGCCAAGAAATGTACATGTCATCTGCAAATCACAGATCTTGACTCGAGTGATTGCACAGAGAGAAGTGCTGAAGGGTTTGTAGTGGCCAGGACAAGACTTAAAAGTGATGCGAAATAGGGAGCAAAGAGGGCTGCAATTGCCTTGGAGCCTAAAATAGACTGAGCTTCAATGCCATAGAAAAAAATCACCAGCTTCTCCATCATTTCTTTAAAGGTCAAAATTTTTGTAGGTGGACTGGGAGAGCAGCGGATTGCAGATGCGTTTAACAGCAGGATATTTTCCGCTGCCATGACCAGTTAAGGAAGATTTTCAAAAACACATCTGCTGGTAAACAGTTTGGCCCTACCCTGGGTCATTCGCCTTCTCTGGTCTCCTTGCTGCATGGATTCTTACCTGGGTAGAGTCCCAAACCTCACATCAGTCAAAGCTAGGCTTTCAGTATAGTCCATTATGTTTCTTGCAGAGGTACCTCAGTGGCTTTCAGGGAGTTTTTATGATGTGGGGCTGCCTCTTCCCAAATGCCCGAAGCACACACATGAGGCATGCAGGCACAGAGCATGGTGCACCATTTCTGCTTTGGGCTTCTGGTCAGCAGATGGGCACCAGCACTCAGCCCTCAGTGCCAACTGCCCATTTTGAGCCAACAGAGCTCATGGAGTTCCCCAAAGGACCCAGAGGGGCCCAGCTGTGTGGGTGACCTCTCTAAGAGGTCTACCATGTTATACTCAACTCTCGGTTACTAAAAACAGGTAAGTCATTCTGCAAACCCAACCTAAACCCACAGTCAGAGTTAGACTGAGTGGTGGGAATCTTTCATCTCTGCCCATATTTGCACACTGATCCCCCAGGGCTTCCCAGGTGGCTCAGAGTAAAGAATCTACCTGCCAGTGGAGGAGACGCAGGAGAGGTGGGTTCAATCCTAGGTCTGGAAGATCTCCTAGAGAAGGAAATGGTAATTTACACCAGTATTCTTGCCTAGAAAATTGCATGGACAGAGGAGCCTGGTGGACTATAGTCCATGGGGTAGTAAAGAGTTGGACATGACTGAGCAACTGAGCCCACATGCACCTCCAGGGATGCATAGCAAAAATGATGAAGCTCCAGGAGCTCCTTCAAGAAGCTCTTCCAGATGACACCCATCACAGGTTCTTCATGGTGAGTATATCTCTAAGAAGGAATGTGGGATGATGAGGTCCCAGTAAAGCTAAATTCCCAAAGTTTTTCCTTTGAGCCAAAGGCATGTATGGAGAAGGCAATGGCGACCCCCTCCAGTACTCTTGCCTGGAAAATCCCATGGATGGAGGAGCCTGGTGGGCTGCAGTCCATGGGGTTGCTAAGAGTCAGCAACTGAGCAACTGAGCGACTTCACTTTCACTTTTCACTTTCATTCATTGGAGAAGGAAATGGCAACCTACTCCAGTGTTCTTGCCTGGAGAATCCCAGGGACAGGGGAGCCTGGTGGGCTGCCGTCTATGGGGTTGCACAGAGTCGGACACGACTGAAGCGACTTAGCAGCAGCAGCAGCAAAGGCATGTAGAGGGCTTCCCAGGTGGCTCAGTGGTAGAGAATCTGCCTGTAATGCAGGAGAGGCGGGTTTGATCCCTGGGTCGGGAAGATCCCCTACAGAAGAAAATGGCAACCCACTCCAGTATTCTTGCCTGGAGTATTCTGTGGACAGAGAAGCGTGGTGGGCTATAGTCTATGGGGTCACAAAAGAGTCAGACATGACTTAACGACTAAACAACAAAGGCATGTAGAAACCACAAATTTGCTCTGTTCCAGTCACCTTGGGTCAGAATGAGATCCCAGTGCCAGTTAGACTTTACACTTTATCTGACCACCTGCCTGCAGCAGCCAGTAACACCCCCACATGTGGATGAATATGATCGTGTGTGGGTCCCTGGGAAGGTGTATGGTGGGAACTTACCGTTCACAGTTTTCCGAAAGGTATTATCCACATGGAGGAATGCATTCAAGTTGCTATGGCCAAGTATTTAGTGTCATCTGTTGAATGTGGGCACCCTGAGGATGGTTCAGAGCTCACACATTCCAAAAGGATGTTACTGGGTTAGAGAGGTTAAACGTCTTAAATCATTTCCCCTGGAAGTGACATAAGATGGTCTTCCCTCCCACACTTTCTAATCCCTGATTTTCCATTTGGCAAAGAAATAATAGGAATTAACATTAGTCCATTATATAGGTTCCTTAATTGGTCCTTTACCCCAAGCAGAAGAGTGGTGACTAAGAAAGGGACACATTTAGTTGTATAACCTTGGGCAAGTTACTTGAGCTCTGTATGCCCCAGTCCCTCACCTACAAAGGAAGACTATTACAGTGTGTCCCCAGGGCACTGTTGTGAGAATTAACTGAGTTAATGTGTAAAATTGCCAAGAGTGGTGCCTGGCACTTAGTAAGAGCCCAGTAGAGAGTTCAACTTAAAAATTTTCTGCTGTTGCTATTGTTATTATATCTTTGCAATATGGTATCCACAGTCTTTTCCTGTCCAAGGGCGAATGGCGCAAATGGAGGATAAGTGGGGTTAAAGATAACAATCTGGGGAGTGGATGGGGAGAGGGAGGAGACTTCCAGGTTATAGCCCTGGTGGCAAATCAACAAAGAATCCTGTGGAATTTCATTCATTTGCAAAGAGTGTTATAGTTTCTGCTCTAGTTTTCTGTTTTATCTTTTCAACTCCTGTACCCACTTTCTCTCTTCATAAACATCTAGATCTTTCATAGGAACAAAGTAGGATTCTTTCAAGAGTTTTCACAAGTCACTGTAGACATGAGAATGAGTTAAGTCCAAAGCACATCTACGCAAGAAACTGTGTGGGCCGAGGACGGGAAGGCGGCAATGCGGAGCTCAGGGTCCGAGGGTTTAATCTCGCACCACTATCTGTGGTCCTTGTGAATGAGGAAAATGGAGGAACACAACGGAGAGGAAAGGATTCAATTTGGAATCTACTCATATGGCTTTCTTGGCCTGGAATTATTAAGGGATCCAAGCAAAAATGCTTTCATCCATCCTGTGAGATGCAGAGTGGCTCACTGCTTTGCCAGGCCTGCCTCCGCCTGTTGCTTTAAAAATGCCTAGAGCCCAGATCCTGGAAATGGTGGTTTATGCTAAAACGCTAAAGTCATTTGAAAGCAAATGCATATAATACAGAAAATGTTAAGCAGCTGGTAGTTGTCATTACATCCATTTCTCAAAGAGGCCTGTCTTCTGGTGATACCAATCGAAGAACTAGGTCATCTCTCAACAGTAATTTTCTTGGAGGCCATGAAATTCTTGCACTGATTTCATCCCCCTTTGGCTGAGCATGCTCTGAGTACAGGCTAGCTGGTGAGGACTCAGGCAGCCCATGAGGCTGTCATCAACTCCATCTGAGAGTTTATATCCTTAATGGGATCAGAAGTCTTATCGAGGATTCTTTGTAAATGCAACAGAGAAAGTATCTTTTTCTCACTACTGATTCCACACCTGACAATTCTGCTGTTTATCAGTTAACAATTATTGTCTGAAAGCAAGTCAAATTACAAAGAGGAATTTATGAAGTTCTTAGCAACTAAGAAGTGTGATGGAATCTAACCATTCTGTTTGGAAAACTGAAATGTGAACTATTTGAAGACAGGGCTGACTTCACATCCGTTAGCACCACATCTTAACAGGAATCATTAGACATCCATTCTTGTGTTTTTGTATGTATCCAACAAGTAACAACTACGTATAAAGGAAAAGAAAAGCGTATGGTTACAGTAAAGATGTCTTTAGTCCTGGCCCCCAACACTGTAACTCCTTCCCAACATCCCAGGAAGAGTGGGCTGTGCTCTTCTCACTCTCTTCCAATCTGTGATATGGCTCAGAGTTTATCTGGGGAGTTCTTTATCTATTTAATTTTATCTACCACTGACTGAGCTCTCTTTGAGGAAAGGAATCATATCTTACTCAGTTTCTATCTCCAGTATCCATCATGAATGTGGTTCATAGAAGGGGTTTGAGAACATTGGTCTGATAGATACATGAATAAATCTTGGTGTCAGTCCACTAACATCAGCATTTTGAAATGACCCCTTGTTATTCTCTAAAGCTCTACTGACAAATACTCATTAAACTGCTAAGCCTGCTAACACCATGCAGTCCATTTTGTATCCTGAATTCACAGAATTATTCCCAAGAAGCTTCAGAATGAAAAATTCTATATTTCCAATTGAATTGCTAGACATTATAGATGCTGTGACCAGTATGGAAAGGAACTATGGTTTTATTTATTTTATTGAAATATAGTTGATTGACAATGTTGTTAATTCCTACTGCATAGCAAAGAGATTCATCTATACATATGTACACATTTTTCGTATACTTTTCCATTATGATTTATAGCAGGATATTGAATATAGTTCCCTGTGCTATACAGTAGAATCTTATTATTTATCCTCCCTCTATATAATAGTTTGTATCTGCTGATCCCAAACTCCCAATCCATCCATCCCCACTTCCTTCACCTCTGTGGCGACTGCAAGTCATTCTCTATGTCTGTGAGTCTGTTTCTGTTTCATAGATAAGTTCATGTGTCATGTTTGAGATTCCACATAGAAGTGATATCATATGGTATTTGTCTCTCTTTGTCTGACTTACTTCACTTAGTATAATAACTTCCAGTTGTGCCCATGTTGCTCTAAATGGCATTGCTTCATTCTTTTTTCTGGCTGAGTAATCTGCATCTTCTTTATCCATTTCTCAATCGATGGACATTTAGGTTGTCTCCATGTCTTGGCTGTTGTAAATAGTGCTGCTATTTTTTGAATTATAGTTTTGAAGGAACTATTTTTAATAGTCCTTTGTGAGGGGCTGCTGTCCCTTTCCTGGACATTGCCACCTCAGATGCTCATGTCATCTTGCTTTGTGTCCTAGACCGCTCCATCACCAGGGACTGGACACTTGCCAGGCCTGCTCAGCCACGATGGAGAAGACAACCCTCCCTGTTGTGGGTGAGGATCCAGGAATAAAAGCGGCACGCTGATAATTTTAAGGCACACTCACAGTGTCTCCTAGGCTGTCCCTAGCGGAAGGAACCCCAGCTTCCCATAGCAGTAATCAGCTCAGTAACATCCTGTTGGATTGATCTTCCTTCCATGATTCACTCTTCTCTGTTCCCCACTTTAGTCTGCACTGAAGAAAGCTACCTGCAAGCAAGCTTCTGTCACAGGGTCAGGCTTCTCTTTGGGGAAACTCAGGCAAAGCCCAAGCCATGATGTCACTAACCCACTATAATGCCTATTTAAATGAGTACTTTGACTCGGTTCAGGATCAACCATGATGCCTAATAAAATGAAAAAATATAATGTCCTAGTCTACATCGCCATAAAATACAGGGAGTGTATAAAGATTCTATGTGTGAGTGCTCAGTCATTCAATCGTGTCGGACTCTTTGAGACCCCATGGACTGTAGCGTGCTGGGCTCTTCTGTCCATGGGAGTTTCCAGGCAAGAATACTGGAGGAGGTTGCCATTTCCTTCTCAGGGGATCTTCCTGACCCAGGGATGAAACCCACATCTTGTGAATTTCCTGCATTGGGAGGCAGATTCTTTACCACTGAGCCATGTGGGAAGCCCCCCAAAATTCTATATTTAAGTGTATAAAATTAACCATTCCACAGATTTTTAACAGTCCTTTAGTAATTAAGATTATTTTGGATTGATAAAAAAAAATTAGGCCAATGAAGCATTTTCCTAAGTATTTACTTATAAAAGTGAATGAGTAGGTATTTCTTAAGAAGCAATGATCTTTAAATTTTATTTTGTCCCATGAAACAGAAATTGACTCATCCAGGCCAAAGTACAAGCTACGTTGACTTTGCCTAGGTTTCTCTCCCCATCTAGCTCCCCTTGAATGGTGTTCATCAAATTTGAAGTAATTTGCTAAGGCCTGTCTATTCCACTAGACTGAAGCCCCATGATGGTGAAGCCTGTCTCATTTGAAAGTGACCCATTAGCTCTGTATCTGGCACACAGTGGGTCATCAACGGAAGATTTATGAATTTAACTGAACAAAATATAAAGTGCCTGACTAAACCCTTTCCACTTCTGGGATGACTCAGAGACCATCCCATACAGTATCAGTCCTCTGACTGAATCAGTCCACCGCTCCTCATACAGCGGAGACCTAGCATAGGCTCAGGCAGGTCAGGAGAGAACCGAGAACAAAGGAAGCTGATTTTCTTTACATCAAAGAGGAATCCTAATATGAACTTTTCTTCTCTAGCAAAGTCACTCAGTTTCTCTTTACCATTAGTAAAGCTGGAATAATATTAAATCTTGAATTTCTGAAGTTAAAGAGCAAATGCAGCCAAGCACTCAGTGGATATAACTGGACAAGCAGCTGAGAGTTTTTTGACCCTTGAATTTAAAAAAATTTAAGACCAAGATATTTGGCAATAATCATTGCAAGCATGCATGCTCAGTCACGTCAGTCATGTCTGACTCTGTTATCCTATGGACTGTAGCCCACCAGGCTTCTCTGTCCATAGGATTCTCCAGGCAGAAATACTGGAGTGGAGTGCCATGCTCTCCTCCAGGGGATCTTCCCAACCCAGGGACTGAACCTGTGTCTTTTATGTCTCCTGCATTGGCAGACAGGTTCTTTACGACTAGCGCCATCTGGGAAGCCCATCAATAATCATTAACACTGTTTAACATATTAACCAAAGTTCTTTATGTTCAAATAAAATATTTCTTGCTAAACTCTCTGTGGAATAAGTCAGAACTTCATGGAAAGGGAGAACATGCTCTTTATTTCCTCTCTTTTCTTCTCCCAACAAAGTAACTCCCTTCATTTTCAAAACTCATGTAACACATATCTTAATCATTTAATCATAGTAACTCTCTTAGCTCTTTCCACATTTGCTGTATCGTCATTTCTTTCTTGTGCTATGAAATCACTTCTATAACAATCACTCTATAATACCACTGATAAGTAAATGACATTATTTGTCTCAGAATTGAACATGGTACAGGAAGTTACACTTGTCCAAAGACTAATTTTAGTCTTTGCTTTCCCATTAACTGGCTCCCTGGCCTTTGTTAAATGATACACCTTTTCTGAGCCTCTCTTTCCTCTACTGTAAAATAGGAGGAAAAAGGATTGATTTCTAGTTCACCTCTAAGCTTCAACAGTCTGTGAATATTTTCAGAGAGGAGTCTTGGTGGATGTTTTGTTGAGTCTAGTTTTGTTTCGTAAATTGTACTGTGTCTTGGTCTTGGTCTTAAATTTTTTTTAATTCAAGGGTCAATAAGCTTTCAGTTGCTTTTCTAGATGACAGAGAAGTCTGTCATCATAAATGATCAGTACTTTGGAAGTTGGAATATTCCAGCAAGTTGGTGGCTTTACCACTTCAATTTCAAGGAGCAGGTGTTTTTCTGAACTGGTGCTGGTCTGTCCAAGAAGGAAGCCCAGATGAAGTTTGAAACCTGAAAGGGTCTAAAATCTTCTCTTTGCAGAGCTAGAGCTGGCTTGCAGGGGGTTCAGTTTGTGGCCTGTACACATTTCCTTCTTAGCCCTCTTTCCTGACCCTTTAACTGCCAAACTGGGCAAACAATAGAAGCAACAATTTAGTCTTGGTCTCCTACCAGAACCAGATCATACCTGTTTAACGATACCTTGTAAACGTTATCAACAGGCTCAAGGTAAGGGAGTACTGGTGCCATTGAGTATGAGATATATTTTGAAGTTTCAGAGAGGAGGCAAACATTAAAATATAGAGGATAAAGTATATCCTGCCAATGGTGATAGCATCACTAAATCCAGATACACAACGTGAAATGATTACAATGTCAAGTCCTGTGATTTAAGATGAGATTATGTGTCAGATCATAAGCAGACCACACCAAGTCACATTTTCATCTCACTTTTTCCCTAAAGAATAATCATGATAAGAAGGAATTGATATGGTGGTTCCCCAGATTGTCCTTAAGATGGAGATACTGAGGTCACAAAATTTCAGTTTCAGAAATTCAGAAAAAGTATTTGGGACACTTCCTTCCATGGGAGAATTATGATTCGGTTTATGTGTCCATTTTAAAGACATTCAAAATTATTCATCAGAATCTAGAATTTTTTAAAAATGTTTTCACTTGATAGTTGTGAAAGAATAATCGGAATAATCTTTCCTTCTCAGAAATATACCCTTGATCCTTTAGGGTACATGTGTGTCCATTTGTTGCCAAGATAAGATCCAAGACATTACTTCCTGACCTAAGTCAGGCGGCGCTAGTGGTAAAGAACCTGCCTGCCAATGTAGAAGACATAAGAGACCGTGGGCTCAATCCCTGGATTGGAAAGCATGCCTGGTGGAGGGCATGGCAACCCACTCCAGTATTTTTGCCTGGAGAATCCCCATGAACAGAGGTGCCTGGCGGGCTATAGTCCCCAGGTCGCAAAGAGTAAGACACGACTGAAGTGACTTAGCATGCATGCATGCATTATTAACAAATATTAATTAAGTTAATTAGTATATTATTAATTGCATTATTGTTAATCAATAATATGCTATAATAAGTAAAGAACTTTACAAATGGCTCAGAAAACTCAAAACAGAAGGAAGAAATTTTCTAGAATTGTATCCAATACTATAGAAATGATTGATCATTTCAGAAACGCATTGTCCAACTCATGGATGATCAAGTCAATTCATTCTTACATTACAATTCTTTATCTTCTGAGGTAGAAATCTTTTTATCATTAAGTTATTGTGATATAGTTCCCTAAATCTTATCTGTCCTTTTCTGATATAAATGATACTCTTCACAAGTTTTTATCAAATATTTCAGACACAAAAGATATAGAAGAAAATGTAACAAATACTTCTCTCATTGCCCAGGAATTGAGCCAGGGTCTCCTGCATTGAAGGCAGATTCTTTACCAACCGAGCTATCAGGGAAGCCCCATTCGCTCATTGCCAGCAGGCTTAAAAAATAACATATCACAGCTATAATTGAAGGACCTCCATATACCCTTCCTTATGCCACTCCGTTTGTTCTCCTATTATCAAATATCACCCTGTGCATGTTTTTATACTTTTATTGCATGTAAATGTATCCCTAAAACAGAGTTCCCCAACCTCCAGACCACAGACCAGTACCTCCTATCAGATAGCAGCAGCATTAGATTAGAAATAAAGTGCACAATAAATGCAATGCATTTGAATCATCCTGAAAACAATCGCCCCCACCCCAAGTCCCCAGAAAAATTCTTTTCCACAAAGCCAGTCTCTGGGGCCAAAAAATTTGGGGACTGCTGCCCAAAATATTTACCATTTTTTCATGTGTTCTAGAATTTTATACAAATGGCATTTTACTCTAAGTATGTGTCACCAACTTATTAATACTTTCATTAGTTTAATATTATGTGTTTGAGATTTATCCATATTGTTATATGTCATTTTGTTTATTCATTTAAGCTTCTATGTAGTATGAATTTACCTTAATTTATTCATTCTCCTCTTCATGGATATTACATTTTTTTCTATTTTCACTTACAAACAGTGCTACAATAAACATTCTTATATATGTAACTTCTGTAAGAGTTTCTTCAGAGTATACCTTTAGGAGTAAGATTTCAAGAACTCTGAGTTGGTATCTTCAACTTTATTAGTATTGCCAAATTACTCTCTCAAGAGTAAATTACTCCCATTTACACTCTCACCAGCAGTGAATGTGTGGTTCTCCCACCTCACATTTTCTCATCACTTTGGTTATCCAGCATTTTCATTTCATTTTCTGTTTGTTTGTTTGTTTGGCCTTGCTGCGAGTCCTGTGGGAGCTTAGCTCCCAGACCAGGGATCGAACCCATGCCCCCTGAAGTGGAAGCACAGAGTCTTAACCACTGGACTTCTGGGGAAGTCCTGGCCAACATTTCATATTTGCTATTTGTTTAATGTGCAATGACATTTGACTGGGTTTAATTTACATCTCTCTCTTTAGCTCTTCTCTTGAGGAGAACAGAGGCCCCAGCAGAAGATGTTCTGAAAGTTTTGTCTCCACCATCCCACGCCCCACCCTTCGTTCTGCCAGGAAACTCTGAGAACTCGTGTGTCAGGGGACACTTCTGATGTTTCCTTCCATGTGGAAGTATGACAGTTATGACCTCTCCTCCTCGGTGTTAAGTCAGAAACTGTGAAGGGTCTGAGATTTTACCCTACTTGGAAGCTAACAAGTTAGCCTGCCATTGTTTTATGTACATAAACTGACAGAAGACACAAGACCCCTGGGTCAGAGAAACAGACCATTTATTACTCACAGCACGACTCCTGTCTGATAGAATTACTCGGTACGTCATGTACACAACACCATGCACTGAAGCTGCCCACCGTCGTCTCTCGTTCCTGCATACCTAGGATAAATTTCAACCTCATGACCAGGATTATAATCTTTACTTGTTTGCCCAGACAATTAGGAGAAATTCACTATGATAAAACTTGTTCTTTTTTTCTAAATGGAGAAAAATTTAGGTATAGTATTTTTAGCCACTTGTTTAGCCAATTAAAGCTCAGCGTCACGGCCTAGTGGCCTCTGGCCAAACCCAGTTTGATCTACCTTTGAATACTGATTCTGCCATTTTCTATCTAGATGGCTTTGGGCAAGTCTCCTAATTTCTTTGAGCTTCAAAGATCCCATCTGTGCAATAGTCATAGTAATGCTTGTATCAAAGAGTTGACAGACTCGGATGAACTAGAGCAGGTAAAGCCCCTGATACATGATAAATACCTCAGTGTTAATAGCGGTTATTATTCTAAAAGGCACATTCTTTAGTGGAAGGGTACTTCCCCGAATCTTGCAACAACCCTTGAACTGATGTTACTTCGTAATTATTGCTCCCAGGGATATTTTGGATTTGACAGATAATAACCACTGCCATTATTGGATACCCGTATGCTAGACGTTTTTTTCAAGGTATAAATTATGCTATACACTTTACAGATGAGGATATAAAACAAGAGAAGTCAGGAAACTCACCTACAGTCATACAGTCAGTAAATATCAGATCTAGGATTTGAAACTGTGTCTGTTTACTTCTTAATCCTGGGTTCCTGTTTATTTATCAGTACAAATTAGAATGTATACATTTTAATAAAAGATCTGGATATCAGAGAAACTGACTCATTTTACTTAGTCATGAATATGAATATGACAGTAAGTATATTCACAATTTGAGGATAGAAATGATGCCAACATCTCTTGTGATCTTCTTTACCAGGGAAGCCTAGCTCCACTAAACACACACACAGAGTCAAACTTCTTACGTGAGTTTGGTAGTTAGCAAAGCCTCTTGAGAAAATGAAACAACCAACATCAGTAATGTGATTAAGATATTTTCTTTCCCCCTTCTTAACTATCCAGTCACAATCCAGTCACAATTTGAAAATCCAGTCACAATTCTAAAGAAGATTCTCCAACACAGGAAACAATCCCAGGACAGAGATCCTTGAACTCAGGCACTCTACAACCAACTTCCTTTATACATTTCCTTTTTTAACATCCTTCTGCTGAGCAGTCAAATGAATGAGCAATACAGAAATATCAGAATTTTTAGTGTTTTCCGGTTCTGTTGGAAGGCTTTATCTGTTCTGAGTGATGCTTTAACTATATTAACTCAGAAAACGGCTTTAGTGGTAGTGGTTTAAACATAAAGAACCATGCTTAGGATGGAATGGCATGTTTAACTTCAGTCTTTCTCATAATCTTAAGACTTATTTGAAGTTATACAATAAGAAAAATCAATGTTTAAACTCTAAAGGACTGTTAAGTTCAGGAATCTCCTCTCCAAAGTCCTTCATGTTTCACCGGGTCATTGTTTTAATATGCAATTAAAGCACTGTAATGCCGTAAGTGATCATGAGAGACTTTCTGTGGGATTAGTCAACCCACATTTATCTTTAGATCCTGTGCTTCCAGATGGAGCAGAATCTTGCAGTATCACCCCATCTCTGCCTGTTTGTCTATTCCTCCAAAGTTAATTTCAAAATAAGTAATTATAAGCACCTATGTGTGTCATCACCCATACCATACATTTTTTTCTTTCAAAAATTCTTTCTCCTTGCTGCTCAGATTGCTTTGCCAAAAAAAACTCCAGATAAATGCTTAGAAATAGGAACTTGCTGGAAAAGGTATCTTAGTCTAAAACCAAACTGGACTGTCTGTAAATACATCAGGAGGCAACCCATTTCCCTAGCTACCTAAGGTATGTAAGAAGCCTACAGCTATTTTGCACTTTCACTTTGGGCAGCCTCTTAGATTTAACTTTTAATTACTTCCTAAGAATGACTGTCTCTACTCAACTCACTTAAGCAGATGTAACTACAACTGCAAAAACTCTGTTGACTGGTGTCCTCCAGAGACCTGTTCATTACCTGTCATTAAATGTTTTAAAAGTTTGCATAATTGATCCAGCCAATAAGTCATCATTGATTTATGGGGTTCTGTGCTGAAGAGTTGCTCTTTAAAAATTCATAACACTGCTATGTGTCTTTACAATCCATTAGCTGTTTACGTACCCACAGCCTTAGCATTGATTGACCTTGGACTGAGATTCTCATGGACTTCTTTTTTCTGCAAGTCCTCAGTATAGAAAAGCAATACTTCAGGCTTCTCCCTTGACAGCTATACTTTGATTTTTTTTCCCCTCCATCAAAACGGAAACTTTACTTGAAATGATGAATAAATAAAGCATATTCCATAAACAGCTCTTCACTATTATTTAAGCTTATGGGCTGCGTTGTGTGAATCTCCTTTCCCCACCATCAGATTCAAGTGTGTAAATGTTCTAAAAGGCTTTGAAAGTTTTATGATGATTTCAGGGGATGGAGGAGTAATAGCTGAAGAGTGAAGCTATTAGTTTTAATATTTATATTGAGTGCTCTGAAACATTAATGTGACAAGATGTAAGATCAGTGCAGTGGGATATATTTACTTCACAACCATTGCCATGTGCCCAAAAAAACCCGTGTGTGTGGGTATTTGTGTGTCTGTCTGTGTGTGTGTGTGCATGCGTGTTTATTTTCTAAAACTTTTGAGGCCAAGGTTCAAACATTGTTTGCAGATTTTTTTTCTTTTTCATGAGATTTAAAGTTCTGATTGACAAATCCATTAGCATTTCTTGGGCCTGCACTATTTTTAGGAAGCAGGGATGGACTGCAAGACAAAGGCTGACACACTGGTTTGTTTATTTGTGTGGGCCTTCCTGAGAACAGTACTCTGAGCCACCATGGTGAATACCAACCACCAGATTAGTAACGTTTTGTCCTATCTTCACTTCCAGTTGTGTTTTAGGGACTCTAAATCTGGGTTGAGAGGGCTTCATAACAAGAGCCAGTCTTGGTGATTTTACATGGAGGTAAAATGAGGCAAGGAAGTTCTGAGCTCTGAACTCTGTGATTTCTGAATTCAGCCTCAGCTTTACCCTGACAGGCCGTGTGACTTGGTGCATGTCCCTTTACATTCTCCAGCTTGGTTATTGATTTTTAAAAGGAGAACAATAATTTACCAATTCATATACTTCTTGCAAGGATTAAATAAGAAAATCCCTGTAATGACCTGGCACAGTAAATATTCCAAATCATTATTACCACAATCAAATAAGCAAATACCTTTAGAGTGCCTGGAGAAGGAAATGGCAACCCACTCCAGTATTCTTGCCTGGAGAATCCCATAGACGGAGGAGCCTGGTAGGCTATAGTCAATGGGGTCGCAAAGAGTTGGACACGACTGAGCGACTTCACTTCACTGTAAAAGGCACTGAATTTGCACCAGTTACAAAATGTTTTAAAGTATAATATATGGTTCTCATTTTCATGATATTAAGCATCTATTGGGAAAGCAAGAACATTTGCCCAACTTAAATCTCAAAACAAGGGCAGAGGTGTTGTACTAAAACTAGAGCAGACCTAAAAGACCCAAATTTAGGTCCAAGCCCTGCTGTTTGCTGCCTGGACAACACCAGGCTTGTCAGTCAGTCTCTCCGAGACTATTTGCACTCATTGTGAAGTAAGGATATTGATATTTCACCTCACATAATTGCCGTAAAGATTAAAGAAAACAACAAGAACAATGTTTGTGGTAAACGGTCCTTATGTCCTGTGTTAGTCGCTCAATCTAGTCTGACTCTTTGAGACCTCAGGGACTGTAGCCCACAAGGCTCCTCAAAATGTGGTGTGTTCATACAATTTGGGGAGTTTAGACAAACTTGAATGGCCAGATGGCTTCCTAGCTATTTTTGGATGTCCACAACAGTGAAGGCATTCATCATGACATAAATGAGACAGAAAGCAAGCAATGGTAAAAGATTGGTGAGGGAAGACCTTGCTTTATGCTGGGTGATCATGGCAGAGTGGGATTGGGCAGGACATACGAGGACACTTTCCGTATCAATAGGCAAAGAAAAGTAATAACTATGAGAGTACTCAAAGTGGGATGAGTAAGGAACAAAAAGCAAAGGAAAGAGAACAGAGATCCACAGGGAGGGTCAAGGTGTGTGTGGGTATGTGGGAGCTAAAAAATGAGCTGGGGGAGATGGCAGCCCCTGTAGTGTTGCAGGAAGGGGGACCCCTTCCAGGGCCCGAAAGTGGGCTCTTGTCTAACATTCGGAAATGAATTGTCTGAGGAGACACATGTGCTGACAAAGTAAGAAGAGGTGCAAGGGTGGAGAGCAATAGGGTAAGGGAACCCAGGAGAACTGCTCTGCCACATGGTTCCCAGTCCCTATTATGGTAATAGGGTTAGTTTCTGGGTTGTCCTTGGCCAATCATTCTGACTCAGAGTCCTTCCTGGTGGTGCACGCATTGCTCAGCCAAGACGGTTGCCAACGAGGATTCTGGGAGGTGGTTGGACACATGGTGTCATCTTTTCACCTTTCCCAAATTCTGGTTGGTGGTGGCTTATTAGTTCTGCCTTCCTTACCAGGATCTCCTGTGAAAACAACTCATCAAATGGTTACTATGGTGCCTGGCCAGGGTGGGCGATTTCAGTCAGTGTGCTTCCCCAAACAGGAGTGCCAGGATAGATCCTGTAACCCATTTTTTTTTTCTATTTTAAAAAAACAGTATAATATTTTAATAAAAATTAACTTTTTGTGTTTTAATCTAAGTAAAATATATCCATAGCTTAAGATAGTAGTTTTTAAACTTGGATGTATGTCAAAATCACTTCAGAAGCTTTTAAAAATTCAATACCCAAGCCTCACCTCAGACTAATTAAATCAGAATCTCTGGAGGTGGGGCCCAGACATCAATCAGCATTTTTAAAGCCCCTAGGTGATTGTGGTGCAAGCAAGGTCAAGAACCACTGGTTTAAAGCATCCATTTTGTACCACAACAAAAAAAAGAGCTATTCCTAGGCTCTACTGCATCCCTTCCCTTAGTGTCATATTGCAAAGGCCATAGCTTCTCTCCTGTTTTCCATATGGTAGTCTGTTTGATTTTGAAGGTTTTCCTTAGACGCATGGAAATCCTTGACCCTCTGTTCATGTTTAAGAATGAGGTACTAAAAAGATTATGGAAAATTCCTTTGCATGGACTTTGCATGGATTATGCAAGATTCCTTCACAGTTGTTGGGTTTTTTGGTAGGTAAGTAAGTGGTGAGCTGGCTTTTTAGTTGAAGGAACTTCATATGTCAACATATTCATAGCCTTTTCTCTGGGATTCTTCATTTTCTTAAGAGCAGACTCCTCCAGACTCCTGCCTGGGCACTTTATGACTGGATTTCTCAGTCTGTGGACGGTGCAGGGAAACAATGTGACGTTCTCTCTAATCGATGTACCTGCTGTCACCTTATGCCCTATTTTTGGCCTTTGCACCTCATCCTTTGCCCTCTGATGTGACCGTGTTCCCCAATCCAGAGCCTCCTTGGTTCAGCCGTTTCAGAGATTAAATCTCTATTTTCTGAGGTGAATGTGGAGGAGGGTGGTGAACTGTGGGAGGTGGTGGGAGGGGAGAGGTGAGGAACAGAATCTGGTTGTTTGGACTGTGCAGTGGCCCCAGGGGGCTTCCCAGGTGGCTCAGTGGGTAAAGGATCTGCCCAATGCAGGAGACACAGGAGATATGGGTTTGATCCCTGGGTTGGGAACCCCTTGAGGAGGTCATGAAAACTCACTCCAGTATTCTTACCTGGAGAACCTCATGGACAGAGGAACCTGGCAGGCTATAGTCCATAAGGTCACAAAGAGTTGGACATGACTGAAGCAACTCAGCATGCATTCATGCAGTGGCTCCAGGAGTCCAAAAGCTCCATATCCTAACATACCTTCCTCTAATTCTCACTGATTTCTACTGTATCTCCTTATTTCCTAATCCCATCATGTTGTACCTGATGTCCAACCTTGATTTTTTTTTCTGGAGTTTTATTGGCTGAATCTGCTGATTTCTTATGGGTGTTTATCCCCTGCAAATCTTTATATTTTAACTTCCTCTCTCTGCTGAATCATTTACCACTCTCCGTTTACTTCCCATCTACCAAAAATATCTTAGCTTTTCTTACCTATTGTCTCCTTTCCTGTTTCCTCGTCCCTGTGTGTTTATATAATTTTGGTTTTCTTTGAATATTATTTTAATGGAAATGGGAGAGGAGAGAGATACATGTGGTCAATCTTCCACACCTAAACAGAAACCCCAGGGGAAAGGGGTAGGGGAGAAGAGTTGTGATTGCTTTTAGAAACATTATGCAGAAGTATAAAGAAACAGTTAAAAGTGGAGTCATTCCATATAAATGAGGGATAGAATTCCTCTTCCCATCTTCTCTCTTTTCCTTTAAACCCAGATAAACTCTGAGAATGAAGGTGGAAGAAAGTCCTAGTGCAAACAAGGAGTGGTCACAGGTGAAGACTGTTGTCTCCCAGTTCTTCTCTTCTGGGTCTTTTTGCCAAAATACGGAGTGACCAAGGAGCCATGAGGGAGTCCTGCTATGATTTTTCCATGGTCCTTTTTCAGATTCTGTCACTCAACAAAAATTCCTTAAGTACTTTATTCCTTGGGATGCTTAAGATTGCCTGGGGGACAAAATAGCCTCTAGTTCAAGGCACTGAAATGCCAGGAGAAGGCTGGTGGGGAAGTGACTTTCATATCACACACTCTTTCAAAGTCTGTCCCATCTTACATGTCCTCCAGAGCTCAGAGGGCCTCCTACCAGTCCCCGCCTTCATCTTGATTATCAAAATGCATGAATCTCAAAAAGTTCTGCAGGGGATATTCATAGAGGGCACAAACAAATGGTGAACAGGTACGTGTTGCCCCTATAATCCAACCAAGTTCTAATTCCACTGCCCTGCACAGCTCCCTGGTCTCAATGGAGACCTTGAAGGATGGAAGCTCTAGGCAGTGGCAATTCATATCCTCATATTCAAAAAGTGTTGCTCAGGCATCAGATTCAAAGTGGGAAATATATATCAGCAGATGAAAGTCTTGATGACCACATTCTCATTTTAAACTTCTTTTTTATCCTCTCTTTTTCCTTACATGCCTACTCGTCCTTTCCGCATTTAAAGGATTTGCTTTAAGCACCATCCCAAATGCTCACATGGAGGCAAATAAATATGCTTTGCTTGTCCCCAGCTACGAGTCCTCTAATGTAAAGGTTACATGGCAAATATTTTCTATCCCAAATGTCAAAACAACCATGGACTTCCCTGAGGGTACTGTTTTTCAAAAACTCTGTGAAATCAGGTTGGCAGGCCAAGAAAGACGAAATGCTGCCACCACACATATCCCTCGAAAACCCCCAGTAAATGGCATACTCACAGTCCAGACAGTGACACTTGGGAACACCCCAAGGTAGGGCTCTTGGGGGTTCAGGAGGCATCATGGGTGGCAGGTCCAACCACAGCCACCCACCATCCACACACTCCTGGTCAAGCCCATGGCCCTCACACCATCTGCTCAGTTTTCCTGACAAGAAAATCTCCAGATGCACACATCTCACTCAGAAGGAATAATTAGGCTTAAAAAAACTTTCTGTGGGAAAAACTCATACATCTCTGTAGGTTTATTGTCAGAATACCAAACTCCACCATGCAAATATAATAGTATCAGCAGCTTTCTTGCATGTTTTTCCCTCTGTGGAATTCCAAATTGCTTACCCACCACAGGACGAATCTGACATAGTAATTCAGGTTGGTGGGCAAACTCTGGCAGCATTTTTACAGATCTTTCTTCTCCCTTCTTGGTAAGGGGAGGGTAGGAAGAGAAAAAAGAGAAGATGTGAGAAAGGTGTTAACTTGTTCACAGCCTTCCCTTCCCTCTGCCTGACTCAGGTTTGGGAACTTGCCTACTTACCTGATCGTCTTTCCTGAGGGTTCTGTAAAAGGAAGAGTAAAAGTCACACTGCAAGATTCTATACAGAAAATCAATAAGAATAAAAGAAAGCTTGCACCCCCCAAGGGGCTGTGTGAAATGACAGAAATGTGGTATATTGGGAAGGACTCTAGGTGAGGGATCTTGGAGAAGAGAGGTGATAGAAAGATAAACATAGGGACAATCGTTCAATATTTTTTTGGACTAAGTGAGTGAGAAATTCCTCAAAGTTCCCTTGAGTGAAACAATGGAAGACAATGGGTGATGTTACCATTTGTTGCTGCGGTCTATGTACTTGAACATCCTTTAATGACTGAGATATACAAAGAAGATTCAATTTTTTATTGGCAATGCTGCTACTGCTACTGCTACTGCTGCTAAATCACTTCAGTCGTATCCGACTCTGTGCAACCCCATAGACGGAAGCCCACCAGGCTCCCCTGTCCCTGGGATTTTCCAGGCAAGACTGGAGTGGGTTGCCAGAAGGAAATGGCACTATTTATTGGCACTATAATTCTTTAACTATGACTCATTGCAGAAGCCTTCTCAACCTACCCAGAGTGCAGCTCTGTACAAACATGAATTATCTACCCAACTCCTCTGCAACCTCCAGTGATATTTTGTCCTATTCAGCCACTTCCTTTGGATCAGCCTCTAGGCTGTCTTCCCTTCTCTTCCTCCAGAAATGCACCCTTGACTTTGAACGGTTTTTAATCCAGAGTACTCATTGAACTGAGCACTATCCAATAAATGGAGAATAATGTTTGAACCAATGAAAAGTTAAGGACTCTTTGACTGATATGCTTAATACTTTTTCTCTGCCTGTGTAGGTTTACAATTCCTCATCTTGGTCTAGAACCCTGGGGGCTTACTAGCATGGCCTGATTAATGAAACACCTTGCTCTGATTTCCAGTTGAGTTTGTCCTGTGGGAAGCACCAGTAGGAGATCTAGGGATAGGAGTTGAGGCTGGTTGTTTATTCTTCAAACTCGATTCCTGCTCTCCAGCAGTGTTCCTCAACCAAAGACGTAGCCTCAGTCTAGAGACCCTCTCCCCCCACTCTCCTTCCTGGGCTATGATAACCAGTACTCCGCTTGGTCATTCAGGTCTGGAGTTCATTTGTTCTGGAGTTGGTGCTACCCCTATGAGTTTTCCCATGGGAAAACTCATATCCTTGTCAACAGTCTCTTTGTTAGACTTCCTTCAAAGTATCCAATTAGAATCTGCCATCTGTTTGCTGCTGGGACCCTGACTGACAAGTGTGGCAGAATGAAATTTAGCCTACCCAGAAGGTGTATTTATTGAGCCATTATAAAAATAAACATAAGCTGATAAAAAAAATCATGTTAGACTTAAGATATGTAAGAAAGCATTGCATGCATGCTAAGTCACTTCAGTCATGTCCGACTCCATGTGACCCTAAGACTATAGCCTGTCAGACTTATCTGTCCATGGGATTCTCCAGGCAAAAATACTGGAGTGGGTTGCCATACCCTCCTCCAGGGGAATCTTCCAAACCCAGGGATTGAACTCACGTCTCTTATGTCTCCTGCTTTGGCAGGCGTTTTTGTTTTTTTACCACTAGCACTACCTGGGAAGCCCAAGGAAGCATCAAATTGTAACAAATAAGTCTTTTCAATAATATGGGTTTCCTATACCTAGGAAGCTTATGATTCCAGTCACTGTATTATAAGAAAGGCTGTTTAAAATCTTATACGATTATCTTTTTTTTTTAACTTCTAAAAGAAAAAAACCCAAAACGCTGCTTTCTACAAAGGAGTGGAGAAGGGTACAATTTAACCCTAATAGAATGAGATGAGAAGGATGTGGCTGGGATAAGTAAAAATTATAAACAAAATTAAAATGAAATAGAAGAATTAAGATCTGTAGTAGAAGAAGCAGTAAAGAGTAGAATTGTCATTGAATAAAATCAAGTCAGTGGTTACAAAGGAGTCATTTGAAGAGCTTTTTTCATAACACAGAGGAAATATATGCAGATAAACAGCCAAAGATCAGCTGAGATCTAAGTGAAGTGACTAAACAGGTGACATACAAGATAAATATTCAGTAAGCAAAGTTTTCTAATATATCAGAATAATTACTGGAAAATATAATGGGGAAAGATTCCATTCATGTTAAAAATATAAATAAATTAATAATATAAAATAAGTAATATATTTGTTTATATTAACCACAAATTGATGTTTGGGGTTGTACACAGGAAACCACAGAACTTTATTTAGGTATAACAAAAAATGGAATTCAATGTTATTTTAGTGGATAGGAAAATTTACTATTGCAAAAGTATCAATTATTCACAAATTAATGTAGAAATTTAAGTGCAATAATGACCAGAAGCCTAATGGGACTTTTGTTTGGTGTGGCATGAAGACGACAAGGACTTGACAAAAGATTCTGTATTTATATAAGAAAATGTACAAAAAAAAAAAAAAGAATTTTGAAAAACAAGCATAAAGAAAAAAGACTGTTATAAAGTTACAATAATTAAAACACTACTATTTTACAATAACGGAAAATAATGGAAAGGGGGAATACATGAAATAGAATAGCTATTCCAGAAATAACAGTATCTTTAAGTGTATAATGAGATGGTGCCAGTGCTAAGTCGCATCAGTCATGTCTGACTCTTTGTGGCCCTATGGACTGTAGCCCTTCAGGCTTCTCTGTCCATGGGATTCTTCAGGTAAGAATACTGGAGTGGGTTGCCATGCCCTCCTCCAGGGGATCTTCCCCACCCAGGGATCAAACCCACGTCTCTTCTGTCTCCTGCATTGGCAGGCAGGTTCTTTACCCCTGGTGTCACCTGGGAAGCCCTAATGAGATAGTACTGAAGAAAAGAAGGATTATTCAAAGCTTGGTGCTGAAACAAGTGGATACATTTTGGAAAAAACATGTTCATTTTTACCTCACCTACCTACACCAAAACCAATTCTAAATGGTTTAAAGAACTACACTTTAAAAATTATACAGTTAAGAGCTAGAAAAATAATACTTACAAAGTCTTAGATTGAGAAAGAATTTTCTATGTAAAAGTTATGACAGGGACTTCTCAGTGGTAAGGAATCCACCTGCTAATGCAGGGAACATGGGTTCCAACCCTGGTCCAGGAAGATCCCACATGCCACAGGGCAACTCAACCTGTGTGCCGCCAGGACTGAGATTGCACTCTAGAGCCTGTGAGCCGCAGCTAGTGAAATCCATGCACCCTAAAGCCCAGGCTACACAAGAATAGAAGCCACCACAATGAGAATGCCGTGCACCACAACTACAGTAGCCCCTAGAGAAAGCCTGCGAACAGCAAGGAAGATCCAGCGCAGCCAAACAAATAAATACATTTTTTTAAGTTATGAGAACATAGTGAAGTCACTCAGTCATGTCCAACTGTTTGTGACCCCATGGACTATAGCCTACTAGGTTCCTCTGTCCATGGGATTTTCTAGGCAAGAATACTGGAGTGGGTTGCCATTTCCTTCTCCATGAACATAAGTCATTAGGAAATACTTTGTTAGTTTTAAAGTTAACTTCTATATGATATAAGATATTACAGTTCAAGTAAAATATTAGATTAACTGCTGTAACAAAGAGTCAACAATATAATGGCTTAAAAAACAAAGCATTTTATGTACTCTCACCTAAAAGTCCAAGAGGTGTCATTCAGGTTTCCCTAGGTTCTCTCAAATTCCTTGCTCTGCCATCTTCTAGGGCATTGTTGTCGCCTGTGGTTACAGCTAATCTGTGCCACAGCCGGTCCTCTAGGTGGGAAGCAGGGGAAAGGATGCACTCTCACCATCTTAAAGACCTGGCCAGACAGTGGCAACCATCACTTCTGCTCTCATTCAATTGGAAAGGAGTTGGCCATCTTGCTCCACTTAACTACAAGTGGAATTAAGTGGAGCAAGTCCACAGTCCACACACAGTCCACACGCCCAGTTATCTGGCCTGTGGAAAAGGGAGAACAGTTTTAGGTGGAAAATAGCAGTATGCACCACACCATCATAAAGACAATTGAAAGGCAGAGAGAAAAACAGAAAAAATATGCAGCAAATATGGAAAAAGGTTGTCATCATTATGATACAAAGAAGTCTATAGAGGCAATTCAAATTGAACTAATGCACCAATAAAATGGACAGAAGACATAAACATACAATATAAATGTCTCGTAAACATGAAACTTGGCATCAGTTGCAACGAAGAAAATTAAAACGGAAATAATTAAATGCCATTGTTTATCAATCTGTTTGTCAAAATCTTTCTTAATGGCCATTCCCAATGCTAGCAGTGTGGTGAGACAACTTTATTGAGTATAATAAATATCAGAGCATTCACCCTTTGTAAAATATAAGATTTTTCACCAAAAAGCTCAACTATGTGCTTCTTCTGGAACTCTGAATTCATGTTAAGAATCTACCCTAAGGAAATAACCCAAGATATGGTCAAAGCGGTGTGTACAAATATGTTCACTCTAGCACAAACAATTGGAAATAACCTAAATGTCTGACAATAAGAATGGCTAAATAAATTATGTGTAGGGAGAACTACTGCTGTCTCCATGTCACCATTTCACTTTATAGACAACTTCTGTCCACACTCCCACTTGGGAAGTGCTGGCAAGGAGAATATATTAAATTTTTTCATTCTTTACTCGCTTCTTTCCCAGAGAGAAATAGCTTATGGTTTTCATAGGGCGTCATATCGATGGATCATATGTCACAGAGGTAGAGCAGGATTATTAGGAAAGGCCAGACCTCCACCCCTGCTTCCTCATAAGCAGTGTGATCTGTCTCAGTATAAAGACCCATAGGCTCCCACATTCTCCATTCTGCAAAAACTGGATTAATGTCGCAGGTCTAGAGTTTCAATGTGAGTGGCCATAGCTGAGTGTCTCAGAATTCACTTTGTAAGCTCAGTTATTCAGATAGACATATCCAATATTGGGAGATGTGGTGGTGGGCAGTGGGTAATTCTCAGATCCTGCTCTCTTTCTCCAAGCTAACTTCTCTGGGAAGTTCTAAATTCTGAGAATTATGAGGCCTTTTTTGATAAGGGTACTTTGTCCATACACAGCGCCCTATGCCCATATTCTACTTCCATGTTAAAACACATGGAAGGATTAACACCTTCAACCTTCAATACTAGGGGACACCTGTAAGTGAAATAACATCGATATTGTTTGAGAATTATGGTTATTTTTACAGGAAATGCTATTAGGAAAATACTATATGATATTTAATGGAAAGGCCTCATTTCAGCAGTATGGAAAGCCAAAATATATTTGCAAGAGAAAAACATATTAAAATTCTAGATAATTCTTTTTTTAATCTTTTCAAGCTTTTTGAAGTCCTCACAGCTCAGGTCATAATGCCCAAGACAGGGAAGCACCCAATGGAGCTGGTGCCTTCAGCTTTAATAGGCAACAGGATTAAAGGGGAAAAAGCTTAGACCACATATAGAGTAGGAGTAGCATCAGATAGGAGAAGGCAATGGCACCCAACACCAGTACTCTTGCCTGGAAAATCCCATGGATGGAGGAGGTAGGCTGCAGTCCATGGGGTCAGTAAAAGTCGGACATGACTGAGCAACTTCACTTTCACTTTTCACTTTCATGCGTTGGAGAAGGAAATGGCAACTCACTCCAGTGTTCTTGCCTGGAGAATCCCAGGGACGGGGGAGCCTGGTAGGCTGCCATCTATGGGGTTGCACAGAGTCGGACATGACTGAAGCGACTTACCAGCAGCAGCATCAGTATCAGATAACCTGCTACATAAAGCTGGGACCACGGAAGGCAACTCTTTTGATGTGTAGACAGGGAAAATTTCTGCTGCCATCCATAAGGAGGTAACTAGGAAAAAAATTCCAATCTCAGCCATGGCTTGTAGGGAGCAGACAAAAATCTCCATGAGAATTTGTAACTGCCAGCCAGTCTTCACATGAGTTTGGAGCTGGAATTTGATGGCCCCAAATACCTAAGTCATGAATTTGGTTTAAAGTGTTACCAAGGATCTGGCAGAATCACATACAAATCCCCTCTGTAGAATCATACCACAGAAAAGACTTCTGGGATCACAGATCATGAGCCCTGTCTCTCTCTCTCCCTGCCCCTGCCTCACACACACAGACACACACAGACACTCACATGTCTGAGGTATCAAGCCACCATGAAAAATCACTCATAGAAACAAAAAGCAGGCAATTAGATCTGCAAAGATGGTGGATATTCAAGTGACCAGATGCGGAATATAAGTTTAACATTTTTAAATAAAAGAAATGACTAAAAGTATGACTAAGGAATAAGGGACTAGAAAAATAAACAAGCAAGCAGATTAGAAAAAAAAGAAATAAGACTTCTAGAAATTAAAAATACAATAAATACAGTTAGAAATATAACGAATGGATTAAAAACCAGATTGTGTGTGTTAGCCGCTTAGTCATGTCTGACTCTTTGTGACCCCATGGACTGTATAGCCCACCAGGCATCTCTATTCATGGGATTCTCCAGGTAAGAATCCTGGAGTGGCTTGCCATTCCCTTCTGCAGAGAGATTTTCCCCACCCCGTGATCTAACCTGGGTCTCCCACATAGATGGCTCAAATTCTTAACAGTCTGAGTCACCAGGGACTAGACACATAGTAATTCCAATCTTGGGAATTTGTCATAAGGAAACAAATTAACAGCAGAGCAGTAAAAAAAAAAAAAGTCACAGACAAGTTCACTGTGTCAATGTCTACAAAGAAAACCTTGGGAATAATCTTTATGGCTTAATCTTTAAGATTAATAATGCTTTCACTAAATAAAATATGTTAAGCTTCTAAAGCTTCCCTGACAGTTCAGTTGGTAAAGAATCTGCCTGCTAAGCTGCTAAGTCACTTCAGTCGTGGCCGACTCTGTGTGACCCCATAGATGGCAGCCCACTAGGCTCCTCTGTCCCTGGGATTCTCCAGGCAAGAACACTGGAGTGGGTTGCCATTTCCTTCTCCAGTGCATGAAAGTGAAAAGTGAAAGTGAAGTCGCTCAGTCGTGTCCAACTCTTAGCGACCCCATGGACTTCAGCCCACCAGGCTCCTCCGTCCATGGGATTTTCCAGGCAAGAGTACTGGAGTCGGGTGCCACTGCCTTCTCCGAAGAATCTGTTTGCCCCGGTTCAATTCCTGGGTCAGGAAGATCAGCTGGAAAAAAGCAAATTAGATATCTGAAAGAATTAGTGAATTAATCAATGAGTCAATTAACTTGTGTTAATATTTTTAATAATATGTACAGACAGACAGAGATTCTCTCAGTCATGTCCAACTCTTTTCGACCCCATATACTGTAGCTTGCAAGGCTCCTCTGTCCATGGGATTTCTCAGGCAAGAATACTGAAGTGGGTTGCCATTCACTTCTCCAGGGGATCTTCCCCAACCCTTGATCAAACCTGGTCTCCTGGATTGCAGGCAGATTCTTTACTGTCTGAGGCACCAGGGAAGCCCAGTAATATCTACAGGTATATGTTTTTATATTATGATTTACTATTTCAAGTTTACATAATTTGCCTTTGATTTCACTTTTCAGAGGACTTTTACTTATAAAATTACATTATCCCGAAAATAATCCCATGGGATTTTTGGAGGGGACATTAATCCCCAAACTGATTGCAAATTCTTTGAAAGTAGGGGTAAAAATCTATTTTTGGTCCCCCACAAATTATTACGTGTAATCAACAGATATTGAATCTGTTGAATAAATATGGCTAAATCCATTCAATGCTTCTCTAATCTTTAATGCATTTGAACAAAATATCTACTCTGTCTTTAAATTTTTTTCTCCAACTTAAAAGTAGTTCTTTTTCACAAGTGATTTTCAAATCACAAAATTGAAGTTTCTGGAATGGAAACAACATGTGTAAAGACCATTTAATTGGGTACCTAGAGACCCAGATCTGCCCTGATGTAGTCATTTGAATTTGGACAAAGGAAGAGGTATAGTTGAATTAGGTAAATATTGATGGAGTGTCTGCCAAGTGCCAGACATTGTTTGGTAACTTACATATGTTATGATCTCAGCAGTCTTTGGAGAAAATATCCCAAAGTGATCGTTTCTGTGTGTGTAACACAATGTGTAAAAGAACCATCATTTACTAGGTGCTGTATTTTGGGTCAGGCACTAAGCCAGTTACTTGACATACATTTTTTTTTTTTTTACCTCAGTGGTTAACCAATTGTTCCAGCATTTGCATGGCATTTTCTCATAGAAATCTCTCTGGCAAGCAGTAGAGTGTCAATGAAATAACCCCCTACATCTGCTCTGTCCCAAATGCTTCTTCAAGATCCACGGTAGGAAGAGGGGCCATAATAAAGAGAAAGACTGGCCAGCTTTCCCCCACAGCCTACATTAGAGGGGGATAGGGGGCTGATACCTCTATTCCCCAAAATAACAGTGGGGAGCAGCAACTCAGTAGGGGCTTCCTTTAGGAGGGTGGCAGGAATTACAAACCAAGGTCCACTATTCTTAGAACCTGTAAAGGATCTGCAAACTTTTGCTCACCTTTTGTTTTAACTTCATTTGTGAAAATCAGCTCATGTAATTGGGCTCTACCAGAGCTTCCTGGAAAAAACCAAATAAGTCTCTGAAGGAAATAAAACCTAACGTAGATTGAGGTGGCCAAGAACAATTTGAAACCCAAGCCAGAATCACGGCAGGAGTCCAGCTGGCCTAAGATACAGAAGGAACAGAACAATGAAGTCCAAGTGGACATGACCCTCCCATCCCCAGAAATCTAGGTGAAAGCTTTAAACAGAGTAATAACAATAACAAAGGCCTATGTGGTACTTTTATGTATATGTATAATTTATATTTTGTTAATATCAGATGGTGACTACAGCCATGAAATTAAAAGACGCTTACTCCTTGGAAGGAAAGTTATGACCAACCTAGATAGCATATTCAAAAGCAGAGACGTTACTTTGCCAACAAAGGTCCGTCTAGTCAAGGCTATGGTTTTTCCTGTGGTCATGTGTGGATCTGAGAGTTGGACTGTGAAGAAAGCTGAGCGCCGAAGAATTGATGCTTTTGAACTATGGTGTTGCAGAAGACTCTTGAGAGTCCCTTGGACTGCAAGGAGATCCAACCAGTCCATTCTGAAGGAGATCAGTCCTGGGTGTTCTTTGGAAGGAATGATGCTAAAGCTGAAACTCCAGTACTTTGGCCACCTCATGCAAAGAGTTGACTCATTGGAAAAGTCTCTGATGCTGGGAGGGTTTGGGGGCAGGAGGAGAAGGGGACGACAGAGGATGAGATGGCTGGATGGCATCACCGACTCGATGGACGTGAGTTTGAGTGAACTTCGGGAGTTGGTGATAGACAGGGAGGCCTGGTGTGCTGCGATTCATGGGGTCGCAAAGAGTCGGACACGACTGAGCGACTGACCTGAACTGAACTGAATATATATAAATACATATATTTTCTCTATTTAATCCTTTCTGGTGAGAATCATTGTTAGTCTCATTTTTTAGATGAGGACACATCTGCTAAGATCACAGGTATCCCTTGGCAGAGCCAGAGTTCACGTGCAGGCAGTCTGACTCCAGAGTCCTAGCCCTTTACCATTAGCGCCACCACCTCTCATAGACTGATCAGATACTCTTATTCCCAGGATGTACAGAGAATTTCAGTGACTAAAGCATTCTATGTGCCACATGTAGTCCACAACGGTTGCATAGTACTCATAGGCTGAGAATTCCCAGGAAACATCTGTCTGCAGATTTTTTCACCTCACTTATACAACAAACCTAGGTATGACTCAGTAATTAAAGCTCAGCTTCTTCGTATGCCCGATCACTCCTGCACTCATTCATTCAGATATCATCACAATAAAGGCAGAACTCTGGTGCCAACCTCTCCTATGATCACACTGTGATCTATAACTGTGGTTGCCTTCCTCTGAACCAAGTATCAAAAGCTGTATGCTGGCTTTACTGTAACCCATGGCTCCATGATGGGCTTCTCAGGTGTCTCAGTGGTAAAGAACCTGCCTACCAATGCCCAAACCACAGGAGACGTGGGTTCAATCCTGGGTTGGGAAGATCCTCTGGAAGGGGACATGGCACCCCACTCCAGTATTCTTGTCTGGAGAAACCCATGGACAGAGGACCCTGGTTGGCTACAGTCCATGGGGTCAGCGAAGAGTTGGACGTTACTGAAGCGACTGAGCATGCACACATCGTTCCATAATAATGAATCCTCTCCAGTTTGGCAGGAGTAGTGGAAGATCATTTACTTTGTTGGCCTAGAGGTCTACCTCTCTTCTATAAAATCCTCTTCCTTTACTCTCATTGACCTTTGCTCCTTTAAGTCCCACCGGGGCACACACCTGTGTTATGATCATGTGATACTGGTGGTTTCCAACAAGAAGCAGCAAGAGAATTCTGAAAAATCTAAGTAATCTGTAAGTTTGTCTCTGATGATAGCTGGGGAGGACTGGCCAGTAGGTATGTGGTGGTGAGTGTAAAAATAATCAACCAGGGGTGTGGTTGGAGAGGAAATTGTACAATATATACAGGGTAGGTGATAGAAATAACTAAAGGAGAATAAAGCCAACTTCTTAGACACTACCAGAAAATAGTTTGGGCCTGGGAAGAGGTCTAGAGGCTGAAGAGCCTGAGAATCTCCTTGTACTCCCTTCCTCTTTCTCTTCTATCCCCTTCCACCTCTGAAAGTGAAAGTCGCTCAGTCGTGTCTGACTCTTTGCAATCACATGGACTATGCAGTCCTTGGAATTCTCCAGGCCAGAATACTGGAGTGTGAAGCCTCTCCCTTCTCCAGGGGATCTTCCCAACCCAGGGATTGAACCCAGGTGAGCCACAAGGGAAACCCCTTCCACCTCTAAACATCTTCTGTTTTGGTGATCAGAGTAGGGATTTAGGATCAGATACTCAATACCAAGGACTTCCCAGGTGGCACTAGTGGTAAAGAATCTGCCTGCCAATGCAGGAGATGCAAGAGACATAGGTTCAATCCCTGGGTTGGGAAGATCCCCTGGAGGAGGAAATGGCAACCCACTCTAGTATTCTTGCCTGGAAAAATTGCATAGACAAAGGAAACTAGCAGGCTACAGGCCATGGGCTTGCAAAGAGTTAGCAACAGAGCACACACACACTCAATATCAACAAATAGATTGACTCCTTCCCTAATATTCTTTCAGCACTCAGAACCCATCTTCCCACGAATACTGAGTGTTAAAATACAGTCACTTCTTAGGAGAAATTTAACTGGAAACAGAAATATAGATGTCCACTCAACTGCAACTAGACATCAAGCTATTCCCTAATTCAAACCTGCTCATTTAAATTACAATGCCCTTCATTTCCCAGAGAAGGCAATGGCACCCCACTCCAGTACTCTTGCCTGGAAAAATCCCATGGACGGAGGAGCCTGGTAGGCTGTAGTCCACGGAGTCGCTAAGAGTCGGACATGACTGAGCGACTTCACTTTCAATTTTCACTTTCATGCACTGGAGAAGGAAATGGCAACCCACTCCAGTGTTCTTGCCTGGAGAATCCCAGGGACGGGGAAGCCTGGTGGGCTGCCGTCCATGGAATCGCACAGAGTCGGACACGACTTAAGTGACTTAGCAGCAGTAGCCCTTCGTTTCCAAGACACCACTCTGTCTTTAATCAATGAGAAGTATGTCTTACCATTTAAACCCTTCTGATGGAGTGGAAGACATTGAGTCAAAGAAATGAAATTTCATCCCCACACCACCTAGCTGCCTTCCCATGGAGAATGACACTCTGAATCCCAAATAAAGTCTGTGTTTACCCAACTCTTCCATTCGTGGTCATGATTGATTCAAACTAAGTGCTGGTGTCTGTCTCATTACGTTGTCCTCGGAGTACTGTCAAGTTTGTTTTCAGAAGAAACTTTTCAGAGTATGTAATAGGCCCCAATAACAAAAAAGAATGTTGATAGCCAGAAAGAGAGGCAAGGTGTATTACTATTGCAACGACATCCTTCTATAGAGATCAGGGGAATATGACAAGCATGACTCCTATTATTGTTCCAGCATATTGCATTCAGCTGGGATGGAGCAGAACTGTGAAAGTGTATCCTGAGGTATTTTCACTTCATGCATTTGGCATTGTTATTAGTTATTACATTTAAGATACATTGGTCTGTTTACTTCTCCTGTTTCCTCACAGAGAAAATGTTAACTGTGGAAAAGGAATATTTGATGTTACAAATTATCTAGCTTCCTAGTCTCATCTCCCTTTTAGTATGCAATTATTTGTTTAGCCTTCCCTTAGCAAATGAAATTTCAAGGGCATTTCAAGGAATATAAAAAATATAAAAAGGAAGTAGAGCCCCATAGAATTTTTCTTTCCTCTTCTTCCTTTTTTCCCTTTTTTTTTTTTTTTTTGTATTCAGAAACAGTCTTGAATCATGCATATGTATGAATCAACAAAATCAGGTTAGCCAAGAAATTGAAAATTGCACTCCACTAGAACATTTGTCTTGCTCTAGAGATCTTTGTTACGGATTTGAAGGACTAATAAAAAATCACCAGCATGACTGGAACAGATGTTTTTTATGGACATGGATTGTTAATAGTCTTTTTAGCTTCTCCTAAGGACTTGAGCAGATTCCGCACTTGTCAATACCTGAAATTCTGTTAACATTGTCCAAAACATACACTAACAAGGTATATTTAAAATGCCATAAGTTAAAGTGGGGCTACTGGAGATTTAGACAAAGCAGAATAAAATTTAAAATAAGCAAAGAGAGCTAGATGCTAGATAGATAAACAGATCAATGAATAAATATATCAAGCCGGTCAATAAATAAATATATGCTCAAAATATAAAGGATATCAACCCTGAATATTCATTGGAAGGACTGATGCTGAAGCTCCAATACTTTGGCCACCTGATGCAAAAAGTCGACTGATTGGAAAAGACCCTGATACTGGGAAGGATTGAGGGCAGGAGGAAAAGGATGTGGCAGAGGATGAGATGGTTAGATAGCATCACTGACTCAATGGACATGAATCTGAGCAAACTCCAGGAGAAGTGGAAGACAGAGGACCCTGTGGAAGACAGAGGACCCAGTGGAAGACAGAGGACCCTGCCATGATGCAGTTCATGGGGTCACAAATAACTGGACATGACTTAGCGACTGAACAACTAGTATATAAGTAACAATAGATTTAAATAGATCAATACTTGAATGGAATGCACATAACAAAAAGTAATTAGCTAATCATCATTTTCTTCTTAAGGCAAGAGGTAACTTCTTTCTCCAGCAGAATTAACCAGGAGCACAGAAAGCACAGAATAGGAAACTCAAAATGCTGCTCCTATGTTTGCATTGATGGTGCGCCTGGATGTGCTTTCCTTGAGAATTCATATGCAAAGTACTTTCTTTCTAAGCCCTTACAAGTCACTCCCAGTGGAGACCAAAATTGATCAATTTTGCAGAGACCAAAATAGTTAAGAAATAGCAGCTAACAGTCTTGCTGGTGTCACTGGGATGACTGTTTGTTGCCATCTTCTTAAACTGCATGAGTAGGTGCAAATGGGGCACCTGCCCCCAGCCTTGCCCTCTCCCTGTGCATCTCAGTTGGAGCACACCCCTGCTGGACATGCCCAGTCCAGTTCAGCTTAAGGCCATCTTTTCATCTGCTTCTTCAGTTCCTGGTGTTAGCCACGTTCCTCTCATTAATGAATGATGATACAGGATAAGAGGCAGAATTAAAATCTAGTGTTTTAGGACAATGCTGTGCACTTTCTTCTTCCCCATTAACCACAGAGAGATATGTTGGTTTCAAAGCCAGCTCTCTGATTGTGAATTATGTAAACTTGAAAAGGCTTGTTGAGCTCTTGGCCTCAGTTTACTCCTCTGTAAGATCAAGCTGCGGAGAAGGCAATGGCACCCCACTCCAGTGCTCTTGCCTGGAAAATCCCATGGACAGAGGAGCCTGGTAGGCTGCAGTCCATAGGGTCACTGACAGTCAGATATGACTGAGCGACTTCACTTTCACTTTTTACTTTCATGCATTGGAGAAGGAAATGGCAACCCACTCCAGTGTTCTTGCCTGGAGATTCCCAGGGACGGGGGAGCCTGGTAGGCTGCTGTCCATGGGGTCACACAGAGTCGGACACGACTGAAGTGACTTAGCAGCAAGATCAAGCTGTGTATTAGCTTTCTCTCCAGACTGCTGTGAAGTGGGAACGAATAAATCACATGAAAATGCCTAAAATAGTATGTGGCACATAGGAAGCAGTTTATAAGTGGTTATTATTACCATTTATTTATTTATTCATTCATTCCACAAACATATTTTTGAGCTTTTCACATGTGTATGTTTGGTGAAGTTTTGAGGATTTTAAAAAATAAGACAAGATGCTGATCTTTCTAAAAGCTCCTATTCCAGCAGAAGAAACAGATGAGTTAAATACGTACTGTCCATAATACATAATCAAAACTTGTCAAGAAATGCATATGTGTAACTAGAATTTGAAAATAAGCTGAAAGAGAGAGTGGAAAAACTACTTTTAAAAATGACGAAATCATTTTTTCTTAAGTTTGATGAAAATCATCAACCCACAGAGGCAAGAAAAACTTCAATAGAGCCCAAGAAGGAAAATACAAAGATAATTTTGCCAAGACACATACACATATAGTCAAATTGCAGGAAAAACAAGGATAAATGGAAAATCCTACAAGCATTCAGAGAAAAACAGACATATTACAGGGAACAACATTAAGAATGATTTCTGATTGGAAATAATCCAAGCCAGAAGACAGTGACTTATAGTATTAAATTGCTGATATAAAAACTTTTCAACTTAGAACTATATAGCCATTGAAAATGTAT
Source organism: Bos javanicus (assembly GCF_032452875.1). NCBI lineage: Eukaryota > Metazoa > Chordata > Mammalia > Artiodactyla > Bovidae > Bos > Bos javanicus. Next base: position 53,379,135 of record NC_083870.1, read on the forward strand.
TTCAAAACTGAAGGTGAAATAAATATATGCTCAGATAAACAAAAGTGGAGAGAAGTCATAACCAGAAGATCCACATTTCAAGAAATCTTCTTTCAGTTCAGTTCAGTTCAATCACTCAGTCGTGTCCAACTCTTTGCAACCCCATGAATCGCAGCACGCCAGGCCTCCCTGTCCATCACCAACCCCCGGAGTTCACTCAAACTTATGTCCATCGAGTTGGTGATGCCATCCAGCCATCTCATCCTCTGTCGTCCCCTTCTCCTCCTGCCCCCAGTCCCTCCCAGCATCAGAGTCTTTTCCAATGAGTCAACTCTTTGCATGAGGTGGCCAAAGTACTGGAGTTTCAGCTTTAGCATCATTCCTTCCAAAGAACACCCAGGGCTGATCTCCTTTAGAATGGACTGGTTGGATCTCCTTGCAGTCCAAGGGACTCTCAAGAGTCTTCTTTAGGCTAAAGGAAATAATACCAGAAGGAAATACAGATCTATGGGAAGAAATAAAGAACATAGGAAATGGCAAATTTGTGGGGAGATAGGATTTACAAATGTTTTTCTCTAATTTCTTTATAAGATATATATATAAAGAAGTATTGTGGGGTCAGTAACTCATAAGTAATACATGAAAGTATAGAGGGAGATAAATGGACATATGTTGTTATGTTGGAGAAGGAAATGGCAACCCACTCCAGTATTCATGCCTGGAAAATTCCACGGACAGAGGACCCTGGCGGGCTTGAGGCCATGGAGTCCCAAACAGTCGGCCATGACTAAGCGACTGAGCACACATGCTGTTATGTCTCTTATATTAAACATGACTTGGTATAATATCATGGGCTTCCCTGATAACTCAGTTGGTAAAGAATCCTCTTGCAATGCAGGAGATCCCAGTTTGACTCCTGGGTTGGAAAATCCCCTGGAGAAGCAAAAGGCTACCCACTCCAGTATTCTGGCCTGGAGAATTCCATGGACTGTACAGTTCTTGTAGTCTACAGTCCATGGAGTCACAAAGAGTCAGACAAAATTGAGTGACTTTCACTTTCAGTGTAGTATCAATTTAAGATAGACTGTGAGAGATTAAGGACATATATGTAATGTCTACGGCAACTAACTAAAAAATAAAGTAGGATAGCTAAAAGTTAATAAAAGAGACAAAATGGAAAAATAAAAATATTCCTTAATCCAAAAGAATCTGGAACACAGGAACAAAGAACAAACAGAAAACAAACAGCAAAATGGCAGATTTAAACTCATCAACATGAATAATTGCAGAAAATGTAATCGGATACACATAGCAACTGAAAATCAGAAATTATCAAACTAGATAAAATGGGAAAATAAATCCACAAGAAACCATTGAAATGTAAAGATACAGAGGGTTGAAGGTAAAAGGATAGAGGAGACATCTCATGCAAATGTAAACATGCAAAAGCTGGTATGGCTACATTAATATCAGACAAAATGGAGTAAAAAATGAGATATTACTGAAATAAGGGAACATATTTAATAATGATAAGTGGGTCAATTTATTAAAAGACATAATAATATTCAATGATTGTGTATCCAGCAATAGAGCTTCAAAAGACACAGAGCAAATCCTGACTGAACTAAAAGGAGAAATAGATAAATACATGCTATATTTGGATATTTCAACACTCCTTTCTCAATAATTGATAGAACAAGTAGACAGAAAGTCATACGGATATGGAAAACTCATATAACACTATCGGTCAACTTGACCTATGTGACATTAACAGAATATGTCACCTAACCAGAGCAGAATACACATTCTTTTTAAATACACATGGAACTTCCATTCACCGAAATGAACAGTATAAACCAAATCAAGTCTCTATTTCTGTTTCAAACAAACAAATAAATATTATAGAATATTTTATTTTTATTTTATTTTATTCAAACAAATAATTTTATTCAAACAAATAAAATTATAGAATGTGCCTTCTGATCATAGTGAAATATAAAGCAGAGAAACAGTACCATAATTGTTGTTTGAAAAGATTAATACAGTTGATAAGCCCCTAGAAAGACAATTTTAAAAGAAAAAAAGAAAGAAAGAAGCTATCAGATTATAAAAAAGACATGGAAGAAGCTTAAATGCATATTACTAAGTGAAAGAAACCAACCTGACTACATACTATATGATTCCAACTATATGACATTATGGAAAAGTCAAAACCAAAGAGACAGTAGAAAGGTCAGTGGTAGCCAGGGGTTTAGAGGGAGGGAGGAAGGAGTCAGTGGTGCACAGTGGAGTTTTAGGGTAGTAGAAACTGTTCTGCATGATACCGTGAGAGTAGATTTATATCATCATATTTCTCAAAGCCCATTATACAAATGTCCAATACAGACAGTGAAGCCTATTAAACTATGGACTTTAGTCAACAGTAATGAATCAATATTGGCTTATCATTGTAACAAATAAATAACACTAATTCAAGACGTTAATGATAAGGGGAAATTGGGGAAAGGGTATATGGGAACTCTGTACTTACCACCTAATTTTTAGTAAACATAATATTGCTCAAAAATAGTCCATCTTTTTTTGAAGAAGGAAAGATAAAAGAGAAATAAACAACATCATGAAAAAGGAGGCATTATTACACATATTTAGAAGATAAGGGAATACTGTGAAAACTTTGGGCCTCTATTTGATGGCATACATTAAATGGACAAATTTCTTGAAAGACATAACTTACTGACACTGAAACAAGAAGAAGCAGAAAATATAAATAGCCCTGTACCTGTTTAAAAACTAGGATCCATAATTTAAAACAGTCCCAGATGATTTTTCTTGTATATTCTATCAAAAATTTTGAAAATAAACATTATCAGTCTTACAGAAGATATTTCAGGAGACAGAGAATGAAGAAATATTTCTCTGCTTACTTTATAACTTCAGCTTAATTCTGACCTAATTAGCTGACAAAGATATTACAAGAAAGAGAAATTGCAAACCAATAATTCTAACAAAATATTAATAAGTTAAACCTGGGAATAGTTGAAAAGAATAATGCCACATGATCAAGTGGGGTTTGTACCAGGAATTTAAAGTTCATTTAGTACTCAAACACTAATCAATTAAACGCATCATATTAAGAGAATGAGAAAAAACAAATTATCATCTCAATAGATACACAAAGTTAACTTCATTCATTGGTGAAAAGCTGAATACTTTCCCCCGATTCATAAACAAGACAAGAATGTCTCTTCTCACTACCACTTTTCCACACTGTACATTTGCCTTGCAAATGCAGCAAAGCAAGAGAAAGAAATAAAAGCATACAAACTGTACAAGGACATAAGAATATTTATTTATTCACAAACAATATGATTACGTATGTAAAAAATCCTAAGGACTACCCATACCAAAAAGAGCTATAAGAATCAGTGATTATTGAATCAGTTGTTGCTGATTCAACAAGTATCAGCTTATAAGGTACATGCAAATTTTTATTTAAAATTTATTGAATTTTAATATACTAGTGGTTAATATACTGATTAATGAAATTTGAAATAATGCTTTAATAATAGCACTTGAAACACTAAATGCAAATATTTAACCTATAAATTACCAAAATATGTACAAGACCTGTACATTGAAAATTATGAAAGCTACACATAGTCAAGAAGCAGAAGTTTTAATATTAAGATATTGTTATGGGTTGAATTGTGTTTTCCCATAATTCATAAATTAAAATATAAGTCTGCAAAAAGACTTATAGAAGAATGTTCATAACATCTTTGTTCATAGCAGGCATAAACTGGAAACAACCCAGCTGTCGATCATGAGATGAATAGGTAAGCACATTGCAACATGTTTATACAATTGATACAACTCTGCACTAAAAACAAACTCCAAATAGACTTAAAACAGTATGCAAATTGTGTCTCAATAAAATTGAAATGTATATTCCATCAGAAGTTGAGAATTATTAGGAAGAAAAGTAAAGCAGGGAGAAGAAATGGAAAGTGCAGGGGAGAGTGGTCTCTGTTCTACACAGGATGAGCCAGGAAGTCCTCTTCTGTGTGGCCCTGGGGGGTGACATTTGAAAGAAGGTTAACTGAGGAGAGGATGTTCCAGGCAGAGGGATCAGAAGGTGCAAATGCACTGAAGCAAGAGCATGCTTGTCTTTCTCAAGGAGCTGCAAGAAGGTCAATGTGGCTTGAGTGACACTGAGTGTTCCAGAAGGAGTGTTGAGAGATGAGCTACAGGGTTTCAGATCTTCTAAGTCATTGTGAAGACCAACGTTTAGCTCTGGGCATGATGAGAAACCACAGGAAGACTTTGAGTGGGTGGATGGCAAGATCTTTTAAGATGGCTGTGTAATGAGAATCAAGTCAGTAATGGGGAGTGAGTGTGAAGCAAACACAGAGAGGTGAGTTAGCAGACTGTTTCAGTGGCTTGACCTGGCAATGGTGAAAAGTGGTCATGGACTGTATATATTTTGAAAGCAGTGCCAACAAGATTTGCTGGGGAACTGGATATCTGATATGAGAAAAAGAAAGAATTCAAGAATGATTCTGAGTTTTTAGCCTGGTCTCTGTCAGGATTTGAACCTAGGCAGTATTGCTCCAGAACTGACAAGTACTTAACAGCTGTCTACTCCTCTCAGAGCTCTGCTGATAGTCATCGCTGCTGCCTGTCCACTCCAGCTCAGCACGGGGACAGGCCCCACCTCTTCAGAATCATTCAGGCTCACCTTCTCTCCAAAACCTGCCTTTTCCACCTTGTCATCACTGGTCAAATCCAGCTTCTGCCTTTATGCCAGTTCCTCTGGACTTGGCTTTCACTTAGACCATCTGGTCCCCAGCTCCATTTTTGTCCATATCCTTTGCACCCTGTGCCGGCTTGCTGCTGCTGCTTGGCCTCTAAGTTGTGTCCAACTCTTTGCAACCCAGTAGACTGTAGCCTGCCAGGTTCCTCTGTCCATGGGATTTTCCAGGCAAGAATACTGGAATGTGCCATTTCCTTCTCCAGGGGATCTTTTCAACCCAGGTAGATCTTTACCACTGAGCCACCAGGGAATCTCATGCCTTGACATCTTAGGTTAGTGCTAACTCAAACTTTTGCAAGAAATCCCAGGTCTGGCAAGAGATCATGACAGTTTATATTGACCAAGAGAGAAATTCAGATAATCATAAGATTTCAGGGCAGGACATTGTGGGTAAAACCATGCTCTGCACAAGGTTCCCAGCCAAAGGGTCAGCTGGGGTCTGAAATCCAGCCCACGCTTTGTCTTCTAAGTCCTGAGTCCCAGTGCTCAGCTGTGGCCTAGAAGAAGCAGAATCTTTTCTTAATCTGTCCACTCAAAGGACATGCCTTTTATTTAAGACACTTCTCCCTAATTTTTCCAAAGGCAGTGTAGTAGTGTGTTGATTGCTCTGTGACCCCATGGACCGTAGCCCACCAGGCTCCTCTGTCCATGGGATTCTCCAGGTAAGAATACTGGAGTGGATAGCCATTCCCTTTTCCAGGGGATCTTCCTGACCCAGGGATTGAACTCAGGTCTCCTGCATTGCAGGCGGATTCTTTACAGTCTGAGATACCAGAGAAGCCCCCTCCAAAGGCATCATATTATACCAAAGAAGTCCCTGTTTCATAGCCAAACAAGCAAGATTCTGATTCACAAAGGTTGGACTTTTTTCTCTAGAAACAACAGTGAAAACCTTAATAGAGCACCTTAAACTGCTGTCTCTCTTGCTTAAAATTTTTGAAAAATTTAACTTGAGAGAGGACACCAAGATTCATTGATACCAACACATTAGAAGGCCATTTTCCTAGGTAGCCTCCCTTGCCTTTCCCACCTCGGCATGTTGTTGCTTCTCCTACGCTCCAGAGGTGCTAACAGCTTTTCTTTCTGCTGAATATGGCTCCTTTTTCTCTGATGTTGTCTCAATTGAACCTGAGAAGCTGACATAATTGTGCGACTCATATCTAGTGAAAGTTGAACTTTGAACAGTAACTGGAGATCTGAGCAGATAAAGGCATCTGACAAGAGTCTGTACTTGACAACACCAGCATGCCTTCTCTTTTGAATAATAACATGAGTGAGTCAACGCCCTCTATTTCCCTGCTAGTACAATGTTGAATTCAAGTGTCACTGTGACCTGACTGTTTATCGAGTAAGAACTCAATTAATTTGTGTCCAGACTCATTAATTGTTCTTAATTCACATTTGACCATTGTATTTGGTCCCTGACCTCTGGCCCCACTCTTGCATGGAAACCTCTCTCTCTCAGTAGAAACACATCGCACTCTGGCATACAGCCACTCACCATCGATTCTGCCTGGGACTCTTTCCTGTCATTGCAGCTGCTGAATTTCCTTGGACATATCTCAGTGATAGGTTCTTAGAGGCTTCTTTTATAAAGATAGAATTTAAAAAATTATAAATCCTGATAGGCTCTTTCCATGGTATTATAATTCATGAATGAAGGCTTGTGCTGGTGTAAAGAGCACTAACTAAATGCATCACACACACCAATGCATCATAAACACACTAAGTACACAGGTACTTAGTGAACGTTTGATAAAGGAACAGTAGTGATAGCCCTCCCCATAACTAGCTTGTGATCCGGGACACGTCACATCATCTGGTAAGGTCTCAGTGTCCTAGTCTAATATCAAGAGGCTCTAAAAGAGGGGTTCTAATTCCCCAAACACTTTCGGTTTTCTAAAGCATTCCTCGGGCAAATTAAAGACAAAGATTGAAAGACAACCTGCTGTAACTCAAATGGCCTTTGGAAGTTTTATCAGTCACTATATGGACAACTTTGGAGACTGGCCATATGGTCCTAGGAGATAGCTTGAACAATATGGGATTCAATAAATCCAGCCATTATTTTGCAACATATCCCACCTCTATTTTATTTTTTAAATGAGCATTCACCTTTAGGGTCTGGTTTGTTTTTCAGGAATTCAGTTACTTTACCTGCTAAGTGACTCATTGGAGAATTGTAAAAACACTGCTTGGGGGGAAAAAAAAAACCTTTAGGCCATTTAGTCTTTTTCCACCCTTTGAGTAAAATCACTGATTTTATCATGACTAGGATATTGATACATTCAAAGACAAAAAAAACAAACAAACAAACCTGTGTAAGTAGATGAACTTAGAACAAAATCTTTGTAAGCTCTAACACTTGGCAAATATTGTCTCACTCTTTTGGGTTTTGGGCTTCCCTTATGTCTCAGCTGGTAAAGAATTCTCCTGCAATGCAGGAGACCTGCGTTTGATCCCTGGGTTGGGAAGATCCCCTGAAGAAGGGAAAGGCTACCCACTCTGGTGTTCTGGCCTGGAGAATTCCACGGACTCTATATAGTACATGGGGTCGCAAAGAGTCAGACACGACTGAGAGACTTTCACTTTCACCTTTAGGTTTCAATCTCCTCCACAGTTATTTTAATTCTAGAGTTTAGTCACAGACACATCACTAACCTGGAATTAATAAGACTTGATCTCTACTTCACCTCTAACTAGCACTCTTCAGCTATGAGAAATTACTCAAAAGTATTTTGAAATTTAAAATTTGGGAGGGAACATAGAGGTTAACCCTGCAATGCAGAATCTCTCAGAAGACAGTCTCTCTTCTATACCCTGGGTAATTACTTTCTGTGATTAAAAATAAACAAGACCTTACTATTTTCTGCCTCTTTCCATTGCTGGAAACATATGGTAGAAAGATCTCTACCGACCATGTCTATCCTTTGGTCCTAGTTCTGCTTTCTGAGGCAACAGAGAAAATTAATAATTGCTTACATACTTTACGAATTAAGTGTATATATGAGTGTGGGCTTCTCTGGTGGCTCAGTGGTAAAGGATCTGTCTGCAAATGCAGGAGATGCGGGTTTGATCCCTGGAACGGGAATATCCCTTGGAGAAGGAAATGGCAACCCACTCCAGTATTCTTGCTTGGGAAATCCCATGGACAGAGGAACCTGGTGGGTTACAGTCCATAGGGTCTCAAAAAAGTCCGACACAAGTTAGTGATTAAACAGCAACAATAACAATATGTATGATTACTTCATTGAAACTGAGTACAAGAGATTTCTGCATTAAACACCTAAACAAATGAACAAAATACATGAAACAAAATTTTTTTACATTGGCAAACAGACATCATAGGACTATAATCTTCAAGAAAAGGGAAATGAGCAAAGTAAGCCTTACGGTTCTGCAGCTTATTACCTGAGGCAATGTTTAGGCTGCAGGACAAGGAAGGGTACCTAAATAGATCCCAAAGGTCTCACTCAGGTCAAGAGACAGACATGGAAGTTCTAGAAGATGAAACAGCTCTAACCTGTGGGAAAGAAAGTCAGTGAAGATTGAGCTATGCAGACAGAAAGAGAGAGTCTTTGAAGATTATTCTACACATGTATGACAGTAAATTCCCCAAAGCTCAGGGAAATTTTCTGGAAAATTATAGATCAAACAATCCCCAAAGCTCATTCCATGTTCCCACCAGACACAATGGACAAATCTCATATTACATGGGGCATCAGGCAGAATCATCAGAAGGGTATGACTTTAGTAGCCATATTAAATTACCCATAAAATAAAGACTGCTCTAGACTTGCCCTAACAAGTTTAAAACAAGCCCCAAAAGAATCCAACTGATTTCAAGTAATTTAATTGTATACCAGAATATGTCCAACACTATTTTAAAAAATAAAACTAAAGTCAACACCCAACATCATAAACTTCACAATTGTAGGCATTTAACCAAAATTCATCAGACATGAAAGGAGCAGGAAAATATTACATTCAATCAGAAAGAAATAATTAAGTACTTGATTTAGGCACAGCAGTGATAGATGACAAATTTAGCAGACAGAAACATTGACACATATATTATAAATATGCTCCATAGGTTCAAGAATATAGAGAGAAACCTGAATAGGATGAAGACATATATGGAAGATATTTTTTAAGAAGACCAGATTGGAACTTTAGCAATAAAAACTAAAATGTCTCAAATGAAAAGACACTGGGTAAGATCAATAACAGACAGCTTAGACACTGTGAAAGAAAAAATAAAATCAGTGAAATGAAGACATTGCAATAGAAACAATCCCAAATGAAGCACAGACAGGAAAAAAAGACTTTAAAAATGAACAGAGCAGCAATGACTTGTGGAGCAATACCAGGTGGTCTAACAGACATGCCATCAGACTCACAGAGTGTGAGTGGACAAAAAATATTTGAAGTTATAAGTGCCAAAATTTTTCCAAATTTAATAATAACTACAATCCCACAAATCCAGTCACCTTCAAAATGAATAACCACAAAGAAGAATGCACTAACATATAACATAATCATATTGCCTAAAATCAATGATACAGAAAAAAAAAACACTTACATTCAGAATTAAAAAATTGGTACATCACAAACACAGGAAGAAAGATAAGAACATACTAGAGTTTTTGTCTAAAACTGCTCAAGGCAGAAGACAGTGAATTGAAATCCCTAAAATACTTAATGAAAACCCTGTCATAATATTTAATGGAATTCTATACCCAGTGGGAATAGCTTTAAAAAGAAAGGCAAAACAAAAGCTTTTTCGGATAAACAAAATCTGAGAAAATTCATTGCCAGCAGACCAGCACTGTAAGAAACATTAAATTCTTCAGGCAGAAGATAAAATGATACTTAATGGAAATTTGGACATACACAAAGAAAAGAAAGGAACTAGAGAGGGTAAATATGTAGGTGTCTTAGTCTGTTTTGGCTGCTGTAACAAAATGACACAAACTGGGTGATTTATAAGCAACAAACTTTTACTTCTCAGGTTTTCAGAGTCTGAGAAGTTCAAGAACAAGCCACTAGCAGATTTGGTATCTGGCAAGAACCTACTTCCTGGTTCATGAGAGTGTTTTCACTGTCTTCACATGGCAGAATGAATAAGGGAACGCTATGGGTCACTTTTACCAGGGCATTAATCCTATTCACAAGGGCCCAGTCCTCATTACCTGAGCATATCCTAATGGCTCTGCCTCCAAATACCATCACCTTCAGTGTTAAGCCATGAATTTTAGAGGGACACATGTATTCAGACCACAGCAATAGGTAAATATAAAATACATTTTTCTCACATTTATAGCCTTAAAAAAAATCGCTGTCTAAAGCAAAAATAATACTATATTTGGGATTTATAACATTTGAAAAATTAAGATATTTAGCCATTGCACAAGGGTGAGGAAAATAGAACTACACTACTATAAGTTTCTTACTATATATGTGAAATGTCATGATATTATGTAAGCACAGGATAAGCTTCCCAGTTGGCTCAGTGGGTAAAGAATCTGCCTGCAGTGCAGGAGATGCAGCAGATGCGATTCAATCCCTGGGTCAGGAAGATCCCTTGGAGGAGGGCGTGGCAACCCACTCCAGTATTCCTGCCTAGAGAATCTCATGGACAGAGGAGCCTGGCAGACTACAGTCTATAAGGTCGCAAAGAGTTGGACACCACTGAAGAGACTGAGCAGGCAGGTGTAAGTTAAAAATGTATATTGTAAATTCCAGAACAATCACTAAAAATAAATAAATGAATGTACAGTTACTAAGCCAATAATGGAGAGAAAATGGACTCCTAAAGAAACACATAATCCAAAAACAGGCAGGAAAATAAGAAAAAGGGAACAAAGAAAAGATAATCCTAACTCCCAGAGCTTGCTCAAACTCATGTCCATCGAGTCAGTGATGCCATCCAACCATCTCATCCTTTGTCATCCCTTTCTCCTCCTGCCTTTAATTTTTCCAGCCTCAGGGTCTTTTCCAATGAGTCAGTTCTTTGGATCAGGTGGTCAAAGATTTGGGGTTTCAGCTTCAGCATCAGTCCTTCCAATGAATATTCAGGACTGATTTCCTTTAAGATTGACTGGTTTGATCTTGCAGTCCAGGGGACTCTCAAGAGTCTTCTCCAACACCACAGTTCAAAAGCATCAATTCTTTGGCACTCAAATTGCTTTATGGTCCAACTCTCATATCTATATATGACTACTGGAAAAACCATCGCTTTGACTAGACGGACCTTTGTTGGCAAAGCAATGTCTCAAGTTGCTAAACTTAAACCTGGCAATATCAATATTTAAATGGAAATGGTCTAATACTCCAATTAAAAGCAGAGACTCTCGGATGGGTTAAAAAGTAAGATCCAAACATGTGCTATCAATAAGAAAACTTATTTCAGAACAAAGCTGGAGGTATCACACTCCTTGGTTTGAAACTGTACTACAAACCTGTGTGGTGATCAAAACAGTATGGTATCAGCACAAAAACAGACACACAGATCACTGGAACAAAACTGAGAGCCCCAGAGTAAAACCCACACATACATAAACAATTTGTGACAAAAGGGCCAAGAACATATTAACACAACAGGGAATGGACAGTCTCATCAGTAAGTGGTATTGAAGAAACTGGACAACCACATGCAGAAGAATGAAACTAGACCAGTATCTAACACCAGATACAAAAATTAACTCAAAATAGATTGAAGACTTGAATATAAGACCTGAAACTACAGAACTCCTAGAAGAAAACATAGGTGGTTTGTTTTCTTTGACATTGGTTCTAGCAATATCTTCCTCGATATGTTCCCTCAGGCAAGGGAAACAACAGCAAAAATAATCAACAGCAAAAATAACCAAGGACTACATCAATATAAAAAGCTTCTGTACCAAGGTTTCTTGGTTAGGGTGGCAGATTCTTGTTGATGTATGGCAAAACCAATACAATATTGTAAAGTAATTAACCTCCAATTAAAATAAATAAATTTATATTAAAAAATAAGCTTCTGTACAGTGAAGAACATCATCATCAAAATGAGAAAAAAAACAACCTATTGAATGGGAGGAGATATTTGCAAGTCATATATATATACACACACACACACATGTATACATGGTGATTCAGACTGTATTATTTCCTTTTGCAATATATATGTCCAACTGTCCATTGATTGAGCCAGCCATCACCAAGCAAATATTTATCTAAACACACATCTATATGCATATTGGCTGATAGTGTCAGACAGTCTAAGAAACATTCCTCACTGCCTGAGAATCTCTGACTGACAGAAGGCCCACATTTCAGTATATACTCTTTCCCTTTTTTTTTCTTTTTTTGCTTCAACAGTCCAGATTGTTCTCACATATTATGATGAATACACCAACATCAAGTAGTAGCTTCTCCTCCATAGCAAGATAATTAACACCATTCTTGATGTAAATTAGCAAACTGACCAACTCGTTCTCCAGAGAAAAGAATGGCACACTCTCTCTTACTTTTGCTCTAATTCTTTTTATACTGTCAAATAAAATCCGAGTCTTATCTAAGTGATTATCTTGCAGCTTTGAATTGCTTTGCATAACACGTATGTATTCATTAATCATTCAATCATGGAACCACGAAGGCAAGATTGTCAGCAAGTCTCCTGCCAGAGGGACTGGCTTTGATGGGTCACAGCTCAAGTGCTTGCCTGCAGCTGACAGGCAAATCTCTTAAACTACCTAACAACAACTATCACAGGCACTGCTTATCTTCTAGTACTTCCATTCCCCTCCTAGAACAAATTCACATGGGCAGAAACTGAAGCAAGAGAAGGGGGGTGGAGGTGGATAGTAGAAAATGTAAAGTTTTTGTATTTTTTTTAAGTCTCTAGTATTATGTAAGGTTCTCTGCATGTATCACAACTGATCATCAAGAGAGAGTTTCTTGAGAAAAAAACTATTTTTTTCCAAAGAAACTTATTCACATATTCCCCTTGTCTTCCATATCTATAAACAAAATATTCCCTTCTTATTCCTCAGTCAGTCAGTCGATTCAGTCGCTCAGTTGTGTCCGACTCTTTGTGACCCCATGGACTGCAGCACGCCAGGCCTGCCTGTCCATCACCAACTACCAGAGTGTATTCAAACTCATGTCCATTGAGTCGGTGATGCCATCCAACCATCTCATCCTCTGTCGTCCCCTTCTCCTCCTGCCTTCAATCTTTCCCAGCATCAGGGTCTTTTCAAATGACTCAGTTCTTCACATCAGGTGGCCAAAGTATTGGAGTTTCAGCTTCAACATCAGTCCTTCCAATGAATATTCAGGACTGATTTCCCTTAGGATGGACTGGTTGGATCTCCTTGCTGTCCAAGGGACTCTCAAGAGTCTTCTCCAACACCACAGTTAAAAAGCAACAATTCTTTGGAGCTCAGCTTTCTCTATGGTCCAACTCTCATATCCATACATGACTACTGGAAAAGCCATAGCTTTGACAAGATGGACCTTGGTTGGCAAAGTAATGTCTCTGCTTTTGAATATGCTATCTAGGTTGGTCATAACTTTCCTTCCAAGGAGTAAGCATCTTTTAATTTCATGGCTGCAGTCACCATCTGCAGTGATTTTGGAGCCCCAAAAAATAAAGTCTGACACTGTTTCCACTGTTTCCCCATCTATTTCCCATGAAGTGATGGGACTAGATGCCATGATCTTAGTTTTCTGAATGTTGAGCTTTAAGCCAACTTTTTCACTCTCCTGTCACTTTCATTAAGAGGCTCTTTAGTTCTTCCTCACTTTCTGCCATAAGGCTGGTGTCATGTGCATATCTGAGGTTATTGATATTTCTCCCAGCAATCCTGAATCCAGCATGTGCTTCATCCAGCCCAGCGTTTCTCATGATGTACTCTGCATATAAGTTAAAAAAGCAGGGTGACAATATACAGCCTTGACGTACTCCTTTTCCTATTTCGAACCAGTGTGTTGTTCCATGTCCAGTTCTAACTGTTGCTCCCTGACCTGCATACAGGTTTCTGAAGAGGCAGATCAGGTGGTCTGGTATTCCCATCTCTTTCAGAATTTTCCACAGTTTATTGTGATCCACACAGTCAAAGGCTTTGGCATAGTCAATAAAGCAGAAATAGATGTTTTTCTGGAACTCTCTTGCTTTTTCGATGATTCGGCGGATGTTGGCAATTTGATCTCTGGTTCCTCTGCCTTTTCTAAAACCAGCTTGAACATCTGGAAGTTCACTGTTCACGTATTGCTGAAGCCTGGCTTGGAGAATTTTGAGCATTACTTTACTAGCATGTGAGATGAGTACAACTGTGTGGTAGTTTGAGCATTTTTTGGCACTGCCTTTCTTTGGGATTGGAATGAAAACTGACCTTTTCCAGTCCTGTGGCCACTGCTGAGTTTTCCAAATTTGCTGGCATATTGAGTGCAACACTTTCACAGCATCATCTTTTAGGATTTGAAATAGCTCAACTGGAATTCCATCACCTCCACTAGCTTTGTTCATAGTGATGCTTCCTAAGGCCCACTTGACTTCACATTCCAGGATGTCTGGCTCTAGGTGAGTGATCATGCCATCGTGATTATCTGGGTCATGAAGATCTTTTTTGTATTGTTCTGTGTATTCTTGGCACGTCTTCTTAATATCTTCTGATTCTGTTAGGTCCATACCGTTTATGTCCTTTATTGTGCCCATCCTTGCATGAAATGTCCCCTTGGTATCTCTAATTTTCTTGAAGAGATCTCTAGTCCTTCCCACTCTATTGTTTTCCTCTATTTCTTTGCACTGATCATGGAGGAAGGCTTTCTTATCTCTCCTTGCTATTCTTTGAAACTCTGCATTCAGATGAGTATATCTTTCCTTTTCTCCTTTGCTTATAGCTTCTCTTCTTTTTCTCTTATTCCTCATCTAGTCCCTAAATATTATTTTGTGTTTCCCCATCCAAAATACATCCTTCTAATAAAGTAAGGTACAAACAAACATGCTTTTGACTACCAGGAAATCCTTCATTATCATGGATGTTTCTATAATTAATAGCTTAATAGTTTCTCATTATCAGTAGGTTTTATGTATTTTTTATGTAACTAGTTTATAAATTAGTTATCAAATTTACACAGGTCCGTGACAGAGACTCAAAATTGGACTCTAAAATACACACACAAAAAAATGTTCCTCACAACAATGACCACATATAAAACCAAAACACTGGACTTGAACTTGACAAGGTATTTGAAATCACTCAGCTTTGGAACCAATAACAACTATAAAAGCTAGTATGCCCTGGCAAAAAAAAATCAGAGGCAATTCTTACTAACATAAGCAGTAAGTTTCACCCTTCCTATCTGATGTGTTCTAATTATTTCATGATGACAGATTATCCCTATCCTTTGAATATTTCATAATTTATCAAGTGTTCTCAAGTACTTCATCTGAGTTAGGGTTAAAGGTTTGAGCTTCTTCACTATGTGAAGGAGAATCCATTAGCAGGGTGGTAAAAGCTTAGGGGATTTGAACTCCTGGAAATACAACCACCTGAGATGTCATAGAGTGACAAGACTTCTCTGATGGACTGTTGGTGTTGTGACTCTGCACCACAAGTGCAGAGAGTACCAAGTATACTGGGCCGTAATTTGTCAGTGAGGACAAACCAAATGTTAATATTTATTAATTATATTAATTGTTAATAATTATTTCAGAATTGCATTTCAATTAATTTGTTAAATAATTTTAGAATGTGAACTATGAAAATGGCAAACTATTAGGCAAAACTATGCACAGTTACTCAGATTACATCAAAAAGTCCTTTGCTCTTAAAATCATAAGGTAAACACCAATTTTGGCAAAGCAAAAATTTAGGTGACAATTAGGCCACAGGAAAATTTTATATATCTGTGTCTGCAATTAAAAGGTCATTCAGTGAACGGAAGGAATTTATATTTAGTGTGCCAAAAACAGCTGCAACTTAGATCCAAGAAAGAGAAGCAGTGGCTCTTAAATCACCTTTTCTTCTTCTTGTTACTCTATTCACAACGATTTTTTTTTTTTGTTCCTCCAATAGAATTCACATTTGTTATGTAGCTTAGAAAGCTAAGGAGTGAGAGGGGGCATCCAAGTCCATGGGATTCCATGCCACTGAGGCTCTGTGTGACCTATTCTGTGCCTTTTTGTAAGCTGGTACTATTCCCTTGCTGGAATCTGTTTTCCTATTAAAATAAGATATGACAAAGATTGGGATATCTTTACTTGATCATAAATGTAAGTTTTATATTTAGATCAGCATAGGTGTGGGTATAAATGAATGGATTTGGGCAAGATTGCCAACTGTTTTGAGGGGAAAGTATGTTCAAGAAAAGGGGATAGGGTCGTGTAACAGAATTAGACAGCTGTTGTAGAAAGAGCCTGAACTGTAGACAAAAGACCCAAGTTCAAGTTCTAAATCTTGCTGACTGTGAAACCCTAGACAAGTAACTTATGCTTTCCAAACTTTAGCTCCCTCTGAAATAATGTTGCTAGAAGATTCATTGTAACATTGCAAGTAAGTTTCCTGACTTCTAGGAAATGGGCTACCTAGTAGCAGCTAATGGCCTCCAACCCCAAAATTGAGAACACCAGACACAAAATGCACAGAATCATCAAACCTATTAACAAAAGATTTATTTTGTTCATTCATTAAACACACACACACACACACACACACACACACACACCTTCTCTGTGCCAGGCACCCTACAGAGCCATGCCAGTCCCTGATTTCCACCAGTTCAGTCTTACAGAGCAGAGAGCTCTCTTAACAAACTGATGCCATGAAACGTTTCACAGGTGTTTTTAAATTAGCAAATCTCTTCTATACATATCCTTCTTTCTTGAACAGACCCCTAAGTATGAGAACCTGAAATCCAGCCTCTGAACCCAGTTTCCTCGGCCCCAGCATAGGCTCCCTGTCATTGTGTGCGTAAGTAATTGCATATGGCTTAGCTAGGTGCCCTGGATTCTGTGAGTTACGGAAATTATGCATAGATCTGCCATTAACACTAATGGGGGGTTACATGCACAAATCCTCCACACATCGAGAAGAGAATAGACTCTTCTCATTCATACATAATAGATCTGTAGAAAAATTAGCATGTACGCTTTTAGGAGCTGAACTCTGAAGATGCACCTTTTATGGGAAATATGTAAATAAGGGAGAGGATACACTGAAGGACAAGCACTGTAATGTGCTCCTTTTCTGATGCCTGAGCACCTTGTCAGTTTCACCGCTGCATAAAGAGGGAGCTGGCTTGCCTCTGCAGAGACTCCCCAGCACATTCATCTCCCTGGGGTGTTACCAAATGTCCCTGGGCAGAGCTTTCTTTGCCAAATTTCTCAGGTCCCCCAGAGAAAGAAAAGCATAACTGATCAGTCAGTAAGCACTTATAATCCTTATATGAACATTTTCTGTGGAAGTGTTTCTTTGTTTTCTTAGAAGCTATTACTACATTGCCTTCTAATATAGCTGTCTTTGAAATGGGGAAATATGTGCTCATCTTCTGTGCTCACCTTTCCAGTCAGCTGGAGTCCCCTCTAAAGGCCACAGAAACTGGCCATGCCGGGTTTTATCTATGAAAGGACGTGTTAGTAGCTCAGTCATGTTGGAGTCTTTGCGGCCCCATGGATTGAGACTCGCCAGGCTCTTCTGTTCATGGGATTCTCCAGGCAAGAATACTGGAGCAAGTTGCCATTTCCTTCTCCAGGATTTATCTATGATAGCAAGGGGACTCCTTCTCTGTGTCTGCCACTTCCTTGCCTCAATCTACAGAGAGAAGGAAATTATCTTCCTCCAGCCTTTCTATCAACTTCTTCTTAGCTCCTCCTTCCCAGCACAGTTGCTAATCTGACATCCATTGGGGCACTAGTGGGCAAGGTCGTGTCAGAGAAACAGATGTGTGTATGCTCGGTGGTGTCCAACTCTGCGACCCCATGGACTGTAGAACACCAGGCTCCTCTGTCTATGGGATTCTCCAGGCAAGAATACTGGAGTGGGTCGCCATTTCCTACTCCAGGGGATCTTTCCAACTCAGGGGTCAAACCCTCGCCTCTTGCATCTCCTGCAATGCAGATGGATTCTTTACCACTGCACCACCTGGGATTCCCATCCTTAGGAATGAGGCACTTCCTCCTACACAGCACAGTTCTCAGGCCAGGCCAGGGCCAATCTCTTTCCTCCGCAGCAGGGCCAGCATCCTCCCTGTGCTCCCACCCTGGTGGCTTATCCCCTGCTTTCCACCCCCATGGATATTGTACCCGAGGCAAGGCTGCTCTCAGGTTCAGCCTTTCTCCAAGCTACCAGCTCCAGATCCCTGGTTGGCTACAGGGACCTGGAGTCTGCTCTGTATGATTTATAGGTGAGTAAGAGGATGTAATAACAACTTTTATTGGAGAGTCCAATCCCATTTACCATAGAAGCCCTTCATGCAGAGAGTGGTTTTGAGAGTTGTATCAGGGGTTTTTCTTGGTTCCAATAAAAGCCACTAAACCTTCATACCATATATATAACTTCTTGAGTGTGCCCCCAAACGAAAACAGATCTGGGTACCAATCCCATCATGAATGCCTAACAGTTAAAAATTCTAGTAATTATTACACTGCCTCATTTCTTCAAAAATTCACTCATTCTTTGTGTTGGCACACTTCTTATTCCAGGAATGCGTTAACACCAGAATACTCTAAGGGAAATGAGAGATGCCTTCACTGTGAAAAACATACAATCTACCAGAGAAGAGTAAGAAGCAAAAGGAAATTTTCAGATAGTGTGAAAAATCTGATCTTAGAAGTAAGCATAGATGATATAAGTGTAGATAAATTGAAGCATTAACTGAGACTCTGAAGCTGCATGTACAATTCTATGGGTTTCCCCTGTGACTCTGTAAAGAATCTGCCTGCAATGCAAGTGACGCAACAGATGCAGGTTTGATCCCTGGTTTGGGAAGAACCCCTGGAGGAGGGCATGGCAACCCTCTCCAGTGTGCTTGCCTGGAGAATCCCCTTTGACAGAGGAGCCTGGTGGGCTACACTCCATAGGGTCACAAAGAGTTGGACATGACTAAAGCTACTGATCACAAAGGCACATAAAATACTATCTTTCACTGAGCAAAGCTCTTGAGATATATTCAACAAGAAACTACAAAAACCAGAGTCAGTCATAAAGAAAGACTTCTAGGTGTATAACATTAAAAGTGTGCCTAAACCAAGGAGGTTTTGCTCCTTAAGCTTTTTTCGAGAAACTCTTGGGAAAGAGAGGTTTTTACTGTAACATGTTATACCATACTTGGGACATACCTTAACACTTTCTTCTTTTGTAAATGTCCTTAAGGCTGTGACTACTAATATGGTGGTCCTCTAAGAAGTCCTATGAACAGAGAGAATTAACTGAACCAATAGTATCTGACCCATGGTTTCAAGGACTTCATATCTAAAGGGTGGATCATTCATTTAAACTCCAGGAGGGTGCATCTGTCAAGCGAGGAATGACCAGAAAATTTCCAGCCAGGAGCCAGGCAGCCAGCCACTTGAAACTCAGGTCTTGCAAAGAGTATGGTAGAGGACATGCTTAAACGTAGTGCTTTATCTGATCCAGGACCTCTGTGTCCTGACAGCTGTGTCTTGCAGCAGTACCCTATCCTGAAGACCCCCCAAAAGCTGGCTTTGTAGCAAGGGTAGATCGAGAAGTACATAGGCAGATACAGGGACAGCTCTTCCTCCTTGAAATATAGGATTTATTGCCAGGATTCCAGTCCCAGCTCAGATCTGCAGCCCTTGCCATGCCATCCCATGCTCTAAAAAAGGGGGCACTAACCCTCAAGTTCCACTGAAATGCCCATGATCTAGAAAATGAAGCAGCACATGCAGACACACAGAGCCCCCTCCACTCACAGAGTCCAAGGACACGCAGTCTCAGCCCTAGGACTGCCCTGTGAACTCACAGCAATGGCGCGGCTTGGGCCACAAGCTTTTGGTTCATTGTTCTTTTAAAAATTTAATAGTTCAAATCTTTTTCAGAATCATTATTTGCCTTTCCCTAAAAATGGATGTGCAATCAGATGGATAAGAGAAAAAGAGACAAGAGGCAAACCTCAAAGCAACTATTGCAATTAGAATAAAACTGAGATCTGATAACATGGAAAAACCCATGCTTTCATTAGTCAAAGAAAAAAGATTTCAGTGTCACCATAATAAGTTTGCTCCTACCAGGTATATAGCATGGAAATTGACATTTTTTGTAAGGAAATCAAATCAGAGCCTGAAATTATATCTTTTATGTAGCTTAAAATCTCAATTAGAATGTTTTTGCTGCTATCAATTCCTATCTTGAATGACAGCATTTGGAAGGAGAGAGTTAAAGAAGAAAAAAAAAAAAAAACCCGAGAAAGACTGAACTGGCATTGTACATGCAAATGAATGCATTATGGTAGTGGGGTTTTTTTCCACTGAATAAATTTACATTTACATCAGTTAGATCTGATATAATTCTGCAACCAATGAAACTTAAATATATACATATTTTGTCATGAAAACCCTCATAGCCATAACCTTTTGATTAAGAGCTATTGTAAAACTAAGAATAAATTTCAGTCAACTAACTTTAGATTTGACAACTTTTATTAGTCATTTTAACCAGAAGTACACTTTAACTGGTATTTTACCAATACTCAATAGAAGTCTCCCTTGATTTTTCTGTTAATTCTCTAGATTTTATAACAATCCTCATAAACTAATGAAATGTTATAAACTCCCACTATAAAAAATGAATAATGTAAACAGCCTGCTCTTAGCCAAGGACATGCTTATGTATATGTGATACATGGCTACTCTTTATATTTTCCCACTGGGCTGAAAATCAATCACAAAATTAAAGGAATGGGGAAAACTGGAGGAGAAATAATTTCTTTGAGGTTAAACAGTCACCCACTCCTCTGTTTCCTGTTTATATTAGCCACTGCAAAATTAGTAAATGTAGTCCTGAGCACTTGACTTGGTCGCCTAAGGAGGTACCAGAAATTAGCATGCAAGTAAGACAGCACAGGAATAAGCAACAGCAGCGCTAATGTTTTAAGTGATCTTCCCGTGTAATTACAATTTGTTTCATCGCAGTCATTACATTTGGCAAATTAGTGAAGCTGAGATTGGGGGGGCTTTGCTTGGAAGGACTGTGACAAGATTATAAAAGAGTCAACCACCACTGTGGTGTCAAATTTAGGAGAAAGATATAATTCAAGAGACCAGTAATAGTAACTATTTCTTGAGGTCTATGTGCCAGACATCATCTGCTGTACTCTTAATTCTCCCAACAGGTTTGTAAAATAGGCATTTCAGTTCCCATTTTACAGATGAAACACCTGAGGGACAGTAAGGAAAATCCCACGTCTAATTCCCGTAGTTAGTAAGTCACAGAGGCAGGACAGATCCAGATGGGTCTTTCTCTAAAGTCTGAGCTCTTCCCACAATACCATCCCACTCATGGGAAATTAGAAAGGAAATGGATAGTATCAGCAAAATCACAGGATTACCTTTTACTATTTTAACTAGAAATATAGGCAGAATGAACAAGGATTGTTATGGATAGCATTTCTAGCAAGTCCATTGAAATCGTCTATAAAGATACTCAAATTAGAACAATAATATTGCTATAGATCTGATGATGTTTTGGCATTTACAAGTCTCTTTTGCCTTAGATAGCTAACATCTCATGATTCAACTACAAACTAATATAAAATAGTTGATGGTAGGTATACTGAATATATATTGCACTTTACCATCCAAAGAATGCTTCCTTATACATCATCTCATCTGATGCACATAAGAGGGTGAGATCCACACGATGGCATCGACGCACCCAGGATATCCCCCAAAGGAGAATTTTTACATCTGTAGCTCTTAAAGTTTAATAACTGCAAGGATCACTTTGCTTTCATTAAAATACAGATTCCAAGGCCCTTAACCCCCCAAAATCTCTCTCTGTGGTTTTTCCGCTGGTGGGCTGAAGAATCTGTATTTGTATCAGGCATCTAGTGATCCCATTACTTAGGGGTCAGGAGGAGATCCTAGTATCATGCTTGAGAAACACTGGTGTTTATCAGAAAATTAATGATATAATGGGTCTTCCCAGGTGGCTCATTGGTAAAGAATTCGCCTGCCAATGCAGGAATCACAAGCAACGAGAGCTCAATCCCTGGGTCAGGAAGATCCTCTCAAGAAGGAAATGCAACCAACTCCACTATTCTTGCCTGGGAAATCCCACAGACAGAGGAGCCTGGCAGGCTACAGTCCATGGGGTTGCAAAAGAGTCCAACAGGACTTAGCAAAAAACAACAACAATGACAAATCCAGTGCTAGACACATAATAGATGCTCAATACATGTTCCTAAGTAAAAGTTATATCTTTTATACTCTTGTCACAGTCCCTCCAAGCAAAGCTCCCTAATCTCAGCTTCACTAATTTGCCACGTGTAATGACTGTGATGAAACAAATTGTAAGTACATGGGAAGATCACTTAAAACATTAGCGCTGCTGTTGCTTATTCCTGTGCTGTCTTACTTGCATGCTAATTTCTGGCACCTCCTTAGGCGACCAAGTCAAGTGCTCAGGACTACGTTTACTAGTTTTGCAGTGGCTAATATAAATAGTATAAAACCAAACAGCAAACTGGAGGGAGGGGTGGGGTGGCAACCCATCACTGCCCACAGTCTTTGAGTCTCTGCCCTTGTCTCCCTCACCATCTTTTATACAAGAGGAGACAGATGGGAATTTTCTCTTAGACACACTTATTGTAATGAAATTTATAGACTGAACAAGAAGTATCCTTAAACTTCAGTCAGGTTTTTTTTTGTTTGTTTTTGTTTTACATTAAATAGAAATTATTCTTCTGAGCGTTGTTTTTTCAGAAGGAATCATTGTCCTTCCCTGTCTATGGAAAGCCTTCCCCTAGACAAAAAAGAGCTGGAGGAGCATGAACTCCCTGCTGTGTTGCCATGGGTGTGATTTATTGCACCTTCCTTTAATTCAGGGAAGCCCCTGCAGGGGGCCACTGTGGTGGCATGGTGTATGGTCATCATCGCACTCTTGGGCAGCACTGGGTATTTTCTAGGTGCTCTGCAATCACTTTTCTATCATCCCCCCTCCCCAGGGAAGAAGGTCAGGGTGACCATCCCTGCCTAGCAGGACAGGGATGGCAAACCCAGAAGAGCAGGAGTCAGGCTATGCTGAGTTGATGCTGGATCCTCTCCTGCAGCCAGGATTGTAGAATCCATTCCTTTGGGAATGACAGCACTTTCTAGAGCCTCTGCAGACATCTGGGTGAAGAAAGACCAGGTGACACAGTTCAACATGTCAATTCAATCTGGTTATTTCAGGAGGAAATGTGAACCTTAGTGTGTACACTCAAGAGACCCACCCACTCTCAAGGGTTGAGAAACTGAAAGCTGTGCTCAAGTTATACACAGGAGTTGTTCACAAAGCACTAAGGTTAATTTTCAACATCCACACTGCTTGTTAGTAGTTTAGTAGCCTATACCCAGTGGGCAAGATCTGAAGTGTGTTTACTTGGAGCACAAAGCAATGATTACAACTTCACCCCCGCCTCCCTCTCCCGAATACACACAATAACAAAGGGATGTGAAATCTCAACCTGCTGGATTCAGTAGAGAACTAGCCAGCATGAGACATGGGCTTGCAAACAAAGAGTTAGGCAGGGTTGGCTCCCTCTCTGCTGGAGGAGAGATGGTGGGGAGGTGAAGAGAGGAGGTGAGAGAAAGCCTCACAGTTACTATTTAAGAGTGTGGGCCTTGGGAAACTTCCCTGGTGGCTCAGTGGAAAAGAATCTGCCTGCCAATGCAGGAGACATGGGTATAATCCCTGATCCGGGAAGATCCCACATGCCTCAGAGAAACTAAGCCTGTGCACCACAGCTATTGAGTCTGTGCTCTAGAGCCCGGGAGCCACAACTACGGAGCCCACATGCCGCAACTACTGAAGCCCTAGCGCCCTAGAGCCCATGCTCTGAGTCAAGAGAAGCCACCACAATGAGAAGCCCGCACACAAAAACTAGAGAAGCCCCTGCTTGCCACAGCTAGAAAAAAGCCCACACAGCGATGAAAACCCAGCACAGCCAAAAATTAAAATACATAAATAAATACTTTTTTAAAAAGAACGTGGGTCTGGCAATAATCATAGGCCTGGGGCAAGGACTAGCAGCAGCATGACTAGAGAGCTTATTAGAAATCCTGAATATGAACTCCCTGCTCACATACTGATGGTCAGAATCTGAGGATGTAGTCTGGGATCTGTGTTTAGTAAGTACTCCAGGTGATTTCAGTTGTGCTAAAAACTGAGAGGCTCTAGGTCAGACAGCCTGGGCTTGCATTCTGCTCCATCACTCTTTGACCTTAGAAAAGCCATGTAACCTCTCCAAGTCTCCATTTCTTCCTTTGTAAAATAGCATAACAGTAGTGACTCCTTCTTAGGATTGTTGACTGGTGAGGATCACACATGATCATGCATGTAAAACAGTTCAGTCAAGATCTGACACATAACAAACCCTTCCAAAAGGATATAGAAAAAATACACTACCCTTCTTAAACTCTTTAACCTACTTCCACCCAAGGCTTGGGCTCCCCAAACCTTCCAAAATTAACTATTGGACCACCATCAACTATAACGCACAAGAAACTCTTGGATCCTGTTTAAGCCATCCATGGCCCATTCATTCATAGATCATAGGCAGTTCATGGGCATTACTCTTTTTGCTATGTGCTAAGTTGCTTCAGTTGTGTCCAACTCTTTGTGACCCCATGGATGGTAGCTCTCCAGACTCCACTGTCCATGGAATTGTCCAGGCCAAAATACTGGAGTGGGTCACCATTTCCTCCTCCAGGGGATCTTCCTGACCTAGGGATTGAAACCATGTCTCTTATGTCTCCTGCATTGGCAGGCAGGTTCTTTACCACTAGCGCCATAAAGCTCCTGAAACCTTCATTAGCTCTGGAATCAACTGTGAATTCTGCCAGTGTTAGCTTGAGATGGGAGGGGGCCTTTGATGTGTCCTCCTCAGAAGACAGAGATCTCCAGAAAATCACCCATAATGTCTAAAGGTGCTTGGGGGAAATAGTGGCCTTGAACTCACTTCTCATCTTAGATTTGCTGCATAATAAATGTTAGTATATGAATGAATATCATTTGACTTGGAAAATACAGTTGCAGGTTATGGTAGCAGGAGATTGGGCTGGGTTTCTTCTCTCAGTTTATTGCAGAGATTTATTTATGGTTCACTGATCCATTTAGAAGTGCCAGAGCAGCTGGGTTTATCATGGCATCCTGCCAGTTTCACATGCATGCCAGACAGGCTCCTTTCCAGATAAAAAATTACCAAAATTTATAGCATAATTAAAAAAATATATGCTTTGACTTATTCCTAAGAAATGCATTACAGAAAAACAAAGGAAAGTTAACATAGCCATGGACTCATTTGGGTGTTGTTAAAAAAAAAGAAAGCCAAATCTTAAGACTAATGAGCCTGGTGGTTATGAAGGTTGATTGTGTGTGTGTGTGTAAACAAAAGAAGGCAGCCAGGAGAGGAAAGGACAGATTCCAACATTACAGAGAAAAAAGACTAAATGTTTATGTAGTCCTATGCAAGAAAAGATTTGAGAACTTATTCCTTTCTCCAATCCTGCCAAGACTAGTGCTTCTCAAATCACATTTGTGTGGTGAAGGATATGTTTTTGTTCTTTAGTCTTTGCTTTTTCATTTCTTGTCACAGACCAATACCACACAAGCTATAAAATGAAATATTTTAACAATTCAATTTGAAAAAAGAGCACACAAAATGCATGACATTGTCCATGCAGAGAAGTCCTCTGCCAAGCTTGCCCTGGCATCAAGGGAAGGGAGTAGACACTAAGAATCCACTTTTGAAATTCTAGGACTATCATGTGAGCAAAGGCTATGACATGCTTGCTCAACGTTGTAGAAGACAGGGAGCAGAATTAGAACGGTTCCCCCACCCCTTGGCCCCTGCCAGGCTGTTCCGGGCATAGCCTGCTGGTTGCACTAATAAAGCTGCATCTAGGAACCAGTAGCAGCTCTGCAGAGAGGTCCACCGGGACAGGAGCTACAAGAAAACCTTCTTCTTTCTCGCATTTCCCCCTTTTTTCTGGTTGAATGTATCATAAAGAGTCATAAATGACCAGTGGGGATGCAGATTTGGCCAGGCTTAGTATGCATATTAGTTATTTATCTTCTCTTTTCATTGACGTTTCTTTCACCTTGTGCAAACTGAGCTTGTTGTAAAACATGGATTCCTAAGTGTGGTAAGGCCATGGTTATCAAAGGGGAAGAGAACGGGCCTGGGTCCTTCTTGGTGGCAATATTAACAGAAGTTCAGTTCAGTTGCTCAGTTGTGTCTGAATCTTTGCAACTCCATGGACTGCAGCACACCAGGCTTCCCTGTCCATCACCAACTCCCAGAGCTTGCTCAAACTCATGCCCATTGAGTTGGTGATGCCATCCAACCATCTCATCCTCTGTTGTCCCCTTCTCCTCCCGCCTTTAATCTTTCCCAGCATAAGGGTCTTTTCCAGTGAGTCAGTTCTTCACACCAGGTGACCCAAGTATTGGCATTTCAGCTTCAGCATCAGTCCTTCCAATGACTATTCAGGACTGATTTCCTTTAGGATGGACTGGTTGGATCTCCTTGCAGTCCAAGGGACTCTCAAGAGTCTTCTCCAACACTATAGTTCAAAAGCATCAATTCTTCGGTGATCAGCTTTCTCTATGGTCTAGCTCTCACATCCATATATGACTACTGGAAAAACCATAGCTTTGACTAGATGGACCTTTTCTGGCAAAGTAGTATCTCTGCTTTTTAATATGCTGTCTAGGATGGTCATAGCTTTTCTTCCAAGGAGCAAGCATCTTTTAATTTCATGGCTACAGTCACCATCTGCAGTGATTATGGAGCCCCCAGAAATAAAGTCTGTCACTGTTTCCGTTGTTTCCCCATCCATTTGCCGTGAAGTGATGGGACTAGATGCCATGATCTTCATTTTTTGAATGTCGAGTTTTAAGCCAGCTTTTTCACTCTCCTCTTTCACTTTCATTAAGAGGCTCTTTACTTTCTTTTTCTGCCATAAGGGTCATATCATCTGCATATCTTAGGTTATTGATATTTCTCCCGGCAATCTTGATTCCAGCTTGTGCTTCATCCAGCCCAGCATTTCTCATGACGTCCTCTGCATAGAAGTTAAAAAAGTAGGGAGACAATATACAGCTTTGATGTACTACTTTCCCTATTTGGAATCAGTCTGTTGTTCCATGTCCAGTTCTAGCTGTTGCTTCTTGAGCTGCATACAGATTTCTCAGGAGGCAGGTAAGGTGGTCTGGTATTCCCATCTCTTAAAGAATTTTCCACAGTTTGAGGTGATTCACACAGTCAAAGGCTTTGGTGTAGTCAGTGAAGCAGAAATAGATTTTTCTGGAACTCTCTTGCTTTTTTGAAGATCCAATGGATGTTGGCCATTTGATCTCCGATTCCTCTGCCTTTTCTAAATCCAGCTTGAACATCTGGAAGTTCACAGTTCATGTATTGGTGAAGCCTGGCTTAGAGAATTTTGACCATTACTTTGCTAGAGTGTAAGACGAGTGCAATTGTGCAGTTGTTTGAACGTTCTTTGGCATTGCCTTTCTTTGAGACTGAAATGAAAACTGACCTTTTCCAGTCCTGTGATCACTGCTGAGTTTTCCAAATTTGCTGGCATATTGAGTGCAGTATTTTCACACCATCTACTTTTAGGATTTGAAATAGCTCAGCTGGAATTCCATCACCTCCACTAGCTTTGTTCATAGTGATGGTTCCTAAGGCCCTCTTGACTTCACATTCCAGGACATCTGGCTCTAGGTGAGTGATCACACCATCATGGTTATCTGGGTCATGAAGATCTTTTTTTTTATAGTTCTTCTGTGTATTCTTGCCACCTTTTCTTAATATCTTCTGCTTCTGTTAGGTCCATACTGTTTATGTCCTTTATTGTGCCCATCTTTGCATGAAATGTTTCCTTGGTATCTCTAATCTTCTTAAAGAGATCTCTAGTCTTTCCCATTCTATTGTTTTCCTCTATTTCTTTGCATCAATCACTTAAGAAGGCTTTCTTATCTCTCCTTGCTATTCTTTGGAACTCTGCATTCAGATGGATATATCCTTCCTTTTCTCATTTGCCTTTAGCTTCTCTCCTTTCCTCAGCTATTTGTAAGGCCTCCTCAGACAACCATTTTGCATTTCTTTTTGCAACCGTTTTGCATTTCTTTTTCTTCAGGATGGTCTTGATCGCTGCCTCCTGTACAATGTCACGAACCTCTGTCCATAGTTCTTCAGGAACTCTATCAGATCTAATCCCTTGAATCTATTTGTCACTTCCACTGTATAATTGTAAGGGATTTGATTTAAGTCATACCTGAATGGTCTAGTGGTTTTTCCTACTTTCTTCAAGTTAAGTCTGAATTTGGTAATAAGGTGCTCATGATCTGAGCCACAGTCAGCTCCGAGTCTTGTTTTTGCTGACTGTATAGACCTTCTCCATCTTTGTCTGCAAAGAATACACTCAATCAAATTTTGGTACTGACCATCTGGTGATGTCCCTGAGTAGAATCATCTCTTGTGTTCTTGGAAGAGGGTGTGTGCTATGACTGGTGTTGTGTTCTCTTGGCAAATTCTGTTAGCTTTTGCCCTGCTTCATTTGCACTCCAAGGTCAAACTTGAAATCATTTTGACTCCATAATTATTAACATTGCTTAATCGCTGATTTGCATGGGGCTGGGGGGCACAATAACCTGATCCTCTAGCTCTCATCATTACCAGAGGAAGACTTTTCACCTCTGTACACTGACGTTTCTCCCTCCTCCCGTTTGTAATACTTCTCATTTTCCTCCACCTCTGCTTCTACCCTTTCAATTGTATCATTTTATTCCTCAGACAGACCCTGCTTCTGCCTTTGTCCACCACACTCCATTTCTGCCCATCCTTTTGGGGCTTATGGTCTTTGTTTATAACCTGGGGATTCTTGTCTGCTGGCTTTTCTAATCCCAATTTTGTCCACTAAGAAGTATAACTTATGAATTGGAAGTAAATAAGTATGGCAGTACTGATAATAATATATCTTTGAGAAGTCTCCCTTGATTTGATGAGATACCTCAGCTTCACAGAGAAGTAATGCCCTGCTCAGAACCCTCACATATGAATGTATCAAACTGTCCTCACTTGCTCTAAACCATGGGCTTCATTCACTGGCTTGGCCCTTATTGGCTCTAACAGTCTTGGCTAATCCCTTTGCCTTGCACCCAATTCATTCTCTCTGAGCTTTGACCTTGACCTGCTTCCAGGTTGGGTTGTCATGACTGCTGCTTGGCTCTCAGTGCACACAGGGCCCCCAGACAGCATCCTCTCTTGTTAGGAGCACAGACTTTCAAGTCAGAACTATGTTCAAATCTTGGGTCTACCACTCAGCAGCTGCCTGACCTTGGGCCAGAAACTCAGAGTTACAGAGACCTAGTATATGAGTCATGGGAATAATGATAGCACCTACCCCAGAGGGTGGTTGTGAGGACTAGACAGTGAGGTTTAAATTAAATGTTATGTGTAAGGCAGTGCAGTGCCTGGGATGGTGAATATTTTTTTTAATCATTTCCATGTCTTTATTGATATCCTTTATATGATGAAACATTGTCATCGTATTTTTTGTTTGTTTACTGATTTATTTTTGGCTGATCTGGGTCTTCACTGCTGCATGTGGGCTTTCTGTAGTTGAGGCACGCAGGGGCTACTCTTCGTTGCAGTGTGTAGATCTCTCACTGCGGTGGCCTTTCGTGTTGTGGAGCACAGGCTCTAGATGTTCAGGCTTCAGTAGTTGAAACTCGCGGGCTCCAGAGCATGGGAGCAACAGCTGTGGCACATGGGCTCCGCAGCGTGTGGAATCTCCCCTGACCAGGAATCAAACCCATGTCCCCTGCATTGGCAGTCAGATTCTTAACCACTGGACCACCAGGGAAGCCCAACAGTGAATATTATTGTAATCTGATCTTGTGGTCAGGATCCAGACCACTTCCTTTAATGGGTGACAAGCAATATTTGAAGAATTGAGCTTAAACATGAAGTATAAGTGAATACTGTAGTTGGCTCTTCTAAGCCTGACCACTCACATAGCACATGTTTATTCAGGGCCTACAGAGTACTGGTTACTCTCATAGATTAATAAGCAGAATCTTCTAAAAAGGAGCTGACAACCTATTGGAAGAAACAGACCCATGCAAACAAAATAGCAATCCTTATAGCAATTCTGTTTTGCTAGCTAAACAAAGATCTGAGGGGATACACCAAAGTTATATGGGGTGTCCCTGGTGGCTCAGAGGGTAAAGAATCTGCCTGCAGTGCAGGAGACCTGGGTTCCATCCCTGGGTTGGAAGAGCCCCTGGAGAAAGGAATGGCTACCCACTCAGGTAATTTTAGCTGGAGAATTCCATAGACAGAAGAGCCTGGAGGGCTACAGTCCATGGGGTCGCAAAGAGTTGGACACGACCGAACAACTGACATACACACATACCAATGTTATAAAGTGTTCTTGGGAAACTTGGCTTGTAAAAAACCTATCTGAGGTTAATGGCCCCCTGAGCTCTGGCTCCTATTGGAGGCAGCTTTGAAGACTACATTTGAAGACCAGGAAGGGTGAGGAAGAGGGTATGGCTTCCCTGAGGTCTGGCCTCAAAAGGCACCCCACACCCCAAAGATCCAGGGCCAAGGCAAGCCTGTAAACACAGTTGCTATGACGTATGATATAGCTACCCACACACCTCAGAAAGGAAACCACAAGGTGTAAACAAAATGCCCATTTTTGAATTAACTTCTCATCGCATCTTTCCCAAGAGCATGGGCAGCAACAGCAGGGGCCTGGGACACTGCTTTCCTTTCCACTGCTGTTTATAAATTCAAAAGGCAAGGATACTGGAATGGGTTGCCGTTTCCTTCTCCAGGGGATCTTCCTGACCAAGGGATTGAACCCGGGTCTCCTGCATTGTAGGCAGATTTTTACCATCTGAGCCACCAGGGAAGCCCAGAAAAATCATCACTGATCTCAAATTAATCTCCTTCTCCTCAGCCCAAAGGATTCAAGCATCGGGTCCATCATTTCCCAGCAAATCGCCCTGCATACTCTCTTGAACAAAGAGCATCCATGATCATTGACATACATGTTCTGGATACAGGATAAAGGAGACTGTGTCACAGCCATGGTGGGAGCTGTTTTCTTCCCCTTTTTTTTCTTTTCTTTCTTTTGTTTTGAGGTTTTGTTGTGTTGTTGTTGTTGTTTTAAACATCTTTTTAAAAGACAGCAGAAAAGGCTCTCCTTTAGGGAACATTTCCTGGTTCGAGGGAGGGTTAAATAAACAAATGATAACAACACCAATCAGCCCTCTTTGCTTACAGCCTGCAGAGTCAATCTGCCTCCTGGCTGCGGAGCTACCAACCAGCAAAGGCAAACTAATTAGACACAGACAAACACTTAGGCAATCACACCTTGTGAATGTAAGCGTCTTCCTGTCATTTGGCAAGTCTCTCAGCTGCCTCTGAGCGTGAGACAACAAATCCCCTGCAAACAAGTTCCCCGCTCTCCCGTTAGTGAGACCTAACGGATCACAATGGCTGGAGGTGAAAGGTGGCAGTCTCGTCAGGTAATGACATCTCTCCAACAGCCCATATTAAAACAGCCACACTTGTTTAGACTAGCCTATTTGCACCTACCTACAGAGGGCCTTTTTAATGTAATTATTAGCCTCTGCCGCCCTGCTTAGGATTGGAAAATATCGTTCATTTTCATCTTGTTGCAGCTACCGCTGCTACCTCCTATTCCGTCTCAGGCACCTCATCTTCCCACAACTAAGTGCAGAAACAGGCAGGAGCCAGAAGAGCTGAATTAACAAGAACAAGTTGGCAGGTGAGCTATGTGACAAAAAAAAAAAAAAAAAAGAGAGAGATTTGACAATATATTCTAATCACTACCTGTCGGTGGAAATCTTGAAAAAAAAAATTTAAATGGCTTTTCTCAGAGACACCAAAAAGCTACTGAAATAATTGACCAAACCCAGAGATAAAAAAAAAAAGCAAAGAAGTTGGAAAAACAAGAGTGTGCAGCCAATGAACAACTGTATGTGCTTAAAAAAGAAAAAGAAACAGAATGAGGCTAGAATCTATTGACAGACTGGCTTCAGGAGTTCTGATAACTGTTCACCATAGTGCAGAATTTGGCCTTTGACATGTTAAGTAGCTGGAAGGGATGGTCCCACCTGACCTCACTCTGTGTTATACAAACACATGCATCACCATGTAAAAGTTTGGCTGATACATTATAGACCTGTAGGTCAAAGACCAGAATTTATAAGTTCCCCGGATGGTTTCCATCTCCGCTTCTAACTATCCAGGTCACATTCGGGCAGAGCAGAGAGGCAATTCATCAACCCACTATTAATTGTCAAATATCTACCTTTGCTTGGAGCTGTGCTCACTTAAAAATGAGGCAGTTGACTTTCTGTCGAGATGGTTTTTAGTCTTGCTCTTTATACCTTATTGGGGCTCCAGTTACATCCTAGATTATGGTGATCCCTAATGAATGTTTATAAACAGGGATTTTTTTTAATTTATTTGTTTAGTGAAGGATAATTGCTTTACAGAATTTTGCTGTTTTCTGTCAAACCTCAACATGAATCAGCCCTAGGTATACATATATCCCCTCCCTTTTAAAACGTCTTCCCATCTCCTTCCCCATTCCACCCCTCTAGGTTGATACAGAGCCCCTGTTTGAGTTCCCTGAGTCATACAGCAAATTCCCATTGGCTATCGATTTTACATAAGGTAATGTAAGTTTCCATGTTACTCTTTCCATACATGTCACCCTCTCCTCCCCCTCTCCCCATGTCCATAAGTCTATTCTCTATGTCTGTTCCTCCACCGCTGCCTTGTAAATAAATTCTTTAGTACCATTTTTTTAGATTCTGTATATTTGTGTTAGAATATGATATTTATCTTTCTCTTTCTGATTCACTTTGCTCTATATAATAGGTTCTAGGTTTATCCACCTCTTCAGAACTGACCCAAATGTGTTCCTTTTTATGGCTGAGTAATATTCCATTGTGTATATGTAAGACAACTTCTTTATGCATTCATCTATTGATGGACATCTAGGTTGCTTCCATGATGCAATGAACAATGGGATACATGTGTCTTTTTCAATTTTGGTTTCCTCAGGGTACATGCTTAGGAGTGGGATTGCTGGGTCATATTGTGATTTTATTCCTAGTTTTTAAGGAATTTCCATACCATCTTCCACAGTGGCTGTATCAATTTACATTCCCAACAAGAGTGCAAGAGTGTTTCCTTTTCTCCAAACCCTCTCCAGCATTTATTGTTTGTAGACTTTTTGATGATGGCCATTCTGACTGGTGTGAGATGATATCTCACTGTGGTTTTGATTTACATTTCTCTAATAATGAGCAATGTTGAGCAAGGGATGGCTTTTTTCAAAAGGATACTAGACTCTTATTTGGAGAAGGCAATGGCAACACACTCCAGTACTCTTGCCTGGAAAATCCCATGGACGGAGGAGTCTGGTAGGCTGCAGTCCATGGGGTCGCTAAGAGTCGGACACGACTGAGCAACTTCACTTTCACTTTTCACTTTCATGCATTGGAGAAGGAAATGGCAACCCACTCCAGTGTTCTTGCCTGGAGAATCCCAGGGACGGGGAGCCTGCTGGGCTGCCGTCTACGGGGTTGTGCAGAGTCGGACACGACTGAAGCGACTTAGCAGCAGCAGCAGCAGACTGTTATTGCCTAGAGGAGGAAATGGCAACACACTCCAGCATTCGTGCCTGGAAAATCCCACAGACAGAGGAGCCTGGTGGGCTACAGTCTGTGGGGTCACAAAGAGTTGAACACAACTTGAGTGACTGAGAATTCAGGCTGTTATTAACAAGAGACTTTTGTATAAAGGAATGTATATCTTCCTATTTTCTTCCTATATTTTTTTCCTTTGTCTCTCCACCTTTATCTTCTTCCTTCACTTTCCCCCAGTGGAAAAGACAGATTTTATAGAAGTCAGTTTCCAAGAGAAGTCATCAGGGCCATAGTGATTCCAGAAACAAGGAACAATCCAGGATAGATCACCAGGGGAGAAAAAAAAAAGATCCCACCCATAAAGGGAGTGATTAGAAGGGAGCATTTATTTCACATTTGTTAACCTACCACTTAATGCTAGGGACTGTGTGGTGATTGAAGTAAAAGATGAGAAACGGGAAATTCCCTGGTTTCTCAGTGGTTACAAGTCTGCAATTCCACTGCCAGGGGCCAGGGTTCGATCCCTGGTTGGGTAACTAAGTCAATCAGGGCCAGAAGAAAAGAAAATCAAGAAACGACTCCTGGTGCAATGTACTGAGCAAGAGAGGACTAACAGTAATGAATTAATTCATTGGTTCTCTTAATCAACTAAGAGGATTCCATCTTTAATCCTCTGATTCCAAATCAGATGTATGCCTAGCAGTGCATCAACAGCACTGTCAGCGCAAGATTCAGAACTGCCTGTTCAAAACTGAAATGAGGACAAAAATTCACTTTTGAAACAGCAGATGAGAGGAGTTCAATGACAAATGGCATTGTTTTTTCTAGTAAAAGACACAATTTTAACAAAAACACTTAGAAAGGAAAATAAAAAAAAAAGATCAGAGTATTGCTTTGCTCTCTCTGGCTGTCTTTTCAAAGCAGGCAACAGAAGACTTCTGTACCAAGGTGGGGATACCAAAGCCTATGCCTTGACACCCACCCAGTGTGCACGTGTGTAGAGCTATAGGGCTGAACACTCACACCCTCAGAACAGGCCCAAGTCACTCCACCCATTCACCAGAAAATCCCACCATAGGAGTCAGAGGTCACAAGCCACCAGGGCCCCAAAGGTTCAGGAAACCACAGATTGGAGGAAGAGATTCTCTGTTGATGCAACTGCATTGTGTCCACCAGGAAGATGGTCTTTAATGTTTTTGGAGTGATCAGCCAAGGCCAAGGATCTGGGAGCAAAAGAAGACAGGGTATCCTGGAGGGTGAGAAAGCTCAGGCCTTGATTCACTCATTAATTAATCTAAGGAAGCTGCCACCCCACCCTACACAGGAGTCTAGGTTGCTGTCCTAGCTTCACCCAGACTTTGCAAGCATCAGACAATCATGCTTTTCAGAGCATGTTCCAATGCCTGCCTGGATCAGTCCCAGTCAGCTCCTTGTCCACAGTATCTAATTCTGAATTTGTAGCTCTGACCACAGCTAGAGCCTATGATGAGGGCAGAAAAGAAAATGATGTTCATTGCACATTGCTTCTGAAAGCAGATTCAGTTCAGTTCAGTTCAGTTCAGTCGCTCAGTCGTGTCCAACTCTTTGCGACCCCATGAATCGCAGCACGCCAGGCCTCCCTGTCCATCACCATCTCCCGGAGTTCACTCAGACTCATGTCCATCGAGTCAGTGATGCCATCCAGCCATCTCATCCTCTGTCGCCCCCTTCTCCTCCTGCCCCCAATACCTCCCAGCATCAGTCTTTTCCAATGAGTCAACTCTTCACATGAGGTGGCCAAAGTACTGGAGTTTCAGCTTTAGCATCATTCCTTCCAAAGAACACCCAGGACCGGTCTCCTTTAGAATGGACTGGTTGGATCTCCTTGCAGTCCAAGGGACTCTCAAGAGTCTTCTCCAACACCACAGTTCAAAAGCATCAATTCTTCAGCACTCAGCCTTCTTCACAGTCCAACTCTCACATCCATACATGACCACAGGAAAAACCACAGCCTTGACTAGACGGACCTTTGTTGGCAAAGTAATGTCTCTGCTTTTCAATATGCTATCTAGGTTGGTCATAACTTTTCTTCCAAGGAGTAAGCATCTTTTAATTTCATGGCTGCAATCACCATCTGCAGTGATTTTGGAGCCCCAAAAAATAAAGTCTGACATTGTTTCCACTGTTTCCCCATCTATTTCCCATGAAGTGATGGGACCGGATGCCATTTTCTGAATGTTGAGCTTTAAGCCAACTTTTTCACTCTCCTCTTTCACTTTCATCAAGAGGCTCTTTAGTTCCTCTTCACTTTCTGCCATAAGGGTGGTGTCATCTGCATATCTGATGTTATTGATATTTCTCCTGGCAGATTAGTGCAATCTTTTTTAGAGATATTTCTTAAAAAGCCACTTAAAAGTGCCAGTGCCTAAACAGTGCCTAAAACCCCAAATTCCTTTGGGGCCAGGCATATGACTTAGCTGTTTAAATCAGTGTGGGTACTCCCAGCGAGCAGTATGAGCTGGTGAGAGTTCTCATAGTGCATCTACAGGCCACTTATTCTACAGGCCACCTCTTCTACAGGCCACCTCTGTCCCGTGACATAATGGGTTAACCTTGACTATCTCTGTATTTGAAATGATACATTTCCAGAAGGCTCTATAATGCTCAAATTTTGCCAGACTCCAATTATAAAAGCTGTACCAGGATCAGTTGCCAGGGTCCTCCTTATATTTTTAACTTTTCCCCTTCTGAGAACAGTAGGAAATACCAGTGGCAACTGCTTGACCTAAATGACGCTATGGTTTTGGCAGAAAGGTGGTCTCAACTGAGAAGTAAGATGAAATTATGCAGCATCCAGGGCTCCATATGGCCCCTCAGTCAGGGGTGCCATTAGAGTACATCAAATGCATTACCTTCTCTCAAAGAGCTGGCTGGGGGCCTTCTCACTCCATCTGACCACCTGTCCCCCTTTCCTTCTCTGTCACAAAGACTCTTTCCTCTTTTTCTACTGCACCAGTGCCAGCAAGCTCAGCCACTGCCAGTCAGAGTGGAGGTGGGGGAGGCATTGAGATATCTGGGGACCACCAGCTTGTCCCAGGGCCAGCATCCCTCAGATCTCTCCAAGACTAGAGACAGGTCAGCTGTCCCTTTGGGAGAGGGTCTAAGAGAGTCACTGGTTCAGAATTCAAAGGTCAGTAAAAAGTGTTCATTCTTTAAAGAGCCATGAGGCTGCACAAAGAAGGGAGATGCCTGGCCCATAAACATATGAGCAGGGTTTCTGGGTTTCTGGGTTCCCCAAGCTCAGTGGAATTGTTTGCAATGTAAAGCAGGGTCTTCCATACTTGGTTCACATTCCGATGGAAATATTTTGCATCTGATTGGGAACACATGTTTGGAAGACAGAAAAATCTTCTTGTTAAAATATAATAACTCAGGAATGACAAACTGAGTGTGGGTGGGGAAAAAAATAACACAACCCACCCTCCTCCTAACTCTGCTGGAGTCAGTGCTGGCTTTGGGAGTAGCTTTCTGCAGCACTATCCTAAATGTCCAAACTGAAGACAGTCATTTTCAGCTTTTATAGCATGACCTCTCCTTCATTTCCATTCATTATTTCTTCCCAGAGAAGCTTGTGGAATAAACCTGTCATTCCTGGAGCCCGCCTTTCCCCAGCAGCACAGTGCAAGGCCAGCCTCCCCATTCACAGAGAGACGTGAGGAAGAGCTCTTCACAGTGTGTAGCACCCAGAATTGTTGGGTCCTGGTTCAAACTGAAGAATGGGATTACCTTTGTAATGGAATTACCTGGGCTTCCCAAGTGGCACTAGTGGTAAAGAACCTGCTTGCTAATGCAGGAGACTTAAGAGATGGGGGTTTGAACCCTGGGTTAGGAAGATCCCCTGAAGAAGGGCATGGCAACCCACTCCAGTATTCTTGCCTGGAGAATCCCATGGACAGAGGAGCCTGGCAGGTTACAGTCCATAGAGTCACAAAGAGTCAGACATGACTGAAGTGACTGAGCACTCACACATGCTGAGATAGCTCAGTACAGGAGAAGACGAATTCTAACCATAACTGTCTTTATGCTTTTGAAACCTCTACCTCCTATTAAATGTATAGTTCTGGCCCCAGTAAGTGCTCAACAAATATTGTTCATTAATTAATGATCAAGTCTCCTCTCCCAGCCTCTGTGCAGAAGGACTCTGCATGGTTCTCCTTAAAGGCTTTGCTGCTGCTCAAGAACACCTGTCTTCAGAAACCCCTGCTTCGAGGTCAAATTACACCAAGAAGAAGAAGCACCTTCCCAGCAAGGAGCCAACAGAAGGCATGACTTGAAAAGGACCAGAGGCACTTGAAAGCTCAATTTCACTTTTATCAGTAACTTCAGATTTTTTTAAAGATCAATATTAATGGGAAAAGAAAACTTTGACTTACTCTGAATTCACCTACCACCCCTCCTGGTGAGGGGAGATGTGGGACCTCCCTCACAGGCAGGATTTTGAGTTTCACTTCCATGACAGCTCTTCATTGCCACCAATTGAGGGTTGTGTTCAGTGATACTATCAGTTCACCCTTCTGTTTTTTCAGACTCTTGTGGTCACTTAGGAACTGAGGCATTTTCCT
Source organism: Bos javanicus (assembly GCF_032452875.1). NCBI lineage: Eukaryota > Metazoa > Chordata > Mammalia > Artiodactyla > Bovidae > Bos > Bos javanicus. The sequence goes on from NC_083870.1 coordinate 53,417,435, forward strand.
GTATTATATGATGGCAATAGGAAAATGGAAAAGTAGCTATTAACAAGGTTTGGTTAGGGCCGAAAACTTTTATTTTTATTTATGTTTTAAAATTCATTTTAATTGGAGGATAATTGCTTTATAATGTTGTGTTGGTTTCTGCTCTACAACAACCTGAATCAGGCATAAGTATACATACATCCCTTCCCTCTTGAGCCTCCCTCCCCTCTAGGTCATCACAGAGAACCAAGCTAAGCTCCTTGTGCTATACAGCAGATTCCCATGAGCTATCTGTTTTACACACAGTAGTTTATATATGTGAATTCTACTCTTTTCAATTCATCCCACCCTATCCTTCCCCGACTGTGCCCACAAGTCCATTCTCTACATCTGCATCTTTATTCCTGCCTTGCAAATAAGTTCATCCATAACATTTTTCAAGATTCCATATATATGCATTAATTATGACACTTGCTTAACAGTAAAATCCCTCTTTCAATGAAATCTAAAGTAGAAGCCCAGATTATAAGCCAGATAAAAGTAGTGCTGCTACTATTTACGATAGCTAGGACATGGAAGCAACCTAGATGTCCACTGAGAGATGAATGGATAAAGAAGTTGTGGTACAGGTATACAATGGGATGTTATTCAGAAATTGAGTCAGTTGTAGTGACGTGGATGAACCTAGAGCCTGTTATACAGAGTTAAGTAAGTCAGAAAGAGGAAAATACTGTATATTAGCACATAGCTATGGGATCTAGAAAAATGGTACTGATGAAACTATTAGTAGGGAAGGAATGGAGATGCAGACAGAGAGAATGGACTTATGGACACAGCGGGGGGAGGAAAAAGGTAGGATGAATTGAGAGAGAATAGCATTGAATACCTTTACTTGGAATGTTTATATTTCCTTTTCAAGTGGAATGGCCTCTCTTGTCTCTGCCATATACTCCATCTCAAATTAGTAGCATCTTAACCAACTTCCCAAGCTCTCTTCAATGCAGTGTTTTCCATGGACTCTTGATTCTCTGCACCAGATGTGACTGCTTCCTCCAACCACAGTGTCAGGCTCCCTAGGATCTGATCTTGGCCCTGCATGTTCTTGGCTGTGGACCCTGGAAAAGGTACTGAAATTCAGTGTGCCCAATTTCCTCATCTGTAAACTGGAGAAGAATACAACTTACCCCAAAGGACTTAAGATTCAGATAATCCAATTCATAACAAACACTTAGGAAAGTATCTGTAAACATTTAACTGTACTTAAGTGTTATTGTCAGCTCTTACCTGTGAGTGCTAATAGAACCTTAATATCTCTAAAAGATCTTGCCTTCCTTCCTTTCTTATATGTATGGTATCTTGCCCATCTACTTCTTTCCACTCTTCTTAGATGTTTAAAGGGAACTCTCATTTCCCTCAGCCGGTGGGGAAACTCTGGGCAAGTTGAAGTTCTCCACTTTAGCCTAATGTACTTGGGAGCAGAAACAATGCTGTCTCTTATCTCTGTAGCTGGAGATATATATATATATATATATACAGTGTTAGTCAATCAGTCATGTCCAACTCTTTGCAACCCCATGGATTGTGGCCGGCCAGTCTCCTCTGCCCATGGAATTCTCCAGACAAGAATACTAGAGTAGGTTTCCATTCTCTTCTCCAGCAGATCTTCCCAACGCCAGGATTGAACCTGGGTCTCCTCCATTGCTGGTAGATTCTTTACTGTCTGAGCCACCAGGGAAGCCCTATATATATATGTATATATATATATACACACACACACACACACACACTCACACACACACATGCACACACATATATATTAAGTACCTGTTGAAATTAAGTACATGAGGTTTACATAGTGCCTAGTATATTCCAAGCTCTAAGAATATATGTCTCAACTTTTGTTGACATCATCTCATACCAAGAGGAGGAATCCAAAGCATATACCTTTGAAAATGTCCACATCCAATTCAAAAATGAGACATAACACAAAGTCAAATTTTGCCTTCTCCCTGACAAGACGGGGAAAGTCTGACAACACATGAAAACTTTTCCCTACATGCAGAGCTGTCATCAGTACTTCCCCACATTCCTAGTGACATATGGATGCTGCAGTGAATGCCAGAAATGTCAGTGACCAGAGCAAGGACAGTACCCTGTCCGTAGTTAGTAGTTACTATATTTATTTTCACTTTGATCTGCTGTCAGCTCAGTCCTTCCAGATCCATAGTCTATGAAAGAAGACTTTGAGTCTTCATTATTTTTCTTGCATTATCTGTTTTCAGGATGCAAGGTAAATCTAACAGTTTTCTACTTTTAATGTTCCTAGATTTTCTCTTTAGTCAGCATAACGCTTTCTTACATCCTTTTCTGCCTTAACCTATTATAATTTTTCTGCAAGAACTCCTTACATCAGTCCCTTCTTCCCAGGGTGCTCTCACACTGGTTCTTGGTCATTCTAAGTTGCTCTGGTCATCCTGAAAGAGACCAATTTTCTCGGTACCTCTGTGTCAACATTCAGAGAGCTCTTTGGAGCGTGATTCGTTTATCAGTCAGGTCCTGGTGGGGAGCACAAGACTCACTCAGATGGGATTCTGAAGAAAGGTAAGGAAGGACTATAGACAAAGCAGGTCAGGGAATCTAGTGAGCGGTGTTGAGGTGCCCAGGACCAGAAACACTGGGAAGACATTCCCACCATGGGGCTGAAGGGACACAGGAAGGAAAGTGCATAACTGAAGCTTGGTGAGAGCTGGAGCCAGACATGAGGGAGAGCAGCCTGCAGGAGCTGTAGTCTAGAAGGATACAACTCTGCCAGGCAGGTAGATGGGGTGTCACAGCCAAGGAATCAGCTGCCTGGAGCCTGGTGCAGCAAAGAAAAGGACAGAGATGAACTCACAGGTGAGGTGGGAAAGGGCAAGAAGAGAAGAACCAGCACAATGTATGTGAAAATACACATATCTAACCCTGTAAATGAAACTGTTCCCAGTCACCTGCACACCACAGGAAAACTCCATCCACACAACACTCCTTCTAGGGAAGTCTAAGGAGAGTCCTCCTGATTTGACTCCGCTACTGCTGTGTGCATGCTCAGTCATGTCCGACTCCATGTGACCCCATGGCCTGTAGCCCACCAGGTTCCTCTGTCTGGTCTTTATTGGTGTAACTAGAAAGGAAAGGTCATCTTAATTTCTAAAGAAGGAAAGTAGCATAACCTCACCCATCATGGTGATTCTCTGAGGACCCTAAGATTTGTGCAACATCCTTCTCTTTTGGTTGCAGAAATATGTTAAGAAATTTTTCTATTAATCCCTCCTGGACTAAAAATTGCAATGAATGAAGTATCCACAGATTGTGCTTATTTCTTTCAGATCCATGGCTATACTGTGGACTTTTTTTTTTTTTTTAAGTGGACAGGTTTATGTGTTCCAATTCTAGGTATAATGCAGTGGTCTCAACCCTGGATACTCACCAGCATCACCCTCAGAACTTCAGAACTAATACAAGATCCTGTGAGCTACCCCAGAAATTCTCAATTGGGAATGATTAATTTAAAACTGTGGGTGTATGATTAGGAAGCTCTACATGGAGATTTTATCCAGACCTCTTTGATCTATCAATAAAGGTTAACATCATTCTGTGTCATATCTTTTAAATATCTCCCATATTATTCCCAAGATAATTTATTATTTGGAAATATCTACACAAGGGAAATAGAAGTCACCTTTTCACATAATAATCATGCTCTTAAATAAGAAATGAATTTAATGTAATTAAAATTGAGATTCTTCACAGACAAAATTAAAATTAGCTTGTGGTTTAAGGGGAAGAATGTGGAATTTCTTTGAAAGTGAAAATTATCAAACTAAAACTTGCCTGTATAGTTCTCCAAGCCCACTATTTCCTGCAGAGAATAACCAGCACAGTGTAGGTGATAAAGCACCAAGCCTTCATTCTTCAACCTTTCCAGTAGAATCTTGCCATCCACCCAACCTAAAGTATTCTGCTCATGTTACTTCTTTGCTTTTCATTGTTTGCTTATTCAATTTAGCATATCTCATGTTCTATATTTTTAAAAGCACTTATTTTTGTAAACATCGTATGTGAACATTATGAAATTAGAGATTGTGTCCTGTTCGTTTCTACATTATCAGCCACAGTGTAAGTCTAGGTAGGTGTTCACTGTATGTCTGCTGAGTTAACATGTTACTCTGAAAACAAATAAATGCATTTCTATGTGGGGAAAAAAATGTACCTGGTACTAATGATGCTTTATATTGACATATACCCACATTTCCCCTCATACCAACCTATGGTACCAGCCTCAACGCTTCTACTCCGGGCCCAAAGAAGAAAATCTAGATCTCAGATCCAAAGAGATCATGCTTGAGTTAAACACTGAGGGCACCTAATGGGCTTCTTGGACTTCCCTGGTAGCTCAGCAGTAAAGAATCCACCTGCAATGCAGGAGACTTGCCGGAGATGCAGATTCAATCCCTGAATTGGGACGATCCCCTGGAGAAGGAAATGGCAACCTACTCCAGTATTCTTGCCTGAGAAATTCCATGGACTGTAGCCCAGCAACCTCCTCTGGGAAATCCCATGGACAGAGGAGCCTGGTGGGCTATAGTGCATGGGGCTGCAAAGAGCTGAACACGACTGAGTGACTCAACAACAACAATGGACTTCTTATCCAAAACTTCAGAAACCACTCTTTTTCAGACAAATGTTTATAATTATTCAGTGGACTTTCTTGAATTTAGTATGATTTATTGATTTTCTATTATTACTGAACCTCTCTACAGGTCTTTCCTGATCATAGATATCCCCTCATTTATTTTTAAGTCATTTTTAATGATAGTTTAAAGCCATGTACAAAATGGAGAATATCATTTTTTAAGAATAATTACAGATAATATCTGATACTCAGAAACTTCAGTAAAAGATGTATCTGGAAATGCCACGCTTGAAATCATGTACATGATGAAAAAGGACCGGAACTGATAAATTTTAATGCAGCTAGGCAAAAACCCAAGGCCTGTCACACCAGCTGGTCATTCTTGCTTTAGCCATTAAAAGTGGCCTTTTTTGTGGCTAACAACAGAAATGTCGGTCAATCAGGCACAGCTGTAGGTCTGGGCTTGGAGCCCGCTCTCAACCTTACCCCCTCCCTCTCTTTCCCCCAGGCTAGGATGGAATGAAAGGGTCAGGACTGGCAGTAGGCACAGAGAAAGGGAAACCAAGATGCTTAAACCCAGATGAGAGATTGATTGCTGCAACATCTCAGGCCTTAGCCCATTAGGTAAAGTTTAACCTTTGCAAAACAGGTCACTTGGCAAAAATGGATGGAAAATACAAACTTCAGGTTGAAAGACGCAGAGGAGGCGAGGGGAGATGCTCCGCTGCATATGGCGTTCCATTAATAGGTATCACACTCCATAATGGGAACATTTTTATACAAATGTGTTCTTTGGAATCCAGCCAAGAGCAGGGCACCCTAGTGAAATCACAATGCACAGCTAATGAGCTATTTTTGGTGAATTTGGCACTAGAGACTAATAGAACCAATTTGTCCCCAAAATGTTAAATCATTTAGCGCTTCTTTGGAGGTGCTAAGTGCATCTAGAACTTTTCGGGCTGTCAATAAAAATTACAGACTACTCCAAAGCCTTCAGTCTTGGCTTGCAACCCTTTATCCTTGGATTAGAGGGCTGCTGGGCACCCGAGGAGGCTCCAAGCAGTGCCTGCTAGCTGCAGGAAGCAAGTGGTTGGGCTCAGCCTGACTAATGAGAGACTAAAGAGATTGTGAGCATTTTTTATCATCCATGCTGTCAACCCACAGTTCCACTATAATCACCCAATCATCTTCATATCCTCCCCACACTCTGCCATCCACTAATTTCCTTTCACGGCACTGCCATTCTTCCAGGCCCATAATCTTAGGAATTTGACTCCTCTATCACATTTACCATTTCCCCTTGTATTTCCCATCCATTCCCTCTATACCAGCTCTCAGTCCTACCCTTGAATTTCTAAAGTTGTCTACTGAAACTCCCTTCCAGCAGCCTCCCTCACTTACAGCCATCCTGCATATTGATGGAAAATGAATCCTCATTAACTAACACTCTCAGAAAGTTACTTACCTATTTGAAAACTTTCAGTGGCTCCCCAGTACCCACCACGTTGAGTCTAGATTCAGCTGCCTGACTTTCAAAGCCCTTTATAAGATGACCCCATTCAACTGAGATGGCTTCATTTCCCACAAGCTATCTTACCCTGCTTGGCTCAAGAGAATCATTAGCCATCATTAAATAAATAAATCCCTGCTACTGCTCACTCTGGAGGCCACTACAAAGAATGAGCAAGTTACACAGAGCTACCAGTGTGAGGAACAGTAAAAATCCAAAAACAAAACCTGCAGTATACAGCATCTGCCTTTGTGAATTACATTTTGGAGGTTAAAAATGCTATTCATTTTCTTGGTCTATGACCCACTCACCCTATTCCCACAAAGAAGCCCCTCTTCTCATAAACTCAAATTTGCTGCAAACCTACCAAACTATTTTTTATGCTGTAATAGCAAATAAAAACAATTTCACTGCAATGACAATTGCCCAACACATGGCCTCTGCTCTCCTTAGAGTTCTCTGCTCACCTGTACTCATGCCTCCTCTTTGCCTTCACATCTGCTTTGCTCTTCTCAGCATGCTCCCTCCTCCCCACTTATCCATTCAAATCCCATTCTGTAAGGCTTAGTCCTGGTTCCAATCTCCACCTGCTCAAGTATGGCTGCCCTTACTAAAGACCCAGTTCTCCAGGAGTTTATCCTTGCAAGTAATATACCATGTCATTTTATATAAGGACTTTAGCATCTTCAGGTTTTAATATCCCTGGGGGGGCTGGAACCAATCTCCCAGCGATGCGAGAGATAACTGCACAATATTATTTACTACTCAAGTTTAGTATTCTGTCTAGCACTCATTGCTGATTACTTTAGGGGAGTCTTTCTTGCTTCTAAAGCTATGGTCCCAGTAGGTGCAAAATAAATACCTTTGGATTCATTGATACATTCATGCTTTAATTCTTTCCCTGTAGTGCCTAAAATGATGCTAAGCATATAGCAGGGGCTCAAAACGTCTAGCTAATCAATAATTGGTCACTTTCATGGAGCATTTTTCTTAGTCTACTCCAGATATCAGGGTGGAACATTCTCTAATCTAACAGTATGGTTACTATGCTAAAGAAGACTAACCACCTTACAAAAATTTGTGTGCCCCCTTCCCTCATATGGGCATCCCTGGTAGCTCAGCTAGTAAAGAATCCACCTGCAATGAGAAGATGCCAGTTCGATTCCTGGGTCAGGAAGATCCCCTGGAGGAGGGATAGGTTACCCACTCCAGTATTCTTGGGCTTCCCTGGTGGCTCAGCTGGTATAGAATCCGCCTGCAATGTGGGAGACCTGGGTTTGATCCATGGTTTGAGAAGATCCTCTGGAGAAGAGAAAGGCTACCCACTCCAGTATTCTAGCCTGGAGAATTCCATGGACTATTCCATGGGGTCACGAAGAGTCAGAGATGACTAAGAGGCTTTCATTTCCCTCATATAGAATTGTTTCTGAGCAGCAGTTCCTCAGGCAGGCAGGACATTTTCCAGTTTCCTTGCATCTAAATGAAGCCATTAAGTAGTGTTTACCAACAGAATGTGAGCCAAGGTTATTTCTGGGCTAAGGTGGCTAAGAAGTGGATGTGCTTTCTCCTCTTTCTCTCCTCCTAGCTGCTGCCTGGATGAAGATCTCTCAAGGTTATAGAGGATGGTGGGGCCAGATGTTGGAAGGAACTGGGTCCTTGAATCACCACATGAAGGAAGCTTCCTGCCAATTGCACTGGGCTATTACCTTGGAGAAATAGACTTTTTTGTGTTTAGTTACTGAAAATCTGAGGTTTGTTACAGTTAACTAATCCACTTACCTGCCTCTGAATGAGTGAAATTGCCACTGAGGGAAAGAGCAGTTCAAGATGAGAAGCAATTAAATTCTCATGCATTAATACATGATGGGTTATCAAGGTGAAGGCTAATTGGCTTCCAAAGTGTGCCTCTGTACATTTAATGAGGAATTCAGGCATGTTCCCCCAGTCCTAACAAAATGACTTTATTGTATTTTGTAATACACTCAAGCCCGTTGTTACAAATATAATCTGAAGTTGCCTATATCTCCTATCACCAGCCCAAACCACTTCCTAAACTGCGTATGTAATTGCTGCTAGGCAGCTTTGCCAGACATTCCCCAGAACACCCAAACTCAGAATCTCTAATACTGATCTCATCTACCTCTCCTGTGCATCTCTACCACATTCTTCCTTCCATGGACTTTGTTGTTGAAGTTAGTAATAATCCAAGTGTCATACATTCCTCATCTCCCACATGCAGCAAATCACCAGATGTTGCCTATTTCCCTTCCTCAAAATCCCACACCCTCCCTTGTTCTCTTCCCCTAGTGCCTTCTTCTGGGGTCACTTCTGGGGTCAGGCTCAAATCACCTCTTTCCTGAACTGTCACCATAGCCTCCTAACTGCTCTCTTCTCTAACCCAGTGGGTGGCTATCTTTTGCAGGGTATAATCATCACACAGGGACCTTGTAAAATATGCAGATTCATGAGAGCCAGCCCTGAGTTTCTGATTACTGAGCTTAGATGGGGCCCGGTAATGTGACCCTGAAATTTGTGGTCCATAGAATATATTGTTATTTTTAGTCTAGTATCTACACTGCCACTGATATTATTTTTTCCATCACTCAATTCTGATTTTGCTCAACTGTACAAATTCTCCAAAGGCTATATGGTAAAAATCTAAACTTTTTTGAATGTGCTTCAAAACCCTTTGTGAGTTGGTTTCTCCCTATCCACTAACCTTAACAACCCTTACCCCACTTCTTCACCTAACCATTGATTCTCTAATAATTTTGTTCATCCACCTCTCTATAACTTTGCATGTTCTCTTATCTCTACCTGATAGCTACCCCCCAACATGCCACCTGGAAAATTCCTATTTCTTGTTCAAGTCTCAGTTCCAACAGTAACTTCTCTGGACGATGGGCCTTGACTCCCACAAACACACTTGGATCTTTCTACTCTTGTGCTCCTTCTGAATAGTCTACCTGCGTCTGCCATAGCAATAATTTGCTGTGGTCTTTTGGATGCACATTTATCTTCCCACTATAGTATAAACTTCTTCAGAGAATGGGCCAAATCTTTTATATGTATATTCACAGTACTCAAATATTGTTCAAGGAAGTAATAAATTAGAATAGATAGAAATATAAGAGCTAAACTATACTACAAAACTTAGAACACATAGAAGAAAAACTTGACAGCCCAAGTATTCTCAGGCAAAGGGGAAATTTCATAGACAAAGAATTCTTAGTATAACACAAGTATGACCTATAAAAAGGGAAACTGGTAGATTTGTCTTCATTAAAAGTAAAAGTTTTGGAGTCAGACATCATTAAGAAAATGAAAAGACAAGCCACAAACTGGGAGAAGATACTTGCAAATTATATTTCTGATAGAGCCTGTATCCAGACTATACAAAGAATTCTTACAATTCAATTCAATAATTCAATTATAGGAAAACAAAAAACTCATTTTAAAATAGGCAAAATATTTTTTAGACATTTCACCAAAGAAGACAAATGAATGACCAATAAGCACAGAGAAAAACGTTCAATGTCATTAGTCATTGGATAAATAAAAATTAGACCCTCAATAAAATGTTACGTCACTCTCATTAGAAAAATTGTAATAAAAAAGACAAAGTGGGATCAATCCAAGTATCCATTAACTGGATAAACAAAATTAGATTGTGGTGATGGTAACACAAGTCTGTAAATTTACAACAAAACATTATTGCCCCTAAACAGGTGAATTTTATGATATACAAACTGTCCCTCAACAAGTTGTTTTTAATAAAGAATAAATGATTGTTTTTCACGTGTATAGATAGATACGGCTAATACCACTACAATGACAATGCACATTTATGCACCTGCCATGTGCCAGGCAGTCATCTATCACTTTATACATGTTAACTATGTATCTATTTAATCATCACAGTAATGACACTACTGAGACTATTATTATCGCTATTTTGCAGATGAGAAACCTGAGGCACAGAGAAGTTAAATAACTTGTCCAGTGTCACATACCTGAGAAACGGTGGGTCTGCAAATATTGAAAGAAAATGAAATTGCCAAATCACAGCATTTGTTATATCAAAAAAAATTCCATTTTATTCAAAAAATAATAGAAATAAACAACGTTTGGATTGCTTATTCTTTTTCCCTTTTAGTTATACACTGGAACCAAAATTATATAAAAGACCCAAAACTATCATTTGTTTCTTCTTTCCCATCATTTTCACTGGGTAAAACTGACGTTTCTGCCTAAACACTATGGAAAGGCAGGATTTTATAGCAATACTATTGTACATCATCAAAAGCAAGCCTTACTCATCTTCATTGTACTCTATGGATCCAGGTCCTTTTGAACACAGAAGGGAGTAAAAGGTGCCAACACCTCAGATTCAGTCAAAGCAAAGCTCCTCACTTGGCATTCATGAAGACCAGCTTCACACACCTGTACTCACCTGTGTGCAAACATTGCTCCAGAGAGGCCTCCGCTTTGCATTGTCATTTACAAATCCTCCACTAACCTGTGCCTTACCATAAGCTGTGTACATATTGGTACAGAAAATGACCATCAGAGTCCAAGTTTATGCTCCTTATGAGTAATAAAAATTGTATTTAAGTAAAGAAATCTGTTGATGAAATCTAAGCTCAAATATGCTACAAGTATTACTCTGAAAATGGACAGAAAAGGGTATTTAAGTTATAGGAAACCCCTATAATTTAATATGGAAAGCAGTAAATTTGGGTTTGTGTCATACTGTGCTGCACATTATCAAATCACAATATAGTCAGTCTGAGTCCAGTCACGTGAGTGCCATGATGTGAATAAAGAGACAGGGTCTTGCCTTAAAATAAAAGAAAAAGAGACTTCTGAGACAATTCTGCTAAAGGATGCCTGACTCAAACTTACAGTGGAATGAATCATTTAAGTTCTGACATTATTGAAGATAATTTGTGCATGCCCAAAACAAGATTTCTTTCCTTCTTCCACCCTCTTTTTTCACATCCTGCCCTCCAGATTGTAAGTACTGGCTCCTTTTGGCTGAGGCTGAATCAATCATTCTCATTACTTCATTGCAATTCTTAAGACAATCGCAGCAAACAAAAAATAGAATTTGACTTGCTGATGTTTAATTATTGATGTGGTCTTTTTAAAACACATTTGGTTCTCAGAACTGGGCTCCATTTCTCATTGGTTCCCACTCTGTTTGTTCTTGGCCTCTGTGTTCCTTTTCGATTTTCTGCAGGTTAGCAAGTGCTGCATCGTCTGCTTTTGAAATGTGTCTTTAGGCATGCTTTTGTTTGACAAGGAATGCCAAGGCTGAGCTGACAAAGTCTGTTTGAAAATCTTTTTCCAGGTATACAAGATCAGTGAGCCTGTTCAATGTATTCTGTGATTAGAATTTTTCTTCAGATATTTATATCAACATTTCAGTTTTAGGGAGAGATGTTTTCAGAGCCTACCTGTCAGACGAAACTTATGAAAGGTAAAGAACTCTATCACTTATGTATTCAAATGCAGAAATACATTTGTGATAGAGCTGACATCCTCCATACTTCCCCCTATCCCTTGTGTGGCTCAAAAGGAAGGACATAGGTTACAAGCTTCAGCCACCCCTCCTCCCACATGCAGGAGCAAACATCTCCTTTGGAGTTCTCACCCTCAAGCTACTGGATCTCAGGATTTAACTGGGAAAGATTTAGAAGGTTTTTATCACAAGCGTTCATTTCCTTCAAGCTTTCTCTTTGAGGGTAGGGAAAACGGGGGCAACAGTGGAAGAAAACTCAGCTACTGAAGGAATATTTGCCTCTATAAACATATGCACTAAGAATATGACCTCCCAATGTGTGTGTGCACGTGTGTGCCCAGTTGCTAACTCATGTCAGACTCTTTGTGACCCTATGGACTGTAGCCTGCCAGGCTTCTCTGTCCATGGAAGTCTCCAGGCAAGAATACTGGAGCAGGTTGCCATTTCCTCCTCCAGAGGTTCTCCTGACCCAGGGATCAAAACCATGTCTCTTGTGTCTCCTGCATTGGCAGACAGATTCTTTACCACTGTGCCACCTGGGAAGCCCCCATAGAAGTTTTTAAATACCAGTTTGCTCAGTCGTGTCCAACTCTTTGCAACCCCATGGACTGTAGCCTATCAGGTTCCTCTGTCCATGGGATTTTCCAGGCAAGAGTGCTGGAGTGGATTGCCATTTCCTGCTCCAGGGCATCTTCCCGACCCAAGAATCAAACCCAGGTCTCCCGCATTGCAGGCAGACGCTTTACTGTCTGAAGTGAAGGAAGCCCCTTTTTTTTAAATCCAAAACATTAAGCTTTGGTATCCAATTCAGTTCAGCAAATATTCATTTTATTCTCCAGATGTATTTAAAGGCACAATGCATTTTACCTTACAAATATAGAAAATACTCTTTCAAAGTATGTTGCTGTTGTTGTTCAGTTGCCAAGTAGTATTCGACTCTTCGAGACCCCATGGACTGCAGCACACCAGGCTTCCCTGTCCCTCATCATCTCCTAGAGTTTGCCCAAAGTATAAATCTATTTTAAAAAGCAACTTCTTTTTGGAAAACAAGGAAGGAGAATCACCTTGGCTACCAGTTATTTATCTATACCTCACCATCTAGACTTACATTAATTTGTTGCAAGAAAAGAACACAAGTAATAGTATAATACAAAATTAGAGTGGAGAACTAGAGTGGAGAACAAGTTGATAAGCTTACAAGATGAAATAATTTTTAAGAATTTTGTTAGACCCATGCAAAAAAATTAATTTCAAATGTGATTTATTGAGTGATTAAATCTACCAATTCAAGCAGGCCCCACATATCACCCACCTGAAAACACCTCCTTAACTTTTTCAGTTGGTGGGACAGATGAACAGAACATTCTGTAGTCCCTGATATAAATTCAACAGTTCAGAGTGTAACTAATTCTGATTGACCCTCTCCTCAGTCATAAAAAATAGATTATACTGAAATACATTTGTCTCTGTTGAATTATATTTTCTTAGTCAATCACATCATTGAACATGAACGTGAAGTCGCTCAGTCGTGTCTGACTCTCTGCGTCCGCATGGACTGTAGCCTACCAGGCTCCTCTGTCCATGGGATTTTCCAGGCAATAGTACTGGAGTGGGTTGCCATTTCCTTCTCCAGCAGATCTTCCCTACCCAGGGATCGAACCCAAGTCTCCCACATCGTAGACAGACGCTTTACTGTCTGAGCCACCAGGGAAGTCCAATCACATCATTAACAAAGTCATAGATCACTTACTACGCACTAAGCACATGACTGGAAACAACACATCCTTGAACAAGTCCCTGAGTTACAATCCAGAAAAGGCAGAAAAAGAACTAGATTTTACTCTCAACAAAGTCAAAACGAAGAGTTTAAAGATCCTTTAATGTGTCAATAATACTAATAATGCCAGCCATTTTAAATTCTTTGCAGAATAAGATGTGATGAATAAACAGTTAAAGTGTAAGATTGTGTGCAGCTTTCTAGAAAAAAAAAATAAGAGTGTCTTAGACAATAATGTTTTCATGTTGGATAATCCATCATTTTTCTCAGGGCAATATTGACATAACTATGTTCCCTTCTCAATTAGAGTCTGCTATCAAGAAGAACAAGTTCCCTTACCATCTGATTCTGCCACTATAATGTATGAATGCCAAATGCTTTGCCAATAAATAACACTGAGGATCGGTAAATCTTTCTTGTTTTCAAGTGCTAACCTATAACAGTAATGTACATCAATTCAAGTTTCTAAATCCAACAGAGGAAGGTGAGGGGAAGAGGCAGAGGCAGAAGGAGAACGGATGGAGACAGTTTATACTTTATTGAGGTCTGACTGCCAGAGCCTTACTTTGATACCCATCCCAGAAAGCACTGGCTCTATGTGCTGTGCTCAGTCTCGTGATCTGACTCTTTGGGGCCCCACGGACTGGAGCCTACCAGGCTCCTGCATGGAATTTTCCAGGCAGGAATATGGAGTGAGTTGCCACTTCCTACTCCAGATATCCTTTTGATCCAGGAATTGAACACATGTCTCTCGAGTCTCCTGCATTGGCAAGCAGGTTCTTGACCACTAGCGCCACCTGCATGCTGATCTGATCTTAACCCGATTTAGGTGTATACTTTCTACACACCTAAAAGAAAGGAAGAAAAAGTGCAACTATTATGAGGTTAAGCGGTTCATTTTCGCACCAAACCAACTGCAACAAGTACCACCTCTGATGGAAAGCAGATCCTATGTTCCCCTCCAGTCACTGAAGACAAATGGCAAGAAAAAGAATACTTTTCTTTGTGCTTATTCATGGTTAGTTTGGCTTACTTGGTGCAGCTCTTTTTTTTTTTTTTTTTTTTTTGGGTGCAGCTTTTTGAGTCTTTCCCACAAGAAAGAGCTAAACCCACGTCAGATACCTAAAGTGTTGCTTCAACAAATACTGCAATATCCTCCCTATGATGTGGCCAGAGAAAATGTCCGAATCTGTCTGAGTGAAGTAAGACAGAAAAACTACACTGTCGTGTTAAGATGGAGGAGTATACACAACCAATCCATTTCATTTTGTGTTTCTGCTAACTTTAACTGGACTACACAGAATCTTTTGTTTCTTTACAGAAATTCTAGAGTTATCCATGAATCCCCAGGATGAGAATATCTAATATAATTGGGGAAGTGTTACCATGCTCACAAATTCAAATGATGAAGAACAAATCGGGCTTTGCAAAACATGTATAAAACCAACATACATGTTAATGCCCATGGTCGACCAGCTTAATATAGAGGGCCCCAGAGAGAAATACTTCAGAATTCCATAACTTCACCTACTTCAGGGCTTGTTTCAGGAATGAAGAGTAGATAATCATTTGTTTCGAATGCACAGCAAGTGAGCAGGGAATTTGAAAGGTGAGGGAGGGAATATTCTTATTGGGGATGAAATGGAAATTATTTACTCTGGCGATCCTCATTATCCTGTTGATTTCCATCCAGCTGACACCAAGAGGTCCCCTTATTCCCCGCCTACCTCTTACAATTGTCTATTCCCTTTGATTTTGCGACAAAAATTTGCAAGTCTGAAACTTATATTTCACCTGAAATATTAATATTCAAGCTCCAGGTATTAAAAGGAAGAAGAGAGAAGACCCTCACTTTCAAATCCACAGTCAATGCTTTAATACATTGGAGAAGTTTGACAAGCATAATTGCATGTCCGATTATCAATGCGTTATCAACATTTACCAACGTTGCTTTCGTTGGCTTTTTTCCTAGTGCAGTTACTTCATGCAAAATTCTAAATTCATGTCAAGATAGAAGTAAGAACTACAATTTTTTAAAGTGTGCCAGACATGCAGAAAAAAATAAAGCCTAATTAATCTTTTCTGTTTTTTTTTTTTTTTTTTTTTCATGAGACTAGAAATACATTTTGCTTGTGGTCTGTTGTAGGGAACAGATCTTGTTAAAAAGGAAGATATCTCTTAAACCAGAAATATTCTCAGGGCATGGGGAGGAAAAACCATTAAAGAGTTTAACTCTGCTAAAACAAGATCCCTAGCTGCCTTGTGCCCCCAGGCAACTCATGCAAAGGGTACAATTTGAGAACTTGATTAAGTAGGCTCTGCTGCAGTTCCCAGTCCATAGCACCCTGTCCAGGGCCCACAACTCCCAACCCTTGCCTCAAGTTCAACTTCTGATTCATCAGTGCAACACTGCATAGTGAACTTGAAGTCAGACTGGATAGGCTCTCAGTTCAACAATGTATTAACCACCTGATCATAACTCTTCGGTTTTTTTTTCTTTCTGGAAAATGAGTAAAAAACTGATTTTAAAATTTACCTCACAAACTTATTCTAAAAAATAATTTATATAAAGGCCCTGAAACAATTACAGTAGGAACTCAACCAATGTTTCCTTCTCCCAGAAACTGATTCCTACCCAGGACTTGTTTCTTAAACATTTTGGGAAAAAAAACACTATGTAAGGGACAATTCTACAACTAGACAACTTATTATGAGCCTATAACCATTCAATTAAAACAGACTATAAACACTTTTTAAAATGTATGTGCTGTATTAATCATATCCAAACTATCCACTGTTACTAATTTATACCAAAGGGGGATTATGCTTGTTGATACAGGCCTTAGGTCTAAATCAGCAAGCCAGCACTACTTTGATGGGTTCCAATTTGATGTTGTTTGGAACTTTAACAAGTTCCTCAAAACTCCTCTTATAAATTCTTGAAAGAAATTGCAAGGGTCTTTTACCATAGGGTTCAGTTCAATTCATTTCAGTCGCTCAGTAGTATACGACTCTTTGTGACCCCATGGACTGCAACATGCAGGCTTTCCTGTCCATCACCAACTCCCGGAGCTTGCTCAAACTCATGTCCATTGAGTCAGTGATGCCATCCAACCATCTCATCCTCTGTTGTCCCCTTCTCCTCCTGCCTTCAATCTTTCCCAGCATCCCAGGATCTTTTCCAATGAGTCAGTTCTTCACATCAGGTGGCCAAAATATTGGAGTTTCAGCTTCATCATTAGTCCTTCCAATGAATATTCAGGGCTGATTTCCTTTAGGATTGATTGGTTTGATCTCCTTGCTGTCCAACAGACTCTCAAAAGTCTTCTCCAACACCACAGTTCAAAAGCATCAATTCTTTGGCACTCAGCTTTCTTTACGGTCCAACTCTCACATCTGTACATGACTATTGGAAAAATCATAGCTTTGACTAGATGGACCTTTATTAGCAAAGTAATGTCTCTGCTTTTTAATATGCTGTCTAGATTGGTCATAGCTTTACCCTGCAGTAGCAGACTCTTTCTCAGCAAAGGAGGCTATATAACTAAGCTCTGCTGGCTTCTATTTAGGTAACTGTGACAAACAAGACTTCCATCACCATGGGGTCAGCCTCTTGGAAAACAGGAGTTCCTCCCTCAGTCCCAGAAGCTGATGTTGTTCTTTCCCAACTAGGAGAGGAAGTGAAGACCATGTTGTTTAGGGTGTTAGTAAGACTCCTAAGACTGGTGACTATGATAAAGAGTGTGCAATGTGGGAGGCCTGGGTTCAATCCCTGGGTTGGGAAGATCCCCTGGAGAATGGAATGGCAACGCACTCCTATATTCTTGCCTGGAGAATCCCATGGACAGAGAAGCCCGGCGGGCTACAGTTCATGGGGTCACAAAGATTTGGACACAACTAAGTGACTAACACTTTCACTTTCAAAGACCCTCAACAAACCGCATAATAGTTCAACTGCCCATCCAGAAAGAACTCTGTTCTTTCTCCAGGGTCAGGCCACCCTGACATCAGACATCTTAAAATAAAACAAATCACCAGACCTCCCTAGAGAGGGTAGTTTTACTCCTCAGTATAGAAGGCTTTGGAGAAGGCGATGGCACCCCACTCCAGTACTCTTGCCTGGAAAATCCCATGGATGGAGGAACCTGGTAAGCTGCAGTCCATGGGGTCGCAAAGAGTCAGACACAGCTGAGCGACTTCACTTTCACTTTTCACTTTCCTGCATTGGAGAAGGAAATGGCAACCCACTCCAGTGTTCTTGCCTGGAGAATCCCAGGGACGGGGGAGCCTAGTGGGCTGCCGTCTCTGGGGTCGTACAGAGTCGGACACGACTGAAGCGACTTAGTAGCAGCAGCAGCATAGAAGGCTCAGTAACCAATTAAAAGCACAGCACAGCCTCTCAAGCCAAGTGGTATCTCTGGGACCACCAATGGGCCATGGTTTATGATGAAGCCTTAAGATTTATTTTGAAGTTCATCACATACCAGTGACAATGTAATAGAAAAGAGGAATAAAACCACCTATCCCATATGCACATTTAGAGTTCTATTAAAATGG
The DNA here is from genome assembly GCF_032452875.1 of Bos javanicus. NCBI lineage: Eukaryota > Metazoa > Chordata > Mammalia > Artiodactyla > Bovidae > Bos > Bos javanicus. The sequence continues at coordinate 53,435,454 of NC_083870.1, forward strand.
AAAGTCAAAACGCTTTGTGTCACATTTTAGGACCAGACAAGAAAAAAAAAATTATATTGTAGGTAGTTCTCACTCTTTGCAAAATAAAATAAAGCCCTTGGTCTGATCCCAATCCCATTATCAAAAAGGACTGTTTACTTAATGTTAAAAAAAAAAAAAAAGCTCATCAATTTATCATTACTCATCATTACTCATCAATTTACTACCTACTGCAAGAGAACTACCCTATCCCAGGGATTCTGTTAATTGAAGGCTAGAGCCAGACAATAAGCATGGGAGCGGGGTGGCCACAGGAAGGAACACAATACACACGCTCTGTGTTCCCAGCAGAAGATGCTGCACGATAGCCCACTATAAATGATGAGCTCCTGGCACACTCAGAGGGAAGGAGCTGAAAGGAGGAAAGTCAAACTTTCACATGGGCACCTTCTGGAATTCTGTTATTGCTAGTGATCCATGCTTATTTTCAACACACAGTCCCCAGTGGCTCTGGGTTTCTGCCCAGCTTTCTCAGCCTCTGTTTGTGAGCATGCAAACTTGCAGTTTGGGAGTGGTGCTCCCTGGAATAATAAATGTAAATGAGCGCATTTCTCAAAGGCTAAGATGCAGCCGTTAGCTTCATCCTAGGTAGTCCAGCAATAATATCAAACACTAAGTGCTATTTAAGCCCTCTGTTGGTATTAACTAATTTAATCTCCACTGAAGAAATCTAAGAAGTAAGGGCTATTATATTTCCTATTTTACAAATGAGAAAGACAAGGCACAAAAAAAGAACGATTACTTGCTCTTGGTCACAAAGTCAATACACAGGGCAATTAAAATTTGAACACAAGATTTCTGGCCTCAGAATCCAAGTTTTTAAGATATACTATACAGGTATACTATAATACCTGTCAATCCCACTAGTAATAAAATAAGAGTGAAGAAATGAATCCATGACTTGGAACTCAGAGATAACCAATGCATAATCAAGAATTCACAGTGGTAATGTTGAGTGTTTTCAATTAGACTGTAGACTTTGAAATCAGTCAGACTCAAGTTCAAATCCTAGATAGGCCCTATTGCATATTAGTCAGTGAAACTTGAACAAGTTATTTGACTATCCCAAGCCTCACTTTCTAATCTTTACAATGGAGATAATACCAGTACATACCTCATAGAGTTATGAGAATTAAGTCACATGTCACCTGGATAAGCATACATGTGTTACTCTAGCTACATATTTAGTGCACCATAAGCAGTAACTGTAATCTCTCCATTATTATTTATTACCCACACAACTTTCCATTGTAGGTAAGCATTTGGAAGGAATGATCTTTCTTCACCCCACTGCTTTCAAAAGCCCACACATGTGAGATGACTGGTGGGGATTAGGGGTATCGGCTGCAGCTAAGGATCACAGCAAAGCTAAGGGGCTCACAGGGACCAAACCCCTCAACCTTGGCTTCATTAGCAAGTTTCTCTAGCTGAGCTAACCCAGCCCATGCCAGTCAAGCATTCCCTTGCAAATATAAATCATTACCCAATAAACCACAGACATACAAGACTGTCCACAGCAGATAAAGCTGTGGGTCAGGATCCCCAATCCCTGAGGCTTTGTGGAAAGAGAGAAAAAGCTACAGCATTAATTATATAAACAGTTACTTGGAAAATGCTTTAAGCAAGTGTTTTAGATTCCCTTTTAATTAGGATAAATAATTACTGCACTTTCATCTTGCAATGAGCTCCCAAACTCTCCCATGCCCATCTTCAAATACCAACTAGAAATACACAAAGACAGAGGGAATAAACTAACTGTGTGCACTTTTAAAGCCACTTTATCTGTCTGGATCTTAGCTTCACCATCTGTACAATGAGGAGGTTGGTCAAGATACGTCTCCAAGGCCCCTTCCAATAGATTATTCGTAACTCTGGGCAGTGCTTTGGGGCTGACATAATGGCTACACCACTTTACTCATCCCATATTTTTTTCTAGGGAGTAGCATAGCATTTGAAGGTATTAATTGTATTTGTTTATTGAGCTTCAAAAACTCTTTTGCAAATGCAAACATCAAGACATCCAACAATTCCGTAAGTATGCCATGGAATAGAGAAACTCAAAATAACAGGTTTGAAAAATGTCTGGAGAATAGTTCAAATGAGGAATAGTTAAAGAACTGAAGATGTCCTTGGGAAATTACAAAGTTATCTCTTTTAATTAAACTTATTCTGAAGGGCTCCAGAACTGGAATCAATGGATTAACATTGCAGGGAGAGAGACAGTAAATAACTTTATAAGAAATAGCTTTCTATCCAAGATAATGGTTCAAGATGGAAAAAAATTATATAGCTTTGAGCATCACTGAAAGAAATGTAAAGACTTCCTATCAAGATGCCTAGAGGAAATTCTTCAATTGGGATCATAAATGGAGCCATGTATGCTAAGCTCATATTATCTTTGAGATTCTGTCCTGACTCCCTGCAGATAATTAATAACTTCTTCATCCAAGCTTCATAAACACCATTTAAATAACTCTAGTAGAGCACTGACATGTGATGTTATAATATTTGTTTATTGATGTCACCCTCATCAAACCAAGAGTGTCTCATTATCCTTCGTCTACATCTGTCACAGCTCCAAGTACATGGTAAATTCTTAATAAATACGGTGTGTTAGTTGCTCAGTCGTGTCCGACTCTTTGCAGTCCCAAGGACTGTAACCCACCAGGCTGCTCTGTCCATGGAATTCTCCAGGCAAGGATACTGGAGTGGGCTGACATTCCCTTCTCCAGGGGATCCTCCCAACACAGGGATTGAACACAGGTCTCCTGCATTGCAGACAGATTCTTTACCATCTAAGCCACCATAGCTGAACCAAATGTTATATAGTTATTAATATATGTAATATCTGGGACTCAGTGAAGACTTGGTAAGTGTTTAGGAAACATGTTCATTTGACAGCACTTGAGCATTAAGTGGTGTCCAGAGCTTTTCAGTTAATGAGGAGAGGCTGCTGAGGCTGACCTGAGCATCCTCAAAATCTGGCCCCACCTGCTTGATGGCATTTCTCTCTAAAATACCAGCTGATTCCTCACAGTCTCTCCCAAACTCATTCACATTCTTGCTTCTGTGCTTTGGCTCAAGACCCTTCTATTAGCTGGACTTCCTTCCTCTTCCTTGTCTAGAAAACCATGATCCTTTCCTCTCCAGAATTCCCCTTCACTCACCCACCACCTAATAGCATGTCTGTCACCCATTCACTAAGCAGTTGGCTCTTCAGTATGTATGGGTTTAGCTAAACTTTACAGATACAAATGAGGAGACATAGTTCTTGCCCTCAAGATGTTCAATGTTCATTGGAAGCCAAACTATTTATATAAATAGTTATGATTTTTGCTTTTTATTATTTGTCCAAGATTTTTTAAATTGGAGAATAATTGCTTTTACAATGTTGTGGCAGTCTCTGCCATACATCAATGAGAATCAGTCATAATTATCCCCTCCGGGGTTTCCCAGGTGGTGCTGGTGGTAAAGAACCCACCTGCCAATGCAGGAGACATAAGAGACACAGGTTTGATCCCTGAGTTGGGAAGATCCCCTGGAGGAGGGCATGGCAACCCACTCCAGTATTCTTGCCTGGAGAATCCCATGGACAGAGGAATCTAGCTGACTACAGTCCATGGGGTTACAAAGAGTAGGACACAACTGAAGCGACTTAGCACACATACATGTATCCCTCCCCCTTGAGCTTCCCCTACCCAGCTGTTTTTGATTTCTTCTACTCGTTGGAAGCATGCTGAGGGTGGACTGAATGCTAGTGGATCAGGTGATTGTCTGGTTGTGATTGTTCCTCAATTTAAATACAACCTTTTTTTTCTATAATAGCAGAAACTTTGAAAATTGACCTTTGCTACATGCTAACCATCACTGACCCTGATTTCCACTGTGCCTTTCCCCCTTTAAGCTGTTCTCTACTTTGTCTAAGAGAAGTAAAGCAGCTGGTTTACAGTTTTCGAGTTAGTTTTTAACTAATAAAGACTCAGCTTTTCTTTTGCCTGAACCTTGTTACAGCCAAACTGTAACAAACTATAAAGCTGAAACACTTTATTTTGCTGTTTCAACTTCAAAATAAAAAGAAACAAACCAAAAAAAAAGAAATAAAAAGAACTCCCTCTGGACCTGAAAGTGCTTGAGGTCTTGAAGAGGTCCTGCAAGGGTTATTCTTTTTCCAGTGCTCTTCTTGTCACCTTAAAGCAGATGTAAGCTTCCTGAAGGCAGAGTCAGCTTTTATTTACTTGTGGGTCCCACATGGCAACTAGCAGGGAGCCATACATAGAGAAACTTCCGGCTAAATATTTATGGAAGCAATACAAGAGTAGACTCATTCATACGCATGCTCCTGTGCTCTTGGAGTCATCCGTGATATTTAACACATTTCATTCTACGTCCTCTTCCTTGGCTGTTTCATGGGACCTATCCTTGGTACTTCAGTTAGTAGGTTTCTTGAAGACAGGAATACTGGCTCATAACTTTATCTTGTATTGCCAGTAAAGGTTTGTTGATTCACATGTGTTGTTTTATCTAGAATGAATTTATCCTGCTATATTAGATCTTCTAAAAGAAGAAAAAGATGACTGCCTCACGTTAACAGAACTAGAATAAGATCCAGGCCAGAATACTGGAGTGAGTAGCCTTTCCCTTCTCCAGGAGATCTTCCCAGCCCAGGGATTGCACCCAGGTCTCCTGCATTGCAGGCAGATTCTTTACCAGCTGAGCTACAAGGGAAGCCAAGAATACTAGAGAGGGTAGCCTATCCCTTCTCCAGAGGATCTTCTTGACCCAGGAATCAAACTGGCGTCTCCTGCATTGCAGGTGGATTCTTTACCAACTGAGCTATTAGGGAAGCCCAGAATATGCTACCCTGAAGCACACCCTGAAAAGTATATGTTATACTGTTGCTCAGTTGAGTAATTCACTCAGGAGGGTTTCTATTGAATGAGGTTTCAGCAGGCTGCACTTGGGGCTGCACAGTGCCTTTCAATTGGTGATAGGCATCTCATACACAGATTTATAAGCAGCATCAGTAATGTGGTATACTCCTTGTGAATTAACTCATCAATGGCTTCTAATGCAATGTAGGAAATGATAGTCACTACACAGAACTTTAGGAGAAAGGGAATGAAGGATAGAGAGAAAGGAGACAGAAGAGAATGAGAATGTATTCCAGAAGATAAAGGAATAAAAAATTTTATTCACCACAAGAATAAATAGACTGTATCAATAGACTCAAGCTCAGGCAGACCAGGACAATACTACATGGCCTCCATATGGTTTCAGAAGATCCATTCAGAAAGAACTGCAGTAAACCGTCCTAAGAAGTATAACAACAGAATGACTAGGTTTCTCCAAACAGTCCCGTGTTGACTCCAGGCTACAGAACGAATGCCTTGGTTGGCTTGTCACATTGTCAAATAGATAGTTATATAGTTCCCCTGTTGACTTTGAGAGTCGACAGCAATCACACTGAAATGAGGCATCAACCAAGAGACCATAGTCCAGAGAGGTGAGCAAGCAGCCTCCAAGGTGCCCAAGAAACAAGATTCCAGTGTCTAAGAAGGCCCTAGAGGAGCTCTGCTACCATAAGCCCACTTTGAAAGAAGCACAAAGGACGCCTATGTCCTGAGTGCTGGGAAACCACATAGTTATGTGCATATGGATGAAAAAAAGGAAAACATTCCCCAGTTCCTTCCTTCACTTTTTTAAAGCATTTGAGAGATACAGGCATCCTGACAAATTATGGTCGCCATGCTAGTGCAGAGCTCCAGATCCTACATCTGAACATTTTAAAATCTGACTTAGCAAAATAGTGTAGAGTAAGCTGACTTTTAATGTATGTACACCAGCAGAGTGGTCCTTAGAATACCAAAGTTATTCTGTATGAGTTAGTAAATAGCTCTGCCCCCAACCCTCCAAGTGTTCCTAAGCTGCCCCAGCCTTTCTTCCCAGGACATGCCAGCTCTCTTCCCATACGGTTAATGCCTGGCACTACAGTAGGCCTTGGGTCCCTTTACCAGCTTCTCAAGGTAACCTTGTGTTTGTGTCAGACTGATGAGCATCTTGTTTCCCTATAGGTACAAGAAACCCACGTATCAGAAAGTTGCTAGATGAGATGGAATCAAGCAAGTGCTAACCTGGCTGGAAATGGGCCCAGATGGCCATGTCTATGGAGGCACAAGTTGTTCACTGGCTTCCACTCACTTTTCATATCTTTGGCTAATTATGTTAGAAACCTATAAAGCATTTGAGTGTGGTCTCTACCCCACAACCTGAAAGCCCCTACAAAGCTATAGTCCTTAGACAGCAAGGGCTCATCAAATTCTAAACCAGATAAATGAATTCCACACCTAGACACAATTTCAGTGCAACTATTGAACATCAAAGATGAGAAAATCCTAAAAGATATCAAAGAGGAAAAGGTAGACCATATACTAAGGAATGACAATTAGTTCCTTAGGAGGCCTGAGTAATAGTATATGCTGGAAGTCATAGATATTATCTTCAAAATGTCTAGGGAAAATCCTTACTGACAGAGAGTTCTATATTTAACCAAACTTGTCTTTAAGAGTAAGAACAGACCAACTGAAGATGGGTGATTAGTCATAGCCTCAAACTGAGACGCATGTAACTATGTATAAGAAACAACATTAAGTAAAGAAACTACACATTTTTGGCAAATTTGAATAAGTATTGACTATTATTAAGAATGCTGCTGCTGCTGCTAAGTCGCTCAGTCATGTCTGACTCTGTGCGACCCCAGAGACGGCAGCCCACCAGGCTCCGCCATCCCTGGGATTCTCCAGGCAAGAACACTGGAGTGGGTTGCCATTTCCTTCTCCAATGCATGAAAGTGAAAAGTGAAAGTGAAGTCAATCAGTTGACTCTTAGCGACCCCATGGACTGCAGCCCACTAGACTTCTCCATCCATTGGATTTACCAGGCAAGAGTACTGGAGTGGGTTAACAGTCACTAAAAAAAAAAAAAAAAGAATAACAATGACTAGAATTGAAGGGACTAAATTCAAGGTGTACCTAAAATTATAAACAGAAACAATACAAAAATATGAAGGAGGATGTTCAGATGCTAAGCATCTTAAGGTTTATATATTGTTCAAAAAAATTACTGAGGTTTTTTTCACATTAAAAATTTTTAATCACTAATATAAAACATAAAAATGAAAGGGATTACTCCAAATTGTAGAGAGGAAAAGATGGGACAAGTAAAGGTAAAATGCTCAACAAAATAGAAGGTTGGAAAGGAATGAAGAAGCATAATAATTTTGGAGGACTTCCCTGGTGGCTTAGATGTAAAGAATTTGCCTGCAATGAAGGAGACCCAGGTTCAATCTCTGGGTCGAGATGATCCCCTGGAGAAAAGAATGGCTACCCACCCCAGTACCCCTGCTTGGAGAATGCCATGGATAGAGGAGCTAGGCGGGCCACAGTCCATGGGGTCACAAAGAGTTAGACATGACTGAGTGACTAACACTTGAACTTTAAATAATTTTTTTAACTAAGTAAAAGTTAGTAATCACAAAAAAGTAAATGGATTACATTTACTACTACCTATAAAAATGGAAGATTCTCAGAAATTTGGAATATTGAAAACAAGAAAAATTCCAGCTCTCAAATGGTGTTTACATGAGATTTGGAATCCAAATTGGAAAAGAAGAAGTAAAACTCTCACTATTTGCAGATGACATGATCCTCTACATAGAAAACCCTAAAGACTCCACCAGAAAATGACTAGAACTAATCAATGACTATAGTAAAGTTGCAGGATATAAAATCAACACACAGAAATCCCTTGCATTCCTATACACTAATAATGAGAAAACTGAAAGAGAAATTAAGGAAACAATTCCATTCACCATTGCAACGGAAAGAATAAAATACTTAGGAATATATCTACCTAAAGAAACTAAAGACCTATATATAGAAAACTATAAAACACTGGTGAAAGAAATCAAAGAGGACACTAATAGATGGAGAAATATACCATGTTCATGGATTGGAAGAATCAATATAGTGAAAATGAGTATACTACCCAAAGCAATTTATAGATTCAATGCAATCCCTATCAAGCTACCAACGGTATTCTTCACAGAGCTAGAACAAATAATTTCACAATTTGTATGGAAATACAAAAAACCTCGAATAGCCAAAGCTATCTTGAGAAAGAAGAATGGAACTGGAGGAATCAACCTACCTGACTTCAGGCTCTACTACAAAGCCACAGTTATCAAGACAGTATGGTACTGGCACAAAGACAGAAATATAGATCAATGTAACAAAATAGAAAGCCCAGAGATAAATCCATGCACATATGGACACCTTATCTTTGACAAAGGAGGCAAGAATATACAATGGATTAAAGACAATCTCTTTAACAAGTGGTGCTGGGAAATCTGGTCAACCACTTGTAAAAGAATGAAACTAGAACACTTTCTAACACCATACACAAAAATAAACTCAAAATGGATTAAAGATCTAAACGTAAGACCAGAAACTATAAAACTCCTAGAGGAGAACATAGGCAAAACACTCTCTGACATACATCACAGCAGGATCCTCTATGACCCACCTCCCAGAATATTGGAAATAAAAGCAAAAATAAACAAATGGGACCTAATTAAACTTAAAAGCTTCTGCACAACAAAGGAAACTATTAGCAAGGTGAAAAGGCAGCCTTCAGAATGGGAGAAAATAATAGCAAATGAAGCAACTGACAAACAACTAATCTCAAAAATATACAAGCAACCCCTACAGCTCAACTCCAGAAAAATAAATGACCCAATCAAAAAATGGGCCAAAGAACTAAATAGACATTTCTCCAAAGAAGACATACAGATGGCTAACAAACACATGAAAAGATGCTCAACATCACTCATTATCAGAGAAATGCAAATCAAAACCACTATGAGGTACCATTTCACACCAGTCAGAATGGCTGCGATCCAAAAGTCTACAAGCAATAAATGCTGGAGAGGGTGTGGAGAAAAGGGAACCCTCTTACACTGTTCGTGGGAATGCAAACTAGTACAGCCACTATGGAGAACAGTGTGGAGATTCCTTAAAAACTGGAAATAGAACTGCCTTATGATCCAGCAATCCCACTGCTGGGCATACACACTGAGGAAACCAGAAGGGAAAGAGACACATGTACCCCAGTGTTCATCACAGCACTGTTTATAATAGCCAGGACATGGAAGCAACCTAGATGTCCATCAGCAGATGAATGGATAAGAAAGCTGTGGTACATATACACAATGGAGTATTACTCAGCCATTAAAAAGAATACATTTGACACCGTTCTAATGAGGTGGATGAAACTGAAGCCTATTATACAGAGTGAAGTAAGCCAGAAAGAAAAACACCAATACAGTATACTAATGCATATATATGGAATTTAGAAAGATGGTAACAATAACCCTGTGCATGAGACAGCAAAAGAGACACTGATATATAGAACAGTCTTATAGACTCTGTTGGAGAGGGAGAGGGTGGGAAGATTTGGGAGAATGGCATTGAAACATGTATAATATCATGTATGAAACGAGATGCCAGTCCAGGTTCGATGCACAATACTAGATGCTTGGGGCTGGTGCACTGGGATGACCCAGAAGGATGGTATGGGGAGGGAGGAGGGAGGAGGGTTCAGGATGGGGAACACATGTATACCTGTGGCGAATTCATTTCGATATTTGGCAAAACTAATAAAATTTTGTAAAGTTTAAAAATAAAATAAAATTTTTAAGAAAAAGAAAAAAAAAGCTGAAAGAAATGGCAAAAATATACTGAGCAAATATTACCTGAAATAAACCTGTTGTAGCAAGACTGTATGTGTCTGTGTATGTGTGTATGCTCAGTCATGTCTGACCCTTTGCAAAGCCATGGACTGTAGTCCATGATGCTCCTCTGTCTATGGGATTCTCCAGGCAAGAATACTGGAGTGGGTTGCTATTTCCTCCTCCAGGGGATCTTCCCAACTCAGGGATCGAACCTGTGTCTCTTGCATTGGCAGGCAGATTCTTTACCAAATGCACCATCTGGGATATACAACACAAAATAAAATTCAGAGTGAAATATAATAATAGAAGAGCCCCAAATGTTGTTGGAGGTGCAAGGTGGACAGTCCTTCTGGGGAAGGCTGGGAAGGTGTTAGTAGAGAGGGTGTGGGATAGGTTCCAGGTAAAGGCCAGATGGTGATAGTAAGTCAGTGAGTCAGGGCTGATAATGACGGACAGGTTTGTGCAGGAAATTTATGCCCAGACCTAACCCTCCTCAGCCAAACTGTGGGTCCTGATGCTTCAAGCAGCAAATCTACAGTCATTTGATGGTCAAGTGACGTGGTGCCCTGACTAGCACAGACCCTGAGGTCTATAAAAATAGTTCTTAATGATAAAAAGGAAAACCCTGCCAGGGAACATATCACAACCATGAACTTACATTTAACTTAAAACATAATGAAAAATTCATCTTATCCTACAGAGAAATTTGCAAATCCACGATTACACTGGAGATCTTAAAAATGCCTCACTCAAAAATTACACATCAAGAAAAAAGAAAAATGTACACCTATAGAGAAATTGAACAATTAATAAGCTGTTCCAACAGTCCTTCAGAGAAGGCAATGGCACCCCACTCCAATACTCTTGCCTGGAAAATCCCATGGATGGAGGAGCCTGGAAGGCTGCAGTCCATGGGATCACTGAGGGTCGAACATGACGGAGCGACTTCACTTTCACTTTTCACTTTCATGCATTGGAGAAGGAAATGGCAACCCACTCCAGTGTTCTTGCCTGGAGAATCCCAGGGATGGGGAAGCCTGGTGGGCTGCCGTCTATGGGGTCACACAGAATCGGACACGACTGAAGTGACTTAGCAATAGCAACAGTCCTTACAAATCTCGGAATCAACAAAGAGAGGTTACATGATTTTTTTAAGCACAGGTGGAGCTAATATGAAAACTGAACTCTCACAAACAACCAATGAGGTAAATTTTATTAAAGTCTCATTTGATAAACAAGAAATCTGAGACACAGAGGTTAAGTAACTTGTTCATGGTCACACAACTGAGATACAAGCAGAGCTGGCATGTGAATCCAGACATTTTTTATTTCAGAGTTCAACTTTTAACCATAATGTTGAGTAATTGAGGCAAAACCAAAGAATTAATAACATAGAAAACAGAAATGTTAGAGGCATTCAAGAAATTAAAAACTGAACTGCCTATAAGAGCAATCTGAAATTTTTAAAAATGAATAAGGCACATACCAATCATGGATAAAAAAGAAGACATAATTACCAATATAGTAGAAATTGTAAAATACATAAGAGAATACTGTCATCAACCTTATGCCAGGAAGTGTTACAACAAAGACAAAATGGGCAATTTTCTGAAAAGATTTCAATTCCTAAAACTGATTCAAAAAGTTTAAAACTAATTAAACATTGCAATTAAAGAGATTGATTCTGTAGTTAAATTGCATTATTTCTCCCCCAGTAAGACACCATACTCACTGGTTTTTATAGTTAATATTCTTTTCAGAAAACTTTTAGGAAACTATTGTTCATATTCTATGCCATACTTACGTACAATAGAAAAGGATATGAGCTTTATTAAAAAGACCCAAAGTGAACTTAAATACAGATGGGGGGATGAGTGCTATATTATTCTTTATACTTTTTTTCTGTACTTTAAATATTTCATATTAAAAAGGGGTTCTGGGGGACTTCCCTGGGGGTCCAGCAGTTAAGTTTCTGTGCTTCCAATGCAGGGGCCACGGGTTTGATCCTCGGTCAGGGAACTAAGATCCCACATGCTGCACTACATGGCCAAAAAGGAAATAAATAAATAAATTTATTCAAAATTTAATTAATAATCACTGAATCAATATCTTTTAAGTAATTTTTTTCAAGTTTCTGTTTCCCAGGGAATGGCTCCAATACTTCAGACCTACATCTAAACAAACTTTTTCAGCTTGAACCTAACTTTCTTTTTCAGCCTGAAGAAAAAAGAATAGCTGTTTTTCTTCAGTTAGTTTCTGAGTCTATGACCTTTTGAACATGCTACCACTTGAGTTTCCAAAATAATTTTATGAAATTCCTACCCCAAGAACCTTCAAAGCCCTGCCATTTTTCAGTCACCAGTCCTGCCTCTATGGGGAATTTAAAAATAACTCACTCTAATTCTTTCCTTAAAGGTATATTCTTGTTAAACTTCGTGACCTAAAGAGGAAACCATCTTGGGGAAGAATTAACCCATATTAAAGCATGGGCTTGGAAAGAGTCTAAAAGCACAGGCTTGAAACTCCATGATTAGACTGCTTAATTTCAGCATAAGTTACAATAGGCAGATTACCTCAGAGCAAAAATTGTCACATGCTGTTTCATGAGGTTACTAGAGAAATCTGGAAAGGTCACAACACAAGTTTCCAATTTCTTCATTGACCCCACAGGAAAATCTACATTCCAAGAAATACATTAGAGAGTTAACAAAAGTTAAGTTTAGATGTGGTGAGTAATATTATAGTTTTTATTACAGCCATGCAATAGGAAAGAATTTAAGATTAAAGTTCAGGGTAAAAATATTTTAATTTGTGGATTATAATGGCTTGCTTACTATCTGTGATTCAGCTGAGGCCATTCTAAGGAAGAACTGAAAACTCTCGTAGAAAAAGACTTTATGAATTTGGAGATAAGTGATTTCAATTACTACTCAGATTCTTACTCCTAATCCTGATATTAAATTATTGCATATTATCCTTTAGCGAGTTCCCCAGTCCAATTGATATGGAATAATAATAATAATCAGTTTTCACTACTAAAAACACAAAATGCATGAGGATTATATTAAAAATTTATCAGAGTGTTATTTAAAATTCACTATTTAAATGAAATATGATGTGCATGGTTTTTGGAAAGATGAGATCAGATGTCTTTTGAAGAGTAAAGTCACTTTAATTTATCTGTTTTTATGTAGAGGGACATTGTTTCTTCAGGGGCAACTTAGTTGTCCTTTTCTATGTCATTGTTGTTTAGTCGCTAAGTCATGTCCAACTCTTTTGTGACCCCATGGATTGTAGCCCACCAGGGTCCTCTGTCCATGAGATTTCCCAGGCAAGAATACTGGAGTGGGTTGCCATTGCCCAGAGATTGAACTTGTGTCTTCCACATTAGCAGGTGAATTCTTTATCACTGAGCCACCTGGAAAGACCATTGTTTTCTATATAAACCCCTATTGTCTATGAAGCTAGCAATACTGATGCTGTGCATGTTTAAGGTCACACTGACCTGTAGTATGTCATATACTGTAAAATAAGTTACACTGGAATTCTACTACTGATCCTCTAGGGTGGGCAATATGTATACATTTTTCCATGTTGATTTGTGTTGATTTTTTTTAGTGTATTTTTAACAAAATGAACTGTCTTTGTGAAGACCGATCATTTTCTCAATCTGAGCATCTTGAATTGTCTACATTCTTTTTATTGTCTGCTGTTTTACTTTCTTCTCCATGAATGATACTCAAAAACATTGTACCAGAATTTCCTTGAGGTTTATTCATTGATTTTCTTGTCATTGTTGTATTGCTAGAGTGCATTGTTATTGTTGCTTCTTTCAGTGTTTACATGGATGATATGCTTATTGAAGGATATGCTTATTCAACACCAAAACCCTGGAGATTTTCTATTTATTCACTTGATACATCAATTGCACTCATCTCACACACTAGTCAAGTAATGCTCAAAATTCTCCAAGCCAGGCTTCAACAATACATGAACTGTGAAATTCCAGATGTTCAAGCTGGTTTTAGAAAAGACAGAGGAACCAGAGATCAAATTGCCAACATCCGCTGGATCATCAAAAAAGTAAAAAAGTTCCAGAAAAACATCTATTTCTGCTTTATTGACTATGCCAAAGCCTTTGACTGTGTGGATCACAATAAACTGTGGAAAATTCTAAAAGAGATGGGAATACCAGACCACCTGACCTGCCTCTTGAGAAACCTATATGCAGGTCAGGAAGCAACAGTTAGAACTGGACGTGGAACAACAGACTGGTTCCAAATAGGAAAAGGAGTACGTCAAGGCTATATATTGTCACTCTGCTTATTGAACTTATATGCAGAGTACATCATGAGAAATGTTGGGCTGAATGAAGCACAAGCTGGAATTAAGATTGCTGGGAGAAATATCAATAACCTCCGATATGCAGATGACACCACCCTTATGGCAGAAAGTGAAGAAGAACTAAAGAGGCTCTTGATGAAAGTGAAAGAGGAGAGTGAAAAAGTTGGCTTAAAGCTCAACATTCAGAAAACGAAGATTATGGCATCTGGTCCTATCACGTCATGGGAAATAGATGGGGAAACAGTGGAAACAGTGGCAGACTTTATTTTTGGGGGCTCCAAAATCACTGCAGATGGTGATTGCAGCCATGAAATTAAAAGACGCTTACTCCTTGGAAGGAAAGTTATGACCAGCCTAGATAGCATATTAGAAAGCAGAGACATTACTTTGTCAACAAAGGTCCATCCAGTCAAGCCTATGGTTTTTCCAGTAGTCATGTATGGATGTAAAAGTTGGACTCTAAAGAAAGCTGAGAACCAAAGAATTGATGCTTTTGAACTGTGGTGTCGGAGAAGACTCTTGAGAGTCCCTTGGACTGAAAGGAGATCCAACCAGTCCATCCTAAAGGAGATCAGTCCTGGGTGTTCATTGGAAGGACTGATGCTGAAGCTGAAACTCCAATACTTTGGCCATCTGATGTGGAGAGCTGACTCATCGGAAAAAAACCCTGATGCTGGGAAAGATTGAGGGTAGGAGGAAAAGGGGACGACAGAGGATGAGATGGTTGGATGGCATCACCGACTCAATGGATATGAGTTTGGGTAAACTCTGGGAGTTGGTGATGGACAGGGAGGCCTGGCGTGCTGTGGTTCATGGGGTTGCAAAGAGTCGGACACAACTGAGCAACTGAACTGAACTGATACATCAATAAATATTTGTTTCACATCTATCCACTGTGCAATAGGTTCTGGAAATGAAAAGCCTAAATTAGACACTTGAGGCATTCAGTGTCTTCCTCAGTCTCTTTCCCCTTTCCTACCCCCCCACCCCCGCACCTTCACCTGGCTAATTCATACCCACCCTTCAGGTTAAGTTATTCAGAAGAGGAGTAGGATAATGACTACAAACAGAACATTAATTTGGTTCAAGAACAACACTGGCAACCTTAACAAGAGTGTTTTCAATGGGATGGAGGGCATGGAGGGGTCAAATACAGACTACAGGTGACACAAGTGAGGAGTTAGAGCCAACGAGGACAGACTCTTTATTTTAAAACACAAGTAGCAAAAAAGGAGGAAACAGATACTGTAGTAACGCATGGGGAAGAGATTGTTCATAAAAAAAGTTTGGTTTTGGTTAGGAAGAAATTTGAGTATGATTTTAAACTTAGAAACAAAGAGCAAATCATTGGGAGAAATTGACAATACAGAAAAAAATGAAGATAATTTATGTGGTGAGCTCCAGAGTAGTGATATGATGTTTTACGGGTGTTGATCTTGGTCTTGGGAGGGAAAGACATCTCTCCCCCAGGAATATTAGGGAAAGAAGTAATATGACGACAGTTAGAATCTGAAACTGAGAGTAGTGAAGTGAAAAATATGAGAAAAGCCTCTCATCTCTGTTGGGAAAAATGGAATATAAATCATGTGCTAAGAAGAAGATAGATAACGAAGAAGCAAACAGTTTGAGAATGATGAATGTTTGGAAATGTTTTTATGAGGAATGCATGCTGTGTGCTCCCTTTTGTCCCTCAATCCATTCTACCTGCTTCTGTACCTGCTTTGTGCCCTGAGATGCCATGGGTTATACTAACCAGTTTCCTAACTCTCTAACTTCTGGTTGGTTTCAACCAATGAGAGCAAAGAGAGTTGGGAATATTTATCCTACCAGGTCTTTTTCTGCCTGGCCATGAGCTGCCAGTGGCAAGAGTTCCTCTCCCAAGGAACACAGCTGATGTTAGGAGGCCTTCCCTTATAGCTACTAGTCTTGGTAGCTTCCTCTTCCTTTTAGGCTTCGGAGAGTAATGGCTTTTCCTCTGTTGCTGACCCCAGGACATTTTGCCATCCTGTTTTCCCATAACCTGGCTTACACCTGAACAAATAGCCTTCCTATTGAACTTTCCTCACACTTGAGTGTGCCAGTTGTTTCTTCTCTGGGATCCTGACTGACACAGAATGCAAGAGGAAGTTGAGTGGAGACAAGTAAAAGCATTGTCTTAAGCACCTTGCCTAAGTTTGTCGTGCTCATTTTCTCTGGGTGATCTTGCTATCCATGAGAAGATGCAGATAAAGAGGATGGTGGGATTCATGGAAGCTTGTAGGTGGAAGAATACATGTGGCAAAAGAAAAGAGAGAGGAATAGAGGGTACTGGTGAATGGGTCATTGAAATTACTGGCTTAGACCTAAGAGCTATGCTTTCCATGTGCATTTTGAGTGAGAGAAACACTTTTCTACTGGTTTCTTAAGTCTTTATGGCTGAATTATGATCTCGCTTGAATTTGCCTGTATATTCAGTGAAGCTTCAGAAAACAGAAACATACACACACACACACACACATATGCACAAACACACTGTAGGTCACTCTAGATCTGAAAGTGTTATTGGACTGTCCTAGACTGAATTGTGTACCCCTGAATTCATATGCTGAAGCCCTAACAACCAATGTGATTATATTTGGAGACAGAACCTTTAAGGAGGTAATGATGGTTAAATGGGGCTTCCCAGGTTGGCTAGTGGTAAAGAACCTGCCTGCCAATCCAGAAGATACAAGAGACACGGGTTCAGTCCCTGGGTCAGGAAGACCCCCTGAAGGAAGGCACAGCAACTCACTATTCTTGCCTGGAGAATCCCCACGGACAGAGGAGTCCGGCAGGCTAAAGTTCATAGGGTCACAAAGAGTCAGCCACTTGACTAAAGCAACTTAGAAGCACGCACGAGTTAGATTAAATGAAATCATTAAGGTAGGGCTTTAATCCAATAGGATCGGTGTTCTTACCAGAAGAGAAAGAGACACTGGGGATACATGCAAAGAGACAGATCACATGAGGTTACAGCAAGAAGGCAGCTGTCTGCAAGCTAAGAGGAGAGTCCTCATCAGAAACTAGCTCTGTTGACACCTTGAGCTTGGACTTCCAGCCTCCAGAACTAAAAGAACTTAGAGAATATAAATTTCTGTTAAGTAACCCAGCCTGTGATACTCTGCTATGGCAGCCCAAGCAGTCTGATATATGGACCACCTAAATTTTTGCATATCAAAGGGAACCATACTTCATTGGTCATGGAATCCAGTGAGGCAAAATACTCCATTCTGCCCACTTGCACTGGCCTCTCATCTCCTCTTTATTGACTATGATTTACTCTCCAAGCCCAGTTCCAATTTCACCGCTGGGCAACCTCCCAATTCCCTGGTGGCTCAGATGGTAAAGCATCTGCCTACAATGCAGAAGACCCAGGTTCAATCCCTGGGTCAGGAAGATCCTCTGGAGAAGGAAATGGCAGTGTTCTTGCCTGGTAAATCTCGTGGATGGAGGAGCCTGGTAGGCTACATTCCATGGGGTTGCAAAGAGTTGGACACGCCTGAGCAACTTCACTTCACTTTATCTTCCCTCTTCCCTAAAGGAATTCACTCTTTAGGAATTCAACCTCTCTGTTCTATAATCCCATGTTTTTATTATTACCTCTCCTAGGGCCAACACATTAGAATTTTGAACTCACCCCAGCTCTTATCAATGCTGAGTATACAGCAAGCACTTAATAAATGTTTGTTGATTGATGGGTTACTTATCCTCAAAAATTAGATAAAAGCTATTTAGTTTAATTTGCTTCTATACTTACAACATATTCTGAGAACAGATGAAAATTCAGGGCAAACAGTTGATTATCATAACACAGATGTGACTTTCCAGCCTTTACTATACCCTCCACAATATTCACTCAAGACCATCTCCAGCCCTGGAATGGCCGCAGAGTAGAGGTGAAAAGTTGTCGACCCCACAACTACTCTTACTAAAGCTGCCAGAACAACCACCATCTTAGAATTCTGAAGGTGGAGTGGCCTTTGAATAACTTTGGCAAATCAAACTTACCAACCCTTAGATCCCTTGCAATTCCATCCATTTAGACATTGTCTAAGACAATGGGACCACAGCAAGCTGTGTTCAGGTCTAAAAATGTGTCCGAATGGCAGCTTTTATAATTGAAAGCAATAGCTGCTTCTCCAAAATGAACTTGTGATGCTTAACAGGCTTTCCACGGCAAACACTATTAAAACAATTCCCTTGAACCTTGCATTTTACTGTTAAAACCACTGGTAGAGTTAACTTTCCCTTTTTCTTGAAGACTATATCACCTTTAAAACAAGCTCATCATCCACTAATCCATTTCCAAACCCAGTTTGGGAATCTGGGTTAAGCACAGTATAACAGAGTGAGACTGTGGCTTGATGGAGTGAGAGATCCTTCTTTATCTTAATTGGCAGAGTCCTCACAAGGGAAGACAGAGCACCGGTTCTAACTCTAATTTGTCTTCCTCACATGAATAATTCATGCTGCTTCTACACCACCAGCCACTACAACAGTAGGGGATGGTCTCTACAAGTGGATCACTGGCTGAAAAAAATGTCCCTCTCTGCCCAGCAGGAAGCTTTGGCATCTGTGTAAGTGAGAATTCTTCCTCAAGGTCAGGTTGATGGCCACTGAATGTTAAATTAGGGCATTGGGAATTTGATATTAGGAATTCCCAACTTATTGTATTTAACTAAGGCTGGCATGCCTCAATATTTAACCTTTAAAGAAATGCAAGCAGCTTTCTAAAAATAGAAGAATATGTCAGGTGAACAGTTTGAGGATATGTATATTTGAAGGTTTTACAGTCCTGCATATATCTGAAAATTGAATAGATAGAGTGATTTTTTTGTTTTAAAACACCTAATGCTTTGTTAGAGGCAATGTGAATGAATGAATGAACAAATTAACAGATTTATAAATGGGGCTCTGTACAGATGTAGCTACACCAAAGCCCAACTGGTAAGTTTGCATTCAGTTGGCTTGTTTGTTTGGTGAGATTGTTGCCAAAGCAGAGGGTCTGACAGTTTCAACTAAAGGGATAAACTGATATAAAGATATGGGTATCTCCACCAGCTCTCTTCTTCTAGGTTTTGAAAAAAGTCTGAAGAGCAAGTCATTTAGTTTCAGCATTTGGAGCATATGTTTTCTGACAGTTGATCCACTACACACCTGAGTTGTTTTCAACATCTTCTTCCTGAATATGGGCAAGCATCATACAGACTGTGTCTGCCATTAAACAAAGACTGGGGACTGGGAAATCAAAGAATCCAGTGTGACTGAGGGAAGTTAAGGCAGAAGAGGCTTGTAGGAGTGTTTTTAGGGCAGGACAGAGGCATGGGGTGCCCCTGGGAACCAGGCAAAATCCAGGCCACTGCACGCTACGAGAGAACTCAGGGAGGCTGCAGAAGGGGAAGCTAAGACAGGCCAGAAAGGAAGTATTTGTAGTAGATGACCTTATGAGATTTTAGGCTTTAGAAAGACAGAGAAAAAAGTGGTAAAGGAGGAACCTTAGTGGGTTTTATTGAAGTTGAAAATAATAGTTTGGTAGTTTGAGGTTTAAAAAAAAAAAAAGAAAAACCAGAAACAAATGTAGGTGCACACCTATGTACACACACTCACACTCACACATGCCGTGTTGTACACCCATACAAAGTGAAATGCACTTTCCTCTCTTCTCTTCAAGCAAAGAAAACATCTGTGAGTAACGGTAACTCTCCTCACCTCACCCACCCAAAAAAGGAGGTGACCATGTGTGTGGTTAAGATGGAGGAGCAGGGCCACCAGAAAGGCGGATGCCCTACACCCCACCTGTCAGAGCCCAGGGGACCAGGGACAGGACACCAGAACCTCTACTATGGCTGCTGCAGAAAATTCAAAACTACAGATCGTGGGAGCAAGCAGAAACCCAGGTGACATCAGGCTGCAAATCCCACTCAGACAGTTTGAGTCCTGAAACCTCAACGTTGTCTAGAACGTCATCTGGTTCTCCAGCCTGTGTGGTTCAGGCAAACACAGGAAAACCACACATGTACAGAAGAAGGCAAAGCTCTTCAAGTGGCAATTCAAGTTCCCTTCAAGAGGGAACAGAAAGAGGGGGAGGAGAGAGAATTATAGTTCAGATATGAAAATGGAAAGTAACTGAAATAGCGGAGAGAACTAAGACCCAGAAATGATGCCACTGGCAAACACAACCCACTCCAGTGTTCTTGCCTGGGAAATCCCATGGACAAAGAAGCCTGGTGGACTACAGCCCACGGAGCCACAAGAGTCGGACATAGCTTAGCGACTAAACCACCAACCACCAAAGGGTAGCTATGTCTAGTAATTATCATTATTCCCCAGGCTCCACATTGACCAGGAACTTATCCAAATTAGTTTAGTTTCTCCAAACTAATTAGGAACCACATTCTCCTGAGTTGATCTGCTAAGGTGTAGAACTGGAAGCAATTCTCATTTTCTGTAAATACGTGGGCCTTTTTATCCAGAGAATACAGACTCTCACGGTATGAATAAAGTCAAAAGAATGTAAACACTGTCTCTAATTCTCCCTAGTGAGGGGGACAAAGTAGAAAGTCCTTATCCAAAGAGAGTAGGGGGAAGGTTGCACTTCTCACTGTTTTAAGCAGAAGATTTCAAGATAAGAAGGTGGAGTTGTTCCACACAGGGCTGAAATGTACAGTCATGCAGTTTGTGAAGTGCACGAAGGTCCCCTGGCTGAACGGGTGAGTGAGAGATGAAATCCAGTCTTGGCAGGACCACAACTACTCAGATGAAGAGGTGTCTCTTCCACTACTGAAAGGTAGTATATGCTTGCCTCTCTACATACCTGTGAAGCTGGGGTGACCCAGAGTCTATGACTTTTCCTAATTCTCAAAAATGTACCACATAACCCAGTGGTGGTCCTGCTTTCCACAGGTCAAGTGGCCCAAGAAACCAGAGTTGCTCCAGAGTTGAGATGCAAGGAACAGTCCTCTATCGGCGGTCTTCAGAAAGTGTAGTTGTAGCCACCAGGACAGCCTTGTTGTATGACCTGTTGCCTCAGGCCTCCAGAGAGAAACTGACTCTTTCTGTTTATCATGTGAATTCAGTTTGACCTAGATTCATTTGGAGCAGGTTAGGCATTCAGGAGCTAAAGCTGCCCACCCACAAGTGGCTCACTAATTTTTTTTAAGATAATACTTAAAATTCAAACAAAATTATCCATTTGCCTCAGCCAGCACTGCATTAAGGTCTGTATGTTCCAGCTAGTTTAGAGGATAAGCTGGTAACCATGGGGGAGAAAGGTCTATAACAAAGCAGCACTTATCTGGGGAGTCCAGGCCTCCAAAAGAGATTATTCTATGTACCCCACCCCTATACCTCCTTATCCTTACCGCCCTAAGTAGCTTTAAGTCCTGTTCTCCTATTTGGGTGTCCATCCTAAAAAAAATAGGCTATCATACTTGTTAAGATACGTTGAACCTTTTATTTAGCTGCCTCGTATTTAAGCTTTTTCTTACATCAAAGGGGCTTAATATCTCCTGTTCAATATTTCCCAAAAGAATAAAATTAGGTAACTATATGACAATGTTTTGTCACCCACAGATGAAGAATCACTTC
Organism: Bos javanicus; assembly: GCF_032452875.1. Lineage (NCBI taxonomy): Eukaryota > Metazoa > Chordata > Mammalia > Artiodactyla > Bovidae > Bos > Bos javanicus. Next base: position 53,457,229 of record NC_083870.1, read on the forward strand.
TTGCTTCCTAATCACTCCGTGCTTCCTTTGTACAACTGTTTTCTTCAAACATTTCCTGTGAATCAAATTCAGATTTAAAAGTCCTGGGGATGCTCACAACTTAAGGAAATCTCATGGTGAAGAATTTTGTCAAAGGCAGACCTAAAAAGAATCACTCATGACTTTTCTGAGCCTCCACATTGGGTTAACTTAGATGATGATGTCAAACATCATGAAACCAATCTTGTTTCATTTAATAGTTTATGGGTTTTCAAGCCACTTTCACACACCTGTCATGTGATGCCCATAACCATGACCAGGAGTTCGTGGTCAGACACGATTGTCCTCAGTTGCCAAGAGAAGAAGCTGAGGCACAGGGAGTTAATGATATACAGTTAATGGACCTGTGTTGAAGATTTGGATGGTGTCAAAGCTCTTTCCCTAACCTGTGCAAAACAGCTCGAGGACAAAAAAGCAGGAATCATCTGTGTTCTGCAGACATGGAAATAATTTTCTGTAAGCATTCATGCCCTCAAACCCTTAAAATTCAAAAGTCAAAATCTCCAAAACATAAAATTCTAAATGAATAGAGGAGACTGCTGACATCTTCAAGGCTGAAAGGCAACAAATGCAGTATCACCATGATAAAAAATGATTAAGTGCTAATCATACCAGCTGAGATATCATCAAATTTTGCATTAGCAGCATAGCAGAGTTATTAAATACATTATGTTAAAAGTGCATCCTGCCAGAATCTTTGCATTTTTCCACCAAAAATAAAAAGGACCTTAAATCAACGTTAAAAGGATAGAAAGTAAAAAGATAAAATGATGTCATTTATACACAGAGTTGGGGAAGTGGCCTCAATGAACAGGCAGTTGAGGCCTGCAGTTTCCAAATGTCAATTTGGAGAATGTATTAGGCAGAGGTGGGGCGGCGGCCAAGAGGAGCAACCCCATATCCAAGGAGCAGCGGCTGCATGGGTGCAGGAGGGCTGAGAGGAGCTACTCCACATTCAAGGTCAGCAGGGGTGGCGGTGAGGAGATACCCCTTGTCCAAGGTAAGAGAAACCCAAGTAAGATGGTAGGTGTTGCAAGAGGGCATCAGAGGGCAGACACATTGAAACCATACTCACAGAAAACTAGTCAATCTGATCACACGGACCACAGCCTTGTCTAACTCAATGAAACTAAGCCATGCCATGTGTGGCCACCCTAGACGGACGGGTCATGGTGGAGAGGTCTGATAGAATGTAGTCCACTGGAGGAGAGACTGGCAAACCATCTCAATATTCTTGCTTTGAGAACCCCATGAACAGTATGAAAAGACAAAATGATAGGATACTTAAAGGGGAACTCCCCGGGTTGGAGGTGCCCAATATGCTACTGGAGATCAGTGGAGAAATAACTCCACAAAGAATGAAGGGATGGAGCCAAAGCAAAAACAATACCCAGCTGTGGATGTGACTGGTGATAGAAGCAAGGTCCAATGCTGTAAAGAGCAATATTGCATACAAACTTGGAATGTCAGGTCCATGAATCAAGGCAAATTGGAAGTGGTCAAACAGGAGATGGCAAGAGTGAAGGTCGACATTCTAGGAATCAGTGAACTAAAACGGACTGGAATGGGTGAATTTAACTCAGATGACCATTATATCTACTACTGTGGGCAGGAATCCCTTAGAAGAAATGGGGTAGCCATCATGGTGAACAAAAGAGAACGAAATGCAGTACTTGGATGCAATCTCAAAAATGACAGAATATTCTCTGTTCGTTTCCAAGGCAAACCATTCAATATCACAGTAATCCAAGTCTATGCCCCAACCAGTAATGCTGAAGAAGTTGAAGTTGAGTGGTTCTATCAAGACCTCCAAGACCTTTTAGAACTAACACCCAAAAAAGGTGTCCTTTCCATTATAAGGGACTGGAATCCAAAAGTAGGAAGTCAAGAAACACCTGGAGTAACAGGCAAATTTGGCCTAGGAGTACGGAATGAAGCAGGGCAAAGGCTAATAGAGTTTTGCCAAGAGAACACACTGGTCATAGCAAACACTCTCTTCCAACAATACAAGAGAAGAGTCTACATATGGACATCACCAGATGGTCAACACCGAAATCAGATTGATTATATTCTTTGCAGCCAAAGATGGAGAAGCTCTATACAGTCAGCAAAAACAAGATTGGGAGCTGACTCCCAGTCATGAACTCCCAGATCATGAACTCCTTATTGCCAAATTCAGACTTAAATTGAAGAAAGTGGGGAAAACCATTACAGCATTCTGGTATGACATAAATCAAATCCCTTATGATTATACAGTGGAAGTGAGAAATAGATTTAAGGGACTAGATCTGATAGACAGAGTGCCTGATGAACTATGGACGGAGGTTTGTGACATTGTACAGGAGACAGGGATCAAGACCATCCCCATGGAAAGAAAATGCAAAAAAGCAAAATGGCTGTCTGAGGAGGCCTTACAAATAGCTGTGAAAAGAAGAGAAGTGAAAAGCAGAGGAGAAAAGGAAAGATATAAGCATCTGAATGCAGAGTTCCAAAGAATAGCAAGGAGAGATAAGAAAGCCTTCCTCAGCGATCAATGCAAAGAAATAGAGGAAAATAACAGAATGGGAAAGACTAGAGATCTCTTCAAGAAAATTAGAGATACCAAGGGAACATTTCATGTAAAGATGGGCTCGATAAAGGACAGAAATGGGATGGACCTAACAGAAGCAGAAGATATTAAGAAGAGGTGGCAAGAATACACAGAAGAACTGTACAAATAAGATCTTCATGACCCAGATAATTACGATGGTGTGATCACTCACCTAGGGCCAGATATCCTGGAATGTGAAGTCAAGTGGGCCTTAAAAAACATCACTACGAACAAAGCTAGTGGAGATGGTAGAATTCCAGTTGAGCTCTTTCAAATCCTGAAAGATGATGCTGTGAAAGTGCTGCACTCAATATACCAGCAAATTTGGAAAACTCAGCAGTGGCCACAGGACTGGAAAAGGGCAGTTTTCATTCCAATCCCAAAGAAAGGCAATGCCAAAGAAGGCTCAAACTACCACACAATTGCACTCATCTCACACGCTAGTAAAGTAATGCTCAAAATTCTCCAAGCCAGGCTTCAGCAGTACATGAACCGTGAACTTCCAAATGTTCAAGCTGCTTTTAGAAAAGGCAGAGGAACCAGAGATCAAATTGCCAACATTTGTTGGATCATAGAACAAGAGAATTCCTGAAAAACATCTGTTTCATTGACTATGGCAAAGACTTTGACTGTGTGGATCACAAGAAACTGTGGAAAATTCTGAAAGGGATGGGAATACCAGACCACCGGACCTGCCTCTTGAGAAACCTATATGCAGGTCAGGAAGCAACAGTTAGAACTGGACATGAAACAACACACTGGTTCCAAATAGGAAAAGGAGTACGTCAAGGCTGTATATTGTCACCCTGCTTATTGAATTTATATGCAGAGTACATCATGAGAAATGCTGGGCTGGATGAAGCACAAGCTGGAATTGAGATTGCTGGGAGAAATATCAATAACCTCTGATATGCAGATGATTCCACCTTTATGGCAGAAAGTGAAGAGGAACTAAAAAGCCTCTTGATGAAAGTGAAAGTGGAGAGTGAAAAAGTTGGCTTAAAGCTCAACATTCAGAAAACTAAGATCATGGCATCTGGTCCCATCACTTCATGGGAAATAGATGGGGAAACAGTGGAAACAGTGTCAGACTTTATTTTTGGGGGCTCCAAAATCACTGCAAATGGTGATTTCAGCCATGAAATTGAAAGACACTTGCTCTATGGAAGGAAAGTTATGACCAACCTAGATAGCATATTCAAAAGCAGAGATATTACTTTGCCAACAAAGGTCTGTCTAGTCAAGGCTATGGTTTTACCAGTAGTCATGTATGGATGTGAGAGTTGGACTGTGAAGAAAGCTGAGCGCCGAAGAATTGATGCTTTTGAACTGTGGTGTTGGAGAAGACTCTTGAGAGTCCCTTGGACTGCAAGGAGATCCAACCAGTCCATTCTAAAGGAGATCAGCCCTGGGTGTTGGTTGGAAGGACTGATGCTGAAGCTGAAACTCCAATACTTTGGCCACCTCATGCGACGAGTTGACTCATTGGAAAAGACCCTGATGCTGGGAGGGACTGGGGGCATGAGGAGAAGGGGACGACAGAGGATGAGATGGCTGGATGGCATCACTGACTCAATGGATATGAGTTTGGGTAAACTCTGGGAGTTGGTGATAGACAGGGAGGCCTGGTGTGCTGTGATTCATGAAGTTGCAAAGAGTCGGACACGACTGAGCAACTGAACTGAACTGAACTGAACTGAGCCTTTGTGCTAATGAGATTTTAGATAAAACTCTGATGTAAATACAACATTATCTCCCTCCACCAATCCCTCCCAAAATATCTAGAAGGGCATGCAGTGGCAGAAAATTGTCCATTGCCAGGAGAAAAATATCCTACTGTGAGTTTATCCAAGCTCTTCTGAAAGATGAAAGATGGCCAGAGCATTTCCTTATTGATCAGATGGGGCCAATTTTAACTTTGTGTAAGTCAGCCTAGGATGCATGTCCAAGAACCTCTTCATCCTCTGATTCCCCCATCTTCTCTTCTTTTCCTTTATTTTTGCTTTTGAACTTTTTACTTTGTGCTGGGGTATAGTCAAAAACAATGTTGTGATAGTTTCAGGTGGACCATGAAGGGACTCAGCTATACATATTCATGTATCTGTTTTCCCCCAAACACCCTAATCATCCAAGTTGCCACATAACATTGAGCAGAGTTCCGTGTGCTATATTCTCTCCTTTTCTGATCTCCCACCTTCCTCCAGTGTCCCAGTGTATCCGTCATTTTCACCCCTTCATTTGGACCACAAAGATCAGGATCCCTGCCCATTTTAGGGATGGAGAATCTATAAGGAATCCTTTTATCAGTAATTCCTTTAAGTTTTCTGTACGCATTATCTGTGGTCTTTCAGCTTCTTCTATGTAGAATGACTACAAGATGAACAAGATTTCCTGTTGGCAGTATAGGTTGTTTCTTATAGCCATCTATACTGGCTGACAGCAGATCATGCATTGTAAAGCTAAAAGTTTTCTTTCCTACCAAGAGTAAAGAAAAGTGGCAGAATAAAGGATGTGTGGAGAATAAGAAAAACCCATCCTGTCAAATATACCTAAAGACAAGTGTATGCTTGCATAATAACTTTTTTTGCACCATTTAATTCAAATTTTCTACCTCCACCATTCCTTCATTATAGTTTCTCCCAATGGAAGATATGTTTGAAATCCATACACCTTATCATTGTTTTTTTTATATAAATTACAGTTAAGTCATTTTTTTCAGTTGCTAAATGTTGCTAATAAAGGCCGCATCAACACCCACTTCATGCTTATTTGATAAATTCCAATAGATGATATAAACAACTGTGAGGCCAGGAGCGATCAGGGCCTTGATGCAGTCTGTGACTGAGCAGCTTTGTGGTTGGAATGTTCCTAGCTTCCAGCAACAACACAAACTCACAGGACAATGTATCAGGTTCCAGACTGTGCCTGTGGACATTTATATGAAAAATGTTAGCTCAAAGGATTCTGAAAATGAACCATCCCCAAATATGACTCTCCTTAATGAAAGGGAGCATAGCCTGTGCATTTGCAGCCATTAAAGCTGCAATTCATATATGGTCTGCAAGACTGGATTCATTTATTCTTTCATTCAAATATTTGTTGATTGCTCATTATTTGTCTTTTCCTACTATTCGTGGAGATCTCAAGGCAAGAATACTGAAGTTGTTTGCCATTCCCCTCTCCAGTGGACCACATTAAGTCAGAACTGTCCTCTATGATCCATTCAAGAGGGTGGTCCTGCACGACATGGCTCATAGCTTCAAAATTGGGGAAGGAAACGTCAAGGCTGTATATTTTCACTCTGCTTATTTAACTTATATGCAGAGTATATCATGTGAAATGCTAGGCTAGATGAATCACAAGCTGGAATCAAGATTTCTGGGAGAAATATCAATAACCTCAGATATACAGATTATACCTCTCTAATGGCAGACAGCAAAGAGAAATAAAGAGCCTCTTGATGAAGGTGAAAGAGGAGAGTGAGAAAGCAGGCTTAAAACCTCAACATTCAAAAAACTAAGGTCATGGTATCCAGTCCAATCACTTCATGGCAAATAGATGGATAAAAAACAGAAAAAGTGGCAGATTTAATTTTCTCAGGCTCCAAAAGCATTGTAGATGCTGACTTCAGCCATGAAATTAAAAGATGCTTGCACCTTGAAAGAAAAGCTATGACAAACCTAGACAGCATATTAAAAAGCAGAGACATCACTTTGCCAACAAAGGTTCATATAGTCAAAGCTACAGTTTTCTCAGTAGTCAGGTATGGATGTGTGAGTTGGACCATAAAGAAGGCTGAGTGCTGAAGAATTGATGCTTTTGAACTGTGGTGCTGGAGGACAGCATAGAGATCAAACCAGTTAGTCCTAAAGGAAATCAATCCTGAATATTCATTGGAAGGACTGATGTTGAAGCTGAAGCTCCAATACTTTGAGAAGTATTGTGAAGAGCCAACTAGCTAGAAAAGACCCTGATGCGGGGGTAGATTGAGGGCAGCTGGAGAAGAGGGCAACAGAGGATGAGACGGTTGGATGGCATCATTGACTCAATGGGCATGTTTGAGCAACCCCCAGGAGATAGTGAAGGACAGGGAAGTCTGGCATGCTGCAGTCCACGGGGTCACAAAGAGTCAGACATGACTTAGCAACTGAACAACAACACCATTATTTGTCAAATGTTCAAAATTCTAGGGGTACATCTGCAAATAAAACAAGACAGACTGAATATTTGTTCTTGAGGTGTTCCTGATCTAGTAAAGAGAGAAAAATAAATAAACTAAAATAATTATAAGTACTGGTAAGATATAAGAAAGAAGCAGGAGACCAAGGTGGGGAATCAAAGGAGTGGGATACAACTGCCTTAGACAGGATGAGGAAGGAAAGATGTTCTGAACAGTGATATGTAAATTGAGCCCTGAAAGATGAAAGGATGTCATCTATGCAGCAGAGCAGGGAGAACACTTTCAGTAGAAGAAAATAGCCAATTCAAAGTCTCCTAAGAAGTTTCGGGGCTTGGTGTGTTTATGGCATTGAAAGGAATTCAGTGCAAGCAGAATGTGCTCAGAGAGGCAGGCAGGTGCAAGACTGCACAAGATGTCAAAAGCTATGATCAGGAATTTTTACTTTATTCTGGGGCAGATCAGAAGCTGTTGGAGATTGCAATAGGAGAGGGGCATGAAGTAATTTATGTTCTATATTGCATGGCTACTGTGCAGACAATGGACTGAAGGAGGAAATGAGTGGATTTGGGAGACAGGAAACTTGTAATAATCCAAACAAGAGCTAGAGAGCCTGGCACAGGAGTGTAGACATGAGATGGGGAGCAGAATACAGACTTATCGTTCATTTTTGAGGTAAAATCAAAGGGACTTGCTGGTAAGTTATATGTGGAAGCTGCAGGCATGAGAGGAATCAAGGATAATTCTAAATTTTCTGCTTGGTGGGTGGTGGTGCCATTCATTGAGATGATGACAACTGCCCCTAGTTTCTTCTGTTCCAGTGCAAAACCTGTGGTACAGCAAGGCCCTTCCCCATGTGAAGCCCTAGGGTGATTTCATTTCCCTTCTTGTAGAACTTCCTGTGAAAGAGCTTTCTTGACTCTTTTGTAGTGTCAGGGAACTAAGAAATAAACCCCTGAGTTAGCCAACACAGTCCAAAGGACACCTGAGACCTATCTCAGTCCCCACCCTGGATTTCCCAGCCTCAGCTAATATGTACAGTGACAGCACACAAGACCAACTGTAGCTTATGATACTGAAGAGAATTAAAAACAACATGACAGGATAACGTCACATTTTTTCCTGGGGATTAGGCCTTGGGTACCAAACTGTGGGCATAAGTTGCATTATTGGGTGTGTTGAGATGAATTCACACACATACACATACAGTGTCCACTAGTATCAAGTTCTTTAAAGAAAACTCAAATCAAAGATAAACAGTTGGTCGTGGGAGAGAGGAAATAATTCTTTCAGAAGGGCACTGAGAGACCAACTGAGGGTCTGCCTTCTGACAGATGGGCTTCTCCATGGCTGTGTTGTCAAACACCCTTCTGGCCAGTTAAATTCATCTGTATGGAGCCTAAACCCAACTTGAAGGCCATCAGCTTAAGGGGGATTATGGAGCTGAGGTCTCCTTGGGGGGGTGGATACCATTTTTCTATTCCACAGGATTCCAAACATCTTTCCTGCTATCTGTGTGGCTCTTAATGGGAACACAACTGACATGGAGTCATTGGCCATATGTTCTTCCTTTGCCAATTTACACCATCAGTACTTACACCATCTCATAACTGTGAAAATTTTGATTATGAGAACTATTAATGGAAATCTTGCAAACATAAGGACATTGCAAAAAGAATATCTCCACACCGAAAGGAGAAATAAAAGGAATGCAGACCTCATTCCATTGATCTGGACCCTGATCCCAGATCCCTACTTACTAATTAATAAAACCTCTCATCAAGATAAGGGAGTTTCCCCAGTGGTTCAACAGGTAAAGAATCCACCTGCAATGCAGGAGACACGGGTTCAATCCCTGCTTTGGGAAGATCCCCTGGGGAAAGAAATGGCAAACCACTCCATTATTATTGCCTGGAGAATCCCATGGACAGAAAAGCCTGGTGGGCTACAGTCCAAAGGGTCACAAAGATTTGGACAGGACTGAGTAACTGAGCAGCAGGATCAAGACAAGACTTCTAGGAGAAATGGAAGCACTGCAGTAAAGATACCTAAAAAGGGAGCCAGGCTTCGTACCCATCCATGGAAGAAATAGAAGATATTAAGTGTAGAACAATTTTACAAGGTATTCAAAAATATCAGCGTAAAGAAGTAGAATTCTTAAAGCTAAAAGTGAGAACTCAGAGGTTCAGGAGGATAAATTTATTTACTTATTAAACTCTGTAAAATAAATCAGCTATTTCTAAAGAACAAAATCAACATTAATCACAATCAAAATATTGATTCTGAATACATTTAATTCACTTAATGTTTATTAGAAACTGAAAACAACATCTATTTATGGATTAATGTCTTTTCAGCTCTGTAAATATTTATATCTATACAGTATAGAAATGTAAATAAAGAAATGCCAAGCAGTTCACTAATTATTTTCTAAAGTCTTAGGAAAGTAGCATTTTTTTACTGCCCTCCCAAGGAAGAGGAAATTATCATTTTTAAAAAACCACAAAAATATCAAAACCTACAATCAATTCTTTCCCCCAAAAAAATCCTTTTTTTTTTGAACAGCATTTTTCTGCTATTCAGAATAGCAGATATTCTGAATATTATTTTTCTGAAATATTATTTTTCTGCTATTCAGAATAGCATTTTCTGAATCTTTCTTTCCTCAGGCTAGAGATAGGACCAGTTCCTTCTTCTCCAGGCTCCAATAGTAAGACATCTTTAATTAGCAGGTCACTAATTAGGTCAATTGACCGTGTTTTCACTCCTTACCGTGTACTTGCAGGTAGGAATTTTTCCTTGCTGCCCTGCTTTTTCTGCATGAATACACACAGGATTCTGTCTTTATCAATTCCCAGACTGTACCATCGTGTGGGCTGATGATCACAGACTTGTCTGGGACACAGTATGTTCCTGCTCTCTGCAGAGTCTCATCTCTATCTCGGGAAAGTTCTCACCCTTCCATCTGTAAAAGGCTTGTAGTTTCCTCCATTCTATTCTATTCTTTATAAGCCTCTATTGCATGTATTGCATGTATGCAGGTCAGGAAGCAACAGTTAGAATACTGGCGTGCTGCGATTCATGGAGTCGAAAAGAGTCGGACACGACTGAGCGACTGAACTGAACTGAATTGCATGTATGCTAGATATTTCTGTCTTCCTTATCAATTACCTTTTCTTTAACCATTTCTATTACTTCTTTCTTTTCTTTTTCATTTTCTTTTGAGTGATTTCCTAACCATTTAACCCTATGTTTTCAATATTGTTTATTCTGCCTTTTTTGTTGTTGTTTAATGAGACTTTTATCTCTATGTTGACTTCGTTTCCCCATGAGTTCTTTCATTTTTACTGAGCTCTACTAATTTGTCTTTTAGTTTCTTCTATTGGCTTATCATCTCTTTTTCAGTCTTTGTATATTTTTTTCTGTGCTTTTGTCCCCCAGAGAGATCATGCTGCCTGTAATCTCTTTAAGATTCTTTGTCAAATTCATGGAATAATTTCTCTTTTTTTAATGTATGTTGTCTGACTTCTGCTTATCCTTTCTTTTTTTATTATTCTTATGCATACAACCTCATTTATTCCTTTATACATTCCTCTAGAGCCCATAAGCCTGAATAAAGGATCCTCTGGACTTGAAGAATGTAACATATACTTTTAGAGAAGTCTAGTTCTGCTGAGATGGAGAAGGCAATGGCACCCCACTCCAGTACTCTTGCCTGGAAAATCCCATGGACGGAGGAGCCTAGTAGGCTGCAGTCCATGGGGTCGCTAAGAGTCGGACACGACTAAGCGACTTCACTTTGACTTTTCACTTTCATGCATTGGAGAAGGAAATGGCAACCCACTCCCGTGTTCTTGCCTGGAGAATCCCAGGGACAGAGGAGCCTAGTGGGCTGCCGTCTATGGGGTCACACAGAATCGGATACGACTGAAGTGACTTAGCAGCAGCAGCAGCAGCAGCAGTTCTGCTGAGAAGGTTGCACCTTTTCACATATCTATTGGCTATCAGTATGTGTTCTTTACAAAAAATGTCTGTGCAATCTCTGCCCACTTTTTAAATCAGATTGCTTATTATTTGTTCTTGTGTGTGTTATTCATATATTTTGCATATTAAACCTCTTATCAGGCATATGGTTTACAAATATTTTCTCTCTTTCAGTAGGCAGCCTCTTCATTTTGTTGATGATTTCCTTTGCTGTACAGAATCTTTTAGTTTGATGTGGTCTCATTGCTTACTTTTGCTTTTGTTGCCTTGCTTTTAGTGTCAGGTCCAAAAAATCATTGCCAAACTTTTCACTGTTGAGTTTGATGTTAGTTGTGGACTTATCATATAAGGACTTTTGTAATATTGAGCTACATTTCCTCTGTACTCACTTTGTTGAGAGATTTTATCACAAGTGGAAGTTGAATTTTGCCAAATGCTTTTTTTGTATCTGTTGAGATAATCATTTTATCCTTCATTTTGTTAATGTGGTGTATCACTGATTGACTTGTAGATGTTGAACTATCATTGCATCCTTGGAATGAATTCTACTTGATCATGTTATATGATTTTCTTAATGCATTGTTGAATTTGATCTGCTAATATTTTGTTGAGGATTTTTGCACCTATGTTCAAAGATATTGGCCTGAAAAAAATATCAGGGTAATGCTGGCCTTAGAAAATGAGTTTAGAAGCATTCCCTCCTTTTCTATATTTTTGAAGACTGATTCATAGTAGTCTCTTATGACCCTTTCATAACCTCTCTTCTTTCATTTTTGATTTTACTTATTTAGATCTTCTCTCTTTTTTTCTTGATGGGTCTAGCTAAAAGTTTGTCAATTTCATGTATCTTTTCAAAGAACCAGCTCTTGGTTTCATTGATGTTTTCTATTCTCTTTTTCATCCTTATTTCATTTATTTCTGTTCAATCTTTGTTTTTCCTTCTTTTTATTAAATTTGGGCTTTGCTTGTTGCTTGAAATGTAGTTTTGAATCTCCAAAAACAGCTTTTGTATGAATTATCATATGGAGGTTTTCCCAAATTTATATAACCATAAAACTCTCTTTGATATGAAAGTGAAAGTGAAAGTCACTCAGTTGTGTTCAACTCTTTTTGACCCTATGGACTATACAGTCCTGGAATTCTCTAGGCCAGAATACTGGAGTGGATAGCCTTTCCCTTTTCCAGTGGATCTTCCCAACCCAGAGATCAAACCCAGGTCTTTTGCATTGCAGGCGGATTCTTTACCAGCTGAGCCACCAGGGAAGCCCAAGAATACTGGGGTGAATAGCTTATCCCTTCTCCAGTGAATCTTCCCAACCCAGGAATTGAACCAGAGTCTCCTGCATTGCAGGCAGATTCTTTATGGAGACCTCCAAAAGCCTAAAGTTCCAACACAGGTTTTATGTGTTCTTTTACCAGTGCTTCTCAGATTTTCATGTGTATGTGAAAAATTCTGAAAGAGATGGGAATACCAGACCACCTGACCAGCCTCTTGAGAAATCTGTATGCAGGTCAGGAAACAACAGTTAGAACTGGACACAGAACAACAGACTGGTTCCAAATAGGAAAAGAAGTACTGTATATCCAGGAGTCAAGGCTGTATATTGTCACCCTGCTTATTTAACTTATATGCAGAGTCATGAGAAACATGAGAAATGCTGAGATCATGAGAAATGCTGGGCTGGATGAAGCACAAGCTGGAATCAAGATTGCCGGGAGAAACATCAATAACCTCAGATATGCAGATGACACCACCCTTATGGCAGAAAGTGAAGAAGAGCTACAGAGCCACTTGATGAAAGTGAAAGAGGAGAGTGAAAAAGTTGGCTTAAAGCTCAACATTCAGAAAACGAAGATTATGGCATCTGGTCCCATCACTTTATGGCAAATAGATGTGGAAAATAAAGTGTCAGACTTTATTTTGGGGGGCTCCAAAATCACTGCAGATGGTGACTGCAGCCATGAAATTAAAAGACACTTAGTCCTTGGAAGGAAAGTTATGACTAGTCTAGACAGCATATTAGAAAGAGACATTACTTTGCCAACAAAGGTTCGTCTAGTCAAGGCTATGGTTTTTCCTGTGGTCATGTATGGATGTGAGAGTTGGACTATAAAGAAAGCTGAGCACCAAAGAATTGATGCTTTTAAACTGTGGTGTTGGAGAAGACTCTTGAGAGTCCCTTGGACTGCAAGGAGATCCAACTAGTCCATCCTAAAGGAGATCAATCCTGGGTGTTCACTGGAAGGACTGATGTTGAAGCTGAAACTCCAATACTTTGGCCACCTCATGCAAAGAGCTGACTCATTTGAAAAGACCCTGATGTTGGAAAAGATTGAGGGCGGGAGGAGAAGGGGACAACAGAGGATGAGATGGTTGGATGGCATCACCGACTCAAAGGACATGAGTTTGGGTAAACTCTGGGAGTTGGTGATGGACAGGGAGGCCTGGCGTTTTGCAGTCCTTGGGGTCACAAAGAGTTGGACACGACTGAGCGACTGAACTAAACTGAACTGATGAATCATTTGGTGATGGTGGAAAAGTTCAGATTCTGATTCTATAGGTCTGGGTTGGAGGTCTAAGATTCTGCCATTCTTAGAGTTTTCTTGGAGCTGGGAGTACTGTTGGTCCTCAAGCCCACTTCCAGTGCCTAGCTTCTAAGCCAAAGTCTTTATTCCATTACTCATGTTTCTCTTCCTATATTTTCTATCATGGTTAATGGCATCACTATCCACATAATTGCTCAACTAGAAACTTGGGCAGCAAATTTCCTTTTCTTCACTCCTGCTAAACTCACCTCCAGTACTGATCACTATGTTGTATTTGTCTCTTGAATCCAATCCATCATCTCCATTCCCATTATCCAAGTACGGTACTTCAGTATCTTTCTGTGGATTATGAGACGATTCCTAACAAATCTGTGTTCCATCTTTTCTGTCCAAACTGTTGTCAGACACAGACTTAATTAAGACAGGCCCTCACTTTAAAATTTACAATGATGCCTCACTGCCCACTAAATAAAACCCGAACTCTTCAGGACTGAGATCTTACAGGTTCTACCTTTCTAAGCATTCTGGAGCCTTCCTCCCACTACCAATCCATGACACAATGTGCACTGTGCTCACTTTCTTCTGAACACACCATGCATGTTCCTATCTTCTTAACATTTGTCCAAGCTTCTTCCCGGCCAACAAAGTTCTCCTACCTCCTCTGTCTGGAAAGAAACTCTCATTCTTCCAAGTTTAGTATAAATATAATCTTCTTTGAGAAAAATTCCACAATTTTAATTATTTTATCTGCCTTATGTTCTCAAGGCATTTTGTTCATAAATTTGCTTATGGCACCTTTAATGCTACCCTGTAACAATTTACGCATGTGTTTTTCTAGCTAGCTCTTCAAGGGCAATGATCATGCATGGTGCATAATAAATGTTTATTTATTCAAAAAATTTGCCAATCTTATATATGATGAATGAGTAACTAAGCAAACGACCATGTTAGATGGAAGCGAGTCAACTGACTATAGATTCTTTTCAAAGTATAGACAACAGAACATCTAAATAAAATCCAGACCTACATAATCAAAAATCTGAGGAGGAAGGATCTAATATTTAACAAGGAATCCATGTGATTCTTATGCAGGCTAAGGTGTAAGAACCACTGCCTAAAATTTAAAAGAAGAAAGTTCATTGGTACCAACTTGTGCTACCAATAATCTAAAAATAATCGAGGAAATTTACCAGGAAATTCTCCTGGTAAAAGTTGAAAATTCTCTGAAGCAATGAAAAAAGTTAAGAAAGTTGATCATCAGTAAAGAACAAAAATAATACAACAATTTGGAGAGTCTTTTGAGCAAAAAACTTGCATTGAGACTGTGACTTTTCTTTTTAATATCTTCTGGCCAACAATTTAAAGCATGTGTGTAATAATAATGTTTCAGTAAAATTAGGCTATTCCAGTTGCTGTGTTTTTCTGAAACAGAGGAATTTTTTTAAAATTCTGTCTTCTTTCTGAGGAGTATTTAAAAACCAACTTATTCCTAACTCATAGCTAAAATCACCTACTCTTCATTACTGAGATCCACTCAAAACTGAGGGCCGTCTTGATGAATATGAAAGCTAAATGAAAGTTAAATTTGTCACATTCTTTACCATGCTGCACACTTTCAGAGTTTCATTAAAAAAAAATCCACATAATTAGTTTAGCTTTACCAGAAAAAAAAATGAATGACAAGGTCAGGCTCCTGACCTTTTAGTAAATTAGAGAAGATTGCCATAAATTGCACAATATAATGAAACACCAATTTGCATATTTGCTGCTATATTAAAAGGGATCAGTTTTAGCTCACAAAGCAGAACAAACAAAAACATGCATTTTAATAACTCAAATTACTCCCAGGAAGTGACCCTCAGCAGAAAGCCTGATTATCACTACTTAATTAGAAGCCTTGGCAATCTAAATCCTCCTTTAAATCCTATTCTGGGTACAGTGAAAGATGAAGCCATGAGTTTTGTCTAAGATTCAATATTTACTCTTTACTAATATGTTTGCTGGAAAGGCTTCCCAAGCATTATATAGACATGCGAGAAAAAATTTAATATTCAAAGAAAGAGTGCACAAAACCTGTATTGGCTTGCAGGTGCAAAGCAATTAACAAGCTGGCATTTACAGTACTTTTAATTAATTAATTAAAAATGCAAAGCTGACTTTCATTTCTTTAAATGTTTGAACATTTTATCCATCAATAATAAAGCACTACATGCTGCTGGGCGACAACATCTGGCAAATGAAAAAAGTTAGTCCAGTGCCGAAGTCGGTGAAGAGAGCTTTGGAACTGGCTTCTGCATCCCCATCGCTTCCTTTCCCTCCCCAGCCCATCCCCACTAGGTATTTTACTAAATTTAATGTCAAATGAGAGGGGAAATGGCCTGTTGCCTACTCTGCATTGTGAACCACAAGTGACAATATTTGATGTGACATGGTAACCTTGAATGGGAATGAAAACCACAGGCTTATTACAATTATAGTCACCATTAAGGACTTGTCGTTCTGTTTCCTTAGGGGAGCAGAGTTGTTCGGAATGAATGCTATATACCTCCATCTTGTTTATAAAGGTTAAAAACATAATTAGCAGAGGGAATTTCAATAATTTGCAAAAGAAGTGGGTAATGGCTTCTAATGCAATGCTACTGTGACTAATTTTACAGCTGGACGCTGCTCGAACACCGACTTTACTATTCCCCATGAACACATTTTTGGTCAGTACATATTTAAAAACAACAGCATTAATGTACTTTAATTAAAACATAAATACCACAGTGCTACCTTGCTAGGCATTCACTCAGCTGGAACTAACTGTATTTGCTTAATCTACAATTTTAGATGTATTAGCAAAAATAAATGTTGGTGAATGTAAGAGCCTGATTACATATCTTGGGTAAATTGGTGATAATGAGTCAAGAGACTTTGTGTTCATTCACATATATTAGAATAAGAATCATTATGAAATTAAAGCTAAGATTAATCCTGCTAATGACACCACAGAGCATCTGGGAATAAGATAACCCAGATGTCAGATTCACTGTGCTACTGTGCTGCTATTTGATAGAGTAACCCTTGAAGTGTTCTTCTAAGGCAGATAGCTGCTACCCCCCCAGTCCCAGCACTTGAAATGCAAATGAGTGACAAGATAGTCTAATAATGAGAGCAGATTCTAGCAGTAAAGAAAATGAATAAATTAAAAAAAAAAAAACCTCTGCACCACTGATAAGAACAAGCAGCAGGCACCCTGATGTCCTCAATTAGGGTGGATGACATCTGCTGAGCATTTCTCTCTAATAAAGCCCTCACTCAGTATTCCAAAGCACATGATTCTAACACTGTTAACATTTTAATGTCCTGGGCGTGCGTGGTAACATTAATTACAAGATGATTTGGATGACTTCTGAATCTCTTTTATGTCTTCCGCAGAAGAGAACACAGCGATGCAGCTTTGATTTCATAAATAAAATGGGGACGCCTGCCAAGCATGAAAGGTATCCTGAAGTCAGTGGCGTCTGGTGGCTTGTCCTGAACCTCTGTAGCCAGATGAACACAATCCTCTGGGCATTTACAGAGGGGCAGCAGCTATGCGATTTAGGGGGAAGCTACGTGGCTCACAAAGATTTTTTTTCCCCTTGTGCTAAAGGTGAACAGTTTTGTTGCTGTTTTTAATTCCTAATGAGCTTAAAGTCCAATTAATATTTTTCTAAGCACAGTTTGCCTTCCTAATAGCTATTTTCATGAGCTTTGGCAAATGTCACCAGGGCTTTCTTGTTTGCAGGCAGGGAGACAGGGGCAGTTTCTCCCCTTATTTGAAAGACTAATGCAAAGTACTGGCATCACAGAGAACCCCAGGTGGAGGCGAGGCAGAGAGGCACAAGAGGAAAGAAATTTATTGCGTATCCTACTCCATAACTGGCACTGTATCTCCATGGCTTATAAAATACTAATAGTATTTCCTTTATATGGAGAGGCAACTGGGTCTAGGAGAGAGAAAATGCAATTTGCTTGCAAAGTTATTAAACATCTAATAGGCAGAACCAGGATTAACTGTTTCAAAATTATTAAGAATTCACCTGTCAGTGCAAGAGACGCAAGAGACACATTTTCGATCCTTGGGCGGAGAATATCCCCTGGAGGAGGAAAAGGCAACCCACTCCAATATTCTTGCCTGGAAAATCCCATGGACAGAGGAGCCTGGAGGGCTACAGTCCATGGGGTCACAAAGAGTTGGACATGACTGAGCTACTGAGCACACTCATACGGACTGAGCTCAACATCCACTATTCCTCTTCATTACATTCCTGGCAGTCATTAGGACCAGTCCCCAATGTTCTTGGTCTTATCCTTCTGGGTGTATGGTAATGTTATGGGGTTTTGCCCTCCTTTTGAGTTAGCATGGCCTTGTAAACATCTTTGACCAAAGAAAAGTAAATGGAACCTTGAAAAGTCCTGTGTGGTTCACACTTGTCCCCCTTTCCCTATAAGGAATCCTGAATGTGTCTCTCATCCTGGATCTGAGGATTTCTTGGAGCAGAGCCCACAGCCAACCTATAATGGACATAAAGAGTAAACCAGATAAATCTTTGTCATTTAAGCCTCTGAGATTCTGAATCTGTTGGTTACACAGCATAACCTAGCATATCCTGACAAATACAGTACAATACACCCAGCAGACAGCCAAATGCAAATCCGCAAAACCCCCAACTGGCCTCAGGGATGGATGAAAAAAGATGGGCAAAAATAAGAGTGAGGAGCCATGTGACTCATACTGTGGCCCAAGAACTATAAGACTGGAGGTGGGGGAGGGGGAGGAGATTACCATTTAAATAATCCTAGTGGGTGCCATTTACATCATATGTGAGAATGGCTCCCCCTAGAGTTTGGCAGTAGCTCAACCTGCAAGATCTCTCTAGGTAGCCATGCCATTTTTAGCCCTGCTAGTCTGAGATCATCGTTCCCTTCTCCTTTTACAGATTAAGCCAGATTTGCAGGATATGCTGGGGAATTCACGGATCAGCCAATGGGCACATGCCCAGCCTAACAAGGAGTTTGCTCACTCAAAACATCAGGGACAGTTCATCAGCCTATGTCTTAGGGTTCTTGGCCATAAATCAAAATTAATTCCAGATGACAGATTGCTATTACTATCTGCATATACTAAAACGATGTTATGCAGTCATAAACAAAGATGTTTTATCCAAATGTGAACAGAAGAAGACAAAAGACTCTGGCTTTTCATAATTGACTCGCTGTGATACTGATTTGCTGCTACAGGTTCAGGGATGTCTGGGGAAGAAAGAGAAAACAAAACAGAGCAACAAAGCAATATATTAACTTGTGGGAGTCCAGCCCTCTTTCTTGTATCTCTTTTCTGGCTCCGTTTGGACCACTCCAGTGAAAAATCCTGATTCTTTCAGCCAACTCACCATATTCAAATGACCTGTAGTTTGCCCAAAGAACAACTGAGCAGCGGGTTCAAAGTTCCCAGTCATCGAGCAAAAGTTCTCCAGCATATCACGCAGGTTTCCAAAGCCCGTGAACTGGACAGAGCAACTACAGCGCTGAAGAAACTAATAGCACTTTTAGGAACAGAGCCAGATTGGATCTCAAGCAGACAAGCCACAGATCAATGCAGGTCACTACCCCTATACCTTATCCAATCACTGCATTTACTCAGGGAGCAAACCAGCCTCTCTGTTTGGCAACCCCAAGTTCCATCTGTCCACTTCCACTTATGAGAGTGCAGGTTAGCAAGAGTGAGAATGTCTAAGAAAGTTCTCACCTTTATTAGGAGTGGGAGATCCCTCTAAAATAAGATATGCAGAGCAGCTCAGCTGCTTCTAAACAGGTAGGAATAAGTTCCACTTAGATCTACATTGATACTGAAACCTAGCCACTCCCCAGTGAAAGGGATTAGATACCAAAGTTTATGCTCTGGAAAATGAAGTCACTTGACACAAACACTCATGAAACCTGCTCTATATCACGAGGAGGTTTCACATTACTTTGGCTTTACGTGGGCCATTTGCTTCACCAAGAATACCTTCCCCTGGGACTTGGTGAACATCTACTCATCTTTCAAGATACAACTCAAGGGACTTCCCTCATGGTCCAGTGGGCAAGAGTCTGCCTTCCAATGCAGGACAGGCAGGTTTGATGCCTGATCTAGGCAACTAAGCCCATCCACCACAACTTCTGAGCCCATGTGCTCTGAAGCCCGTGTGCTCTAGAGCCTGAATGCTGCAACCAGGAGCCCATGCACCACAGCAGAGACCCAGCACAGCTGAAACAAGTAATACAACTCAAGTGTGCTTATGAAGCCTTCTTAGACCCACTCCACTAGAGGTGCACACCCACTTTTGATCTGTACCTCTTTGGAATCCCTGAACTTGCTCTACTGTAGTGATGGTGGTGGTTTAGTTTCTAAGTCATGTCCGACTCTTGTGACCCCATGGACTGTAGCCCACCAGGCTCCTCTGTTCATGGGATTCTCCAGGCAAGAATACTGGAGTGGGTTGCCATTTCCTTCTCCAGGGGATCTTCCCAGCCCAGGAACCGAACCCAGGTCTCATGCATTGCAGGCAGATTCTTTATCGACTGAGTTATGAGGGAAGCCCTAACTGTAGTGATATCGTCACACATCTCTCTCCTCTACAGGACTGCAAGGGCCACTGGGATAGAGGTGGTGTTGCTTTCCCTAGCCCCATTCAGAATGCCTAGCATGTAGGAGCAAGCACTCAATACCTACTTACTGAAAGTGTTCTTTGAATATTGATAGTAGGAGGCAGGTTTATGATTCTGTGCCATCTTGAAAGATAAATAAGATCCTATATTTTCTTATCAAGTACTTAAGGACTGGTTCAATTATTTCTTTTGACATATGTATAAAACTTTTTATCTCCCTTTCCTAAGGCTTCTGCATCATCTTTATACCTTACCAGATATTTCTTTTAGTTTCTTAATAAGGTGCCCTTAGATAAGCTTCATCCAACGATCATTATTTTGTGCCCGTCTGTGACAAGATAACTGAACAATCAATAAAACAAAGGCTGAATGGCCTGAGTTCTCATGACGGAGTGGACTCCTAGGTGTCTTTTATGCAGAATAATTTATGGAAACATCCTCTAAATGCAGACATTTCCATCTGTTTCACCTTCATTTTTGAGGAGAAATGAAATAGGAAGATATCCAATTTGTTTTCCAATCTAATATATTTAGCCTCTTCTCAGTATTTGGAACTCTTAGTATCACATATTTGAACAATAACAGGGGTAGGAGATGAAAACCACCATATATTGTTTGTCAGCTCGGTGCCAGGCACTGCACTAGGGATTTCAAAGGCTCGATGAACTTAGTCTGGTGGTGGGAGAATACATAATAGGCATCTTCAGTTCAGTTCAGTCGCTCAGTCGTGTCCGACTCTTTGCAACCCCATGAATCACAGCACGCCAGGCCTCCCTGCCCATCACCAACTCCCAGAGTTCACTCAAACTCACATCCATTGAAAAATCATCTTAAAAGTTACTAAATAGAGATAATCTCCAATAAGAAAGGATATGGGAGGCAGTTGGGGTAACATTTGCCCTAGGCAATAAGGGAGGTAGAGAAAGAAAGACTAGGCAGGCGAGAAGAAAGAGATTCTAAGTGACATGTCACACGGGGACTAGTGATACCACAGGACAAAGTGGCAGAAGAGGTGTGAAAGGCCGGCGGGAGTCATGTCAAAGGGGCCCTGAGTGTCCTACTGAAGAGTTTGACTCTACTGATAACTCGGATCACCTACATTTTGAAAGAAGAGGGTGACATAGCTCAACCTGTGCTTTGAGAGGATATTTTTAGAGAATATTGGGGAGAAGGAGACAATTTGGGGAGAAGGACCATTAGAAATCTTTCACAGAAGCTCTAAACAAATAAATATTTGAGTTTTTACTTTTTTCTAATCAGAATTAGTACCAATTGTCTATGTGATGGCTTCATTTAAAAAAAATATAAGCTCCGAATCGGATCTAAAATGGCTGTGAAAATGGAATCCTAAAAAAGATTGTTAGGCCTTAGTCTAAAAATGCTGTAAACAGTAAGCTTCTCTTTTAGAACATGCTCAATACCAATGGCAGAGGGCAGCCCACCGTCAAGGAAAGGAGAGAGGAGAGAGGTAAACACACAGTCAGAATGTAGTACATGCCCTTAAGGTGGTTTGTACACAAGTATGTAGTTGAGATGGAGAAGGCAATGGCACCCCACTCCAGTACTCTAGCCTGGAAAATCCCATGGATGGAGGAGCCTGGTGGGCTGCAGTCCATGGGGTCGCGAAGAGTCAGGCACGACTGAGAGGCTTCACTTTCACTTTTCACTTTCATGCATTGGAGAAGGAAATGGCAGCCCACTCCAGTGTTCTTGCCTGGAGAATTCCAGGGACAGGGGAGCCTGGTGGGCTGCCATCTATGGGGTCACACAGAGTCGGACACGACTGAAGCAACTTAGCATAGCATAGCATAGCATGTAGTTGAGAAAAGGAAAGGATTGGACAACTGTGCAGGAAATAGGATCAGTCAGAGAGAGTCACAAGAATAACCTAAAGTAGGCTGTGAAGCATCAACAGGAGCTCATCAGCTAGACAAAGTGGGAAGAAAATAATTCTTTATGTAAGGAAGAGGGGGCAGGCCACAACTATGGAGATAGGGGTTTAATTCAGAGAGACAAAGGCTGTCCTTGCCCAACATCAATCCTGGGATTAACAGTAATCTGTCAAAAAAATCAGTATTTTCTTTAATTATCTTTCATGAGCCTGCCATTCATGAATTTCTCTTTACTTCTTTAAAAAGTCATTTCTATTTTCACTTACTAAGATTATGAACTCAATGCTTATTATTAACTGCTTCTAATTGAACTGAAATTTACTTCACCTCAAATCCTAGGAAGTACATTTTTACTAGTCCTGCTTTTTTCCAAGATTTGTTGACAAGTTCATACTACTTCTGTTTCTCACCCTTTGATATCAGAGAATCTGAACTTCTTTTGTCTTTTGTTTTTGGGTGGGGTGCTTATTTTCTCATCCCAGCTCCAGGATCATTTGGACCAATGTACATTCACACCATCCACTCTAGCCATCTATACACTTATTTTGATGAGATAGGAATATCTCTCTACATGTCACGCGCATACCTCTGCCACTTCACCCCAGTCACTGGACATTATTCCTTGTTATAATGCCTATTAGTACATCAGGCCACTTTAATCTGTATGTTAGCTTCTCAACATTCTTGAAAGGATGTATCACATGCAGAATTCAATCCAAGAGTTCTAGGGAAAAAGAGCCCCAAGGACCATGTTACATGTGGCATCATAAACCTAGACTTCTAATTATTTGACCTGCTCCCCTTGTGCCCAAATTATTTCCCAATATTTCTACAACTATTCTTGGCAAGCAGAGTGCACACTAACTCTTATTTAACCACAGTTGGTTCTTTACTGTCTCTCTTCTTTCTTTCCTTGGGTAAGAGAGCGCCTTTAATAAAAGTGATCGTCTCAGAGGAAACTTAAATCCCACTGCCTCCCTCCAGTGCTGCACTTAATGTTGTGTGTTTAACAACACCTTGGGGATTACACTTAAAAATCCTGGAAAATCTTTAAGCAGCAACACACTGGCAACAGGAAACTCTTCCTCCCCTGAGATCTCACGGACAGGGAAGAGCCAGAGTGATGGGCTCTCTGCGGGAGGGTGGACATCCAGAGGGTGGGGTGGAGATGACCTGCAGGCTCTCCCTCCACACCCTACAGATGGACCAGGTACTGAGGGTCCTGAACATCTGGGATTCCCAGAATAAAATCAGCAGAAATAGTCTTAGGAAGAAAGATACGGGTAGTTAGCACAGCCATGTGCTTTCATCCCTGCCCACAATCAAAATCTGACTTATACCAACCCAAAGAATAAATCTGGGAAATTTTTAAAGATCCTTTCCCTTAGGAGAGTCACCAACACACACCACATACACATACCCACATATGCACACGCCATTCCTCAGTCCAGGATTTAATAAACTTCGCTAGGGGCTTCTTCATTGCCTCCAACCAAATTTTCTCTAGCTAATGCTCAAACCCACTCTGGTTTTGTTCTTCCTTCATTGTGGAAGGAAACAGCTGGTTATTCTTTAGAAATAAACTTTTAGGATGCAATGAAATAAAAGATTCATTTTCTATATTCTTCTAAGCCAGAAAACCACCTGGTCCTTTGTGTGTATTCAGACTCTGCCCTGGCAAGAAAGTTTGAGGACAATAAACAAGTGATAAACCAAATAAACATTTTGCATTTGAAAATCCATTTCATGTTTTACCACCTGAAATACCAACGCTTAGGAAAAAGCAGTTTAGGGGCTCCCCTGATGGTCCGGTGGTTAAGAATCCGCCTTGCAATGCAAGGGACGCAGGTTTGATCCCTGGTTGGGGAACTAAGATCCCACAGTCCTCAAAACAACTAAGTCTGCAAACCACAACTACTGAGCCCACATGCTCCAGAACCTATGTGCCACAACTGGAGAGCCCACATTCCACAACTTTTGGAGCCAGCTCGCTCTGGAGCTCTCACAACACAACTACTGAGACCACACACCACAACTAGAGAGTCCATGCACCACAACGAAAGATTGCTCATGATGCAACGAAGATCCCACATACTGCAACTAAGAGCCGATGCAGCCAATACATAAATTTAAAAAAGAAAAGGCAGTATTTATATGAAAGAACAAAAAGAAAGATGTACCAGAACGTGTGTTTATCTTGGGGGTTATGGCATATCAGGACACAGGATTGCCAAAACTAGCACGTACCTAAGGGTTTTTTTAAAGGTAAAGTCCAGCATCTAATTAAATCTGTTTCAGCATTTTCCAGGCTAGCTTTAGTAGATGGAGTAAAACTCTGGGCCCTCAATTACACATTTGTTTTGACATTTGAACAGATTCTAAAGTATTTTCTGAGTTGAAATCTGGGCCCATCTATAGATGCTCCCGTGGCTTCTGTTCAAGCAAAGACAGAGCCTTTCTCTCCAAGTAGGCTTCCTTGCTCAGCTTTCACAAGTTGCCCCTTGCTTAACTGTCTGTTAAAATAGACATAACTATTAATGTGGCACTATATACCAGCTGCTCTGCAGGTACTTTTCAGGAACTACATCTTATCAAATATTTCAGCTAAAAGAAATGACTTTTGCAAGAATTTCCTGGAGAAGAGAATCAACCATGATCTCATGGTTCTACTCCTGGGTTACACCAGGTCACAGAGCACTAGGACAGCACAGTTTCAGCTGGCCGTGGTGAAAAGTTTTTACTGAAATTGCAAATTGGCAAGATGTAACTGGCACATCTTCAGGGACTGAGTTTAGGTGATATGGATGCACTTGAAAGCAAAGACTTGAGAAATATTTAGGTAATAAAATATTTTGGTCTTGGGGACTGATTGGATGAAGAGAAAGAAAGAGAGAACCGATTTCTTTTTTAAGTTATTATAAAGTATTGGCTCTATTCCCTGTGATGTACATTACATTCTTGGGTCTTATTTATTTCATACCTAGCAGTTTGTTCCTCTGATTCCCTTCCCCTATCTTGCTTCTCCTACCACTTTTCTCCCGACTGGTAACTACTGGCTTGTTCTCTGTATCTAAGAGTTTGTTTCTCTCTTGTTATAGTCTTTCATTTGTTTTATTTTTGCCTTTCTCTGTCTGACATTTCACTAAGCATAAGATACTCTAGGTCCATCCATGTTGTCATTAATGGAAATGTTTCACTCTTCTTTACGGTTGAGTAGTATTCCATTGTGTATATATTACCACACCTTATTTATCCATTCATCTGTTGATGGACACTCAGGTGGTTTTCATATCTTGGCTATTATAAATAGTGCTGCTGTTAACATGTTGTTGTTTAGTCACTGTCATGTCTGAGTCTTTGAGACCCCCATGGACTGTCACCCACCAGGCTTCTCTGTCCAGGGGATTCTCCAGGCAGGAATACTGGAGTGGGTTGCCATTTCCTTTTCCAGGGATCTTCCCAACCCAAGGATCAAAGTCACACCTCCTGCTTTGGAAGGCAGGTTCTTTACCACTAAGCCACCAGTGAAGCCCCACTATCAGGATACATGCATCTTTTTGAGTTAGTGCTTTTGGTTTCTTTGGATATTATATCCAGAAAGTCAGATTTCTGACATGGATGATCTAACAGGTGATGGTACATCCAACATTAATAAATTGAGGCTCAGAAGAGGATATTCAGAGTTTGATGTACAGGTGAGACATCCGAGTACTTGTGTTAACATAAATGTGTATTTAAATAAATGGGTTAGAGAAAAGCAGTACTAGAGCAATGGGCCAGGAGGAGAAGATCTGGGAACATCAATGGTCTAATAACACAACATAGGAAGAAGACCCAAGGAGGCCATTTTTAAAAAATCCAATGACACATAAACCACAATATCAGTATTCTTGAATAAGAAATCATTTGACATCAAATAGCCACTGGCAACCAACTCCAATACTCATGCCTGGAAAATCTCATGGGCGGAGGAACCTGGTAGGCTGCAGTCCATGGGGTCGCTAAGAGTCGGGCACGACTGAACAACTTCACTTTCATTTTTCACTTTCATGCATTGGAGAAGGAAATGGCAACCCACTCCAGTGTTCTTGCCTGGAGAATCCCAGGGATGGGGAAGCCTGGTGGGCTGCTGTCTATGGGGTTGCACAGAGTCGGACACGACTGAATTGACTTAGCAGCAGCAGCAGAAGCGTGAAATTAGTAATGTGGTTGATCAATCTAAAAAGAAGAGAGCCCCGAAATTTCATTATGTTTGTGAGTAAACAAAAGACTCATGCATGACAGCTTAGTTCTCACCAAATAAACATATATCTTTATTGACTTCTCCCTTAATGGGAATATTAAAAAAAAAAAACTAGGTTGTTTGATCAAAAGAAAACTATGATTTCAAAGAGGTCATCCACTTTTCAAGGGAAAATGTCTGTCACAAATATACAACAAATTATTAACAAATTATTATCTCTTGGGTGTGTGGGTAAAAAGAGACTTCCATTTTCTTATACATATTTGAAATTTTTCTATTAAGCGTTTTTAAGGAGAAAAAAATTAAAGATTATAAGCAAACAAAGTGGACTCCTACATATCATTTCAATAAACTTTCTCTGCTGCCTCCTTCAATCCTCACCAACAATTTCAGAAGAACTGCTTTTATTTTACCTTTTTGGGTCTGCTGCCACAGAACTAAGGTTGCCGCAGAACACAGATGCCAAAGGACTCAGTTTTAGGGGGAAAATGTGACCTCCAGTGTAAGAAACTAGAACACAGCCTGTCCTCTGGCGGGCCCGCTGGTTCTCCACAGGGGATTACTCAACAGAAATGGAAAGCAGGCTCCTGGTGAATCCACTATCTGTTACCCACACACAGCCCTGGCCCTCAAAGCCCTCCAGCCAAGCAAAAATGAAGCTTTCTGTCCACTTCAGCAGACGCTTCCTCTCACCCCAGTCTTTTCTGAGATCACGCCTTCATGCCATGCTCTAAGCCCGCAGCTCTGCAGAGACCGTATCTGGGACTGAAAGGTCAGCCCACCTGGATCAAGAGGGCATCTGCCCCTTGCCCTGCACAGTTGTCAGTTTCACATTTTCAGAGAGAATTCACCCCCTGTTGCTCACACTGATGAACCTAATGGTTTCCTGGCATGTCAAGGTTCACAGCCATCTGCTCTGCTGGCAGCCAGCCCACATCGAAGGAGGTATGCCATGTTCAGACAGGCTGGGCCATGGAGAGAACCAAAGAGAGGTTTTGAAAGTAGGCCCAGTGACGCAGTCAATGATGCCTTATTTGCAAGAAGACCCCCCGGTAGGGAGCAGAGCCATATGGAGAACTCACGATTTGCTGGTTTACAAGGTAGCATATCTACTGACAATCACTGGAATGATATCATCAAAGCTGGTTTTTATTCTGTATCCCTTTTTCTAATTTGTCATCAGACACAGAGTTATGGGGTTAAAGGAGGTGAAGCATGGACAGCCAGACTTCTTCTGGGTGACAAACCACAGGTCAGAGGCTAAAGGACCGTTTGTGGGAACCTTCCCTGAAAAGTGGAGATGCAGCTTATTAAGCTGTCAGCAGGGCTGGGTCCTCACCTCTGGAGAGGCTCCCTCGAAGAGAAATGTGACTTTGTACAGGCCTCTTCTGTGTGGTTGCCATCTATACAACATGGGAGATACTTACACTAAAAAATTACTTGTTTATTTGAAATTCTAATTTAGCTGGTGCTCTGAGTTTTTATTTGCTAAATCTGGTAACTCTACTGTTAGATCAAACTTTTTTTAAAAAATGGAGCCAAGGAAGAAAACTTAAGAAGATTTGGAGCAAGCTTGGGACAATTAACAGAAGTTACGTCTTAGGATCAGGATGGCTTGGAGAAAATACCCCTTACTTAGGCCTGATGTCATTGACTGATTTTCTAAAAGCATTTATTTATTTACTTTTGGTTGCTCTGGCAACCATTAAATGGCAGATGTTAAATGGCTCTGTGCACGGGTGTCCTCTAGTTGCAGCGAGCGGGGGTTACTCTCTGTTGCAGTGCACAGGCTTCTCATTGCGGTGGCTTCTCTTGTGGCAGAGCACAAGCTCTAGGCTCATGGGCTTCGGTAGTTGAAGCACATGGGCTGAGAAGTGGCTCACAGGCTTAGCTGCTCCAAGGCATGTGGAATCTTCCCAGACAAGGGATAGAACCCATGTCCCCTGCACTGGCAGGAAGAGTCTTACCCACTGTACCACCAGGGAAGTCCTTCATTGACTATTGAAGGGCTTTAATAGTTGTCTTGTTTCAAATGCCAGCATCATCTCTTAAGCTTTGTTTCATTATCCCCTGTCACACACCTGTATATATATGTGTAGGTGAACACACACACACACACACACACACCCCTCCAGCCAAACTGTAGTCCCTACCAGTCTTTTCAATGCCACACACAGTCCAGTCTCCATGGCTACCTGGAGTGGCTCCTTCCTCATTTGTACTTTACATTAGACAAAGAGAGCAAGCAGAAAGTACATTGACCTTGGAGCCAGTTCAACCTAGGTTTGAATTCCAGATTTGCTGCTGAATATTTGCAAGTCCTGGCAAGTTTCTTCATCGTTTCTTAAATGGCAAATTCTAAAATTTTATTTCATTATCCTCAAAGCATGAGTCATAATCCTGCTCCACCAGGTTATTGTGATAATTAAATATGATCATGTACAAAAGTGAATTAACCAACATATAGCAATTACTTTTTTAAAAAAGAAAAAATGTTATTACTACTACTGCTGTTATTGCTGTCAGTGTACAATTCAAGGTTCAATTCACAAACACAGAGATCCAGGAATTGACTGCATAGGCTTGAATTCTGGCTCTTGTTATTCTGCAGATCTGTGCCTCAGTTCACTGATATACAGAAGGAGCATACATACCATGCCTGGAAAAGGGAAGTACCAGGTAAGCTTACCAGGTAAGCATTAGCCATCACATCTATCTCTCTATAAAGTGTACCCAACCCACCCCAGACCAGGATGGCACAGTCCTGCTCTGACTTTCTCCTAGCGTATGTTCCCAGTCCCACAGGCATTTGGTTTATATGATGTGTCTTGTCCTCCCACCGTGCCCGTAATGGGAGCTCCTTGAGTGATGATGCTAGTAACGAAGAGGAAGCAATTATGGAAGGCACTGACGTGAGGCAAGCACCCAGTCGCGAGCTCCAGATGTTGAGCCTGTGCGGACAGACAGAACAGTCTTTTGGACTCTGTGGGAGAGGGAGAGGGTGGGATGATTTGGGAGAATGGCATTGAAATATGTATAATATCATATATGAAATGAGTCGCCAGTCCAGGTTCGATGCATGATACTGGATGCTTGGGGCTGGTGCACTGGGATGACCCAGAGGGATGGTATGGGGAGGGAGGAGGGAGGAGGGTTCAGGATGGGGAACACATGTATACCTGTGGCAGATTCATTTTGATATATGGCAAAACCAATACAATATTGTAAAGTTAAATAAAATAAAATTTTAAAAAAAAGATTCCCTCTATTTACTATGCCTACTGTGTGCCAGGCACTGTGTTAGGTACCATATATGTTCTCTTTCTCTTAGTGCCACCTTCACCTTTTGAATTAGGTCATCATTTTTGGCTTTTACCAATGAGGAACTCAAGCTCAGAAAGGTTCAGTAGCTTGCCTTAGTTTCTACAGCCTGTAAGGCATTTTAAGATTCATTCTCAGGCAACCTGAAGCTGGAACCAATGCTTTAAGCTACCATACTTAAATTAACTGAGCCTTAGTCTCCTTGACTGTAGGACAAAAGTGATAATGGTAACTCTGACTGGCAGTGAGGACTAAACGAGGTCATTTATATAAAGCGCCCAAGTCTGGTGCTGGTATGTGCTCACCACACACTCAACAAGTCCTGGGTGTTAGCAGTGCATTTACACACCACATGTGGGGATGGAACTTCAGTCAGTATGCCTCCAAAGTCCAGATTATTAACCCCTGCCCCTGCAATGCCAACTGACCACAGACTGGAGAACCCATAAAGAAATCCCAAACCTCTTGCTCCAGGACCAATTCAATAACTGGTAACTTTGGAGGTCTGCCCTAGTGCTTCTGAAAGGAGCCTTCATTGTTAAACTACCGCCTCTGTAACATGTCTCTCTGGAAGGGGTTTTGCTCACACACTTGGGGAGGGTAATTTTCTCTGAGACAACGGCCCTACCGCCCCAGGTGAGGACTGCACTCAGGACCACCAGGAGTGAGAGGCAGACCCACAACCCTTGTGTCTCCTTCCCTACACATGAGCTCCAGCTTTAGAAGGTCTTCCAAATCCCGGGGCAGCTTCTGAGGTGCCGCTGGTCTCCAGCGCAGATCAGAGTCATGCCATTTAAATGAACACTTACCTGTCCCTTTCCCAGGTGAAACCACAGGCTCTGGTTCAGAGTTCCCCTCTGTGTGTCCTGGGCCATTTACCAACTCCTTTTTAACCTCAATTTTTGCCTTTTTGAAATCTGTGGAAATAGGTGACTCACATTGCTAGAGTGAAAATCAATGTGACATGACGTCTATGAAAATGCCAAGTTCACAATAGGCATTCAATATTTTATTTATAAACATATTTATTATTATGTTAATTAAGAAGGCACAGTTCTAATAGCTTTACAACCATCAACTATTTGATCCTTGTAGTAACCCTATTTAGATAGGGATTATTTTTATCCCAAAGATGAGAAGCCTGGGGTACAGAGAGGCTCAGTCATCTTCCCAGTGGGCACAGCTAGCAAGTAACAGGGTTGAGATTAGAACCTAGGCAGATTTCATATCTTTAACCACTATTCTGAGTATTAGTTCTTCTCTCTCTTTCCCTTCATTGTCGATGCTTCTCTTTGATCCCTTGGGTCCCCAGATATGTTGTCCCAACAGTAATAATGTGGGGAGCCCCAATTGCTACCCAGGTTGATAACAGGGGCAACTAGAGAGAAATGATGTTAAGGTCTTCAGGAAAGCCTTTCATGATTAAGCGCCTGCATAACTCTCCAGCCTCCCTAATTCCACAAAATTTCTCTGTTCCAAACAAATGTGACTATTTGTAATTCCCAAACCTGCAAACTGTTTTTTGCTTCCATTACATCACACAAGCTTTTGCTTCTGTCTGCAATGCCCTTCTCCCCATTTTCATTCTCTCCTTCCTCTTGTAACTCCTACCTGTCCCTTCATGCATCATTTACTAGGCAATTCCTCCCTTATCCTTAAGAGTTTAGATGCCCATTCACGATGATTCCATAGTATTCATAGATTGTCTTCTATCAAAGCACTTGTCACTTTGAACCACAGTAATGAATTGACTCCTTTATTGCCTGTACTTGACTATGAGCTTTTTGAAGGCAAGAATTGTGTTTTGTTTTTTTTAACCTCTGCATCTCCAGTGCCTGGCACTCTACCTGCCTGAGAGTAGGCATCCAATACATGTTTGTTCCTTGTCTTGGAATTCTCTTTCTGCTTTCCAACATTTGAGCCTCTTATTTTGTCCACAAACATATATTATCTGAACAGAGAGTCAGAGAAAGAAGTAGAAGCTATCAAAAACAAAAAAAAGAAACAGTGAGGAGGACAATCTATGGGTCACTTGACTTACCAATGGCTCCCACTCTCTGGGATTACTAAAATTCATTAAACCATGTAAATCTAAATAGAAGTTTAGTATTTGATCACTTGCTTACATCTCAGAATTATCATTCATCAAATTTAATTGGTTAGATTATTTCCATTTGATCTTTTTAAAAGGAGAGACAATGCTCTCTATCAGAAGATTACATTCTAATTCTGAAAAATGTGTAAATATTAATATCAAATGTGTTCTGACTCATGAGTAAAACAGGGTTGGCCCTGGAGCAATTGGAAGTACAGTTTAGTCCAGTTCAGTCGCTCAGTCGTGTCCAACTCTTTGCGACCCCATGAATCACAGCACACCAGGCCTCCCTGTCCATCACCATCTCCCGGAGTTCACTCAGACTCACGTCTATTGAGTCAGTGATGCCATCCAGCCATCTCATCCTCTGTCGTCCCCTTCTCCTCCTGCCCCCAATCCCTCCCAGCATCAGAGTCTTTTCCAATGAGTCAACTCTTCGCATGAGGTGGCCAAAGGACTGCAGTTTCAGCTTCAGCATCGTTCCTTCCCAAGAAATCCCAGGGGTGATCTCCTTCAGAATGGACTGGTTGGATCTCCTTGCAGTCCAAGGGACTCTCAAGAGTCTTCTCCAACACCACAGTTCAAAAGCATCAATTCTTCGGCACTCGGCTTTCTTCACAGTCCAACTCTCACATCCATACGTGACCACTGGAAAAACCATAGCCTTGACTACCCTTTTTTGCAAAGAATGTTAGTTTATGAAGTCCATAAAACACATAAAGTGGAATGGACATGGTCCAAGTTTCTCAAATTGAACCGCTAAAGTGAGTAAGAAACGTGGTGGGTACCAGGAGGCACTGTTTGAATACAGGCACAAAGGTCTAAGAAACACAAAAATTTAAGGATCTGCTCGTATGCCTTCTGCAGTAGCATTTCTGCTTTCAGATTTTTCTTTGGCTCAAGAACGATACTGTTCTAAATTACCTTCTTCAGCAATTGCAATGTTTAAGAAACTTAGTTCTGCTTATTTAGTCATCAGAAGCCCAGTAGAACACCTCCAAGGAGCAGTTTAAAGCTTTTTGATAATTCATCTGAACACAAACTGAAACAGGAAGAACAAGTGTCTCTTTCTGTTATAAATATCCAAATGTGGTTTTCTTTTTCACCTAGAAAATATGTCACAACTAAAATAAATTTAAATCAAAATTTGCAAATATAAATTCAAGGGCACATTATATACATTTGTGTATGTGTGTCTACACTTGGATATTTGTGGGTGTAAATTTCTTTTTGAGAGTGTTTGAACAGTTTCTTCAAGCAATAAATCACCATATTTTTTTCAAGACAATGTAATGACCACTTAAAATAATGCTATTTTCTCCAACGTTAGCTTCGATAACAATGGTCTTATTAACAAATGGTAGGATGTAGTTGAATAATTCTCTGCCATACTTAGTCTCCATGAAGAGCTATGTAGCCCAGATGTGTCCACTATACATTCAGCTGTATATTGGAAAATAAAAAAGAGGTTTTATACCAACAGTGATGGAATATAATGAGAACCAAGCAATGGTTTACTCTCCTGACCCTGAAAATCAAGGATGAGGCTACTCGTTAAGTCTTAAATCTCACCCAGTGGACCAGCCCCTGGGCATGCTCTCTGGGATGTGGAAAGCATTGGTCCCTGAGCATCTTCTGTTATCCTCAAGGCTCACATCAAAGGAAGACCATCTTCCGCAAGACAGCTCCTCCACAAGTTGTTCTTGCAGTGATCCACATCACTTCTGTAGGGCCCACTCTTGAAAACAAAATTCCAGGTGAGATAAATAATATAGTTAAAACACGTAAATAGATGTGATTGGAGAGGTGACAAAATAAAGAAAGTTGATAAACCAGCAATTCCATTTGTGTTTTATTCAGTTACAATAATAAATAATTTAATATAATAATTTATGTGCATTTAAAAGGGTAGGCAATAGAAACTCTAGGGTAAGCATGACTTCCACGAATCTGTTATAATACCTACCTTAAAACAGTTCATATTTATTAGTGGAAAAAAATCCCTAAAATTCATTTCTAAAGGCTTATCAAACCAGATTGGGTCCCAGCCCAACAAAAAGAATTAGAAATCCATGTGAAGCTGCTAACCAAGTCATTAAAGTGATATGCATGGATACTCCCAGTCCGCCAGGAAACCTTATTTGGACACTTAGTCAAATGCTGCCCTCTAGTGAGAAACTTTTTAAAAGGCTCTAGCAGTCCCTGGGATTACAAAATATAACTAGGGATTTCAAATAAGAGGCCTGAATAAGATAATCAAGTAGAACTTTCAACTAGAAACCATAGTTACTCTAGATTTAAAAATCCCTCAAATTAAAATAAATAAATTTAAATTTTAAAAAATCCATTTCATTCCCACTTTGTTGATAATGCCTAAATTTTCTTTATAAAATTATGTTAGAACTGGGAAATTATTAAAATTACAGTAGGAGAGTATCTTGACCTCTGTGACATTTAAATATTTTTAGTCTCTCATATTTGATAATCTACTAATAGTACTTAATATTAAAATTGAATATATTTATTTATTTTAGCTAGTGATGCAGCTAGAGAATTTAGGTGCAATTAAGTAGACCATAATATGGCTTCCTACTCTGTCAATAAAAAAAAAAAAAACATAGAAGATAAATTCTAAAAGTTAATTTTGTATGCTGACAAATGGTAACTAGACTGTTTGTGGTAATCACTTTGCAATGTATACAAATATCAGATCATTAAGCTACATACCTGGAAACAATATATTCTTTTTCAATTATACCTTAATAAAAAAAAAATTTTTTTTAAACACAGAAAAAATGGTGAATATTTGCACTAATAAAGCAATTCTTTACTTCTAGATAATTATTTTGTCATAACTGTGTCATGAATTATAATGTTCTTAATATAGAATTATTGCTCTATCCTCAAATAGAAATCTCATCTGCTGCTGCTGCTGCTAAGTCACTTCAGTCGTGTCCAACTCTGTGCAACCCCATAGACGGCAGCCCACCAGGCTCCCCCGTCCCTGGGATTCTCCAGGCAAGAACACTGGAGTGGGTTGCCATTTCCTTCTCCAATGTATGAAAGTGAAAAGTGGAAGTGAAGTCGCTCAATCGTGACCAACTCTTCGAGACCCCATGGACTGCAGCCCACCAGGCTCCTCCATCCATGGGATTTTCCAGGCAAGAGTACTGGAGTGGGGTGTCACCACCTTCGAGAAATCTCATCTAGTCACTTCTAATTCAATAGAGGGAAATAAAGGAAAATCTCTACTTTCAAACTTCATAGAATTTTAGTACACTTTACTCATTTAGCAGTAACAGGCATTTAGCATTTTTGAAGTGTGTGCTAAGTTTTGTAAATCCTGACAGTGCAAATTTCCTCCTAAGACACAATCTTCCTACTGAACATTCACTCATCTTTTAACGAATCATTATGACTACTGGCCTAGTACCTGCACTCTGTTAGTCACATGGAATACAACGGTGGAAAAATGGACCTGGTTCTAAAGCAATGGCTCCTATGGCCAAGTAGGGGAGACAGACACACTAATCAGGTTATTCGGAAACACTGTCACGAATGCTTAAGATGGGGATAGACTTGGGGCTGTCTGGAAGCAATAGGAGCTACACCTTATCCAGTACTGGGAAGGCAGGAATGCTCGGCTCCCCAGGGCAGTAAGGAGCTTTGACAAGGTTCCACAGCCCTTGAAAGTCCTTTGAAGGTAGTGCAAGACAAGACCAGTAACTCTCTTCAGATGCAGTTCCAACAAGATTATGACACTGTCACAGTTTTGTGCTTTCATCAATATATCATTCTCAGTTAGATATGCAGTAATGGTCGTTCCACACTCAGCAACCAGCCACGCACGAGTATTTGAATTAAATCTGTCCATAAATGCAAAGTGAAATATTCCTATTTTAGTAAATTTACTTATCAGAAATTTTATTCTCCTCTCTTAGTTTTGAACATATCCACACAACAACATGCCTCTCTTTTTTCCTGAAAAATAAGAAAATTTAAAATTAAATTATTTTGTAATTACATAGTCCTCGTGTGCTCTGGTGTAGCTGCTAGAGCCATCTTGGACAAGTTATACATCTACAGTCTAAGATCCCTTCAGTTCAAATACTCTGTAAGTTAATGAGCCAGTCCATAAACAAAAATTTCTCTTCATTTTAAAGCACTGTATTGTCTGTTGAGTATTATTGACTTTCAGATTTCCTTCCTTCAATGGTCATCTTGGTATGTAGGAGAAAACGTCTTTCTTGAGAAAGATTTAATCTTTTCCTTTCTAATCAAATGCTTTAGTCGTTGAAAAGAAAATAGAAATTGAAGTTTTGGGGGAAAAGTTTACTGAAGTCCCCATCTTGGATAAAAAAATGTCAGCAATATGTCAAAAGCACATTTCTGTAAAAATAGTTAAGTTCAGGAAACTTGCTATGTGAGAGACCCTTAACGTATTTTCTGAACTTAAATATTCTTGGGAAAAGATTTGTTGGGAGTTTCGGTATTCATCTATTAAAATGTCTGTTTTTTAGGCAGTTATTTCTTGATTAATGTCTTGAAACTAATTTGAATCCAGAAAAAAATTTTAAACAGATACACACACACATACATTCTCAACTTAAACTATGTGTAGGTTGGTTCCATTTCAACTTTTAAATCATACTCCATGCTTTGGAGAATAAAAAGCTGTATAAATCAGAGGCAAGACCTTATATGAAGATTTAGGAAATGCTGGGTTCTATATGAGAATGTAACAACCTTAATGCAGTCATTTAACCTCTCTTATGTTTGAATTCCCTCATTTGTCCTGTCTCACACGTGTCACTGAGTTTATGTAAGGATCCCATGAGCTAATCTTTGCAGAAGTACATTGAAAATTACAGCAAACTGGCAGCAAGCTAAATATACATCAGCAAGCTAAATAAAAACAAAATGCGGTACACTCATACATGAAATACCACACACAAAAACGAACAGAATAACCTGGAGATAGCCAGATATAGACACATAAATGTAGATGCAGATATTCTTGTGTCAACATAGATTTCAAATAAACTATAGCATTGAGTAAAACATGCAAGATGCAGTATGAAATACCGTTGTCCCATTCATATTTTTATGAGGCCCTCAAAACAATATGATAGGTTGTTCGTGGATTGTATATAAATATATACATACAAATTGTTTAATGGACAGTGGTTGTCCCTCAGTAGAGAGGGAAAGAAACAAAACTCAAGGTTAGAAGGTACTTCAGCCAATTATATAATTATTTTAAGAGACTGGAAAAGAATATGACAAAGCTAACAATTTCAAGTGCTAGGAATAAGATTCCACTCCCCTTATTCTCTGGTACTCTCCTATACATTTTAGACTTCTTTTTTAAATTATTTTAAGCTGATAAAATAAGAATAAAGAACAAGAGTAAAGCCCTCAGTAAAAAGATTGAAATAGTGCTGGTGCAGTGACCATAGATTCCTCCAATCTTTAAGATCTTCATTGGTAGATGAATATATGTCAACTGACTATAGGGTCAATCCGTATTTAAAAGAAGATGCAAGAAATATCTACATATCCTAGGATCTACGTGCAGAGATGCATTCTTCTAAAAGTCAAGTTTTGAGATACAGAGCTTCAAAAAATGATCCTTTTTCTGGTCTCTGCTTCAAATCTTCAAATAAAATCAGGACTCCCATAATTTAAAAAAAAAAAGGGCTCAACCAAATCCCATTGCATTCATGTTCATATCATCTTGAGTTGGTTTTTTCCCAATACTCCTATCCAAACATTTTAAAAACTAACTGGAATCTCTAATGTCAAAGCCCAGATTCATGAGCTTATAGAATCAAGCTGGAAAATACAGGTTTGGGCTTGTTCAACAGAAGTAACTGGAGATATAAACACATTGTTCACAGGAGATAACATACAAATGGCTGTTAAATACATTTTCAAATGTGTCCTCAACTCTAATGGGAGGATTGTGATTTAAATTATACTGAAGTATCTTCTTTTTACCTATCAGGTTGACAAGATTCATTGTTTAACAATACCACTTACTGCATGCTCAGGATGTGAGGAATCAGACACTCTCATCCAGCACCAGAGGGATTATAAATCAGTACAACCTCCATGGAAGATAACTTGCTAACATCCATCAAAATTACAAATCTACAGTTTCTTTGACCAGCAATTACATATCTAGGTATTGTTCATACAGATGTTTTTGCATATGTGTGACATAGCATATGTACAAGGGTATTCTTACTGCAGTGTTTTTAACTGCAAAATGTTAAATTTCCATCCTTTGAAAAGTAAATTTTGTTACAATTATAATGGAATAGTACTGCCCACCCCCCCACCAAAAGGAGAAAGCTCTCATGATTTGAAATGGAAAATTCTCCAGGATCAGTTAGTAAGAGAATGAAACCAAAGTACAGAACAGTGCGTGAACACTGTCATTTGTAGAAAAGGGGAAAAACAAAATGGGCCTAGGATGTTTCTGAAAGCACAGACAAGAAAATGCTAATTCCAGTTACTTCTGAGGAGGAGCACAGAACCCGGCATCTGGGACACAGGGCTAAAAGCTAGACTTTTTACACTATATTCTGAATATTGAGCTATGCGAGTATGCTGCTTTTTAAACTAAGTTAAAATTTCAAGTGGCTACATAATTTTAGTTATAGTGGTGGGAGAACTTTGAAAG
The DNA here is from genome assembly GCF_032452875.1 of Bos javanicus. Taxonomy (NCBI): domain Eukaryota; kingdom Metazoa; phylum Chordata; class Mammalia; order Artiodactyla; family Bovidae; genus Bos; species Bos javanicus. The sequence goes on from NC_083870.1 coordinate 53,495,483, forward strand.
GTATCCTAAATTTTAACTAGAGGCTCTAGTAATATAAAGCGTTCCCCTTGCAACCTCTCCACCCACAAAGTGTATGAGAAGAAGAATTATGTCCCAAGGAGGAGCTAGGCAGGAAAACTTCCTCAGAGCGTGGAATAATTTTGTCAATTCTAGTAAATTATCTCTGGAGAAGGAAATGACAACCCACTCCAGTACTCTTGCCTGGAAAATCCCATGGACAGAGGAGCCTGGTAGGCTGCAGTCCATGGGGTCGCTAAAGAGTCGGGCACAACTGAGCGACTTCACTTTCACTTTTCACTTTCATGCATTGGAGAAGGAAATGGCAAACCACTCCCGTGTTCTTGCCTGGAGAATCCCAGGGATGGGGAAGCCTGGTGGGCTGCCGTCTATGGGGTCGCACAGAGTCGGACACGACTGAAGCGACTTAGCAGCAGCAGCAGCAGTAAATTATCTCACCTGAAGCTTCCACACAATCAATTCGTGATTTCTTAAAACCATGCCTGACTCAAGATACTAAGCCAACCCCTGCTAAATGAAGCCCAAATTCAAATCTGTAGCAAAGTTTAAGAGAAGCCTGGCAGGCTACAGTTCCATGGGGTCACAAAAGAGTTGGACACAATGCAGCAACTAAACAACAATAACAATAAAGCTTAAAAATCCGATAGACTATCCCTACCTGGTTTTCAGTTTCATTGTGAAACTCAGCAGGTGGAACATAAAATACAGAAATTATTTTCTCTTTTGGAAAAGCAAAATATTCATCTTCTTAGCTCAAACATCCATCAACATCTGTTGTGTAGAACCAATAGCTAAATCTAAACAACGTGAGCCAAACGTTTGAAGTAGATGAAATACAGCACTCACGAAGCATGAGCCATATAACGGGTCACCCTGAAGCAACAGGGACTGAGGCTTTATCTTAAGTAGCCCTGGGGGAAGCTGTTCACCTTAGCAGATAGTTACTGCTAATTTGCATCTAAATATTGGTATATGTTTTATTTTAGCCCATTAACAGGAAGGCTATTACAAGGTTAAGAATTCTACAAAAAAATTAATAAATAAGAAATGGTTATCTCCTTAAACTGGAAACCTCAAAGTGGATATTTCTGTTTTCTGGTATTATATTTGACTATGTTTTTATTACAGAGGAATCAATTGCTTTTGAAATGTCTGTATCATCCTGCCTTGTCATGGTTATTGTTATTTTTAATTTCTTCAGATGTATTGCTACCCAGTAACATGTCATCATCCAAACTGGAGAGCCAAAAATTATGAGCCCTGCCTTCCAGCTCTGACTGCTGCCATGGGTCTCCTGGCCGCCATTTGACAGTCTCTTACTGGATGAGGGCAGTTGAGTTTTTCTTCTGCTCTCAAGAGCAGTCAGTTCCTGTTTCCTTTATGAAGAAATTTCTCTTTCTTTGTGAAATTCCAGGCAGGAAACCCTTCCCAGGGTCTCCCTGAGAAGCTCGGTATGGAAAGGGAATGCCTTGTCTGTGAATTAATCAGCATTGACCTGACAGAGGGAACAGAGGAAAGAGAAGAATCTTATCGACTGACCTCAGTGTCATAGAATTAAATCTATATTAAAGGAAAATAGGAAAAATTTCAGTTTCCAATAAAATGACATTTTTCTACAAATTGCAAAATGTAATGTCCTAGAAATACAATGACAATTTCCCACACAGGCTTTCTTTTTAGAGACATAAAAAGACTTTTTAAAAATACCTGCCAAATGGACACCCGCACATCTTGAGAGTCACCCATGGAGCTGGCTTTGCAGTAAACTTTCGGTGCTTTTACTTAGAATGATACCACCCAGCACTCATTCATTTCAGCAAGCTTCTATCCTGTAAGACTTTAAAAACGAGTTGCCCGACCAGTCTTTGCCACAAGCTCCCACCCCACCACTTCCTCACTTTCGAAAACCCCACAGTCTCCCTGATTGATGCACCTGGCAACCTGGCGCTGCCTATGATAATAGCTGTGACACTCGCTTTTCTTCTTCTGAAGCTGTGGATTCATTTAAGAGCAAGCATTGCATCTTGCTAGAAAATGGGGTTGAGCCCACATTGAATGTTTGTATTCCTTGGCTACAAATGACAAATATAAATGACACACACAACCACATCGAAGCCTTCTGCAGATGCTACAAATCTGCTGCTACCCATGGGTGCCAACCTGAACCAGGACCTGTCGGTGGACTGCTACTCACAGTGTACACTTAAAGGTACAGTCTACATTTAAGGAAATAAATCCCCTTATCGTCTTTATTGACGGTGCTTGATGCTTTTCTTTTCTTATAAAATTCACCCCCTGCAACCTTTATCGCTTTCTTTTCTCGCTGTTCACTTTTTGAAAGAAACTGGAGTTCTGTATACAAAGTGTATTTCAAACCTGTGTCCCCCCGGCCACTTGCCTGGGCTAAAAATGGCCAAACTGACTTGTCATTTGGCTAAATAAAATAAATAAATAAATAAAATGTTCCCAGGTTAAGACCCTGCATTGCAAGTTTCAGCCCAGAGTGAATTTGAACGGCCAAGTTATAAACCCCTGAAAATAGGAAACTAATACCATGAGGATTTAAAATAATAGAAAATGTTTCACATAATATAAATCCATAAGCAGTGTATTATATTTAAGTCTTAATATCTACATACTCGGATTATCTTCTATCTTGACAATCACACAAAGTAATCGCGCTCCCTCGCCCCCTCCCTTTGACTCTGGGTTTCATTCCTATGTTTTAACAATGCTGTGGGCCATAAAATACTGTATTAATATTAGTTTGTCACAGCAGACTAAATTTAGAACAACTCATTAATATGAGAGAGTTAAAGGCAGTCAGCCAAGACTACCAGGGACTATAAGCTCTTAAGGCTATAAGTTATGCAGATATGCCACTTGAACTGGAGAGCAGCCATTCTTTTTGTGACTAATAAGAGATTCTATTAGTTCTAAGCTGATTCTCATTCTAATTAAGAAATGTGGGAAAAGGCAATTTTGCCATTGTAGGTATAGTTGATGTGCGACTAGCGTCAGCCTTATATCATCCCGCCTGGCTTTCTGGTCGCATAAGATTAGTGGCACGGGCGTAGAATGAACATTCCTCCTACATCCACATTAAAAAAAAACACACACAACTTTGTTGCTGTATTTGTGATGCTGTAATCATAATCGATGTTCCTGGAAGAAGTCTAGTAATCAGTGATTTTTCAAAGCAAACCTTTTGTGGCTCAGAATCACCCCAGTTGGACAAAAAGTTTTGACTTTTTACAAATAAAAAAGCTTTCAAATGGATACTTCTGGACCTGTTATGCCTTTCTTTGGGCTTGTCAAATATTAATTTTTTTTAAATTTAGTCCCTTGCTAAGCTACAAATATTCATGTTTAACACCAAGTAGCAGTTCAGGGGCTGACAACTTGGTATGTACCTTTTGAATGATGCATAGAAAGCAGCAGTTAGCACAAAGAAAAAGCCACCAGATTGGTCTCAGGGAAACCCAGTGTCTGAATTTTTCATGACTCCTCTAGCACTTAAAGAATAAAAAAACTGGCTACTAGTGTTGGGAGACCAACGTCGGGAAGGTCAGAGCCTGGAAACGTGCAAGAGATTCCAGACTTGCCTGGGGAAAGTCAAAAGGGATTTAAGCTGCTTAAGAGAATTAGAAGGGCGGGGGGGAGAAATTTCTTTTGCTTGGTTTTAGTATTTTATGAACACCTGAGTAGCAAAATAAAAGCTATAAAAAGGTACACAGTCCTCTCTCTCCCTAGGGCTCCTTATTTTTATGTCTCTAGGGACCCCCAAAACTTACCTTCACTTGTGGGTTTATGAGGATTATTGTTAAACTTCCCCAAATCATACCTTTGCTGGCGTATGTGCTCACTCATGAGTTCTTTCTCCTAAGGAAACCTGCGAAGAGTGGGAGAGGAGAAACAAGTCAATTATTTGTTTCCTTGGATGTGCTTGCAAACATCTCCCATGGAGGTAAGGGGCAAGTGGGGAAGACAATGTCTTAATCACCTAGATGCCCGTCAACTCGGGACTGAAAAATGTTCCCCTTTTGATGAACTTTTTCTGCGTTTGATAACAATGGATAGGAAATCTAAATCAAATCCAGGAAAACAAACGAGTGACTCCTACAGAAGGAAAAAAAAAACAACTATACAGTGTTTAAGCAACTGATGACTTCACCTGTCACCATCTCATTAAGCTCTTAATGAGTTCTTTTCTATTCTTGGTCACATCTGATTTTTTTTTAATATAAGTCCCTTTGAACAGCTGGGAGTAAGAATCACCTTTGATCACTGAATTCTTCTGAATTTTCAGTCAAAACGAGGCCATTTTCATCCTGACTTGGGGTATTTTTATGAGTTTATTTCCCCCCAAGTACCTTCCTGGGCATAGCTTTCCAGGCTGAGAAGAGCCTGAACAATTAATGTATACATTTTTACATAAATGTTTATAAATTTAACAAAGGGAGAGAGCTTTGCCACAAGAAGCCTCAGCTCTTTTGAAGGCGGTTTTCTAATGATGACCCTTGGCGTGTTGGACCACATGGGATTCCTCTGAGAAGAGTCGGATGAAAATGAGTCTATTCTCATTTCAAACAGAATTTTGCTGAAGTCCTGATCAGAGCATCAGCATGGAGTCCAGGGAGACAACACTCGCTACTTGATTCCCTCTGCAGCCTCCCTCTCCTGCTAATTGTTGCAGGAACACACAGTGACAAGGCTCCAGGATGTGAGCGGTCTGGATGTACTCCGGCTGTTACGCTCTGTTTAAAGATTTAAACCATCAGGGTATGATAAGGCTTTTTGATGTTCATTGAACACGGAGCTTGGGTACAGAAGAAGGGGAAAGGGCTTCACCAGAAGGCAATCATCTTTCAGAGCCACAGTAAGACAGAGAGAGGTGGGGAAATCTCAGCCTCAGCATAGACACGGAACAAAGGGAGATGAAAGGGGCAGGGTGAGGAAGGGGCCAGCTCTGGCTGTGAGGCAGAACTCGCTCTCTGAGAGTTCGACGCCTTAAAATGCAGGCAAAACATTTAGTGATCCTCTTTCATTAAAACACACTCCTGTTTGGATACGGAGGGGATAATGCCAGCTGCAAATTTGGATGGCTTCGGTTGACCCTGGATTTTAAAGAGCCTGCCCGTGGCTTATTTTGAATTTATTTAATGAGTATTTATTTTGAGTCAGATGAATGTCATTTCCAGCGCTCACCCCTGCAAATCTGGAAGAAGACCTTGCTGAAATTATGTTTTTAGGACCCTCACAGTGTTTTCTTCCCCCAAAGGTAAAAACCTGAATATTTGTCTTAAAGAACATAAACATCAGGAATGGGGAGGAGGGGGGAGTGCCCCCTACAAAACCCAACCCTATTTCTTCATATCCTCTTCTTTAGCAAAATGCTGGCTTTTTCATCCTGCTCACAGCCCTACCATGCCATGCTAACCAGGCCTGCACTTTGACTGTATTAATTAGACAAGAACCAAGATTTCTCCATCTTTTGTCTCCCTAGCCCCTGGCAAGCTTGCTGCACATACCAAAGTCTTAACAAATGTGTGTTGAATGAATGAATGTAAGACCCTGAGAAATGACAGGATAGATTTCAATTTATTTTCTGTGCCTCCATTTAAAGTTTCAGAGAATTGTTGCACATAGAAAGCAAAAAGTTGTGTTTTTTTCCCTCTTGCAAACTAGCACCAGCAAACAGCATGGCCAAGGCATGAATGCTGAGAGCTGGTGCTTCAGCTTCAGACATATCTGGAATTGAAGGAGGCATGGCTACTTACCTTAGGACTCTGGGAAAGTTATTCCACTTTCCTGAGCTTTGTTTTCCCCATCTTCAGAATAGGAATATTAAAAAAGAACTCCCTCTTTGGAGTGAGAAAATCTATGTAAATATCATGTACAATGTTTGGTGTACATTAACTTTCCCCCCAAAATGTAAGTACTATTATTAGTATTATTTCTATTATTAGTATTGCTCTCCAAAATGTTTTTAGACATGGTGGCATTAGAAGGGGATTTTAGAAATATACAATCATCAGTATAATTAAAATGGAGAATATTATAATGACATACTGTATTGAAGAGTTGTTTCCACACTTGTCTCTATCGTGGCATGAATAAAATATGCTGTGACCTGCTGACCTCCCCTGGTTTGACAATGTGCTCTTGTTCACACCTCACATAGATGTTCTCTAGAGAGGAAAGATCCTCTTCTCTTGGCTGTCAGCAAAGGAGCTAGAAGTGAGTTTGACCAACCAAACACCAGGAAACCAAAATGCTTTTTCCAGTCTCTTTGAACCTGGAAAGGGATAAACCAATCAAAAACAACACATACAGTGCTGCACCCATTCCTCCACATATTCCAGTTGAGTACAACATGATCACTGCTTCCAAGCAGGCAGAAAGGAGATGAGAGTCAGAAGACAATTCCATCCCATGGTGGCCATAGCCCGCCTGAGCCAGGTGCCCATCCCCAGGGAGCTGTGTCCCAGGAGAAGCTACCCAACACCACCAGAACCTCTCATCAGTCCTTACAACAACCTTTGAGGAAGGTAGAGTTCACAGATGAGATAAGTGTAGAATAACAATATCAAAAAATGACTTTTACTGCCATTTTTTATTCCTCTTTTTACATTTTGCTTAGCTCTCTACTCGGAGAAGGCAATGGCAACCCACTCCAGTACTCTTGCCTGGAAAATCCCATGGATGGAGGAGCCTGGTAGGCTGCAGTCCACGGGGCCGCTATGAGTGGGACTCGACTGAGAGACTTCACTTTCACTTTTCACTTTATGCATTAGAGAAGGAAATGACAACCCGCTGTAGTGTTCTTGCCTGGAGAATCCCAGCGACGGTGGAGCCTGATGGGCTGCCGTCTATGGGGTCGCACAGAGTCGGACACGACCGAAGCGACTTAGCAGCAGCAGCAGCAGTAGCTCTCTACTAGACTGGAGTAGAGCGCTCATTCTCTCTGACCCTCTGTACAAAGCCCTCAATTTCCCTGGATCACAGTGTCTTCATCTGCTTCACTGGGGTAGGAAGAGGGCGATAGGCATGGGGGTTTGTTCGAGCTCCACAGTCTATGATTCGTGCCAGGCAGCTGAACAACTCTGATGACACAAAAATCTCTGTGAGAACCACAGACTTTATATCATGATTTTCCCCTCTAGTTTCCCCTCCCTTTCCCACCTCCCATACAGGAAATGGGAGCACAGCAGCCATTACCATTACATAAAGAGTTTGTTTTAGCAGAGCTCAAATCTAGGGAGCATTACGGCCAAATAACCTGCCCCATGATTGAGACATAAGGGAATTACTATTTCCTTTTCTCTAGCCTGCCAACACAGAGAAAGCCAATCCTCTAAAAACAAATTGATTGATGATATAGCTTTAATATCTTCATCTGATTTCTAGTGGCAGAATCAATCAGCTGCTAACACAACCATCCAAGGTGGAGAAAAGAAAAATTGCACCAGTTGCTTTTCTTTTATTGCACTTCCGGGTACTCTAAGAAAAAACTCTCTCCAGAAAATCAATAAGGCAGATTGTGCCCAGCAGTGCCCCATTACAGAATTAAATCCATATGCCAACACAAAACAATGAAGAGACTCAACTAGCAAGGGATCCATTTGCTTTGTTTGACTTTGGCTGCCAGAGAATGAGACCACAAGACTGGCTGTAATTTAATGCAAACCTTGGCCTATCCTGGTCGTGCGTATGACTGACCCTCAGGGCACGACCATCAATTTTCTATTAAAGATCAGAGATTTGACATATCAAAGTCAACATCTAGCTGAATAACTGCAGTAACTTGATAATAATTCTTTTGTGGATTTCACAGTGGCTTTTCAGTAAAGTATCAGAAAGGTAGCCGATTTCAATCCTGACCTGGCAAGATCTGAATATGAAATAAAGGATTTCAGCTTGATCTCCCCATGATGTGAGGATGAATGTTCTGGTAAATGTTAACTTAGTGCTCTGAATAGCTCAGTAATAGATGGGTTTAGGCAGTAATAGGTTTAAAATGTCAACTTATTGAATAATAATTTCATGTTGTACAAATACTATGTGTAAGAAGGGATTTGTTTTGCAAATTTTGAAATAAATGAATGGATTTATAATGTCCTTGACTGTTTCATTGTTCCCATCAGAATTTTACAGGAGAATCAAAATTAGTTTTTTCTTTCTCTAGTCTTGCTGTTTTGCGGCATTCATCTCTATGCAGATTTCATAATTACTGGGTCTCCCTGAATTCTGGTCATTAATTGAGCTCTTCCTTGCTTTGGTCCCCAAAGCCAAGCTGATAACATTATTTTCTAGTGAAAAAATAAAAACTCAATTATCCCTCACTGTAAAATGTTTCATGACACCAATAGCATAAAAACCTTTCACCAACCCAGCCATAAAATGCTCAACTGTTTGAAATACAAGAACCGAATAAAATTCTGTTTCCATAACTGAACTCAGACCTTCTGTCCAATTATAAGCTGACAGCTCTATAAATCCTGGTGGAACACAGTGTGGGTAAAACAGTATTGTGATTGGGACCCTGAGGACCTGGGACAAACACTTCCATCACAACCTGTGGGAAAAGCCTTAGGTTTTGCAACTGCCCACGATATACACTTCCAACCGATCAGCTAAAGTAAACATGTTCTCAGGGAAATGGGAGAGGCCAAGAAACCATCAAGGTGACCTCTCTAAATACTTCAAGGCTGATGCTTGGCCCTTCAACTTCCTTCAGTTTCTCAGAAGACTCAGGAGGAGCCCACTCTTGCAGTTCACCAGCCTAGCACTTTGAGCAGAGTTTCTCTAAGGTATAAAGGATGTCTTAATTTCCACAAACCAAAACATCCTTCAGAGGTTTATAAGTGCTCACACCTGGAAAATACCTGCATGAAATGGTCCTAGACATTTCTGCTCAACCGTTGAGTTAATTGGTTGGCTGCAACTCTCACCTTGAAACCACAGAGAGGCTCTGTCCTAGTCCTTGTTCTTCCAGCAGCCATCAGAAGACAAGGATATGGGTGCTTGTAGTATCTGGCAGGTGAAGGAAATATTGGCAAGAGGGTAAAGGAGTAAGTCAGAGGAGCAAAGGCAATCAACAAAAGCCATTATCGAGCCACTTACCATTTAGATAACTGAAACTTAGTCCCCCTGGGGAGACTCTGAGACACTGTAGGCGCTAGAGTATTTTTACACCACCTCCCCTGTCAGTCACTGGTTGAGGGTGCTCCTGAAGGTCATTCATTCTTTGATAGTTCCAGCCTACCATATGGGTAAATGGCTTCCCAGATAGCTCAATGGTAAAGAATCTGTCTGCAGTGCAGGAGACACCAGAGATACAGGTTCAATCCCTGGGTTGGGAAGATCTCCTGGAGGAGGGCATGGCAACCTACTCCAGTACTCTTGCCTGAAGAGTTCCATGGACAGAGGAGCCTGTTGAGCTACAGTCAGACAGAGTCGCACAGAGTCAGACACAGCTGAGCTCACACACACTTAAGGGTAAGTAGAGAGCTTCAGAGGCCAAAGAAAATGCTCAGGAAAAAAATCCAGATGTTGGACTCTTGAAGTCAGGCAGTGTGCACCGAAATGGAAAGGGAAAGGAGTGGGAAGGGCACTCATAGCCTCTGTTGTAGACTCTGGCCTTTTACTAACTTTTGTAACTTTCCTAACTTGTTTTTAAGTTATGAAAGCTTATATGGCTCATGTAAAACAGCATCAACATATTTAATCAGTATAGAAAAACATAACTATCATTTATTTATTTTTTGACTGTTGGCTTTTCTCTAGGTGCGGGGAACAGGGGCTACTCTCTAGTTGCAGTGTGCAGGCTTCTCATTGCAGCGGCTTCTCACGCTGTGAGCATGGGTTCTAAGGCACTCGGATTCAGTAGTTGTGGCACACAAGATTAGTTGCCCCATGGCATGTGGGATCTTCCCAGACCAGGGATCCAACCCATGTCTCCTGCATTGGCAGGTGATTCTCTACCACTGAGCCACCAGCGAAGCCCAAGCATAACTAGTTTTTAAGGGACTTCTTCCTTCCAGCCATTCAGTCTGATTCTCAAGGATAACAATCTTTTACAGCTTCATTTTTCTCTGTATGTAAAACCTATATGTATATAAACCCACATTAGTTGAGTATCCTGTTTCTGCTCACAAATAAGGTCATATTTGACATTATTTCCTCTGGTTTGCTTTTTTCACATAATAAAATATCTTAGATATCCTTGCATATCAATATCTCTATATCTGTCTCAAACCTTTTTATGGATACTAATATGAACATATCATAAGTCATTAGGCATTTAGTTATTTGTTTCAACTTATGTGTGTGTGTGTGCATGTATTCAGTTGTGTCTGACTCTTTGCAACCCCGTGGACCACCAGGCTCCTCTGTCTATGGAATTTTCCAGGCAAGAACACTGGAGTGCGTTGCCATTTTTTACTCCAGGGACCTTCCCCATCCAGGGATCAAACTGTGTCTCTTGCTTCTCTTGCATTGGCAGGTGGATTCTTTACCACTGTGCCACCTAGGAAGTTTATATATATATATATATATATATATATATATATATATATATAAGCTGAAGCTTGAGTACTTTGGCCACCTGATGTGAAGAGCCAACTCATTGGAAAGGACCTTGATGCTGGGAAAGATTGAAGGCAAAAGAAGAGGGTGGCAGAGGATGAGGTGGTTAAATAGCATCACCAACTCAATGGACATGAACTTGAGCAAACTCTGGGAGATAGTGGAGGATGGGGAAGCCTGACGTGCTACAGTCCATGAGGTTGCAAAGAGTTGGCCACAGCTTAGCGACTGAACAACAGCAACGTGTGTGTGTGTGTGTGTGTGTGTGTGTGTGTGTGTAGGGCTTCCCCAGTGACTTAGTGGTAAAGAATTCACCTGCACTGCAGGAGCTGTAGGATATGTGGATTCAATTCCTGAATCAGGAAGAACCCCTGGAGGAGTAAATGGCAATCCACTCCAGTATTCTTGCCTGGAGAATCCCGTGGACAGAGGAGCCTGGCAGGCTACAGTCCAGAGGGTCGCAAAGAGTCGGACAAGACTGAAGTAACCTAGCATGCATGCATATAAATATATACTTGTATATACATGACGATGGACTGGAAGAAACACAAACTGGAATCAAGATTGCCGGGAGAAATATCAATAACCTCACATGTGCAGATGACACCACCCTTATGGCAGAAAGTGAAGAGGAACTCAAAAGCCTCTTGATGAAAGTCAAAGTGGAGAGTGAAAAAGTTGGCTTAAAGCTCAACATTCAGAAAACGAAGATCATGGCATCCGGTCCCACCACTTCATGGGAAATAGATGGGGAAACAGTGGAAACAGTGTCAGACTTTATTTTTCTGGGCTCCAAAATCACTGCAGATGGTGACTGCAGCCATTAAATTAAAAGACGCTTACTCCTTGGAAGGAAAGTTATGACCAACCTAGATAGCATATTCAAAATCAGAGACATTACTTTGCCAACAAAGGTCCGTCTAGTCAAGGCTATGGTTTTTCCTGTGGTCATGTATGGATGTGAGAGTTGGACTGTGAAGAAGGCTGAGCACCAAAGAATTGATGCTTTTGAACTGTGGTGTTGGAGAAGACTCTTGAGAGTCCCTTGGACTGTAAGGAGATCCAATCAGTCCATTCTGAAGGAGATCAGCCCTGGGATTTCTTTGGAAGGAATGATGCTAAAGCTGAAACTGCAGTCCTTTGGCCACCTCATGCGAAGAGTTGACTCATTGGAAAAGACTCTGATGCTGGGAGGGATTGGGGTCAGGAGGAGAAGGGGACAACAGAGGATGAGATGGCTGGATGGCATCACTGACTCAATGGACATGAGTTTGAGTGAACTCCGGGAGTTGGTGATGGACAGGGAGGCCTGGCGTGCTGCGATTCATGGGGTCGCAAAGAGTTGGACACGACTGAACGACTGATCTGATCTGATACATATATATAATTCCTGAAAGTGGAATCTCTCAGTTAAAGAATATACATATTTTAAAATTTGACAAATCATGTCAGTTATTTCTAAACAACATTTCACCAATTTACACTTCTACCCACAGTGCAGAAGTGCATTCTTTTTTCTTGTATGTATGCCAACAAAGGAAAAGATCACACTTTTTAATCTTTGGCAAATAGGTTAAAATAGTATGTCACTGTCTTTGTGCTTTTTAAATTATGAGTGAGGTTCCTCAATTATGCTTCTTTGCATCTTCACATACATCTTACTAACGTCCTCTTAGTCTTTTTCTTAATATTTCAAAAGCACTCTTTATAAGCAATTACTTTTCCAGGTTGGGTTTTATTTTTTATTAGTTTGTGGCTCTTTTATCTGTAAAAAAGTATTAAATATCTATGTTTCCAAATTGTCAATATTTTTATGTTTTCTGGGATTTTGTTTCATAGGTAATATGCTCTTCCTCATTCAAAATGATTTAAAAAATGCAACTATGAATTCTCTAGAATATTTACAGTGTGATTTTTATATTTAAGTCTTCAATCTTTTTTTGATGTAAGACATGAAGTAGAAATACGGTTGAAATTTTTTTCCAGTGAGCACTTGTCTCCAACCAAATCTTTTACTAAATTTTTTTTCAGCATTGATCTAACTCTTTTATCAATAATCAACTTCCATATTGGTTTAACTCTTTTTCCAGAATATCTATGTTGTTTTAAATGTTACAGATTTGTAGTATAGTTATCTCATAATGTTTGTCTTTTCTTTTTAATCCCTAGAATTTTTCCAAGTTTATTTTTCCAAATGAATTTATAGTATCATTTTGTTAAGATCACAAAAAAGCTTGGTGTTTTTATTTAATTACTTGAATATCTAGGTTAATTTAGAAATAACTGTCATGTTTACAACATCCAGTCTCCCTATTTAATAACAAAATGCATTTTTCCATACATTAGTCTTCTTTTATGTCTCCTGGCAAAGTTTTCTTTTGGCCTTTTTTGAAAACTACCAGAAGGGGTAGTGCCCACTTTAACAGCTGATCTTAGGCCAGAGAAGGAAGGAAGATTCTCTAGAGGACACATAATTTCTCTTGACTTGACCACAGGTATGGAAATGGGTGCAATTCAATTCAAAAATATGTATTGAGCACCTATGTATGTGATGAATCTATATAAGGGGGAAAAGCTCTTGAAATTAGTATGCAAGGCAAAAAAAAAATCTCACATGTTACTCTATCAAACTGTTGAAAGGGACTTTTCAATTATCTTGAAATTTAAACTGAAGCCCAAAGCAGAAAATAACAAATATTCATTTTAAAAAATATAAATCCTTGAAAGATACAAGATGGAAAAACTAGTTTTTTATTTGTGTGTGTGTTCAGTCGTGTCTGACTCTGTGACCCTATGGACTATAGCCCACCAGGCTTATCTGTCCATGGAATTTTCCAGGCAAGAGTACTGGAGTGGGTTGCCATTTTGGCTGTGATCAAAGTCCAGGTTTATAAGAGAATGTAAGATATTAGAGATGAAGATTGAGAGAATCACTGAAATTAAAAAGCCATCAAATGAGTCAGTTATACTGTGGCGTTTCCCCTAACTCTTTTCCTAGGTGACCCCTCCTAAGCCAAGTGAGAAAGAAGATTCAAGAAAGTCTTCAAGAAAGAAAATTCAAGAAGTGAGTAGTCTTACAAGAAGAGACAACAGACACGATAGCCTCCAAAAGAAATGCTGAGGTGAAGAGAGTGTTTGGTGACCCTGGACCAGAGCTGAGCCTGGGCAGTTCTTGGGAGACACTGACAATGTCCTTGCAAGGGAGATAAAAACATGTGTAGACCACAGTAACAAAGAAAGACAGCAATATGAGTGGTTTGTCCTTCCAGAATTTGGTGGGGGCAAGGTTGCTGAGCTTTCCTCTGAACTAAGGGTCCATCTCACTAGCTTCTGTCTTGAAAGGTCTCCACTGAAGGAAGCTACATGTCAGGGCAAGGCAACACCAGCAGAATGAGACTGTCAGTCTACCATCCTAAGCAAGAGCTGAGAGAACAGTTGTAGGAGCCTAATTAGAGAATGAATCTCCCACACTGAGCGTCAGTGCAGTGCCAAAGATCCCCAAAGTGATCTCTGAAGAACACACAAAAGTTTCCCAGAAGGAGAGAACCAACTCTCAGCTTTCTGCCACATGGAAGGTACCACAGCCAAATTTCATCCCCACTCATCGAGTACAGCAGTGCCTTAAACTCTCATCTCACCCTGCTTGCCCTAGCACAGGAGGAGCTGGAAGAATAAAGGGGTAAGAAAGATAAGTGAATAAAGCAGAGCAATAGTGAAGAAGCAAGATACTATACATCTTCACCTGCTGGATCTACAGATTATTGAATGGGGCTGAAGTTTAGTGGGAAGTGGATAAATGGAGATGCTTGAAACCGGATGAGAGAATGAAGCTGTGGTTTGAATGGGACTGGCCATTTTAGCACCTTAAAATGAGAGAATTCTGAAGTCAAAAGTCCCTGGAAAAGCTATGGGATATGCCCAAGATACTGCCAAGGTGTGAAGGAGACTCAACAGTCCATATTTGAAGGCAGAGGTGAGACACATGGCATAGTCAAAATTATGCTTGAAAATCTCTCAGGAAGGGTTGACGTTGGAGATTGACACCTCCGCATCTTTCAGTAATTCTGACAGAACAAGTTTTTCTTCAGCAGTGGAACAGATTGCAGCTATTTCAGCTGAGCAGAGATGAAGTAGTTGGCTGAGTTTAGCAGCCATGGTGCAGGAAAATTATGTACCTTTAAACATGAGAATCACACCCAGCACAGCAATATGCTCACTCTACAAGAAGCATAAGGACAAGGGGACTGCACGAGAGAATGGAAGCTAGAGGTGAGAGACTCCTAAATGCTGCTTATTCAGACCAGTAAATGCAATAGTGAGCGGTATCACCTACTTTCCATAATGAAATCTGCCTCCTTCCAGTTCTCAGCCTCTCTCTCTCGCTCCACCTCTCTCCATCTCTCCCTGTTTCTGTTCTCTCTCTCCATCACCACCCCAGGTACGTACAGTGAGATGCATCTGCACAGGAAGGATTCACATACAATGCAATTCCACTTTACCTCACCATTCGAAGGCTCGAAGATGAGTAAGCCTTGCTTCTCAACAAGTTCCTGGATAAGTGAGAGAGAAAACTATGTAAACAAATGTCTAATAGGTCCACTAGTAAGCGTAAGCTTAGAGATACAAAGCTTGTCTTCACCCTGAGGAAGAGAGAGATTCTTCAAGAAAAACAAAGTGTTCTAGCACAGCCCACCATCCTGAACAATCAGTGCCGACGCCCCACAGCAGCAGTCTCTTCCTTCCTATTGAACTTGGGAAAGTCTTAGAATGGATAGCAGCAAAAATGGCATCTTTTATTTAAAAAGATTTGACAGTAGTTTCTCCATTCCTTTCAAGGGGTTGGGTGAAAAAAATTGCAGAAGAGATTGAGTTTTGCATGAAGTTGGCAGATTTGGGAACCAGATTATGCAAGCAAGCCAACTTCTGATTCCATGCTCCGTATCTCACTGCCTCTGAAGCAGAGAGCCATTAACAAAATTTTTAAAACTTATTACTCCTAGAATAATATTGTATTGACAGCAACTGTAATCAGTGATTCATGTAACTACAAAGAGAAAAGAATGTGCAAAGCTTCAAGCATTAGAGGCTCCTAAAATGACGCTAATGGAAGCATAAGTCTTATGTCAAGGACAACCTCATCTATGGGAATATCAGGTCTCTTTTTTCAGCTTTGTTGATGTATAATTGACAAATAAGATACTTAAAGTGTATATCACGATGATTTGACATACATGTAATACATTGTGAGAGAATTCCCCTCATTTAGAGAATTAATACATACCTCTATCACTTCACTTTTTTTTTTGGTGAGAACATTTAGGCTCTATTTTGTTAGAAAATTTCAATTATACAATACATTGTTATCAACTGCAGTCATCATGTTATGCATTAGATATTCAGATCTCACTCATCTTACGGCTGAAAGTTTGTACTCTTTTATCAAACTCTCCCTAATGTCCCCACCTGCCCCACCCTCTGGCCACCACTTCAGGTCTTTACTTACAACCTTATTCCCACCTCCATGTAGCAAGGTCAGATGTACAATATCAGTTCCTTTGCTCTTTTGGAGTTGTTCCTCCAACCACGTGGGACCTCACTTCTGCCCTCTGACCTCCAGCACCCCTTTGGGAACACTTGGAGAACAGGATCCTGGCTTAGGAGTCTCTCTTTTGAGAGGTCGTACAGTGCGGCCTGGAAGCTTCAGTTCTAGCACAGGCCTTGAACTAGCCAAACGATTCAGGTAAATTCTCTGGGCCTCCGTCTCATCATCTTTAAAACTGAACTAATAAACCCAGAATAAGTATTATCGTAAGTATCCCTGAAATCCAGCCACTGACTTGTTCCATCAACAAGTTCAGGGTCTTTACCTGCTATCTCCAGGAATAGAAAGAGGAATGTGCCCAGGATTGTGCCAGTCTGAGAGTACCAAAAAGGTACCAAATCAGTAGCCTTGTGGAGAGAGACCCCCTTCCTGGCCAACCCCAGCTAGCCACCTGTAGAAAGCATACAAGAAGCCGTGTCTTCCGTTGTTGTTGTTCACTCACTAGGTTGTGTCAGACTCTCTGTGACCCCATGGACTGCAGCTCACCTGGCCTCCCTGTCCCTCACCATCTCCTGGAGTTTGCCCAAGTTCATGTCCTTTGAACTGGTGGTATCTTCCAACTATCTCATCCTCTGTTGCCCCCTTCTACTCCTCCTGCCCTCAATCTTTCCCAGCATCAGGATCTTTTCCAATGAGGTGGCTCTTCACATCTGGTGGCCAAAGTATTGGAGCTTCAACTTCAGCATCAGTCCTTCCAATGAATATTCAGGGTTCATTTTCCTTTAGGAATGACTGGTTTGATCTCCTTGCAGTCGAACGGACTCTCAAGAGTCTTCTCCAGCACTGCTCTGCGTTTCTTTATGGGCCAACTCTCGCATTCATACTTGACTACTGGAAAAACCATAGCTTTGACTATATGGGCCTTTATTGGCAAAGTGATATATCTGCTTTTTAATACAGAGGTTTAAAATTAGGTTTTAAAACCTAATGTCTAGGTTTGTCTTCTGACTCTACATCAACTGCTCTGCCCACTCTACCTCAGAGTTCAAACCCCTTAGTATGGAGTTTAGGTCCCCACTGATTGATCTTGATTTTCTTGTCTTGCTGTCAATCTGCATGGTTTTATGCAAATTTTTGTGGCCTCCTTACTGTGTCTCATTCTCTTTGTACCATTCATAAGCCTTTCCATCTTGTACATAACTGTCTGACAAAACTCTAATTGTTCTTTATCAGTTCAGTTCAGTTCAGTCGCTCAGTCGTGTCCAACTCTTTGTGACCCCATGAATCGCAGCACGCCAGGCCTCCCTGTCCATCACCAACTCCCGGAGTTCACTCAGACTCATGTCCATCTAGTCAGTGATGCCATCCAGCCATCTCATCCTCTGTCGTCCCCTTCTCCTCCTGACCCCAATCCCTCCCAGCATCAGGGTCTTTTCCAATGAGTCAACTCTTTACATGAGGTGGCCAAAGTATTGGAGTTTCAGCTTTAGCATCATTCCTTCCAAAGAAATCCCAGGGCTGATCTCCTTCAGAATGGACTGGTTGGATCTCCTTGCAGTCCAAGGGACTCTCAAGAGTCTTCTCCAACACCACAGTTCAAAAGCATCAATTCTTCGGTGCTCAGCCTTCTTCACAGTCCAACTCTCACATCCATACATGACCACAGGAAAAACCATAGCCTTGACTAGACGGACCTTTGTTGGCAAAGTAATGTCTCTGATTTTGAATATGCTATCTATGTTGGTCATAACTTTCCTTCCAAGGAGTAAGCGTCTTTTAATTTCATGGCTGCAATCACCATCTGCAGTGATTTTGGAGCCCAGAAAAATAAAGTCTGACACTGTTTCCACTGTTTCCCCATCTATTTCCCATGAAGTGATGGGACCAGATGCCATGATCTTCGTTTTCTGAATGTTGAGCTTTAAGCCAACTTTTTCACTCTCCACTTTCACTTTCATCAAGAGGCTTTGGAGTTCCTCTTTACTTTCTGCCATAAGGGTGGTGTCATCTGCATATCTGAGGTTATTGATATTTCTCCCGGCAATCTTGATTCCAGCTTGTGCTTCTTCCAACCCAGCATATCTCATGATGTACTCTGCATATAAATTCAATGTACTCTGCATATAGTTCAATATTAGGGTGACAATATACAGCCTTGACGTACTCCTTTTCCTATTTGGAACCAGTCTGTTGTTCCAAGCCCAGTTCTAATTGTTGCTTCCTGACCTGCATACAGGTTTCTCAAGAGGCAGGTCAGGTATTCCCATCTGTTTCATAATTTTCCACAGTTCATTGTGATTCACACAGTCAAAGGCTTTGGCATAGTCAATAAAGCAGAAATAGACGTTTCTCTGGAACTCTCTTGCTTTTTCCATGATCCAGCGAATGTTGGCAATTTGATCTCTGGTTCCTCTGCCTTTTCTAAAACCAGCTTGAACATCTGGAAGTTCATGGTTCACATACTGCTGAAGCCTGGCTTGGAGAATTTTGAGCATTACTTTACTAGCATGTGAGATGAGCACAATTGTGCAGTAGTTTGAGCATTCTTTGCCATTGCCTTTCTTTGGGATTGAAATGAAAACTGACCTTTTCCAGTCCTGTGGCCACTGCTGAGTTTTCCAAATTTGCTGGCATATAGAGTCCAGCACTTTCACAAAATCATCTTTCAGGATTTGAAAGAGCTCAACTGGAATTCCATCACCTCCACTAGCTTTGTTTGTAGTGATGCTTTCTAAGGCCCACTTGACTTCATATTCCAGGATGTCTGGCTCTAGGTGAGTGATCACACCATCGTGATTATCTGGGTCATTAAGATCTTTTTTGTACAGTTCTTCTTTGTATTCTTGCCACCTCTTCTTAATCTCTTCTGCTTCTGTTAGGTCCATCCCATTTCTATCCTTTATTGTGCTCATTTTTGCATGAAATGTTCCCTTGGTATCTCTAATTTTCATGACGAGATCTCTAGTCTTTCCCACTCTATTGTTTTCCTCTATTTCTTTGCACTGATCATGGAGGAAGGCTTTCTTATCTCTCCTTGCTATTCTTTGGAACTCTGCATTCAGATGGTTATATCTTTCCTTTTCTCCTTTGCTTTTACTTCCCTTCATTTTACAGCTATTTGTAAGGCCTCCTCAAACAGCCATTTTGCTTTTTTGCATTTCTTTCCCATGGGGATGGTCTCTGTCTCCTGTACAATGTCACGAACCTTCGTCCATAGTTCATCAGGCACTCTGTCTAGCGATCTAGTCCCTTAAATCTATTTCTCACTTCCCCTGTATAATCATAAGTGATTTGATTTAGGTCATACCTGAATGGTCTAGTGGTTTTCCCTACTTTATTCAATTTAAGTCTGAATTTGGCAATAAGGAGTTCATGATCTGAGCCACAGTCCACTCCTGGTCTTGTTTTTGCTGACTGTATAGAGCTTCCCCATCTTTGGCTGCAAAGAATATAATCAATCTGATTTTGGTGTTGACCATCTGGTGATGTCCATGCGTAGAGTCTTCTCTTGTATTGTTGGAAGAGAGTGTTTGCTATGACCAGTGTGTTCTCTTGGCAAAACTCTATTAGCCTTTGCCCTGCTTCATTCCGTACTCCTAGGCCAAATTTGCCTGTTACTCCAGGTGTTTCTCGACCTCCTACTTTTGCATTCCAGTCCCCTAAAATCAAAAGGACATCTTTTTTGGCTGTTAGTTCTGAAAGGTCTTGGAGGTCTTCATAGAACCATTCAACTTCAGCTTCTTCAGCATTACTGGTTGGGGCATAGACTTGGATCACCATGATATTGAATGGTTTGCCTTGGAAATGAACAGAGATCATTCTGTCATTTTTGAGATTCCATCCAAATACTGCATTATGGACTCTTGTTGACCATGATGGCTACTCCATTTCTTCTGAGGGATTCCTGCCTGCAGTATTAGATATAATGGTCATCTGAGTTAAATTCACCCATTCCAGTCCATTTTAGTTCGCCGATTCCTAGAATGTCAACGTTCACTCTTGCCATCTCTTGTTTGACCACTTCCAATTTGCCTTTATTCATGGACCTGACATTCCAGGTTCCTATGCAATGTTACTCTTTACAGCATTGAACCTTGCTTTTATCTCCAGTCACATCCACAGCTGGGTATTGTTTTTGCTTTGGCTCCATCCCTTCATTCTTTCTGGAGTTATTTCTCCACTGATCTCCAGTAGCATATTGTGCACGTACCGACCTGGGGAGTTCCTCTTTCAGTATCTTATCATTTTGCCTTGTCATACTGTTCATGGGGTTCTCAAGGCAAGAATACTGAAGTGGTTTGCCATTCCCTCCTCCTTGGACCACATTCTGTCAGACCTCTCCACCATGACCCGTCTGTCTTGGGTGGCCCCACAGGGCATGGCTTACTTTCATTGAGTTAGACAAGGCTGTGGTCCCTGTGATCAGATTGGCTAGTTTTCTGCGATTATGGTTTCAGCGTGTCTGCCCTCTGATGCCCTCTGGCAACTCCTACGGTCTGACTTGTGTTTCCCTTACCTTGGACATGGGGTATCCCTTCACAGCTGCTGCAGCAAAGCTCAGCTGCTGCTCCTTACCTTGGATGAGGGGTATCTCCTCACTGCCACCCCTCCTGACCTTGAACATGGAGTAGCTCCTCTCAGCTCTCCTGCGCTGCACAGCCGCTGCTCCTGGGACATGGGGTAGCTCCTCTCAGCCGCTCCTGTTGGGTAGCTCCTCTCCGCCAGCTTCTGCGCGGTCCGTCGCAGCCGGCGCGCTTCTGCGCGGTTTTTATAGCGCAACTCAAGTGACAGTTCTCTAATGAAGCCTTTCTTGATAGCCTTGAGGGTGGGCTTTCTCCCTTATGCTGTTCCCTTGGACTTTTTACTCCTCTCAAAGCACTTAGACATCTTGCTTTGTGTCATGATTGCATGTCAGTAGACTGCAAATTCCTTAGATCTATCCCAGTAACCAGGGTAAATTCTTCTACAAATAGTTTCAGTCTCAGGAAAACACTGCAACAATCAAGATAGACTAGGCTCTGCCAGAATTAGGAAACAACATTGCAGTGTTTCACTCAAGGCAAGTTTATCAGAACATCACGCAAGGGTTTCCCTGGTAGCTCAGTTAAAAAAATCTTCCTGCCGATGCAGGGGACATGGGTTCGATCCCTTGCTATGGAAGATCCCACATTCTGCGGAGCAACTAAGCCTATGAGCCACAACTATTGAGACTGTGCTCTAGAGCCTGGGAACTGCAACTACCACACTGAAGCCCACATGCCCTAGAGCCCATGCTCCTTAACAAGAGAAGCCACTACAATGAGAAGCCCTGGCACAGCAACTAGAGAGTAACTCCCAGCTTGGCCACAACTAGAGAAAATTCCGCCCAGCAACAAAGACCCAGCACAGTGAAAAAATATAAAATAAATAAATAAAACTATTTTTTAAAGAAAGAATCTCACGTGAAATGCTCAGTGCAAATTGTAAGTATGCTTTCATGATAATTTCTCAAGAATTAAGGAACATGCAGGATCAGTCTCAGATAGATTTACCAGAGCGTCTGTGATGCCTGCAAGGGACGTGAATGTGGAGAGCCAGTCCAGCACTGGCCCTTCAGTTTTCTACCCAGGGGTAACTCATGCCGTTTCTTCTCACATTTCACTGACCATGGCAAGTCACATGGCTATGTTTACTGTTAGGGCAGAATGGAGAAGGGTGATCCTTCCATGTGTCTGGAAGGAATAGGAAAATCTTAATATGGATGAATGTCTTAATGATACTACCACACATACCACAGTCTCTCACCCTTGACTTTGAGCCATCTTGTCTCCTGTAACTGGCACACTGCACCCACCTTGGTTGCCCTTCATCTGAATAGCTTCTTCTCATCCAGATGGTCTCATTTAGAGTTCCTCTAAAGACTTTGTTGGCCCCACCCTGAACTTACAACCATTACCACCTCCAAACCTGGATAGAATGTCCCTGCAATGTGTCCCAGTAACACCCAATAACTCCAAGGGAACACGGTCAGACCACTGAGTTGTGTTGCAGGTATTGTAGTTTGGCTTTTATTTGACTCCTTCCCACTAAACCAGAAACTGGCAAACCAGAGCCCAGGAGTAATTCCAGTCTGCTGCTGGTTTTTGTAAATAGAACACCATCATGCTCGTTTATTTACATGTTGGCTATGACTGCTTCTACCCTACAGCAGAGTTGGATATTGATACAGAGCCCATCAGGCCCCAAAGCCTAAAATATTTACTATCTGGCCCTATAAGAAAAAGTTGGTCAGTCCCTGCACTAGACCAAAGCCCTTTGAGAATGAGGGTTACATTCTGAGGACCTCCTATAACCCAGCACTTAACAGAATAATTGGCTCATATTCAGCATTTGATAACCATTGCTTAGATAACTGAAGAGTGGGCACACAAACGTTCACTGAATTAAAATCACCTTCAAGAACAAAGGACAGAAAAACCAGGGAACAGAGAGCATCCTAACTTCAATTTTTGGCAAAACAAACTCTTATACATTCTCTGTTACAGTACATATCCTATCACTTTTTAAAAAGTGAGTAAGTACTGGGAACCAACATTAATCCTCTAAGTGTCAAGGCAACTAGAATTTGCCACAGTCTAGTTAAAACAAATTAAGCAACTGTGACACTTACCAAATGCTTTAAAATTACAAAATTACTAAATCCACATTCATTTGCTCTGTAGAATATTTCATTCTCTTTGATTAACAAATCTGACTTAAATGAGGTACAGACCTTTCACACAGTATTGTACCGTTTTCAAAAGTACCACAACCGGTACGAACTGCCTGCAAGCTGAGTGTCTGTGAGGTAACGTCAGTACACTGGCTCAGAGCTTCTAGAAGTAAACATACAGTGTCTGGGCCCTGGTGATTTTGCAGTATATGGGGGGAAAAAGTCTTAACATACAGACAAATCTGGAAAGTACAGCACCCCAGCTTGTTTATAACAGCAATTTTAGCTAGTACAGATCCACAATTTATTTGCAAACAGATTAATTAATGTTTCAGCAGCTGTTTGCAGCCAGTCTGTGATCTCACTGAGCACAGATGACACTTTTTTCCTCTTCTATTCCATAGGGGCAATTTCAGCAACACTTAGATTAGGTTTTTATTATATCAACCCACATGATAAAATAAGCTGAATCCTGAAGCAGCCAAACTGGCTTTACAAGATCCCCAGGCCCGCCGGGCTCTGGTGATTCCCCCATGCCACCTTTCCTGGGCTTCCTTTTTATTATGCCCCCCGAATGCCAGTTTGCAAACAGATCTGCCAGATCAAAACCTGACATTTTAAAAAAATGGTTTTTTTCCTTCTACTTTTGGGTCCCTTAGGGTTGGTGTTCAGCAATGTGCACCACTGGGTGTAATAAAAGCAAATGCTTGAATATTTTTTCAGTAACCTGACAGAGAATAAACAAAGAGAGGAACAAATGCCAAAGAACTTACAAGAAACACCGTGTAAGCCGGGTAGATGGTTCCCGACAAAGCAGTGCAGCTCTTCTGATGATATTTCTCTTCTTGGAGGAAAAAGAAACAGGGAAGACGAGACGAAATCCCCAAAGCCTCACTAGGCTAAATTTCCTTCCTCTCCTTTGAACAGACTACACAGATTTTGTTGACTAATTGAGATCAATCCCAGTTGTAAATCGCCTCACTATCCTACAGCTTTAATTAAGCTACCAGAGGGAGCTGTTTATCAATTAACACTTGTTACAAATTATTAGTAATTATATGGACTTTGTGTGTATATACCATAGCCTGCAAGACCAAAACCACTTCCTGGTTGTTAGGGAAACAAATCGAATAGTTAATGGGCTGTTTGGATGAAGGCACCAGTTATCACCATAATTACAGAACTCCTTTTCTGGCAGAAAAATGTAAGGTAAGTTCCAGCACTATCAGCACTAGTTAAATAAACACCATTTTAACTATTTGTTTTGTCAGGGCTTTGCCAGATTGTATTAACTGGTGGACTTTCTGATATGGATTTCGGGTCTGTATTTACTTTTCTGAGGAACAAAATAATGAAGATGGGAATGTTAGGTAAAAGTTGATAATGTATTCAAGCATTAAAGCTACCTATTGCGGTCTGCACTGCATTCTGTGATAATTTTAATTGGCTTAATTGAGATGCGCAAGCCTGATTAATGTTTAATTCCTTTATATTAAAAAAAAAGAGTCAAGTAGTTCGACATTTCTTCAATTATGTTAGATCTTTCTAGACTTCAAAGGAATGTTACATTAGACAGCTAGATACGGGCGAACTGATTAAAGAATAAAGACTGCTCATTATAATCTAAGAGTACAAAATTGGTTTGTGTAGCCTTTGAAAGTCAAAATTATGAGCTAAAACTTGAGCTACAGTAATTAACCCAATTTATAGTCATTCTTGCTTATCTATTTGCTTATGATTAGTAATTTTAAATGATCCATGAGATTGATTTACAGATCTAACACCCATTCGGGGACCCAAAATGCTTTGTTCATTAATCTTAAAAATGTTGGAGGAATGTATTTAGTAGCATTGGTAAACACCTATCAGTCAGTAAAAAAAAAAAAAAAAGTATAAAAACACTTTATAGTCAACATCATTATTCTAGATGATACAATACTAAAATATTTGTATGATGTAATCTACTTGCAAAAAATTTTAATTAAACTTGCATTTTCTGTGACTGACTGGAAAAAAAGAAATCAGTATAAAGTGTGGATTTCTTAAGGTTCAGATCAGATCAGTCGCTCAGTCGTGTCCCACTCTTTGTGACCCCATGAATCACAGCACGCCAGGCCTCCCTGTCCATCATCAACTCCCGGAGTTCACTCAGACTCATGACCATCGAGTCAGTGATGCCATTCAGCCATCTCATCCTCTGTCGTCCCCTTCTCCTCCTGCCCCCAATCCCTCCCAGCATCAGAGTCTTTTCCAATGAGTCAACTCTTTGCATGAGGTGGCCAAAGGACTGCAGTTTCAGCTTTAGCATCATTCCTTCCAAAGAAATCCCAGGGCTGATCTCCTTCAGAATGGACTGGTTGGATCTCCTTGCAGTCCAAGGGACTCTCAAGAGTCTTCTCCAACACCACAGTTCAAAGCATCAATTCTTTGGTGCTCAGCCTTCTTCACAGTCCAACTCTCACATCCATACATGACCACAGGAAAAACCATAGCCTTGACTAGACGAACCTTTGTTGGCAAAGTAATGTCTCTGCTTTTGAACATGCTATCTAGGTTGGTCATAACTTTCCTTCCAAGGAGTAAGCGTCTTTTAATTTCATGGCTGCAGTCACCATCTGCAGTGATTTTGGAGCCCAGAAAAATAAAGTCTGACACAGATGAGCTCGATAAAGGACAGAAACGGTATGGACCTAACAGAAGCAGAAGATATTAAGAAGAGATGGCAAGAATTCACAGAAGAACTGTACAAAAAAGATCTTCATGACCCAGATAATCACGATGGTGTGATCACTGACCTAGAGCCAGACATCCTGGAATGTGAAGTCAAGTGGGCCTTAGAAAGCATCATTACGAACAAAGCTAGTGGAGGTGATGGAATTCCAGTTGAGCTATTCCAAATCCTGAAAAATGATGTGAAAGTGCTGCACTCAATATGCCAGCAAATTTGGAAAACTCAGCAGTGGCCATGGGACTGGAAAAGGGCAGTTTTCATTCCAATCCCAAAGAAAGGCAATACCAAAGAATGCTCAAACTACCACACAATTGCACTCATCTCACAAGCTAGTAAAATAATGCTCAAAATTCTCCAAGCCAGGCTTCAGCAATATGTGAACTGTGAACTTCCAGATGTTCAAGCTGGTTTTAGAAAAGGCAGAGGAGCCAGAGATCAAATTGCCAACATCTGCTGGATCAGGGAAAAAGCAAGAGAGTTCCAGAAAAACATCTATTTCTGCTTTATTGACTATGCCAAAGCCTTTGACTGTGTGGATCACAAGAAACTGTGGAAAATTCTGAAAGAGATGGGAATACCAGACCACCTGATCTGCCTCTTGAGAAATTTCTTAAGGTTACCAACTCTTAATTTCTCTGACAAACATGTTTTTTAAAGGAATATAGATTAAAATGTTCTATGCAGTGGCATTAGTTTGTATGTATCACTAATACTTCTACTAGAGTCACCTCTCTGACACTCACGTATTTTCCAAAGTGTTCTAAGTTCATTTCAGGAGTTGGGATTACAACAGCTTATGGTAGAAGTTGGGGCAGGAACCCTTGGGGAATCAGGAGATAGTATGGATGTATCTGTCAGAAATAAATATTTAGAGTGATTAGCACATTTGTTCCGGTAGTCCTGGGCTTCCCTGATGGCTCAGACAGTAAAGAATCTGCCTGCAATGCAGGAGACCTGGGTTCGATCCCTGGGTTGGGAAGATGCCCTGGAGGAGGGCATGGCCACCCACCCTAGTATTCTTGCCTGGAGAATCCCCATGGACAGAGAAGCCTGGCAGGCTACAGTCCATGAGATCACAAAGAGTTGGATATGACTGAGCAACTAAGCACAGCACAGCAGCACATTTGTTAAAATTTAAACATCTCCACTACCTCATTATTACAGAGACAGGAAAACCCCAAGCCTTCCATTTGATCAGGGACACATAGAAACCTGGGTCAGAGAGAAAAATATAACTAACATTTTTTGGGCTTCTTTCCTCTACAGAAAACACAAACCACTTCATCAGGTCTTCATTCAGGAGAGTTCAGGGGCTCAGAGCAAGTTATGTTTTCTGGGACATTTTTGTATTATGACTCTATGTGAGTGAATGAGTTATGTAACAGCATTTTCCAAAGTGGTTTTCATGGAACACAAATTCATCTAGATGATCCATAAAAAGGGGATTCCACAGAGAAGTGAGTCTGGGAAATTTTGCACTATATCCTTTTCTTGAAAAGTGATAATACCATATTTGGCAGAAAACAACAAAGTTCTGTAAAGCAATTATCCTTCAATTAAAAAATAAATTATTTTTTTGAAGTTGAAATACCCACTAGCATATTCAATACTCCTGAGATATTTCACCTGAAGCTGAATCTCCAAAAATTTGGCTATCTAATGTGAAGGGCCAACTCATTGGAAAAGACCTTGATGCTGGGAAAGATTGGAGGCGAAAGGAGAAGGGAGAGGCAGAGGATGAGATGGTTAGATAACATTGCCAAATCAATGGACATGAATCTGAGCAAACTCTGGGAGACAGTAGAGGACAGAGGAGACTGGGGTGCTACCGTCCATGAGGTCACAAAAAGTCAAAAGTTGGAAATGACTTAGCAACTGAACAACGATGACATATATTTTGCCACAGAACATTTTTTTCATTGAATATAATTACTGTTAACCAACATGTATATTATAATAATATGTATCTAAATAAAATACTGTTCCTTGTTTTTTTCAGATCAATATTGATCACGTAGGTCAAAATAATTGAACTTTTCCCATCTCACCTGCCTCATCAAGGGAACAAGATCAAATATCATGGCATATTCTGATGCCCATAACCTTCTGCAATCAAACCCTGGAGACCAGTGAGACTTGCACTCTCCCATTGTTCCTGGTTACTTACACTGATCTATATTTGTAACTCTATGTCACACATGTTCTAGAGTTTGCAAATGTAAAATAGATATATGAAATGTGTCCAGGAACTGAGGAGGAAAAGATGAATATTTTTTAAGCCTGATGAAAGTATGAATCCTAGAAATTTTTTAAAGTGTTAACCAAATAAAATAATAATTCCTTTTTCATTGCCCTGTGAGCTAAATAAGCAAAAGGTAAGGTTCTCGAGAAATAGAAATAAGATATATGTCTATGAGTGTGTGTGTGTGTGTGTGTGTGTGTGTGTGTGTGTGAGTTCTCTGGTTATATTTACTGAGAGACTAGAAGAAATGATATTTCAGTATTGATGAATCCATCAGCACCCAGATCTTGGTTTCTAAATGCCATTCTTCACCAAAAGGAGTTAGAGCAAATTGAAGAAACAACTAGTTTCAGGACTGGGATAGGATATGTACAAGATAAGTCTACAACATTTTGCTATACTAGAGGGTAACGAAATATTAAAAGACTGATGGAGATAGATCAAAAGGATACAGAATCAGCTTTAAAGGGCTCCCCGCAAGCTAAACCTAGGTCAGTTTGAGCATCCAAATAGGTACTTACAATAACGAATGACAACATAGAAGAGAACAGTCTGTGAGACCATAAATATAAATCAATCAGAAGGGAAAACTTTCCTTGAAGTAAAATTCCAATCAATAAATATAGAAGAAATAATGCAATTCAAAATCACTATTGACAACTACCATGGTAATAATAGTCTCAGGCAAGAATCATTAATGAATGCTAAATTTACTGGGTTATACCTTCATGAGAAATAAGATGTTTGCATAGTCTCAAAGTATCTCTCCACAAGATACCTACTGATTACCAAAGGAGAAATTGTAACTTTATGGTGGAGAAATCTAACCAAGTGATACCATGCTGACCAAGCGATCGTTAATGAGACATGACCAGTACTATAGCTGACAGCACATGCAAGCCAACGTGAAGCTGAGACTCAATCTGCCAAAAATTTACAGTCAGAATCTAATCATGAGGAAATACCAAACTCAAACCGAGGGACTTTTGAAAAAATAAATATCTTGTACTCTTCAAAAACGTCAAAGTCATGACAAAGAAAAATGACTCCAGATTAAAGAAAACTTTAAAAACATGGCAACCAAATGCAAAGAATAATCTGGATTGAATTTTGAATCAGAATTGTTTTTCTTTTTTTCATAAAGGACGTTAAGAAGATAATTGACAAGATTTGACTTGGGTTCGTAGATTAGACAATAATTAATACTGTATCCATGTTAAGTTCCTGATTTTGATAATTATTCTGTAGTTCAGTAAGATACTGTCATTGTTTTTAGAAAATACACACCTAAACACATAGGAGTAATGCGGCGTATTTGTGACATACTTTCAAATGACTCAAAAAAACATCGTGTGTGTGTGTTCAGTTTGTGTGCCTAGAAAGAGAGAATGGTAAAGCATATATGGTAAAAATAATCATGTTTGGAGGATTGTGAATATAAAAATGTGCTATTTTTGCAGTTTTTTCCATAAATCTAAAATTATTTTGAAATTAAAATGAAATAAAACGTTTAAAAAGAAGTGCTATGGTCTTTTAGGAAGGAATGAATGTGCTGGGGAAGAAGCCCTGAGATTTGTATACTTCATCAGCTGTATGCAAGGTTTTTAGTTAGATTCTCCATGGATGTGTCACCTGCTACTTGAAGGTGGTCCCAGCTGCTTGGCCTCTAAAAACACCTCTCTCTGCTTTCCACCCTCACCCTTTCCAAAGTCCAGGTCCTAATAACTTCCTGAAAGACCTCATGGAGAAGGCAATGGCACCCCACTCCAGTACTCTTGCCTGGAAAATCCCATGGATGGAGGAGCCTAGTAGGCTGCAGTCCATGGGGTCACTAAGAGTCGGACACGACTGACTGACTTCACTTTCACTTTTCACTTTCATGCATTGGAGAAGGAAACGGCAACCCACTCCAGTGTTCTTGCCTGGAGCATCCCAGGGACGGGGGAGCCTGCTGGGCTGCTGTCTATGGCGTCGCACAGAGTCGGATACGACTGAAGCGACTTAGCAGCAGCAGCAAGACCTCAACCCTAAAATTCACTCTGCACCTTCTTCAGATGATTCTTACTTATAGGTATGTGTACCCAGGGCACATGGCAAACCCCAGTATCAGCTCTCTCCCTTTCAAAACCCCATTATGTTTTATAATGTGCCCTATTACAGCAACAACAAGCTAGGGAAGGAAAAAAATAATCAAACAAACACAAAAGCAAAAAAAAAAAAAAAAACCTTGCTATGAATGGAACAAGATGGTAATTGCATGCTGTGTTAGTTGCTCAGTCATGTCTGATTCACTGCAACACTATGGACTGTAGCCCTCCAGGCTCCTCTGTCCATGAAATTCTCCAGGCAAGACTACTAGAGTAGGTTGCCATTCCCTTCTCCAGGGGATAGCTAAAAAATGGACACCAAGAAACAGAAAACTTTTTCCATTGGGTCCCTGAGTGTTCAGCAAAACAAACTACCAATATCAGGAAATTAATGAAAAAGATACCTACCAAGAAGAAATTAAGAGAGAGCACAGACTTCTGGACTAGAACAAACTTTAGCTCCTGCCCCCTCCCTCTTGTGTCTTCATAGACTGAATGCATAAAAAATACTCACTGAAGGTGAAAAATTTGAATACAGATTTTTTTTGAGGCATCAAGCCTTTATAAGTATTCTGCAGATTTAAGGATTATTCTATAACTTCCTTTCAGTGAAATTTCTCTAAATAAGGGATGTTACTTATGATGGAAAGCAGATGTCTCCAGAACTGCAAAGAGGGAGTAAAGGTATGATTTCTAGGACTTGTGCAAAGACCTCAAGGAAAAGCACAGCTGGAATTAGAATAACATATCTATGTTAGGAAACTTAAGTATAAATCAGAATCAAATTGTATTTAATCAGGGGATATTTGGGACTGTAGAGAAGCTAGAAAAAAAAAGTTCCTTAAAAATGGGTTCTCATTATGATTTTGCTACTAAACCATTGAAAGCTTTGAATAAGTTATTCAAACATTCCGGGCTTCCACCTCTCTGGCCACTGAATAGAAAACTGTGTAGAATGACAAGAAGGTATGGGGGGATTAATTAGGAGTCAGTTTCTCTAATCCAAGTGAGGACTGATGGTAGCTAGGGCCAGAATGGTGACCACATAAATGTCAAGTGAGGGAGCTGAACCAGAGTCAGTAACTCTGCAAGCCTGTGAAAGTATCTTTAGTACCTTCTTCCGACTAAAGGAAAGGGGGAAAACCAAGGCTGTGCCTTAGGTTCCCTAGGCTATTTATATCAACTGATTCATTCACTCAACAGCAGGCAATGGTTTATTTTACTAGGGACCAAGACCTGTGTTAGCTAATAGGACCTGTAGAATGTTAAGTAAGATAGATAGCATCTCAGCACCCTAGGAGTTAACACCTACTTGCATTCATGACAAGAAAATCAGCAATTACAGAGCAGTGTGACAAAGATGTGGTGGGAAAGTTCAGGAGCTGGGCTCACACGTGAGGTCCAAGCAACTCAATTTTGGGAGAATCAGAGAAGACTTGCTATAAGAGTTGACATCTAGACTGAGACCAAAAGAATGAAAAGGTATTACCTGTTAAAGAAAGGTAGGTAGAATGAAGGGAAGATATCTGGGCAGACAGAACAGCAGGTGTTAAGGCTCAGAGAAGAGAAAGATGGCAGACTGGAGGAGCCACAAGTAGTTCAGGATGGAGCAGAGTGTGTAAGGAAGGGGATGAGCCTTGAAGCCCGTGTTAAGAAAGCTGATCTGTATCCTGAAGGCAGTGGGGAGGGTTTGAAAGGTTTAAGCAGGAGAGTAACAGTTATTTGTTCACTATAGGGTCGCACAGAGTCGGATACGACTGAAGCGACTTAGCAGCAGCAGCAACAAATGATTAGTGGCCATCTACCATGTGTCAAAAACTGTTCTACAGACTTCCCTGGTAGAAGAGTGGCTAAGACTCCACACTCCCAATGCAGGGGGCCTGTATTTGATCCCTGATCAGGAAACTAGATTCCACATGCCACAGATAAAGATCCAGCATGCTACAATAAAGACCCAGTGCAGCCAAGTAAATATTTTTTAAAAGCCAGTTCTGAATGCTGGGGAAACAGCAACTAAATACAATCAGATTTGTGTCGAGAACAATAATTCTGGCTACCAAATGGAGAACTGTGTATAGAATGGCAAGTAGAGAGACAGGGAGAC
Organism: Bos javanicus; assembly: GCF_032452875.1. NCBI lineage: Eukaryota > Metazoa > Chordata > Mammalia > Artiodactyla > Bovidae > Bos > Bos javanicus. The sequence goes on from NC_083870.1 coordinate 53,527,488, forward strand.
CAGTTAGGAGTTTGTTGCTGTTGTTTAAACATGGATTAGGCTTGGGCCTGGGAGGTGATGGTGTAGGTGGAAAAAACGTAAAGGCTTCAAGATTCACTGGCTCCTCAGACAAGAGTTTTTACTGCTGTGCTTAATAATAAGAGAAGAAAATTCTGTGATGAATAGTATTTAGTATGCTACACACTTCATCTTTGAGGAGAACAGACTCTTCAAGCCTCCTGGTGAAGCATTAAATTATTGCTTTGACATCCAGCATTTCATCAAGAACTTTACTCAATTCTTCTGTACTCACTCAGACAAACCATTATTAAAGTACTTGAAATCGGAAAGAACATCAGCCTGCCAGCATACCAGGTCTCCCTCCATGTACAAAAGTAAATACACCTCAGAAAGTGTCTGCTAAACATAACCTTTTTCTAAGTCACCAGAAATATTGTTGGCAGCTGTTGGTGACAACTTATTTCATTACATTCTAATGATGTAAACTGCTCCCTCAGGATGATTCAGCTCACTGCAGACAAATGCTTATTGCTTCTTTACTCAGGTAGAACACAAATGATCACTGAGAAACTCAAACCCAATACTGAGGATTTTAAGCTCACCTAACAAGCCAGCAGCATTCTGTGGAGAATAAAGACGATTTCACAGGAATACCTTTCCCAGCCCACACCACATTCTACACCTGCAGGGTATTAACCCAGGTTTCATTTTGAAGCCCAAGGTTTGAGAAACCAAGGGAATTCTTCGGCATGGTTCCAATTCTTCCCTAGTCAGATCTAGGTAATCAATGGATTCTTTATCAACAGCTGTGGGAAGAAATGCCTGCATGAAAACCCCACAATGCCTCCAGTGGGTGGGTGGCTTCAAGGTGTTAAGAGTTAGTTGCTCAGTCATGTCTGACTCTTTGTGACCCCTTGGACTGTAGCCCTCCATGCTCCTCTGTCCATGGGATTCTTCAGGCAAGAATACTGGAGTGGGTAGCCATTCCCTTCTCCAGAGGATCTTCCCGACCCAGGAATCAAACCTGGGTTTCCTGCACTGCAGGCAGATTCTTTACCATCTGAGTCTCCAGGGAAGCAGGCTTCAAGGTGGAGGTTTCTAAATACCTGCCAGAAGACCAGATGCTTCAGAATTTTCTGAGTTGATGGTTAAAAACATCGATTTGTTGGACATACCTGAGAGCACCTGAGATCCTCTGGAATTAGGACCTGGAAATTTGTACCATTAACAAGCCCCCAGGGAATGCGATGTGCAGCCAGCTTGGTCAGCTGCTTTCAGGGACCACCTGAGTAGGGCTGGGTACTTAACGCTTATCAGCATAACCCACAGAAACCAAAGCATCCAGTTCAGAGGTCTTCCTCAGAACAGCATGTTCTAGCACTCCTTCTTACTCTGGTTCCGACTTGCCCTGCATGATAAAGGCGCTCTCCTGCTGGTACCATATGTGACTATGGGCAAGTTACTTAGCCTTTCTGGGCCTCTGCTTCCTAAATACAAAAGCAGGGATAATGTCATAATCTGCAGGGTTGTTCTAAGAATTAAATACTACACATTAAGTACCTGATACATACTAAGCAATCAGTATTTATTAGCTGCTTTCATGTTTTTCTGGCTTTATGCAGGTCACACCTCTCTTTTCTTACTGGTCAACTCTATATTTGGTTTCTCCTTGAAACCCAGTACACCTTTATCCACCCCTTCTCCAAATCTGCAAATCTTCAGATTCTGAACTGGGATATGACTACAGGCTCCAGTCTTACTAAGTCTGGCCCCCTTAAAGCCACAAAAATACTATCCAATGACCTGATGGCAGGATTCTCCCTGAGTATTACCAGGTACAAGGGAGCCTGAGTGGTCTGGAACTCAAGACCAGTTTGTATATTAACTGACAATAGGAACTGCCAAGATGATATTCTTTATTCGCTGTAGAAAACAAGGACCTCTGAGCCTGTTGTATAGACTGCACAGCAGAGTACTGATAACACAAGGGTGATTGTCATATATATATATATAGTCATATATATATATAGTCATATATATAATAGTAGTTATATAGATAGATAGTCATATATATAATAATAATAACTACCACTGCTTAATTACCACATCTGGGCCAGGCTCTAAGTTAAGGACTACATTCAAAAGCACCCATGAGATCGATACTGCTGCTGCTGCTGCTGCTAAGTCGCTTCAGTCGTGTTCGACTCTGTGTGACCCCATAGACGGCAGCCCACCAGGATTTCTGTCCCTGGGATTCTCCAGGCAAGAACACTGGAGTGGGTTGCCATTTCCTTCTCCAATGCATGAAAGTGAAAAGTGAAAGTGAAGTCGCTCAGTCGTGTCCGACTCTAGCGACCCCATGGACTGCAGCCTACCAGGCTCCTCTGTCCGTGGGATTTTCTAGGCAAAAGTACTGGAGTGGGTGCCATTGCCTTCTCCGGAGATCGATACTACTCTCCCCAATTTACCTTTGAGAAAACTGAGGCTTACAGAGGTTATGAAACTCACCCAAGCTCACAAGATGTACTGGGTAGGATTCTAATGCATGTAGCCTGAATCCAGCATTATTTTTTTTTTAACCCTTGGAATATTAGTTCTGGCTCATACAGAACCAGTATGACTAAAATCATAAAGTATCTGGCATTCCACACAGAAACCTTGCTGTCTCACACCATTATTCAGATCAGATCAGTCGCTCAGTCATGTCCCACTCTTTGTGACCCCATGAATCGCAGCACGCCAGGCCTCCCTCCCTGTCCATCACCAACTCCCGGAGTTCACCCAGACTCACATCCATCGAGTCAGTGATGCCATCCAGCCATCTCATCCTCTGTCGTCCCCTTCTCCTCCTGCCCCCAATCTCTCCCAGCATCAGAGTCTTTTCCAATGAGTCAACTCTTCACATGAGGTGGCCAAAGGACTGCAGTTTCAGCTTTAACATCATTCCTTCCAAAGAAATCCCAGGGCTGATCTCCTTCAGAATGGACTGGTTGGATCTCCTTGCAGTCCAAGGGACTCTCAAGAGTCTTCTCCAACACCACACCATTATTAGCCCAAGTCAAATCTCCCTACCCATGACAGAAAATGTGCTGTGAGATAAATACCAGAAAAGTGAGAATCCCCCTCTGCTACTTACAGGTGGGTGCTCTTTGGTAAAGGCACATAAACTCATGGAGCCCCATTTTCCTTCATCAATGAAACAGAGAAAGTAATACTTACCTCTCATGATTGTATGAAAGTGAAAGTCACACAGTCATGTCTGACTCTTTGTGACCCCATGGACTATACAGTCCATGGAATTCTCCGGGCCAGAATACTGGAGTGGGTAGCCGTTCTCTTCTCCAGGGGATCTTTCCAACCCAGGGACTGAACCCAGGTCTCCCACAGAACAGGCGGAGTCTTTACCAGCTGTGCCACCAGGGAAGCCCTCATGATTGCATATACTTCTCATGATTGTATATGAAGATTAATTTAGAAAGTAAATGTAGAAATGTCTTAACATGGTATACAAATATTAGCTGTTACAGTTATTCACTCATTCCACTAATATTTATTCAACACTCACCATGTTCCAAACTCTGGGGATGTAACTGTGAAATAGACACAGTCCCTGCCTATCAACATAGAGCTTAGAGTTTCTTAAAAAGGCAAATACAATTAAAAGTAATAAGTGCTAAAATAGAGGTTGTAAATGATGCAGTGAGGTCATACAGGAATTAAATGTAGTCTTGACTTGCAGAGGCTAGGAGGGCTTCTTGAAGAAGGCAAAGTCTAAATCAAGATTCACCAGAGTAAGAATCACTAGGAGAGGAAAGAAATGCCACTGTTTATCCATAAAAAGAAGTGTGCATTTTATTTTTTGTCTCTACGGAGCTTTCTTTCAATGATAAAGCATCTTCTTTTTTTCTAAAAAAAAAAAATTATTTTCAACAGCTTTAGATACTGAATCATAAACAATATTTTTCTCCTCAAATAATATTTCTTCATCACTTTTTTCTCACAACAGCAACATGCCAAGGGTTTGATTACTGTGGAAATCAGATCTTTAGATAGCTCCTTCCTTGATATAGAATCATTATTTCAGTCCATGAATGATTTATTAGTTGCCTACCATATGCCAGGCAGTCCTGTAACAGGGCTCCAGGGACAGGACGATGAACAAGACAATTACTTCTCTTAAAGATCTATATAGACAGGTGAGGAAGCAGTATGATGGCCCATCAATGACCGTATCAGCCAAGATATATTGCAGTAACCAGCAACCCCCAAAACTCAGTGGCTAGAAAGCCACAAAGGTATATATCTGACACAGTGTCTGTTGTGTGTCTGTTGTGTGTCTTGACAACTCTCCATGGCAGCCGCCCTCCACGTGATGCCTCACCACTGCCTTTCCATTATCAGCAGGGGTCTGTGGAATTGCCATGGCAGAAAAGAGAGAAGGACATGAGCACAGAGCGTTTTGCTCACAAATTATCAGCCAAGTCAAACCATATGGCTTCACCGGACTTCCAGAAGTTGAGAAGGTGCAAACCTCTCATATGCTCAGAAATAAAGAAACGGGTGCTATTAGGGAGCAAGAATGCCTCCTACAATGACAGCGCAGGAGACAGGGTGTGGCAGGGGACTGGAGCTCTGTAAGGGCACATGGTGGGAAGGGGCTCTCAAGACTTGAGGAGTCAAAGAAAGCTTGCTGGGAGACACAGCGTTTAAGCTGAGACCCAAAAGATGAACATAATGTATTAAGTTAAATAAATGGTGAAAGGTGAGAGTCCTAGGCAGGAACCATTTATACAAAGAAACCCTGCTAGTGCTACAGAAGTTGCATATACAACATAGATGTGAACAGTGAGATAAAAGAGCTGCTGCTGCTGCTGCTGAGTCACTTCAGTCGTGTCCGACTCTGTGCGACCCCATAGATGGCAGCCCACCAGGCTCCCCTGTCCCTGGAATTCTCCAGGCAAGAACACTGGAGTGGGTTGCCATTTCCTTCTCCAATGCATGAAAGTGAGCAAAGCCAACACACACACACAATCACACACAGTCATTTATAAAAAATAGAGAGGTGAAGATAGGTTTCTCTGACATTTTGATGGTAGTGCCTGCCCCCACCACCCTCTAGAGAAAGACAAGAACACTGACCTGCTAAAGAATTCCACAGTTTCAGGACCAACATCCCTGGAGTTCACTGACAGGGACAAAGCTACTTCCCTAGCATCTGGGTCCAAAATAGAGAATTAAGTTCATTCTGTATCCCAACCTATTTCCCCTAAGAAAGCCCCACCCTCAAAGCACCCTCTCTACTCTGTTATTATACCCAACCTCATATGGTTACTGAGAGTATCAGGCAGCTTAAAATTAATAGTTGCTTAACACACAGCTTCAGCTATTATCTGTGACCCACATTGAATGAGGCACTCTTCTTCAGCTGCTGCTGCTGCTACTGCTTCTGCTAAGTCACTTCAGTCATGTCCGACTCTGTGCAACCCCATAGACGGCAGCCCACCAGGCTCCTCTGTCCCTGGGATTCTCCAGGCAAGAATACTGGAGTGGGTTGCCATTTTCTTCAGCTACATACCTTCAAACCTCCCCAGTAATAAGAACTATGAATTCCATTTTGCAGATGAGAAAACTGTGAATGATGACATAATACTCCCAAGGATGCACAGCCAATAGTAATAGAAGTAGATTAAAGCTAGGATAGTCTTAATTAACCTTGACTAAATTTGTGTTTAACTAAAGTACTATCAATAGAAGGAGAACTGGCAAGTTCGTTTGGAATAAGTATGATACTATATTTGACTGAAATTTTCTTCATACAGGTACATACATATTAAGTACAAACCATGAACCAATCATCAAGCTTAATCAACACTGTTAATGACAGTGACCCTCTGGCATAGACATCAAAGAAACGTGGCTTAAGTCTTCTGGTTTAATTTTAAAGTGTTCTCATACTTTTAAGACCCCTTTAAATTTTCTTAGCTGGCTGGAAGCAACTTAACTCTCAGAATCACATATCTCTTTCACTCATCTGAACACACTTGTTAGTGCAGATTAGAACTTGTTAAAGATTAATTCTTAAAGCATCCTCAAGCTTCCTTTTCCAACAAAGGAAACATCAATTATAGGCTCACACATAAACTTTGCCCCTTTCTTGAATACTTGCTGCCCTTTATAAATCTTAGATTTCTTCCCCTTGAGTATTCGTTCAAAGGAGAGATTTTATTGCCTCCAGGGGTTGTTAAACTGATTGCAATACTGCCTATTTAGAGCAGTTCAGTGGGAATTACGCTGGTTCAATGCTGTCAGACCTAGAATATAGCTGTCAAATAGCATTACAAGTAAAACACCCTTGATAAGAAATAATGACCAAATGTCAATCTGTTTTTCACCACCCTTACTACAGGCTTCTCCTGACACACAAAAAAGCAATGTTTTACACATTATAGTAATAGCACATTTCTGATATTTCAGTTAAAATTCTAGTAGTGTTTTCAAGGACAAAAAAAAAAATGTTCTGGATGTAATCTGGGCTCGAAAATTGATGGAAGCATATTCTTTCCTTTTTAATGAAGTATTTGGCAATCTGTTTCAAAATAAACAAATTTTGTTAATGTGTGTCAATGGAAGATTGTCTTAAAACCATTTTTAAGATTAATATTCATTCTTTCCACTAATATCATTGACCTCTGTGAGTTTGGCATTATGCTAGACATTAAGGTACAAACATATGGTCCCTTGTGAGCCACTCAAAGTAGTCTGTATTTAATCCTGCAGACAACTGAAGGAAAGATTTTAGATATGATCAGATTTGATCTTTAGAAAGAATAATTTGGCTCCAGCACCTTTTCTCTCTAACCTTGCTATTCTTTTTCTTTATAGCACTGATTACAATTCATATCCATAGATATGTTTACACCCAACTTCCCATTAAATAACACATCCATGAAATCAGGTATAATGTCTACTATGTTTGCTATAACAGACTCATAGCCTAATACACTGCCTGGCTATTATTTGCAGGATTAAATGAATGAACAGATAAATTTATTGAAGGGAGTGACACTGTATTTTTTTTCATTCTTTTTATTTTTTACTTATCAAACATGACAAATGGAAGATTGCCCCTGACTTTAAGGATCTTGCATGAGATAAACATGTAAATAAATGATTGTGTTCTTTGAGCAAAACGCCATGCCACTGGCAAGCATGTTAGCATTGAGAAAAACATCTTAATCACACTTGGGATGGAGAGAAGGCTTCTAGGAAGAGATGAGGCTTAGCTTGAATCAGTTCAGATCAGTTCAGTTGCTCAGTCGTGTCTGACTCTTTGGGACCCCATGAACTGCAGCACACCAGGCCTCCCTGCTGCTGCCCCTAAGTTGCTTCAGTCGTGTCTGACTCTGTGCGACCCCAGAGATGGCAGCCCACCAGGCTTGCCCATCCCTGGGATTCTCCAGGCAAGAACACTGGAGTGGGTTGCAGTTTCCTTCTCCAGACACTGTATTTTAAAATATAAATAAGACCACTGAAGTTTATAGACAGCTCATGGGAACCTAAAACAAGGCAGTGATGTTGTTGGCAAAATAGGAGTTGGTTGTCTATTTAATGTAAATGTCATAGGAAAGTGTCTAGAAAAACTCAGAAGTTTCTAAGTAGGCTAAGTGAATGTTGATACCCTCGAATAGAAAAAGAGGTTTGTGTGTGTGTTCAGTCATGTCTGACTCTTTGCTACTCCATGGACTGTAGCCTTCCGGGTACCTATGGAGTCTTCCAGGGAAGAACACTTGAGTAGATTGCCATTCCTTTCTCCAGGGAATCTTCCTGACATGGGGATCAAGCCCATATCTTTTGCATCTCCTGCATAGGCAGGTGGATTCTTTACTACTGCACCACCTGAGATTTAAGAGTAAATGACCACTCATCAGCTATGCCTTGATGAAACATTATTTCTAAATTTGTAGCATTATAGAAGGTGTAGAGGAGACAAATAAGATATATTATGTGACCCCATAAGAGGTGCTTATTATATCATTTTAAAAGAATTAAAAAAAAATAAATGATAATGATTTCAGTGATTTGACTCATTTAATTAATTAATGGTGTAGTATCACAGTGAATATCAACAATTAATCTTCCCCCTTTGCCCTCTCTCACTACCATACTCTCCATCAAGGAAAGTTATTTTTTAGAGAAGAGAAGAATAGAGGATCAGTCCACCAATAATGTCAAATCATTTCCTTTTCCTGAAAAGGTTATTATATCAGTACAACTGAAGAAAATCACAAAGTCCTGGATCTCATCCTACTGCTCAAAAACCTTTAATGGATCCCCTATTGAATTTAAAATTACATTCAAGCAGCTTTGCAATGCCAGCCTCTGTAATTTGAATCCTACCTGCCTTTCTAATTTAGCTCACATGCATGACTGATGTCACCCTCAGAAGCATTTCTGGAGTTTTTTTTTTCTGTCCATCATGAGAAAATTCATCTCATTACACTGTGGCCATGCTTTTTCTGTCTTTGACGACAATAGTTTGTTTGCTATTTCACCAGACCCATTTCTTTTTTTTTTTTCCGCGGCCTCGGCTGCCGCCATCTTCACCCGCGTCTACTCCTCCTCCGGCCGCCGAGACCCCCCCATTTCCAGACCCATTTCTTAAGGAACTTTGCTATTTCTCAATTAAACTTACCTCCCCCAAAAGGAAGATTTTTCCCTTACTGAAAACATCATTATGATGATTAATTTTATGTGTCAACTTGACTAATATAATTACCAACAACAACAAAAAGTGCAACAGCATTCAGAGGAAATTCTGAAAGACGTGTTCTATAAATAATGTAAGGATAAAATCATTAGAAAAGGTGTCTGCATTTCCAAGGTGACCATTTTGAAGGGACTCATACGCAGTGAAAGTCTCCAATTGGGTTTTTAAAGTCTTCATTTTCTTTTTTACAAAAGCTTACATTAATTAACAGGCTTACCAGGTGGCACTAGTGGTAAAGAAGTCACGCCCGTGCAGGAGACATAAGAGACGTGAGTTTAATCCCTGGGTCAGGAAGATTCCCCTGGAGGAGGACATGGCAGCCCACTCCAGTATTCTTGCCTGGAGAATCCCATGGACGAAGGAGCCTGGCAGGCTACAGTCCATATGGTCACAAAGAGTTGGACACAACTGAACCGACTTACATGCCTGCACATTAATTAATACAGATGGTTGGCTCCAGTTTGATGAATTCTTCCTTTTCCCGTTTGAATCAATTTTTACATTTTTAAGGTGCTTTTCAAAGAGTTAAACTACAAATAACAAAATTAATATATTAAGCAAAAGATTTTAATGTATTCAATATTCTCTGTAAGCAAGCATATAGAACAGAATAAAAAAGCTTTATTATGATTCTTACAGAATTTTTTTCATCAGAATGTTAACCAAGAAATTGATTTTAACTCTTTGATGTTACTGCTAAATTTATTTTCCAAAATCAAAACTAAAATTGCTAAATATTATTAAGTTTTTATATTTTATTACATTTAGTTCAAAGACAAGAGCATTTCCAAATAACAATAGTAATTTTAACTGTAAAATAAGGTATAAAATATAGAATATTTTGCTGTGTGTTAAGGTTAATGCTGTTGCCCTAAAGAAAAAACAATGTCAGGTTTCAGTCATGTTTCCTAGTTCATGTCCATGTTTCCTAGTCCAAACTGTCCAAATTTCCTGCTCATTTCAATAAGAAGGGCAACAGATATAAAATCCTGAAGATTTTTTAAAATAAAAGCTTTTAAACATGACTTTGGGACCCCCATGGACTGCCAGGCTCCTCGGTCCATGGGATTTTCTAGGCAAGAATACTAAGGTGGGTTGCCATGCCCTCCTCCAAGGGATCTTCCCAACTCAGGGATCCAACCTGTGTCTCTTGCATCTCCTGCATTGGTGTTCGAATTCTTTACCGCGGTGCCACCTGGGAAGCCCCACATAAAATAATGTTATGAATGATTAAAGCCAAATATTTCCATTTTCACAGGAAAAAAAGTTCCAGATCAGTGTGTTTTTAACGGCCCTCTTGAGTTCCCCTCAGGCTTCCCTGATAGCTCAGTTGGTAAAGAATCTGCCTGAATCCAAAAGATCCCAGTTTGATTCCTGGGTCAGGATATCCACTGGAGAAGGGATAGGCTACCCACACTTCAGTTTTTTGGGGCTTCCCTTGTGGCTCAGCTGGTAAAGAATCTCTCCGCAATGTGGGAGACCTGGGTTCAATCCCTGGGTTGGAAAGATCCCCTGGAGTAGGGAAAGGCTACCCACTCCAGTATAGTCCATGGGGTCACAAAGAGTCCGACACAACTGAGGGACTTTCACTTGAGTTCCCCTCACAACTGCTTTAAGCTGTCTTCTCAGCTTGGATGCATTGACTCCGCTACAACTCGACGGGTGCAGACCACTAGAACCCCAGGATCTGCTCTGCAATAATTTTCTTTTTTTTTTTATTTTATAATTTTATTATATTTTTATTTTATTTTATTTTTAAACTTTACAATATTGTATTGGTTTTGCCAAATATCGAATTCTAACCTCTAGTTAACAACCTTCCCTTCTCCATACCTTTGTACTCTTAAGCACAAAGCTTGTAAATGATCCCTTCCCCTAAAGGTTTTGGATGTCAGGCATTGGAAGTCCTTGTTTCTTCTCTCCTAATGTACATACATGTGAGCCTGTCCTTTCCATCTGCTCTGGGGCTAACTCACCCCAGCATGCTCCCTCTTCCGTTCCATCCTGCTCTGTCTGAGGCCTCACAAACTCAGTCACTCTCCCTCTTGTCTCGTCTCAGTGTTGACCTTTCCAACAGATCCTTCACGGCAACTTACAGGCACTCGTGCTTTTCTTCATGGATTTCTTCTTGATCCTGTTAATCCCTTTATCTATCACTTCTTTCCCTTGACTGCCCAAAATCAGTCTTCTTAGCTATTGTCACGTCCTCAGTTGGAGTCATTTCACAATTCATTGCAATCTGGCTTCTGCCTCCACCCACAGATTATTCCTCCTTTCTCAGAATTTCTGAATCTTATGATTGGATGATAGAGCGTTTTGGCAGTCTGATGAAGTTTATGGACTTCTCAGAATATTTTTCTTAAAACATAAAATGAAATATTTGGAATTGCAAAGGAAATCAATTTATTGAAATACAGTTATAAAAATATTTTTCCATTTGTGACATAGTAATATGTGTACTGCTTTATTAAAGCATTAAATGAAAAGTTGTCAAAGGATCTAATAACTACCATAATTTCAAAGTAATGATGAGAAATATGCAACAGCTTTATGTGGGAGAAAAAATATCTATAATTTCCATTAATGAAGTTCACAAGCACTAGAAGTACTCTTGTGGTTTGTTATCAATAATCATAATAAGTTCTATTTGATTTCTAGTCCTACATTTCACATTTAGCTCTCTAATCCATGTTGAGTTCAATTTTGTCCATGATGTGAAGTGGAGCTCCTACTGTATTACAGACACAGTTGGTACGAAAGTAAGCCAGTGTTGAAATGCTGCAAACGCACTGCAGCAAACAAGCTATCATCTCCCGTCCAATTTCTGATGCTACTACATATCCATGGATCTAGCTACACTGGGCTTTTTGTTGTTGTTGTTCCCGTTTTTTCCCTTTGTCTGTTCTTATGTTTGTACCACATGCTTTACTTTAAAAGCTTACACTGCACATAAAATACTATCTTACATCGCACACAAATACTAACTCAAAGTCAATTAAAACGAGCATAAGATCTGGAACCATAACGTTGCTAGACGAAAACGTAAGTGGCAAGTTCCTTGACATCAGTCTTAGTGATGATATTTTTGGATTTGACACCAAAAGCAAAAGTGACAAAAGCAAAATCAAACAAGTGGAGCTAATCAAAGCAACCAGCTCTGTACGGCAGAGAGAACCATGAGCAAAAAGGCAACCACCGAACGGGAGAAATATTTTTCAATCATATATCTGATAAGGGGCTAGTATTGAAAATATATTAACATAAAGAATCCACACAACTGGAAATCAAGAAAGAGCAGCCTGATTAAAAGTGGGGAGAGAATTTGAACGGATCTTTTTCTAAAGAATACACACGGATGAACAACATATACATGGAAAAAGTGCTCAACATCATTAACCACCATTAACTGCAAATCAAAATCACAATGAATTCTCACTTCACACCAATTAGAATGTCTATTATCAAAAAGACAAGAAATAACAAGTGTTGGTGAGGATATGGAGAAAAGGGAACCTCTGTGTGTGTGCTAACGGAGGAAACAGTCACCGTGGAAAATAATGTGGAGATTCTTCAAAAATTTAAAAATAGAAATGCCATATGATCTAGAATCCAACAATTCTATTTGTGGGTATTTATCCAAAGGAAACAAAAACACTAACTCAAAAAGATATCTGCACTCCTATGTTCATTGCAGCATTATTTACAATAGCCAAGATATGGAAACAATTTGCGTGTCCATCCATTGATGAATGGAAGAAGAAAATGTACAGTGGAATGTTAAAAGTCATAAAATATAATGAAATCTTGCCATTTGTGACAACATGGATGGTTTTCAAGAACATTATGCTAAGTGAGATGAGTCAGAGAATGATAAGTACCATATAATCTCTCTTAAATGTGGAATCTAAGGGATGGGTATATATGTGTGTGTGTGTGCGTGTGTGCGTGTGTGCGTGTGTGTGTATTTAAAAAATAACAGATTAGTGGTTGCAAGGAAGGGGACAAGAAATGGGTGAACTGCTTTTGTTTGTTCTTTTTAGCAAATAAAGTGAATTTTTTTATCTTAAAAAAAAAAAAAAAAAGAATGACCTCAGAAAGAGAGATGTGGAACAAATCCCTCAGAAGCCTTAGACCCTCCCAGGCAGCTATGGCTCTGTATTTGCTTCCTATTGCCCTTGAGAGGGACATATGTTTGTGCATTCCTCCAGGTTCACCCTTCCTGGAAGAATAATTCCATCATATCCATTAGGAAGATGATTTATTGAGGATAGTTCCTTTATAGGACTGGACGGGAAAATTAGCCTTGCAACCTGATGGGCTTATTTCCTCCATAAAGCCCTCAAAGATGAGCCTGTGGCAATTACATTGGATTTAAACTGAATGACAGGTCCTCCTCTAATTCTTTCTGCACCCTTATCTCGTAACACACAAAGGTAATCACAGTGTCCTGGTTTGGGGTGGATGAGAGTCGGGGGCTGGAGCTCCCAGATTTCTCACAGAAAAGCTTCTAGCCAGGTCACAGATATGCCCTGAGGGCAGGTGGGAGAAGCCAAATGCTGAGCAAGGTCACAATTGCACATGCCCTTGTAACAGTAAATATGACTGCAGCTGGGAAATAATTTTCTAGGAAGGCATTTGGCAAAATATTTTGCTTCCAACTATTGCTATCTCTGGGCTTCCCCAATAGCTCACCTGGTAAATAATCCTCCTGCAATGCAGGAGATGCAGGTTGGATCCATCAGTAAGAAGATCCCCTGGAGGAGGAAATGGCAATCCACTCCAGTATTCTTGCCTGAAAAATCCCACGGACAGAGGAGCCTGGTGGGCTTCAGTCCAAAGGGTCACAAAGAGTCACTGAGCACACACACATTGCTTTATTGCACCCTTTATTCCTTGTGAACCTCAGGGAACACTTAGTGGCTCGGTTCCCCATGAATGATAGTCAGAGGACAGCGCCTCCACACTCAAGCAGAGGGCAGTTTCTTCAAGCCCCCAGAGGTCGGTACAGAGACCCAAGATATGGTTGTTCACACCTCGTCCTGGAGAGAAGAAAACCTGTGGTCAGGGGTCTGGTTACACAGAGCTTGGGTGGTGTTAAACTGGTCATTCATGCAGACACCTCCTTTAAAGATCAAGTGGATGCAATAGTGGTTGAGAGGAATGAGCAGCACAGAGAGGATGAAGAGGCTGGGGTTCTGGTCTTGAATCTGTCACTAAACAGCCATGTGATGTTAAGTAAGCCATTTCAGCTCAACTATATATCTGCAGTGAGGGGTTTTGGACAGTATGACCTCAAGGTTTTAGTAGTAGGTTCTTCAGATTATATCTTCCTTAGCCCTAATAAAAATATATTTCAAGGCTGAAGGTTTGAAGTTGAAGAAATAATGATTTCTCCATAATTCTGTTCTTTATGTCTGTGTTTCCACTGCTGCTTTGCAAATAGATTCATCAGTACCATCTTTCTAGGTTCCACATACGTGCATTAACGTACGATATTTGTCTTTCTCTTTCTGAGTTACTTCACTCTGCATAATAGGCTCTAGGTTCATCCACCTCATTAGAATTGACTCAAATGTGTTTTTATAGCTGAGTAATATTCCATTGTGTATATGTACCACAACATCTTTATCCATTCATCTGTTGGTGGACATCTAGGTGCCTCCATGTCCTAGGTATAGTAAATAGTGTTGTGATGAACACTGCAGAGGTGGGAGGGAGGTTCAAGCGGGAGGGGACATATGTATACCTATGACTGATTCATGTTGATATATGGCAGAAAACAACATAATATTGTAAAGCAACTATCCTCCAGTTGAAAAGAAATAAATTTTAAAAAAGAAATAGTGATCTCTCTTTAAGTAACATGAAATCAAATTGTTTGATTCACAGTGGGAACTCTGTAAGTTGTAACCACTCTATTGTAGTTAAACAAACAAAAAGTTGTACCTATTTTGCAGGGTTGTCAAGAGGAAAGTATGAGTTAATAAATGTAAAGTGCTATTAATTACATCCAGACTATAGTAAGTAAATGTTGGATATTATTAACACATTTTCAAATGTAATCTCTTAGAGCAGCAAACAGCCTCAGGATAGATCTCTGAAGACCTGGGTTCTAGATCCAGGTCTGGAAGTAACTCACTATAATGACCTTCCACAAATCACTTCATCTCTCTTTGGGTTAATTTCCTCATGCATAAAATGAGACGGTTGGACTACAGTTTCTCTAGGTGCTTTCTAATTGTATGATTCTAATTGTATCATGTTCTTAATTCTCTATGAAAGAAAAGTTAAAACTGACATGTATTAAATGGAAATCAAGTCTCTAGCTCCATAAGCATTTACCAAGGCAGTGCTCAAAATAAATAAAGGACACACACTCAAAAAAATAAAGGGCATATTTCACTCTGGGGGAATTCACAAGACAGTGAAAAACTCAGTGTCGTGAGTTGGTCTGGACATAGGATTTGCCACAAAAGACTAAAAGTTGGAAGCATAGTTTGTGGTCTAGAGAAGCTATACCATAGATTCTGCTTCCAAAAACACATTAATTATAATATATACTGTACAATTCTCTGTGAAAGAGGCAAATCCAGCCATGGGCATCAGCCACAATGTACACTGGTCAATAGCTTCAAGTGTCTTTCACAATTTTACCTACAGTTGAGTCTTAACTGTCTTGTTGTTCAGTTGCTCAGTCATGTCTGACTCTTTGCAACCCCATGGACTGCAGCACACCAGGCTTCCCTGTCCTTCACAATCTCCCAGAGCTTGCTCAAACTCAGGTCCATTGAATCAGTGATGCCACCCACCATCACGTCCTCTGTCGTCCCCTTCTCCTACTACCTTCAATCTTTCCCAGCATCAGGGTCTTTTCTAATCATTCGGCTCTGCGCATCAGGTGGCCAAAGTATTGGAGCTTCAGTTCAGCATCAGTCCTTTAATGAATATTCAGGATTGATTTCCTTTATGATTGACAGGTTTGATCTCCACACAGTCCAAGGGACTCTCAAGAGTCTTCTCCAACATCACAGTTTAAAAGCATTAATTCTTTCATGTTCAGCTTTCTTTATGGTCCAACTTTCACATCCATACTTGACTACTGGAAAAACCACAGCTTGGACTATATGGACCTTTGTTGGCAAAGTAATGTCTCTATTTCTTTTTTTCTTTTTTTTATATTTTCATATTTTATTATTATTATTATTTCACTTTACAATATTGTATTGGTTTTGCCATACATCAACATGCATCCACCACGGGTGTACACGTGTTCCCCACCCTGAACTCCCCTCCCACCTCCCTCCCCATACCATCCCTCTGGGTCATCCCAGTGCACCAGCCCCAAGCTTCCTGTATCCTGCATCGAACCTGGAGTGGTGATTCATTTCTTATATGATATTATACATATTTTAATGCCATTCTCCCAAATCATCCCCCCCACCTCCACAGAGTCCAAAAGACCATTCTATACATCTGTGTCTCTTTTGCTGTCTCGCATACAGGGTTGTCGTTATCATCTTTCTAAATTCCATATATATGCGTTAGTATACTGTATTGGCCTATTTCTTAATATGCTGTCCAGGTTTGTCATAGCTTTTCTTCCAAGGAGCAAGCGTCTTTTAATTTCATGGCTGCAATCACCACCTGCAGTGATTTTGAAGACCAAAAAAATAAAGTCAGCCATTGTTTCCACTGTTTGCCCATCTATTTACCATGAAGTGATGGGACCAGATGCCATGATCTTAGTTTTCTGAATGTTTTGAACTGTGGTGTTGGAGAAGATTCTTGAGAGTCCTTTGGACTGCAAGGAGATCCAACCAGTCCATTCTAAAGGAGATCAACCCTGGGTGTTCTTTGGAAGGAATGAAGCTAAAGCTGAAACTCCAGTACTTTGGCCACCTCATGTGAAGAGTTGACTCATTGGAAAAGACTCTGACACTGGGAGGGATTGGGAGCAGGAGGAGAAGGGGACAACAGAGGATGAGATGGCTGGATGGCATCACCGACTCAATGGATATGAGTTTGAGTGAACTCTGGGAGATGGTGATGGACAGGGAGGCCTGGTGTGCTGCGACTCATGGGGTCGCAAAGAGTTGGACACTACTGAGAGACTGAAATGAGCTGAACTGAACTGAACTGATGGGACCAGATGCCACGATCTTCATTTTCTGAATGTTGAGCTTTAATTTTTACTCTCCACTTTCAATTTCATCAAGAGGCTCTTTAGTTCTTCACTTTCTGCCATAAGGGTGGTGTCATCTGCATATCTGAGGTTATTGATATTTCTCCCAGCAATCTTGATTCTAGCTTGTGCTTCTTCCAGTCCAGCATTTCTCATGACGTACTCTGCATATAAGTTAACTAAGCAGGGTGACAATATACAGCCGTGACATACTCCCTTTCCTATTTGGAACCAGTCTGTTGTTCCATGTGAAGTTCTAACTGTTGCTTCCTGACCAGCATACAGGTTTCTCAAGAAGCAGGTCAGGTGGTCTGGTATTCCCATCTCCTTCAGAATTTTCCACAGTTTATTGTGATCCACACAGTCAAAGGCTTTGGCATAGTCAATAAAGCAGAAACAGATGTTTTCCTGAAACTCTCTTGCTTTTTCGATGATCCAGTGGATATTGCATATTTGATCTCTGGTTCCTCTACCTTTTCTAAAACCAGCTTGAACATCTGGAAGTTCATGGTTCCCATATTGCTGAAGCCTGGCTTGGAGAATTTTGAGCCTTTCTTTACTAGTGTGTGAGATGAGTGCAATTGTGTGGTAGTTTGAGCATTCTTTGGCATTGCCTTTCTTTGGGATTGGAATGAAAACTGACCTTTTCCAGTCCTGTGGCCGCTGCTGAGTTTTCCAAATTTGCTGGCATATTGAGTCCAGCACTTTCAAAGCATCATCTTTTAGGATTTGAAATAGCTTAACTGGAATTCCATAACCTCCACTAGCTTTGTTCATAGTGATGCTTCCTAAGTCCCATTTGACTTCACATTCCAGGATGTCTGGGTCTAGGTAAGTGTGAGTGATCACCCCATTATGATTATCTGGGTCGTGAAGATCTTTTTTGTACAGTTCTTCTGTGTATTCTTGCCACCTCTTCTTAATATCTTCTGCTTCTGTTAGGTCCATCCCATTTCTGTCCTTTATTGAGCCCATTGTTGCATGAAATGTTCCCTTGGTATCTCTAATTTTCTTGATGAGATATCTAGTCTTTCCCATTCTATTGTTTTCTTCTATTTCTTTGCACTGATCACTGAGGAAGGTTTTCTTATCTCTCCTTGCTATTCTTTGGAACTCTGCATTCAGACGGTTATATCTTTCCTTTTCTCCTTTGCTTTTCCCTTCCCTTCTTTTCACAGCTATTTGTAAGGCCTCCTCAGACAGCCATTTTGCTTTTTTGCATTTCTTTTTCTTGGGGGTGGTCTTGATCCCTGTCTCCTGTACAGTGTCATGAACCTCTGTCCATAGTTCATCAGGCACTCTGTCTATCAGATCTGGTCCCTTAAATCTATTTCTCACTTCCACTGTATAGTCATAATGGATTTGATTTAGGTCATACCTGAATGGTCTAGTGGTTTTCCCCACTTTATTCAATTTAAGTCTGAATTTGGCAATAAGGAGTTCATGATCTGAGCCACAGTCCACTTCCGGTCTTGTTTTTGCTGACTGTATACAGCTTCTCCATCTTTGGCTGCAAAGAACATAATCAATCTGATTTCGGTGTTGACCATCTGGTGATGTCCACGTGTAGAGTCTTCTCCTGTGTTGTTGGGATACGGTGTTTGCTATGACCAGTATGTTCTCTTGGCAAAACTCTATTAGCCTTTGCCCTGCTTCATTCTGTACTCAAAGGCCAAATTTGACTGTTACTCCAGGTGTTTCTTGACTTTTGCATTCCAGTCCCAGACTTGGATTACTGTAATATTAAATGGTTTGCTTCAGAAACAAACAGAGATCATTCTGTCATTTTTGAGATTGCACCGAAGTACTGCATTTTGGACTCTTTTGTTGACTATGAGGGCTATTCCATTTCTTCTAAGGGATTCTTTCCCAGAGTAGTAAATTCAGTGGTCATCTGAATTAAATTTGCCTATTCCAGTCCATTTTAGTTCACTGATTCCTAAAATGTCGATGTTCACACTTGCCATCTCCTATTTGACCGCTTCCAATTTACCTTGATTCATGGACCTAACATTCCCTGTTCCTATGCAATATTGTTCTTTATAGCATCAGACTTTACTTTCACCACCAGACACATCCACAACTGGGTGTTGTTTCTGCCTCTTCATTAGCATAGTGGGCACCTACCAACCTGGGGAGTTCATCTTTCAGTGTTATATCTTTTTGCCTTCTCATACTGTTCATGGGGTTCTCAAGGCACTAATGCTAGAGTGGTTTGCCACTCCCTTCTGCAGTGGACCACATTTTGTCAGAACTCTACACCATGACCCGTCCATCTTGGGTGGCCCTACACGGGATGGCTCATAAGTTTCACTGAGTTAGACAAGGTTGTGATCCATGTGATCAGTTTGGTTAGTTTTCTGTGGCTGTAGTTTTCATTCTGTCTGCCCTCTGATGGATGAGGATCAGAGGTTTGTGGAAGCTTCCTAGTGGGAGGGACTGTGGTGATGGTTTAGTCACTCAGTTTGTGTCTGACTCTTTGCCATCCCGTGAACTGTAGGCCACCAGGCTCCTCTGTCCATGGGATTCTCCGGGCAAGAATACTGGAGTGGGTTGCCATTTCCTTCTCCAGGGGGATCTTCCCAACCCAGGGATTGAACCTGGGTCTCCTGCATTGCAGGCAGATTCTTTACCAACTGCGGTACATGGGAGGGACTGGCTGTGGGCAAAACTGGGTCTTGCTCTGTTGGGCAGGGCCATGTTCAGTAAATCTTTAATCCAATTTTCTGCTCATGGGTGGGGCTGTATTCCCTCCCTGTAGTTTGGCCTAAGGCCAAATTATGTAGGGGTAATGAATGGTAATGTCAACCTCCTTCAAAAGGACTTAACTGTCTACCATTACCAAACTCCCTCTGCTGATTCAGAAATCCAATACAAAACTCAAATAAGTCAATGTCATTAAACTATTGAGCCACAGGCTATGGCAGTACAGTTACTATGTGCTAAATGCTAGGGACTGTTAAGTGCTTTATAGTTATTATCTTCTTTGGCCCTCAGCACAAAATATGATACGGGTATTATTATTCCATTCTACACATGGGAAAACTGTCACATGGATGGGTTAAGTAACAGAATAGCTGTGAAGAGGTACAACCACAATTCAAACAGAAATTTGAATTGATTCTAATGTCTAAGTTCCTCCATACTATATTTGGCTTAATTTTGTATACATGTTACATGTTACTATGAAATATTACCAACAACATATATATACCTATTGTTCATCCTTGAGACTTTGTGGGACACTGAAAGTCAGGCCCTGTGCTCTGCATGGGGAAGGTGGACATGAATGAAGCCTTGTTCCTGGATAAATGTGAAGCTAGTAAAGAATGAAGCCTAATCAGATCACCTGGGTTCAAATCCTAACTCTACTTCTAAATGGTGTGCAAACCTTGGGGAAGTCAGCTAATGCCGTGCAACCTCAATTTTCCTGCATTTTAAATACAATAAGAGTTCCTACCACAGAGGGTTGTCAGGTGGAATCATGAGACAGATACACAGTGCCCAGAGACAGTTAGCAGAGTGCCCAGAAAATGATGGACACACAATAACATTAGCTAATCTGATTATTATCACTGACTCTCTGAGCAAGCAGGGCTCCTGGGAGGTAATCACAAAGCCTGACTTCACTGTTCCTTTAAAATTCCTGCAGAGGTGAAAGGACTGCCAATGGTCCTGGGTACAGTCTCA
Source organism: Bos javanicus (assembly GCF_032452875.1). Taxonomy (NCBI): domain Eukaryota; kingdom Metazoa; phylum Chordata; class Mammalia; order Artiodactyla; family Bovidae; genus Bos; species Bos javanicus. Next base: position 53,548,127 of record NC_083870.1, read on the forward strand.
GACATTATCACATTTCTGAAGATTCCCAAGTAATAAAAAGAGTATTCAGATCGTTCTAAGTCATTAATGTGGCTGTGACACCAATGCTCAGTTGTCTCTAACTCCTTGTGACCCCATGGCCTATAGCCTGCCAGGCTCCCCTGTCCACGAGATTCTCCAGGCAAGAATACTTGAGTGGGTTGCCATGCCCTCCTCCAGGGAATCTTCTGAACCCAGGGATTGAACCAGCATCTCCTGCACTGGCAGGCAGAGTCTTACCACTAGTGCCATGCGGGAGTCCCAAATGAAATCATTAGTAACTATCTTAATTCAGAAATCAGAATGTCCAGTCCCACGTAAGAAGTACAGCCTCTCAAAAACCACCACAATATTGTAAAATAATTAGCCTCCAATTAAAATAAATAAATAAAAATTTTTTTAAAGTACAGCCTCTAACCTAGTTTAATGTGAGAATGTTTCTGGGAGCGTTCTGCTGAAGGCTGACTGTGTTTAGGGACAAAGACAGGCCTCACCCTTGCCCTCTTCTGCACAGTGCCCTCTCCCAGTTTCAGCATTTCCCCTTCTCCCCAGTTTGTCACTAGGTTTTCCACCCCGTCAGAGGCAAAAAAAAAAAAAAAAAAGTGAGAAGGAGGAGAGGCAGAGGGCAGAAAGTTTTTATTTTTGACTGATTCTCTTTAGGGGGAGTTTCTCACCTTTGGGGACAAACTTGCTTTGGGGTGTTTAAAGATGACCCTTTCTCTCTAACAATTTCACAGATTCTTCAATATTCTTAGGAATATTTGACTGCTCTTCTTCTGACAAGAGTAATGTAACTTTTGGCCTCTGACTGACCACTTTCTTTCTTCATGGCTCTCTTGTAGGGGAGCCTCCGCGCAGCAATCTTGGGAAGGACTTAAAGTAATGACTTCAGGGACATCCACGGCTGTCCCGTGGTTAAGACTCTGCTTCCAATGCAGGAGACATGGATTCAATCACTGCTCAGGGAACTAATATTGCACATGCTGTGTGGCATAGGCAAAAAAATGAAAAATTTTAAATAGAATAAAATGATGACTCCAGACACAGCTCACATTTGCTCCAAGGGAACTCTTGACTCTCCCCAACAATTTCTAGGAGTGTCTCCTTGCTCCTGACACCAGAGCATCTGGCCAGCCAGGTTTTTGTTGTTGTTGTTGTTCAGTCACTCAGTCATGTCCAACTCTTTGCAACCCCATGGACAGCAGCACACCAGGCTTCCATGTCCTTCTCTATCTCCCAGAGTTTGCTCAAACTCATGTCCATTGAGTCAATGATGCCATTCAACCATCTCATCCTCTATCACCCTCTTCTCCTCCTGCCCTCAATCTTTCCCAGCATCAAGGTCTTTTCCTATGTGTCAGTTCTTTGCATCAGGTGGCCAAACTATTAGAGCTTTAGCTTCAGCATCAGTCCTGATGCTGATTTCCTTTAGGAAGGTTGATTTCCTTTAGGACTGACTGATTTGATCTCCTTGCTGTCCAAGGGACACTCAAGAGTCTTCTTCAGTACAACAGTTCGAAAGCATCAAATTCTTTGGTCTTTTATAATTTCCAGGCAAGACTCAACAAGCCACTCTGTCTCCCTAACAGCCAGGGACATGTATCTCCATTAGTCCTTTTGAAACCCTTCTTCTGAAGGTGAAGCATTCTCCATGCTCCTCCTGGTAGGGAGGGAATACTCAGAGCACAGCTCTTGCAAAAGAAATCCCTCTCAAAAACCTCTCCACAATGTTACTCTCTTGATCCTTCAATGTCATAGTGTGGGTGGCGTTTTTTTTTTTAGTCAACTCATGGAAACTTGCATGAGAAACTCATGGAAATTTGCCTCTTTTGATGTTATCTCACTTTGAAATTTCATACTTATTGCATTCTAGTGCCTCAAACAAAACTCTCAATTTCATATTGTTACATTTTAAATTATCATTTTTAGTGAAATATAAAGCAACTATCATATACTGGGGTAAGTGGTATAATACAAATATAATATTTATGGTAGTATAGAAGGCAGATAAATTTTATCCAGAGTTGGGAGTAGATGTCAGACATGGAAGTCTTCACGGAGTAAATTACTTTTGAGTTGAGCCTTTAAGGATCTATTTACTCATCTAGCAAATATTTATTGAGCTTGTATATGTTCCAAGCAGTATTTAGGTGCTTGGGATTTATCAGTGAACAAAACAAAGATCCCCACACTCATGGAGCTTACATTCTAGTAGAAGAATGGGAGAATGGACAACATAATAGATAGACTGTATAACTTGATTTAAAAAGTGATAAATGCTATGAGGGAAAAAGAAAAAGAAGGACTAGAAAAACAAGCCCATGAAACAGAAAAGAAGAAGGCCCTTCTAAGGGGAAAAACAGTATGAACACAAGACCTGGAAGTACAAGAGGAATGGCATAATCAAGTAACTGAAGACAGTGTGGAGTATAGAACAACATCAGAGATACTCAGGGCTGATCCTTCCGCCAGCTCATCTCAGTGTGACCATTAGCACTGAGCACCAGTTATCTGCACACTGCCCCCTCCTTCCTCCTGGAACCCAGGAGAGTTTTTCCTTTGTACTTATCCTCATGGACCCATATCTAATGCCTAAAAAGAGAGGAAGTACAAGTAGAAGAACTGGGGGGAAATTGTTTTAATTTATTTAAAATTCTATAAGACAGTGAGCTGAAGAGGCTTTGGTGCCTCTCCAGCAACAATCAAAAAAAAAAAAAAGATCAAGCATCAAAGACCCATGGACCCATATCTATGCCTAAAAAGAGAGGAAGTACAAATAGAAGAACTGGGGGAAAATTGTTTTAATTTATCTAAAATTCTATAAGACAGTGAGCTGAAGAGGCTTTGGTGCCTCTCCAGCAGCAATAAAAAAAAAAAAAAGATCAAGCACATATTCCATAGCAAGCATAGTGCTGGTGTTACAGATACGGTAATATGCAAGGCAGAGACGCTCCTTGTCTGTGTAACAAAGCAAAATGCAAAGGGAGAAGCAAGCCCCACAGCTCTGCATGGGGTCAGCATGACTGGCACACAGAAGGGCAACTAAGACCCACTGCTCAGGTGCCCAGTGGTGACACCACCTGGTGACAGACAGCACAGCTCAGCACTAGAAGCAAATGAGAGATCTCTGTGCCACCTGCTTCTCAGGCAAGCTAGACAGTAGACAGAGACTGAAAGGTAAAAAAAAAATAAAAGTTTTTAATGGAGAGGACTACAAGAACTGCAATAGTGAGTCAGGTTACACACCAAAGAAATATAAGTTCTATTTGTGAATGTGGTTTCATTTACCACACTTACCCCAGATCAATCTGACTAAAGAAAACCAGCCAACAGTAGCAACGAGGACCGTGGACTGTGCTTTTATAGACTGAAGCCATTACAGCAACTGCATCTTGAAAATGCTGCTGTTGTAGACTCTTTTTTTTTTTTCTTTAAGTACAAACCACTGTCTTCAGAATAGAGTTAGCTCTCAGGCTAAAACTCCCCCTTAAATATCTAACCTAAAGCCTTCCACTGAAATAGCACAGGACCTTCACCAGTAAATGGTTTCCCTGTTGGCTCAGACGGTAATCTGCCTGCAATGCAGCAACCCAGGTTCAATCCCTGGGTTGGGAAGATCCCCTGGAGAAGGGGATGTCAACCCACTCCAGTATTCTTACCTAGAGAATCCCACAGACTGAGAAGCCTGGTGGGTCATAAAGTCCATAGGGTCATAAAGAGTCAGATACGACTAAGCGACTAACACTTCCTTCACCAGTAAGTTCTTGACTCCTTTCCTTAAAAAAGTTGACAATCACCTTGGAGACACACTCCCCCAAAGTAAAGGTTTGGATTCATTTGCTACTCAAAGACAGCAACTTAAGAAACAAACTATGTTCTCCGACTTGAAAGGAGGATGTGGTTTCATTAACAAAAAAGATTCAAGGAAAAATCAAACAAAAAACCTTTCTTATCAAGTTAGAGCCTGAGCTGCCTTTGAAAAGTGGGACTCTGCTGCCCCCTGCCTTCCACTATGAAAAATGCTAAGGATAGAGTTGGAAATCACTAAAGGACACTTTTTTTTTTTTTAATTAATTTTTTATTGGCGTAGAAGGCAAAGGCACCCCATTCCAGTACTCTTGCCTGGAAAATCCCATGGACAGAGGAGCCTGGTAGGCTGCAGTCCATGGGGTCGCTAAGAGTCAGACACGACTGAGCGACTTCACTTTCACTTTTCACGTTCATGCACTGGAGAAGGAAATGGCAACCCACTCCAGTGTTCTTGTCTGGAGAATCCCAGGGACGGGGGAGCTTGGTGGGCTGCCGTCGATCGGGTCACACAGAGTCGAACACGACTGAAGCGACTTAGCAGCAGCAGCATAATTGCTTTACAATATTGTGTTATTTTCTGTTGTTCAGTTGCTTAGTTGTGTCCAGCTCTTTGTGACCACATGGACTGCAGCACGTCAGGCCTCCCTGTCCTTAACCAGAGCTTGCTCAAACTCATGTCCTTGAGTCAGGGATGCCATCCGACCGACTCGTCCTCCACCGTCCCCTTCTCCTCCTGCCTTTAATCTTTCCCAGCATCTTTATCTTTCCCATTAGGGTCTTTTCTAATGAGTTGGCTTTTCACATCAGTTGGCCAAAGTATAGGAGTTACTGTACAGCTAACTCCCCTCTTTTTGTGGATTTCCTTCCCGTTTAGGTCACTAGAGAGCACTGAGTAGAGTTCCTTGTGATACTTTCTCTCACATGTATATGCATGCATGCAAAGTCGCTTCAGTCGTGTTCGACTCTTTGTGACCCCATGGACTGTAGCCCGCCAGGCTCCTCTGTCCATGAAATCCTCCAGGCAAGAATACTGGAGTGGGTAGTCATTCCCTTCTCCAGGGGATCTTCTCGACCCGGGGATCGAACCCGAATCTCTTTGTCTTCTGCATTGGTAGGTGTCCCAGGACCACTAGCGCCCCCTGGGAAGCCCAACATGTGCACATACCCCAAAACATATCCACAAACATCCTCCATCCTCTTAGCACAACTGTTACCTGAACACAGGCTACCTGCTTGCAGTGATAAGCAGTATGAGGCCCCAGATAGTGGCAGCTGGCCGAACAGACCTGACTCCCAGCACCTTCCCCTCTGTGCTCTTCCTGCCACTATGCTCTGACTTGACCTCTTGCTTCAGGATGATGGAGAATCTCTTACCTTAACCAGCCGTGCTTCACTCATACCTGGATATCCAACACCTTCAAACCCCAAATGACTAAAACTAGCTACATTTTCCCCTCACAAGTCAAGCAACAGGAAGTTGTTTTTTTTTCAATGAGCTCAATTGTTTTAACAGCACTACTGCTATTGTCACTAAAGTAAAAAAAAAAAAATCGCACACAGTCTTTGACTTTCTTCCTCTCCCTAGGCCCCAGCATCACATGAACTGCAAGCTTGTTCATACCTACTGCTTCTCCATTGTTAGCCTGGGTGAGGCTTCACTGAGCCCTTTACTTTCCATCTGGAATGTCCCACTAACCCTCCATCCACAGTCTTCACCTCCTACCAGCTTTTCTTTACTCCAGTACACCTTAAAACTGCGGAAGGGTTTATCTTTCTGAAGTTCAGCTTTGCCCAGGACACCCTACTCTTTCCCTCTGGCCTGAGAATAAACTGCAAACACTTCACTCTGCATCGAGGCCTTCCAGGATCTGCCACCATCCGATTCCGCTACCGTGGGCAAGTCCCGCACTGCAGCCACGTGGAGGCTAGTGCTGGTCCCCAGACAGTCCAGAGGTCCTCTGTGCCTCTCTCTGGATGATACCTCTTCCTTCAGTGGTTTTCTTCCACCACTTCCATTTCCCCAGTTCTTCATCCAAGTCATTTGCATCTTTCAAGTTCTAGTTCAAATGCCACTTTTTCCACACAGCCTTCTCTAATTTCTTCAACTAGAACAAAAGCTTTGTCTGAAGTCCAATCACATTCTATCTATTCCTTTCTTCCGTTCAAGTGAACAAATATTTATTGAGCTCTTATAGTGTAAGGGAATATTCCGGCTCTGGGAACACTGAGGGAAACACAAACAGACATGGTCACCATCTTTGTGTATCTTACAGTCTAATATTTACACTTTCCAACTTGTATTCTCTTCCTGTGTATATATTTCCCTTCTAGTCTGAAAAATTCATAAATGAGTATCAATGCTTTGATCTCCCAGACACTTTTTAAGCCTCTCTCACACACAGCACAAAGCAGAGTGTATCACATGTGTTTATTATTCAGTAAGTATTTGAATAAACCAATAATTAAGGGTACCTAGACAGCTGAATGTTAGGGTCATTATTCACTTCCAAAACTTAAGAAACTGAGTAACTCTAAGCTCATTTCAGCTCAGTCGCTTTCTCATGTCTGACTCTTTTCCATCCCATGGACTGTAGCACGCCAGGCTTCCCTGTCCATCACCAACTCCTGGAGCTTGCTCAAACTCATGTCCATCGAGTCGGTGATGCCATCCAACCATCTCATCCTCTGTCGTCCCCTTCTCCTCCTGCCTTCAATCTTTCCCAGTGTCAGGGTCTTTCCAATGAGTCAGTTCTTCGCATCAGGTGGCCAAAGTATTGGAGTTTCAGCTCCAGCATCAGTCCTTCCAGTGAACATTCACAATTTTTTTCCTTTGGGATTGACTGGTCTGATCTCCTTGCAGTCCAAGTGACTCTCAAGAGTCTTCTCCGATACCACAGTTCAAAAGCATCAGTTCTTCAGTGCTCATCTTTCTTTATAGTCCAACTCTAACATCCGTACATGACTACTGGAAAAACCATAGCTTTGACTAGATGGACCTTTGTTGGCAGAGTAATGTCTCTGCTTTTTAACATGCTGTCTAGGTTGGTCATAGCTTTTCTTCCAAGGAGTAAGCGTCTTTTAATTTCATGGCTGCAGTCACCATCTGCAGTGATTTTGGAGCCAAAAAAAAAAAAAAATAGTCTCTGACTGTTTCCATTGTTTCCCCATCTATTTGACATGAAGTGATGAGACCGGATGCCATGATCTTAGTTTTCTGAATGTTGAGTTTTAAGCCAACTATTTCACTCTCCTCTTTCACTTTCATCAAGAGGCTCTTTAGTTCTTCTTTGCTTTCTGCAATAAGGGTGGTGTCATCTGCGTATCTGAGGTTACTGATAGTTCTCCTGGCAATCTTGATTTCAGCTTGTGCATTTTCCAGCCCAGTATTTCACATGACGTACTCTGCATATAAGTTAAATAAGCAGGGTGACAATATACAGCCTTGACATACTCCTTTCCCGATTTGGAACCAGTCTGTTGTTCCATGTGAAGTTCTAACTGTTGCTTCCTGACCTGCATACAGATTTCTCAGGAGGCTGGTAAGGTGGTCTGGTATTTCTATCTCTTGAAGAATTTTCCACAGTCTGTTGTGATTCACACAGTCAGAGGCTTTGGCATAGTCAATAAAGCAGAAGTAGATGTTTTTCAAGAATTCTCTTGCTTTATCTATGATCCAACAGATATTGGCAATTTGATCTCTGGTGTCTCTGCCTTTTCTAAATCCAGCTTGAATATCTGGAGGTTCACAGTACACATACTGTTGAAGCCTGGCTTGGAAATTTTTGAGCATTACTTTGCTAGCATGTGAGATGAGCATAATTGTGTGGTAGTTTGAACATTCTTTGGCATTTCCCTTCTTTGGGATTGGAAAGAAAATGGACCTTTTCCAGTCCTGTGGCCACTGCTGAGTTATCCACATTTATTTGCTGGCATATTGAGTGCAGTACTTTCACAGCATCATCTTTTAGGATTTGAAATCACTCAACTGGAATTGCATCAATTCCACTAAGTGGGAGAGTGCAAAAAAATCTATGAATTCTTGATTTTAAAATTATTTACCTATTAAAGTGTACTCATAACAAAGTTGAGGGCACAAACTTCAGAATCAGATAGAACTGGTATGAATTACAGCTTTTCTATTTACCACCTGTGTGTACTGCACTATGATGGATCTGGGGGAATAACTTAACTGCTCTGAGCCTCAGTTTTCCTGAGCCAAGTTTGGATGAGGATTAAATAACAATAAATGCAAGGCAACTAACACAGTCCCTGACGTGTCCATGTTTGACCAAGTTGAGGCTATTACTATAGCTATTTATTTATTGCTATTGCTTTCCTCTGAATCACAGCATATCAAAACCATTCCCCAGGGCTTGTTGGGAAACTGACTCAACCGTTTTTGCCAGTCATCTTCTTTCTTGCCATCTTCCACTCAGCAGAGCTAGAGATGGCCAGTGATCAATTCTGGCCAAAGAGACATAAGCAGACATCTGCCAGAGAATTTCCAGAAAGATATTCGCCTTCCCACTAACAGAGATGGATATGTCTGGGAACTGCCTTCCTGCCAGCCCTTCTTCCTGCCTTAAATGTAGATAACACATTGCTTGGAGCTGCAGAAGTGTCTTGAGTTGATGAGGGAAAGGCCAGAAGAATTGATAGGCTGACTCAGACAACACTGAGCAGCTGAGCCAACATCAGTAGTTGTCTGACTCCAGATTCCTCATGTGAGAAAAGTAAACCTTTTTTGTTTAAGCCAATGTAAATCAGTTTTTATCTTTGCAATAAAACACAATCACAACTGCTTCAACCTCTTAAAGTACTTTATGATATGGGTAAGAGAACATTATTAAAAGGCAAATTAGAGCTTCCCCGGTGGTCCAGTAGTTGAAAGTCTGCCGTGCAATGCAGAGCACACGAGTTTGATCCCTGGTCCGGAAGATCCCACATCCTGTGGAGCAACTAAGCCCATGTGCCACAACTACTGAGCCTGTGCTGTGGAGACCAGAAACGGTAACTACAGAAGCCCACACACCTTAGAGCCTGTGCAACAAAAGAAGCCACCGCAATGAGAAGTCGAGCACTGCAACTAGAGTAGCTCCCGCTCGCCACAACTAGAGAACGCACACGCAGCAGTGAAGACCCAGCACAGCCAAAACTGATTAAATAAATAAATCTCTTTTTTTAAGCAAATTAGTAATAGCTCTGTTCTTTAAAGACCCTCCAAAGGACAAAAGTCGAATACTTTTATCAAAACTTTGTATAGGAGTGTTCTACCTTAAAGTCTAAGACAGATTAAAATTAAACTAAGAGTCATCCTGAAATCAACTAATCCTGAGGGGAAAAGCTAGGACTCATTACTAAAATCTGAATTGTCAGGGAAGGTTTCAGTGTGACTATCACCTAGATATGGCTCCTGCTCTAGCTTATTGTTCTATGTCTAAATAGAGAACTGTGAGCGAAACTGAAGAATCTGTGTGAACCTTTGGGTTTCCATTCAGCAAATACTCAACCCCTTCCCACTGCAGGTGTATTTCCCTGCCCTTTGACTTCGGTCTTACCTATGTGTCTTGTTTTTTCAATTGTATTTTTGAGAATGTGACAAAAGCAGAAGCTTGAAATATAGTAGCATGATTGGGTTTCCCCTTTTGCACATCTGCTTCTCATCATGAATGGACTCAGGTGGCCACTGATCCAAAGAGAAGGAGAGATACTAGGAACAGACTGGATCAAATCATCAGCTTGAAGTCAAACCTTGTCCAACCCAGCCAATATTATATCAAACCCAGGAAAATTGCAGACGTGAGAAAAACAAAATGGAAAACAAAACAAAACATGTGTATTGCTGTACACCATTGAGTTTACGGTATATTACTCAACATTATCATAAAAATAACCATAAAAAACTATGTCTCCAACAACTCTATAAGATACAGATGTTCAAGTTTCCTGGCTTTGGATCACTTTAATAAAGTGGTTTTCAACCAGGAGCGATTTTTGCCCCCAGGTAGATATTTGGCACATCTAGAGACTTGGACAGAGAAGCAAGAGTCAGACATTACAGAACCACCAAGCACAGCACAGAGACATTTTATGGGCTTCCCTGATGGCTCAGATGGTAAAGAATCCGTCTGCAATTCAGGAAACCTAGGTTTAATCCCTGGGTCGGGAAGATCCCCTGGAGAAGAAAATGGCAACCCACTCCGATATTCTTGCCTAGAGAATCCCATGTAGAGAGGAGCCTGGCCGACTACAGTCCCTGGAGTTGCAAAGAGTCGGACATGACTGAAATGACTTAGCAAGCAGCCAGTAATTTACTACTAGCAAGCTTGTAGTAAATTAGGATGGGTAGCATCCAGTGGGTGGATCCCAGGGACACTGCTAAACATCCTACAATGCAAAGGACAGGCTCTACAGCAAGGAATTATCCTGCCCAAACTGTCAGTAGTTTTGAACTTGAGAAACCTTGTCTAAAAAAGTAAAATGCTAATAAGGATGACATATTCTTTCCCATTTTGCCACACACCTCACCCAGCCAAAAGAACAGCTGGGGGTGTATATGTGTGTGGCAACATTGACTGAGTAACTAGTTACATGAATAAATACTTAGTGAATGCCTGTCACCATTCCAGATGCCAAGGAACCAGGGTTGAATTAAAAGAAGCAATTTTTATTTTCATGGACCTTACATTCTCCTGAAGCAGACAGGTGATAAACAAGTAAAACAATTTTAGATCTCGTGCTGTCATGCATGCATGCTCAACTGTGTCTGACTCTTTTGCGACCCCATGAACTGTAGCCGGCCAGGCTCCACTGTCCGTGGGATTTCCCAGTTAAGAATACTGGAGTAGGTTGCCATTTCCTTCTCCAGAGGATCTTCCTGATGATTCAGGGGTCAAACCTGCATCTCCTGTGTCTCCTGATCAGAAGGCAGATTCTTGACCACTGAGCCAACTGGGAAGCCGTGGTTTTAGATCTAATGAGTAGTAAAAGGGTAATGGGATAGAGGATGATTACATGGGAAGACCTCTCTGAGTTTAACATCATAATGAGGAAAGAGACCCAGTCATGCCATGGTTTGGGCAAAGAACATTCTGGGCAGAGAAAACACTAAACACAATGGCCATGAGACAGAAGCAAATGTGATATCAGTGGAGCAGAAAGAAGGCCAGTGTACCTGCGGCATACTGGGTAAGGTAGAAGATGAGGTCAGAAAGACCTCTGCAGATTATTGCTGGCAGGATACCAAATGCAGACTCCAATGAAGCTCTGTGAGATGCCACGCCGTGGACAGCTCGGTGTCTGGCAGTGACCACAAGCAGTGTGCGCAAATATGCATGAACACATGGGTAGAATGTTTCCCTGGTATATGTGGAAAGCTGGAGTAGGGGTGAGGACTTTACGCTGAACTAAAGAGAATAAGTTAATAAGCAGGTAAGGGTGAGAGCGGGAGAATTTGAATTATTTTTGTTACCGTATCCCACAGCCAGCCAATTGATCCTAATGAAACTTAGGGAGGCATCTGAAACTAGAGCAGAAAGAAAACTGTTCTGCACTTTCTTCTCTCACACATCTTGTGCTTCCTTGGATTGTGCCTCTCCATTCCTGGCAGGCCCTGTGTTCCGAAGACCAGAGCACTGCCTCCTGACTACTTCCCAAAGATAACCTCACGGCTGTTGGCTCCAGATTTTCTCCTCTGGTGTTCTGGAGTGTGGGAAAAGCTAAAAGAAATCATTTAGGATCTCTGAAGCAGAAGGGAAACCCTGAAAGTCTAGAGGCCAAGTTTATCACGTGCCATGTATCCAGAGGTGGTTTATAGGCACACACAATTGTCATTTTTTTATGGAAACCAATGCTGTCAGATAGACCTAAGTGAGCAGATCTCTCCTGAATTGTAATTGCCCCACTTCAGGCTCAGTAAAACTTCTGAGGACAAGGATTATGTCCATTTATTTTTAACTGTATCCTCAGCTCCCAGTACTAGTGTCTGATATCAAATAAGCACTCAGTGTATGTGAGGTGAACAAATGATGCTTCTTGGACTTCCCTAGTGGTGCAGTGGAGAGGAATCTGCCTGCTGGTACAGGGGACATGGGTTTGATCCCTGGTCCAGAAGATTCCACATGCCGAGAAGCAAATAAGCCTGTGTGCCACAACTACTGAGCCCACGATTTAAAGCCCCCAAGCTGCAACTACCAAGTCTGTGTGCTGCAACTAAAGCCACATGCCTAGAGCCTGAGCTCCACAACAAGAGAAGCCACAGCAATGAGAAGGTCATGCACCACAATGAAGAGTAACCCCTGCTCCCCACAACTGGAGAAAGCCCATGCAAAGCAAACAGGATTCAGTGCAGCCAAAAATTCATAAAATTATTTTTTTAATGCTTCATGAAAATAGTCTCCAACTTATAAAAGTTAGATAACACAAAACACAAAAAAATAGCTGGACACATGTATTCTCAAAAAGGTCTGTATATTTACAGATATATACTTCCAAGAGAAAAATAACTGTAACATTCAGTCATACGACCAGTTCATTTTTTTGAGCACCTACCATGTACAATGCATTGTACTAGAAGCTCATTTTTTTCCGAGGCAGGGAAAAAAAAAAGAGTAAGTCATAGATGCTTCTGGGATGCAGAGGCCTACAACACAGAGTGGAGAAAGAAATACCTACAGTATGGTTTATTAGTGAGTAGAGAGGGAAAGGTCAAAAAAGCCCACACATGCTCCTTAGAACTGAATCTAAGGCTGCCTTTTTTTTTTTTAATCTTAATATATTTAAGCAAAATATTTACAGTTCAAATTCCATACCCAGCTGTTTTTAATATATCTAGATCAGTGGTTCTTAACTAGGGAAGACTTTGCCTCCAAAATGACATTTGCCAATGTCTAGAAACATCTTCAATTGTCATGACTGGCAGTATCCTACTGGAATATATGAAACAGAGGCCAAGCATGTCGCTAAATATTTTAGAATGCATAGGACATTATGTTGTGGACAGCCTTCCACAACAAAGAATTATTCTGTCCAAAATGTCAACAGAGCCAAGATTAAGAATCCATGATCTTGAATGAGAGAAAAATTAGGAAGTACCACAGAGATGATGGAATTCCAGCTGAGCTATTTCAAATCCTAAAAGATGATGCTGTGAAAGTGCTGCACTCAATATGACAGCAAATTTGGATAACTCAGCAGTGGCCACAGAACTGGAAAAGGTGTTTTCATTCCAATCCCCCCAAAAAAGGCAATGCCAAAGAACGCTCAAACTACCACAGTTGCACACATTTCACACACTAGCAAAGTAATGCTCAAAATTCTCCAAGCTAGGCTTCAACAGTACATGAACTGAGAACTCTCAGATGTTCAAGACGGATTTAGAAAAGGCAGAGAAACCAGAGATCAAATTGCCAACATCTGTTGGATCATAGAAATAGCAAGAGAATTCCAGAAAAAACATCTACTTCTGCTTCATTGACTAAGCCAAAGCCTTTGACTGTGTGGATCACAACAAACTGTGGTAAATTCTGAAAGAGATGGGAATACCCGATTACCTTACCTGCCTCCTGATAAACCTGTATGCAGGTCAAGAAGCAACAGTTAGAACTTAACATGGGACAACGGACTGGTTCCAAATTGGGAAAGGAGACGTCACGGCTGTTATTGTCACCCTTCTTATTTAACTTACATGCAGAGTACATCATGCGAAATGCCAGGCTGGATAAAGCACAAGCTGGAATCAAGATTGCCAGGAGAACTATCAATAACCTCAGATATGTAGATAATACCACCCTTATCACAGAAAGCGAAGAGAACTAAAAAGTCTCTTGATGAAAGAGCAGAGTGAAAAAACTGGCATAAAACTCAACATTCAGAAAACTAAGATCATGGCATCTGGTCCTATCACTCCATGGTAAATAGAGAGGGAAACAATGGAGACAGTGACAGACTTTATTTTCTTGGGCTCTAAAATCACTGCAGATGGTGAGTGCAGTCATGAAATTAAAAGATGCTTGCTCCTTGGAAGAAAAGCTATGACAAACCTATACAGCATATTAAAAAGCAAAGACATTACTTTGCCAACCTAGGCCCATGTACTCAAAGCTATGGTTTTTCCAGTAGTCATGTAGGGATGTGAGAGTTGGACCATAAAGCAGGCTGAGAGCTGAAGAACTGACGCTTTTGAACTGTGGTGTTGGAGAAGACTCTTGAGAGTCCCTTGGACTGCAAGGACACTTGCAAATCAGTCAATCCTAAAGGAAATCAGTCCAGAATATTCATTGGAAGGACTGATGTTGAAGCTAAAGCTCGAATACTTTGGCCACTTGATGCAAAGAACTGACTCACTGGAAAAGACCCTGATGCTGGGGAAGATTGAAGGCAAGAGAAGACGACAGAGGATTAGATGGTTGGATGGCATCACCAACTCAATGGACATGAGTTTGAGCAAGGTCTGGGAGATGGTGAAGGACAGGGAAGTTTGGCATGCTGCAGTCCACAGGTGGCAAAGAGTCAGACATGACTGAGGGGCTGAACAACAACGACAAAAACAATGGAAATAAAAATACAAGTAAATCATTTAATCAAAGTTTCTCTAATATAATTAATGTGATAATAGGATCATTTAATAGCCAACCCAAATGTAAGTCAATAAAACACAAGTAATGAAACAATCTATTTTTTTGTGATAACTATGAATAAAGTCTCAAGATATGTACAGATTAAACATTTAATCAGCCATGTTCCTCGCACTGCATATCAAACACAAGGTCTTAGGAAAACACTGCTTGATTAGAATTCCAAAGTGAAGAATGTCACACAAACAGAAATTGTGGGTTCTTTTATAGCTTTCAGCTTATAGGATGTAAAAGGCTTAGCACATTCCTTTTGAGTTTAAAATTACATTACATAGTCGTATGTTCAGCATCCTTTAGCTGGATACGTTTGTTCCCTGTAGGAAGTTTATAACTTGTAAAAGGAGTTTTATGCAGAATACAAATTGGGAGTATTACATGACTACCTCTTGAGGACACTGAGTTGTGCAAACAACATCGTTTTATCTGACGTAGTGGCTCTGGATTGGTCTGTCTGTTCACCCCAGGGCTGTCTGGAATTATAGATCAGGGACATCACTGTCATACCCCAGCTGCTGCAGAAAGCTACTGAAAGAAAAGGAGATTTATGAGTATTTTGGTTATACTGAACCAAGGATACAGGAGCTATACAACAGGGAGCCTGGTGGCTTTAAATTGTAGGCATTATGCAAAAAGAAAATGCAGAGTTGGGTGTCAAGGGAGCCCTCCAGGAGCAATAGGACATCTTTGTAAAATCTCTGAAGAATAAATTTAACAGTTATTAAAGAATACCACCCTGTTGTTCCAGGCACTGAACTTTATATCCCATGAAGAGATACAAGGGATTTGCAGGCAAACATCTGTCATTTAACAGTGAGATTGACCTCGGCTCTGACAAGCAATTCAAACCCCAGTTGAGGAGAGTTGTTTAACTCTTTGTGGTGGCTGAGTTTGGAGCTCCAATATTAGCAGGTTAATAATATCCTTAACAGCAGAGGACCTCTGATACTGAAGGAAAAAAATTATTAGGAACAACTATGATTGGTTCTGTTATACGAGCCATTTATCATTTCTCTTTATATCAAACTATCAGGTCATAATTAATTTTGCCTAAAGGCCTATGCAAACATTATGGAGAAACAAGTCGATGTGATATAATCTCCAAAACACATGATGAAAGATCAGGACTTGGTTAAAATAAATGTGAAAAAAAAACCCAAATTTTTGTATTAATTTTACATAAAGATTTACCAAGCCAATACTTCCTTTTCTCTCTTTTTTTAAATGAGCAATTTTTTTATTATTTATTTTTTTAATCTTTTGGTCATATCACAGGGCATGTGGGAACTTAGTTCCCTAACCAGGGATCAAACCCAGGTCCCCTGCATTAGTAGTGCGAAGTCTTAACCACTGGACTGCCAGGGAAGTCCCTTCTTTTTCTCTTTTATCTCTAAGTAAAAATAAATAAATAAACTCTGACATTTAGGTAACAGTAAGAAAAGTAAAATGTAAATGCTGAAAGCCAGCCAAGCACCCCAGACAGTACTAGGTGTTAACTTATGCTCATTTAATCTTTGCTTCAGTCATACAAGGAAAATAGTGTCTTTATTTTATGTATAAGAAAACTGAAGCTTTTCTTAATTTAAATGTTTTTCTCAAAATAGGCAAAACTAGAACATGGTACTGCTGCCACAGGGGTGGGGAACAGAGGAGAAGAAAGATCTGTTTCATTCCAAGGCTGAGAAGCGGTGTTACACTGTGCTGCCACAAGAAATTATATTTTTTATTTTTGTCAGACACATGAATATTAAACTCATCACTTGAAAGAGAAAACACTATAAGTTGATTATAAGCTCCCCATAGCTCCATGCCCATGTATCCAACTGCTTACTTGGTATCACCATTTCAATATCCCACAGGGAATACCAACCTATCATGCCCCCAAATTCATTTATCATCCACTTCACCTAAACTTGTTCTTTTTGTATCTCCTACCTCAAGGAACAGTATTAACATGGTTATATCCTTGTTTAGAAAACAAACAAACAAGCAAGCAAATAGAGTTAAAAACAAAAACTTACTGCTTTCCCAATGGAACTTCCCACTTTACATTTAACACTATTCTTTCAGACTTTTTTCTGTGTAAACACATTTATGCATTTCTATACAAATATAGTGGCCACCAGCCACTTTCCTGGCGGCTCAGTGGTAAAGAATCCACTAGCCAATGCAGGAGACGTGGGTTCGATTGTTGGATAGAGAAGATCCCCTGGAGAAGGAAATGGCAAACCACTCCAGTATTCTTGCCTGGAAAATCCCATGGACAGAGGAGCCTGGTGGGTTACAGTTCATGGGGTTGCAAAGAGTCAGACATGACTTAACAACTAAACACCAACAACATACAAATATATAGTTGGGAATTTATATATATATATATATATATATATATATATACACACACACACACACACACATGCAGTTTTTCCAAATAAAATTCTAATATATCATTATTATCTAATATATCATTAACTGTAACTTGTCTTTGGATATTATTCCATGTCAAAATGTACAGGTCTCTCCCATTCTTTCTAAGGGCTATCTAGTATTCAACTGTCATGATTGTACTATAATTACTCCCCTTATTATTAAATATTTAGGTTGTTTCCCATTTCTCATTATTACAAATAATATTGCAAAGACCATTTCTTTGGATATATTCTGCTTCAGTAGTTTCTAGACACATTTCCCCCCTCCCCCATAGTTTATCATCTCTGGAGCTAGAATGCATTTTACAATTGATGACTTTTCTTATGATTGCTGTTAACCAGGTGGCATTTTTTTGACACCTTCTGGTAATAGTAAAAAAGCATCAACCTCAATACATTTTAGATTAGATGTAACAAGTTATCTTTGCATTCATGTGCATTTCAGATTTCAGGAAAGTGAATAGCTACTTATGAAGAGGGCTGGATCAAATAATCTGTGCTTTTTAAATTTTGCAAGTTACTTCCAAATTGCCCTCCTAGATAAGGTGAAACAATTTATTCAGCCATCCACCATCTGAAAGAGGGCCCACTTTCCTCATCCAAAGTGGCTATGATATTTGAATATTTATCAACATAATGGCTGATAAATTGGAGCTCTTTGACTTAACCTTTGATCGCTTATACATATTACAAATATTTCCTCCACTTCCGTCACTCCTTTCAACGTCATTCAGGGTGTCTTTTACTCTGCAAGTTTCTTTCATGTCCCAAATTTGACAGCATTTTTCTTAATGTATTCTGGGGTTTATATCTTGCTTAGAAAGACCACCATCCCCAAAATATAATGATTTTCCTACATTTTAACTTAGTACTTGTGCAGTTTTTTTAACTACGTCTGTTTTATCCATTTGAAATTTATGTATAGAGTGACATAGGTATTTACCTTCTTCCAGTGTGACTGTTCTATACTGTCAGTCTCCAAATCAGTGTACTTTATCTTTTACCCTTGGTTCAAATTGGTATCTTCACTGTATAGTATGATTCTATATATGTCTGTTTCTTTAATCCATTTCATTGATCTACTGATCTATTTATCTTTAATGTATTACTGTAGTTTTGTTGTTCATCTCTAGTAAGAAACATAAGCCAAATTCTTCTCGTTGTTGTATTTTCAAGTTTGTTTTTCTTGGTTATTTACTTTGTGTATGAATTTTTTAATCAGTGTAAATGGCACATGCTGCTAATAGTACACCAACATCCATTTTCACCTTCCCTATAAAATCTGAATAAAAAGTCCTTGCTTTTTACCAGAAACATAACAATATAAAATATATACAATTTCCCACCTTCTTAACAGGTGTGTTCATGTGGGTGTTTTAAGCAATGGGATTAATGGAAGTAATATTCACATACTGAGGTGTGGGGAAGTCACTCTACCTGATACATAATTTAACTTGAACTTTAGGCTAATCAAAACAGCCAGTTTGTGGTCTATTAAACATGCATTGTACACCTGCTTCAACCATTTAAGAAAAGAATGCATTTAAAAATCAAAATGGAGTGACTATGGTTCAAACATTCAAAATGGAGCTGGGTGGCCATTGTGGACAACCCCTTGGGGTGGTAAATTCATTAATTCATTTGAAGATAACTGACATCTGGACAATACTGAGCTTTTACCAACGAAAATATTAAATGTTTATTTTTTAGCTGTTTTACATCCTTCATTGAAGTGTACAGTTTTCCTCACGTGGATCTTATACTTTCCAATTGTTTATTTGTAAATAGTATATATAATACAGATTTTTATTGCAAGTAGGATTTTTTAAATTACATTTCAAATTGGCTCTTACCAACCCATAGAAAGCTACAGGTTTTTGTATGTTCAACTATTAAACAAAGCTACCTTTCATAATTTCTAATAGCTTTTCACTTGAATCTCTTAGAGGTACTACCTCCACAATCACATTACCTGAAATGACATTATTGTCTCTCCCTGATATTTCTATCTCTTGTGGTTAAATGATTGTTGTGTAACCAACAGGCTTGATCCTGACTTGAATGTGGACATTTGCTGAAGGTTTTTGGTAGATGTCCTTAGCCAATTAAAAAAATTTTTTTCTCTATTCCTAGCCTGACAAGGCTTAAATCTGCAGGGAGTGTTCAACTTCAGAAAATGTTTTTCCAGCATCTGTTGAGATTATCATATGATTTTTTCCCATTTAATCTGCCTTTTATAAAAGTCATAGTATTGAATTACATTAAGAGTATTTGGTATTCTTTGAATAAATCCTACTTTCCCATGACCGTAGTCTTTCAGACTTAAGTTGCTAATGTTTTTTTCAATGATTACATTTGTTCCTGAGATTGCTTTATAGTTATCTTTGACAGACAACATTCTGGAATAAGAGTAATGCCAGTCTCAGAGACCAAATTCAGAAGTGTTTCAAATTTCTGTATAATCTGGAATAGCTTAAATAAAATGGAAATTCTTTCTTGAAATTTCATTTTTATTTTAAAGCAAGCATCACAAGGAAAGTTTTCTGATTTGATTTTTATTATTATTTTTATTAAATAATAAAATAATTATTTTTATTATTTGATTGTTATCCACCTGTTAATTTCTACTTTATTATATTGTGATAATAGAATGGAACCTATATGACTTCTTTGTGGCCTGCTTTATGATTACTTTTCATAGTATTTGAAAATAAATATAACTATTAAAGTTTCAGAAATTTATGATACAAAACCTGTGTCCTCAACTTTGAACTCTTCATCTAATAATTTTTGAGAGCCATGTTCAAATACTTAGCTATGATAACAAATTTATTTCACAGTTTTTCATCACATCATTAATTTGATTTCAGGTTATTGAGACATCACTTTGTCTACAAAGGTCCATATAGTCAAAGCTATGATTTTTCCAGTAGTCATGTATGGATGGAAGAGTTGGACCATAAAGGATGAGTGCTGAAGAACTGATGTTTTCTAATTGTGGTGCTGTGGAAAACTCTTGGGAGTTCCTTGGACTTCAAGGAGATCAAACCAATCAATCCTAAAGGGAATCAACCCTGAATATTCACTGGAAAGACTGATGCTGAAGCCGAAGCTCCAATACTTTGGCCACCTGAATTGAAGAGCTGACTCACTGGAAAAGACCCTGAAGCTGGGAAAGATAGAAGACAGGAGGAGAAGGGGACAAAAGAGAACGAGATGGTTGGATGGCATCGTTGATTCAATGCACATGAGTTTGAGCAAACTCTGGGAGACAGTGAAGGACAGGGAAGCCTGGCATGCTGGAGTCCATGGGGTTGCGAAGAGTTGGATACGACTGTGCGACTGAACAAACATGTTATTGAGTACTTAGTATGACAGTTAATTCCCAAATCCTTTCATGTTCTAGAATTTCTAAAATGCATTCATTGTGTACTCTCTCAAAATAAGTTTAACTTGATAGAATTCTAAATTCCAAAAAATTTGTCTTCATACCTTTAAAAGTAACAGTTTATCTTTTAGTATCTCAACGTACAGATAACAAGTCTGCTGCTGCTGCTGCTATGTCGCTTTAGTCGGTGTCCGACTGTGCGACCCCAGAGACAGCAGCCCACCAGGCTCCACCGTCCCTGGGATTCTCCAGGCAAGAACACTGGAGTGGGTTGCCCTTTCCTTCTCCAATGCATGAAAGTGAAAAGTGAAAGTGAAGTTGCTCAGTCGTCTCCGACACTAGCGACCCCATGGACAAGTCTGAGACCAGTGTTATTCTTTTCCCCTTATAAGTTTTCTTTAGATACTTCGAGATTGTCATTTTATCCTGGAATTACATAAACTTTGTCAGGGTTTATTTTTCATATGTCTCCTTTTCCATTATTTTTTCTCAGTACTTTTTAATAGGCTTTTTAATACGAGATCAATCTCTCATCAGAATTTTTTAACTGAAGGAAAATTGTTTTACAATGTTGTGTTGGTTTTGGTTATACACCAATACAAATCAATCATAATTATGCATATATATCCCTTTCATCTTAAACAATTAAGTTTTTTTTCCAAATTTTTTTTTTCTGTTCTCACCTTCTGGAACTCATACCCATATACATGCATGAATCATTCATTCAAAAATATTTATCACTTACCGAACACCTGGCACTGTGATGTATGCATAGTGAATTCTCTCTATATATGGCTCCTAAGCTTCCCAGGCAGCCCAATGATTAATAATTCAACTGTCAATGCAGGAGACTCAGAAGTGGGTTCAATCCCTGGGTCAGGAAGATCCCCTGGAGGAGCAGACGGCAACCCACTCCAGAATTCTGCCTGGGAAATCCCATGGACAGAGGAGCCTGGCAGGGTACTGTCCATGGGGTCTCAAAGAGTCAGACAAGACTGAGCAACTGAGCACACAAGGCCTCTAAATTCATCAGGTTTTATTTTAAATGGATGGTATTTACCTGGATCTTCTATGTCTCTTTACATTTCTATTTTTCACCTATTTGATTTTATAAGATTCTGTAATTATTTCTTAGGTCAAAATTCTAGGTCAGTATTTGATTTTCAGTCATGTTTATTCAACTACTTGGCCTAAGAGAAATTTTAATTTTAGCAACTATTTTTTACTTTCAAGATACTTCCTTTTCATAGCAGTTTGCATTTTAAAAATTAGCTCTCTCAAATCTCTTTGAAGATTAAAATACATAACACTGTCCAAGGATTACATATAAAGTTCATTATTATAATTACTAATTATTATTTCACATAATACTAATTATACTTACTCTGAAGTTCTTTTTCCCTCCTGTTTTATTTTCCTAGGAATTACTTTTGCTTGTTAAGATTACTGCCTTTCACATTGCTCTTTCCCTTCAATTTTTGTTGCTTCTAGGTTGTTGTCTAATATGAAAACCTAGGGACCAGCAATATTTTTGTAAAGGGCCAGTTAGCAAAGTATTTTAGGCTTTGAGGGATAACTGTCATGTAGTTCGTTTTTGCTTCCTGCTGCTGCTGTTAAGTCACTTCACTCGTGTCCGACTCTGTGCGACCCCATAGTCGGCAGCCCACCAGGCTCCCCCATTCCTGGGATTCTCCAGGCAAGAACACTGGAGTGGGTTTTGCTTCCTAAAGCCCTTTAAAAATGTAAAATTCATATGAAAACAGGCAGTGGGAGTCTTACAGATGGTAGTCTGCCAACTACTAGATTCTTCACTATTGTTACCTGGTTTTTTATTTCGAGGAAGCTAGCATTCTATAAAATTTGTTGAGGAAGGTGGGAAGCCAGAAAGAAAAATGGGAAATGGACAGCCCCCAGGTTTTCGTTTGCCTGTTTTCTAAGTATGAGGAATCAAAGCTTCCTGTGGTATCCAAAGAATACATAAGGTGTTGCCACACTTCGATGGCCCTTAGACACAACCTCTGGGAGTCTCCTACATCATAAGTTTCACTCCATTTAGCAAAAGCAAGCTGTGGCAATGGCTTTCACTTGAAGGGTTCTATGAACCAAAGAGCTCTGAGCTTCCCTGTTCTTCACCATCTCCCCGAGCTTGCTCAAACTCATGTCCTTTGAGTCAGTGATGCCATCCAACTATCTCATCCTCTGTCAACCCCTTCTCCTCCTGTCTTCAATCTTTCCCAGCATCAGAGTCTTTTCTAATGAGCCAGCTCTTCTCATCTGGTGGCCAATGTATTGGAGTTTCAGCTTCAGCATCAGTCCTTCCAATGAATATTCAGGACTGATTTCCTTTAGGATTGACTGGTTTCATCTCCTTGCGGTCCAAGGGACTCTCAAGAGTCTTCTCCAACACCAAAGTTCAAAAGCATCAATTCTTCAGCACTCAGCTTTCTTTATGGTCCAACTCACACATCCATATACGACTACTGGAAAAATCATAGCCTTCACTAAATGGACCTTTATCAGCAAAGTAATGGCTCTGCTTTTTAATATGCAGTCCAGGTTGGTCATAGCTTTTCTTCCAAGGAGTAAGTGTCCTTTAATTTTATGGCTGCACTAACCATCTGCAGTGATTTTGAAGTCCAAGAAAATAAACTCTCTCACTGTTTCCATTGTTTCTCAATCTATTTGCCATGAAGTGATGAGACCAGATGCCATGATCTTCATTTTGTGAATGCTGAGTTTTAAGTCAGCTTTTTCACTATCCTCTTTCACTTTCATCAAGAGGCTCTTTAGTTCCTCTTCACTTTCTGCCGTAAGGGTGGTGTCATCTGCATATCTGAGGTTATTGATATTTCTCCCAGCTGTCTTTGTTCCAGCTTGTGCTTCATCCAGCCTGGCATTTCCCATGATATACTCTGTATATAAGTTAAATAAGCAGGGTGACAACATAAGAGACTTGATGTCTCCTTTCCCAATTTGCAATCAGTCCGTTGTTCCACGTCCAGTTCTAACTGTTGCTTCTTGACCTGTATACAGATTTCTTAGGAGGCAAGTAAGGTGGTCTGGTATTCCCATCTCTTGAAGAATTTTCCAGTTTGTTGTGATCCATGAAGTCAAAGTCTTTGCCATAGTCAATGAAGCAGATGTTTTTCAGGAATTCTCTTGTTCTATGATCCAACAAATGTTGGCAATTTGATCTCTGGTTCCTCTGCCTTTTCTAAATCCAGTTTGAATATCTGGGAGTTCTCAGTTCACATACTGTTGAAGCCTAGCGTGGAGAATTTTTAGCATTACATTGCTAGTGTGCGAAATAAGTGCAATTATGTGGTAGTATGAACATTCTTTGGCACTGCCTTTCTTTGGGATTGGAATGAAAATGGACCTTTTTCAGTCTTATGGCCACTGCTGAGCTTTCCGAATTTGCTGCCATATTGAGTGCAGCATTTTCACAGCATCATCTTTTGGGATTTGAAATAGCTCAGCTGGAATTCCATTACCCCCACTAGCTTCGTTTGTAGTGATGCTTCCGAAGGCCCACTTGACTTTGCACTCCAGTTTGTCTGGCTCTAGGTGAGTGTGAGTGATAACACCATCATGATTATCTGGGACATGAAGATCTTTTTTGTGTATTTCTTTTGTTCTTGCCACCTCTTCTTAATATCTTCTGCTTCTGTTAGGTCCATACAATTTCTGTCCTTTATTGTGCCCATCTTTGCATGAAATGTTCCTTTGGTATCTCTGATTTTCTTGATGAGATCTCTAGAATTTCTCATTCTATTGTCTTCCTCTATCTCTTTGCACTGAGGAAGGCTTTCTTATCTCTCCTTGCTATTCTTTGGAACTCTGTATTCAGATGCTTCTATCTTTCCTTTTCTCATTTTTACCTCAACCTCATTCCTAAGAGAGGACTATGTTACATGATTATATACTACTATAAAATATAAGATACAAATAAGTATGTTCTACAATAGTGTGATATTGTAGAATATAAATAGAATATCCAGATGTTATAATATAGTCAGGTTATAGTCAAATCTTGGCTACTCTAAAAACCACTCCTGTCTCAAGTAGGATCATAAATTCAAAAGTTTATGGGGAGAGGCAGTTAATATAAATATGTTAAGACTGATATTTAAGGCTGAAGAAGCAGAAGAGGAACAAAACAGAGTCACAGATGCCACCCTAAAAGATTTGGATGTTTATTACACTGACTGGTATTGAAAGCCAATGAAGGATTTTAAGTAGGGGAATAACACAAGAGGAACCTCGTTATATGGAGAAACCACTCCTCCTATTATTATGACTTTATAAAATGCTTCTAAGAAATAATTCAGTAAGAGGAGAAAGAACAAAAACAAGACCCTTTTCTGACTCCGGAGGTCTGTAACAGGTCATTCCAATGCTTTCATAAAATATTATGGAGACTCTCTTAAACTTATAACAGCTTATTAAAGGACAAATGCTCCTCTTTGATATGAGAGTTTCAGTAGATTCACTAAAATTTCTGTAAAAGCACTACAAATATTCTCAAATGCAATCAGTGAGACTACCCACAGAATCACCTGGGATACCTCTTAAAAACACAGCACTGCCCAAAATATGACCTAGGATATCTGGGGCACAGGTGCCCCTAAATTCGCACTTTAACAAAAATTAAGAACTACTATCCTTATCTTTCCTCAGAGCAGCCTCTTCTAACATTTAAGGTACCCTAAGGATGAAGTGTCTACTAATGAAAGCTGACAGGTACAGGTTCCAGAAAATGCAAAGTTCTGAAGACAGGCAAGTTTCATTAAAAAACTAAAAAAGGCCATCAGAGCTGGCGGCAAGAATGATATAAAGTCAGAGATCTAAACAAGGCCTGACTGCCATGATAAGGAGTTTGGATTGTACAGGTACCAAAAAAGCCCCCAGAAAACTAACATTATCTGAATTACATTTTTAAAAGATTATACTTTTGTGTGGAAAACTGAATCCTAACAAGGTAAGAGTGGAAGCAAGATTAGTTAGTAAGCTATTTCAATAGTTCAGGAAGGAGATGATGCTGACTTGAACTGGAGTTGGTAGCAGCTGAGGTGAAGAGTGAGCAGATAAATTCAGGAAGTAGAAAACGCAGACCTCCTGACAGACTGGAGGCGGTGGTTATTGTTTAGTCACTAAGTCATGCTTGACTCTTTTGCAACCCCGTGGACTGTAGCCCACCAGGCTCCTCTGTCCATAGGATTTCCCAGGCAAGGATACTGGACTGGGTTGTCATTTCCTTCAACAGGGGATCTTCCTGATCCAGGGACCAAACCTGCATCTCCTGCTTTGGCAGGCAGATTCTTTACCACTGAGCCACCAGGGAAGCCCAAATGCAGAGTGCATGACACAAAATGCTGGGCTAAGTCACTCACAAGTTGAAATCAAGATTGCCAGGAAAAGTATCAACTTCAGATATGCATATGATACCACTCTAATGGCAGAAAGTGAAGAGGAACTAAAGAGCCTCTTAATGAGGGTGAAAGAGGAAAGTGAAAAAGCTGGTTTGAAACTCAGCATTCAAAAAACTAAGATCATGGCATCCAGTCCCATCACTTCATGGCAAATAGAAGAGGGAAAACTGGAAGTAGTAACAGACTTTATTTTCTTGGGCTCCAAAAACACTGCAGATGGTGACTGCAGCCATGAAGTTAAAAGATGCTCCTTGGAAGGAAAGCTATGACAAACCTAGACAGCATATTAAAAAACAGAGATAGCACTTTGCCAGCAAAGGTCCATATAGTGAAAGCTATGGTTTTTCCAGTAGTCACGTACTGATGCGAGAGTTGGACCATGAAGAATGCTAGGAGATGAAGAATTGATGCTTTCAAATTGCGGTGCTGGAGAAGACACTTGAGAGTCCCTTGGACTGCAAGGATTCAAACCATCAGTCCTAAAAGAAAACAACACTGAATATTCATTGGAAGGACACTGGAAGTAGATAGTGATAAAAAGAGAATACTATAGGTTAGTCCCTAGGCATCTCGTTTAAACAACTGTGCATGTTGTATATAAATTTCTTTGGTTACAGAACTACATGTTTAGCTTTTTGATAAAGAAAACAAATAATACTTGGATAACAGAAGTTAAAAGTGTATTAAAGTGTTACATTTATGTAATATCACAAAAATATTGAAAATATAAACACTAAGGATCACAAAAATTTGCCTGCAAACTAAACTGCCTATATACAAATTATCTGAAAAGATATACAAAATTTAAACCTCTGAATTAAGCACAACACAATATATTTTATTAATACTTTGCAAATAATCTGAATAAATGTTTTTACATGTTTCTGACAAAAATTACTACTTAGATGTTCTTTATCTCTCATTCTAAAATGTTTAGAAGTTGTTACAAAACTCTTGTTAAAAAGAAATCGTTCCAAAAGTTTCTCATATCAAACTACCTGGGACCCCTTTTTTAAAAAAAGTACTCTACTAGTGTGCCAAAAGAATGCAATACAGTCATCCCTCAGTGTCTGCAGTGGTTGGTTCTAGAACCCTCAGAGATACCAAAATCCAGATGCTCAAGTCCCTTATACAGAATGGACATTTTGTTGTTGTTTAGTTGCTAAGTCAAGTCCTACTCTTTTGAGACCCCATGGACTGCAGCCCATCAGGTTCCTTTGTCTATGGGATTATCCAGGCAAGAATATTAGAGTGGGTGGCCATTTCCTTCTCCAGGGGATCTTCCTGACCCAAGGATGGAACCCACATCTCCTGCATTGGCAGGTGGGTCCTTTACCACTGAACCAATTGAGAAGCCATAACATGGACACAGTATTTGCATATAACTTATGTACATTTTTTCCTGTACTTTAAATCATCTTTAGGTTACCTATAATACCTAATACAATGTGTTATGTAAAATGTAAATGCCACATAATTGTTGCCAGTGCTTGGCAAATTCAAGTTTTGCTTTTTGGAAGTTTCTGAATTTCTTTTTCCCAAATATTTTTGATCTGCAGTGGGTTGAATCTGGAGATACAGAACCTGTGGATACAGAGGACTGGCTGCAATTCTAATCTAAAGAGATCTAGTCTCCTTTTATGTTAATCCTTCCCCCAAATTTTAAAATAAATGAGAAATAGGAAGATCTATCAAATCCTATAACTTCAGAGCACAAAGGCTCTCTGGTGTCTCTTTAAGTAAATACAGACTCCTAGATAGGATCTAAATTTCTCTAGTCTTCAACTAACCTTCTCTTATTTGACACCCAATCCCAGCTTAAAGGAGATCAGTCCTGGGTGTTCATTGGAAGGACTGATGCTGAAGCTGAAACTCCAATACTTTGGCCACCTCATGCAAAGAGCTGACTCATTGGAAAAGACCCTGATGCTGGGAGGGATTGGAGGCAGGAGGAGAAGGGGACGACAGAGGATGAGATGGCTGGATGGCATCACCGACTCAATGGACATGAGTTGTGGTGAACTCCGGGAGTTGGTGATGGACAGGGAGGTCTGGCATGCTGCGATGCACAGGGTCGCAAAGAGTTGGACATGACTGAGCGACTGAACTGTACTGAATCTAGTCCACTACAATAAACCCAAATTGACCTAAAAAAAATCTATTTTTAGAAGTCTGTTGTACACAAAAAGAGAGATTACCTGTGAAATTCTACAAATGCCCATACATTCACCCACTTAATGCCTTAAAATTACATACCCATATGTTCATCTATCCAATGCCTCAAATTTTTCAGAAGCTAATTTCACTGGAAGAATCCCCCTCTCAAAAGATTCCTTACCAGAGTTAAGATTCAAATAAGAGCAATAGTTTTTTCAGTGACACAGTCAGTCATTTGAAGACAGACAATCTATCAATCTATCTTCCCCAATGGCTCAGTGGTAAAGAATACACCTGCAATGCAGCAGACCTGGGTTTGATCCCCAGGTCTGGAAGATTCCCTGGAGGAGGGCATGGCAAACACTCCAGTAGTATTGCCTGGAGAATCCCACGGACTAAGGAGCTTGGTGGGCTACAGTCCATGGGGTCACAAAAAGTCAGACATGACTGAAGTGACTGAGTACACAATCTATCAATCTCATCTTCTGAGTATGAAGCATATGAGCTATAAAAAGGAGAGAAATAGTCAAGAGAAATAATTCTTTTTTTAAAAAGTGATCGTTTGCTTCTTGGTTCTTCAGCCAAAAGCAGGCATGACAAAAGAATTAACATCACTATGAAAAATTATTTGTATTCAAATGTATTTCCAAGAAGATTTCAAGATCTGACACAGGCACAGAGAAAATGAGTGAATTAAAACAAGTATAAACAGGTCAGTTACAGGCTGATCTCTAGTTAAATTATGTTTAAAAATATTTTAATCATACTTTAAAAAAAGTGAAATAAATTTTTTTCTTTAATTCAAGTCAATTTAATTATTTTAAAACACTCATATACCAAGATGAACTCATATATTAAGGCAAATTCCAATTTTATATAGTCATTTGATTAATTGTGTTTCATTTTAAATTGCTAGTCCAGGGAGAGAAATTTTGTAAAAAACATTTTATTGCTACAAAGGGAAACATGGTCACAAAAAGCCTTTAAGCGTATCTTAACGCAAATTACTATATTCAATGTCCAATGCAGTAAAAAAATACACAGAGCACAAAATACTTGCCCAACTTATCTCTTCTAGGGTAAGTATTCAAAACATTAATGCACACTTGAATATATACTCCCAAGAGCAGCATTTAAGTTCAAATGATTAGAACAGACATACTAACAATACACATCTGTTATCCTCAACACCAATAAAGTAATAAAAATTAAGCTTAAAAATTATACAAACAATTTCTTGAAACTAAGTTAGGTAGCTATAAAAACTAAACTAAAATAGTCTTACCTTCATTTTATTAAACAAATGCCAAACATTTAGAAATTATATAAAACAAACTGTAATGTGTGGAATGCATGCAACATGGGTGTTAACTCTCATATTTTAAACTACTGAAATTCTTACCCTTTTCCACATTGGGACAAAATTTAAAGCTTCTTTTAAAACTGACTAATACTTTATATTTAATTTTCTTCTGCTTGGTCAACAGAAAAGCCGACAGGCTCTTCCTTTGCTTCTTCTTCCTCTACTTCCCCTACCCCCTCCCCTTCTCCCTCCCCTTCCCCCACTGCCCCCACCTCCCCCTCTCCTTCTACATCCCCTCCTTCCTCTGTGTCCCCCACTCCTTCCACTCCTCCACCTTCCCCTACTTCCTCTGCTTCCTCTACTTCCCCCACTTCCTCCTCTTCTTCCTCCTCTTCCTCCTCTTCTTCCACAGGTTCGTCAATCTTTTCCTCTTCCTCCTCATCTCCTTCTATTTGTTGATCTTGAGAATGATCTTGAATTTCAAAGGGATTCTCACCCTAAAAACATGAAAAAAAAAAAAGCTTTTAAAAGAGCGCATTTATTTTTTAATCAGTGAAATTTTTATTTGCTATATCATTAAAAATAAATACTATTTGAAACTTAATTTCAACTTATATTAAATCTATTTAATATTTTTTGAGTATCTATTTCATACCAATGTGGGCATATATATTGCTGAAGTCAGTACTTTATACTCCATAAAACAAAGAAGATGAAGATTCATGTTCTAATTAATTGTATCAGTATTCAATGCACTACTGTTACAAGTTCTCTTTAAAAAATTCAAATGAAAACCAGTACGTTTGAAAACTCAAATGAAAATCAGAAACAAACTAAGTATCATACTTTACTTTTACTTTAAAAAAGATAAATCGGTAATTCACTAAACATTCACAACTTTAGTATTTTAATTTACTTAAATAATTATGTATCTGGATTATGTCTCATAAATTAGAGCATATCAGAAGGCTATATTAATAATATAAGAAATGAAGAGACAATGAAGGTTATTAAAACAGGGAAGTATAAGACTGGTGCTACACTTTAAGACACACTAGGTAGGAAGATGCAGGTTGAGTGGCTGTAGCAAGAGAAAAAATATTAGCACTGGGCTACTCTAATAGCCCAGGAAACGAAAGGGTAAAAGTGACACCATTGACAGAATGGGTAAATTAAGATGGGGAAAAGCAGCAAGTATATACTATATATAATTTGAATTTAAGAGGTCTAAATGTTTAAAGGGCAACTATAAATTTGCAACTCAGAAGAGCAAAGACTTCAAAGTCAGATATTTAGATTTGTGAATTGCTTGCACAGTGAATAGTGAAGCCAGGTCTTAAAAAGGATAGCCCAGGGCAGAGCTGAGGAAATGAGAAAAAAAAAAAAATGGCTGAGAATAAAGCCTACTGAAAAAGCTTGTACACAGGGACAGAAGTTAGAAAATGAATACTTAATGCAGAAACTTAGGATTATAAAATATCATCTAGCAAAACAAAGTTTCAAGAATGAATTAATAGATCAACACTGTTATATGACGCAAATAGGTAACAGTAGAAAACAACCGAAAAAGTTCACCAAAGCTGGTAATAATTAGAGCTGAGGAAAGGTACCTGAGGGATTTATTGTACTATCCCCTTAACTTCTGTATGTTTAAAATAACAAACAATAAAATGTTACAAATTTTTATTTGAAAATTAAATTAAGTCACTGGTAATCTTAGAACAGTTTCAAAAGTATAATGTAAATGGAAGTTGGATAGCAATGATTACCCATGAATGAACTTCACAATTCCCTCTTAAGCTCTCAAAGCACTGGCCCAGAGTCCATAACTCTGTATTAATTTAATCAAGTCCTGAAGCTCTTGCTAGAAGCACAAAATGAAATAATTTCAGACCTAAACCTCTTGAATCAAGTGTCCAGGAAAGAAGGTTGGTAATCTGCATATTTAAGACGCATTTAGAGATATCTTTATCAGAAAAGTTGAGAAGCCCTAATTCAAAAGGTCTTATAAGGGGCCTGGGTAGCTTTTAATTGATTTTAACTTCACAGGGGATTCTAATCATACACCTCCTATTGGGAAATACTAGATTAAAGAGTGAATAATATATAGGAAGTAAAGAGCACAATGCAGGGTAAACCACCTTTTCAAGTATGATGGTAAGAGAAGAGATAAGAAGGGCTAAAGTCTAGGAAAAGTTCAGTCATTTTTAGTTTAAGAAACTCATAAACATGTCTCTTTGGGAAAAAGTAGTAAGATAATAAATGGAGGAAAAAATCCGATAAAAATAAGGCAATAACTGATGAAACAAGAACACAGATAAAGCACAAAGAAGAATATTTTCCTTCGCATATAACAATGAGAAAAAAAATACATAATTCTAAAGGAGAAAGGAGAAAAGTTAGAGTTCACATCCAGTGGTCTTCAATCTCCCTAGAGCTAGAGAAGAGATAAGAATATGGTAAGTGAAAGGAGTAAGAATAAAATCTGGATATGTGAAGAGTGAAAAGTTTGAAACAGTCACTACAGGAAGCGCATTACATTGATTGATAGCAGGTAAAATTATTGTGAACTGCAGTGAAATCTGGCAAACATAATACTGGCACAATTCCATGATATTTTTAGCAGGAAAGACAGTTAGTAAAGCTAACCATAAATGGCAGAGCTGAGAACTAGTAAGCAGTAGAAAAATTAAGAAAAGAGTTTCAGAATGGCAGCACTGCACTGTTATAAGGGCTGACCATGAATGTCCAGGCCAGAGTGAAGGCAGAACATATATAAGTGGAGAACTGGGAGAAATTGATGAACTGATTATTTCACAGGACAAAGATTTAAAACGGTATTTTGTCATTCTAAGCACTTAAAGATCGAAGTGTTTTAAAGCCATGACCAGAGCTGATTATGAGCTGAAGTTTTCTGTGGACTCTAGAACAGCAAGAAATGGAGCTGGACAAAAAATGCCAGACAAAGAGCATCTCCGAGTAATGAGACACCAGTGCTTCTTGAATTTTAACATGCGTATAAATCAACTATGATCTTTTTTTAAAATGAAGATTCTTATTCAATAGGCCTGGATATGAATTGATACTCTGCATGTCTAAAGAGCCTTCAGGGTGATGTCAATGCTGCTGATCCTTGGATTGCGTGGAGTAACAAGGTTCTAGAAGATTCTCAGTTAAGTTACTTTCTCCACAGTATGTACTTGAGGCAAGATATCCCAACATCTCCCATTCCATGAAGCTACACTCTAAAGTGTAGCTTGAACACCTTACACAGAAATTCTACTTTGTATTCTTTTCTCATTACAAATTACCTTCATACATCATTGGAAACAATTAACCTCTCAAGTTTGTGATATAGCAAGAATAATAAAAATCTAATCTTTCCTAATTTAGCTATGATGCTTTAATCTTTTTGACACCATATCTCCAACAAAATATGATTTCAAATTAGGGCTGTATTCACCTTTTAAAAACAGTGTGCAGTAAACAGTGCCAAATACAATAATCAGAAAATAGGGCCTTCTGGAACAAGCAGAAAGAACTGAAATATATTCAGCTTGGAAGTCATCTGGTTGAGGAATAATATGTAAAGAAGGATCACTGGAATAATATATGGCAAAAATCCTGAGAAGCAGTAGGCCAAGTATACCTACCTAATTGTTCACCTCTGAGTTTCCTAACTGAAGCAAACCTCCTTCCTTCTGGTCTTGTGATGCTACGAGCAGGAGCTTTGTTTCTGAAGCAAAGTTTCTGAACTTCCTGCTTCCCATCCAAGTGTTATCCAGGAATGACTTATCTAACTGGTATGCTTAGAAGAAGAAATTCCAATTGGATAGGTCATTCCTCTTAGGAATTTCCCTTCACTAGGAATACCAAAAGAGGGGACAGAAGGGATTCACTTGGGCATCAAGACCCTCTTTCATGTCTTCTAAGCAACGGAAAGGGTGCATTCTAGTCTGCTCTGTCATGTGGTCGACTAAGCGAACCCTACTGCTGTCCAGCTGAAGCAGTCACAGAAGTTGGGGGGAGGTAAGTCTATCTAGGAGTGAAATATTAGAAAGTCCACAATAACTATCTAAACATATCATCCAAGTCACCTTTAAAAAAAAAAAAATCAAGGATAAAGCTGACATTTGGGTCTTCTATCAAGATTCTTGTGTATCTCTCAAATGACCCAGAGCTAGAAAGGGAATGAGAAAGGAATGGCGTCTTGCTCCTGCCCCCAACAAATCCCAACAATTACGAAAAAAGACATTTTACCTGTATGTATGATATCAAGTAAAATTCTCCTAGTTTTGTGCTATATTAAATATCACAAAGAGTTACCATGCTATATTTAACTGTTACAACATTACAATATAACCCAGTTTTTGCTCTCAAGTCTTACCTTAATAAAACGTTCGTATCGTGCCTTCACTATTGGATTATTTAAAATGCTTGTAGCAGTCAAGACACTCTCTCTTTTTATTTGTTCCTTATAAGCCTATGGAAAACAGAACACACTGAGACACCTGAAAACGATGCCATGAAAAATATTTCCTTAATTAAAATGACTGCATGCTCAAATTCTTAGAATTAAATGACTTAATTTCTGGCAAATAAAGCTATAGAACAACAAAAGCTATTGTGACTACAATCCAAATGATCTATGAATTAAAACAATGAAGATTCAAAAAGCCAGTGAACTTCAACAAAAAACACCTAGTCACTAAATGCTCTTTAAGTCCAGGTCTACTAAACACTTGCTTTCTCTCCTATCTATTCTGGAGCTACCTTTCCCAGCCCCAGCTACTCCAACTATTAATTTTCACGCTATCAAACTAAAGCCTTTAATACTTGAATTTTTAATTTGCTTTTCAAACAAATTTCTCACAAAATAAATATTTTTATTTGAAATAAATTTGACTAAATAAAACTAACCAACATAGGAGCAAAATAATACTAATCAAGAAGAAAATAGTAAAACTTTCCTAGAATTTCTGAGTAAATTCTACTAAAAATGTAACAATAGAAAGTAACTGGCTTTTTATTGTTCCCAATCATCAAAAAACAAGTCTTTCTTTTTTGTTCTAAATACACAAACACACACTCATAAAACAATTTTGCACTACCTTAAAAAAATGTTAACAATAAAAAAAGCAGTTCAATAACAGCTATGATTTCGTGAATACATACTATGTGCCAGGTACTACTTTAGATGCCTTTTACATTTTAATTAAACTAATCCTTAATCACATAAGATTTATCCATCCTCATTTTATAGATAAGGAAACTTAGACAAAGAAAAGTTTATTACTTGCTTAACGTATGTATGTACTGAACCAGGATTCACAGAAGTCTTGCTCTGGAGCCCACAATACTACACTTAACCACTATACTACACTGCCTCTCTAAGTATCTTTACACTAAGTCACTCATGAGATTAATTGGATTGTACACAAGTAGGCAGGTGTGAAACAATAGCCTTTAAAGGGCAATAAGGGATTAAATAAATAATTCATTGACTTCATTAAGGTAGATTAAAACTGACCTGCTTTCCTTTGATATGATCAGGAGATTTTAAGTGCTGCTGAACTGAGCTATGTAAAGCAGGGATATACACACTGCAAGCACTGCAGTGAACAGTCTCTACTTTCATCATGTGATCGTCTGCAGTAACACCTACAAAAGAAATGCAACTATTAATAAGAAAAGCAATGATTCATATACTTCTGACAAATCAAGTTTTCACTATTTCATTTCCATTATGATTTATACTCCTTCTTCCAAAAAAAAGGACCAGAGTATAGAGTTTTTCTACCTTATCTCATAAATCTGCATAGATTAAAAATGAAAGGATAATTATTTGCTTTCATACTTTATTCAAGATTCCACATGGTATTTAGCTGCACTGAGCAGCTTCAGAATGCATGTAACAAAACCTGATAAATTCTCTCTTCATTTTTGTTATAGTTTCCTTGTTATGGCTGCTTAGATACACACATCAATTAAAAGTGGACATTTAGTTTCTAAATACATGAGGTTTTTAAAGTATCTTTGATATTCATCTCTCATTTTGATATTAATTTCTCATTTAAATGTTTTCTTCTCTACAATCATCACCTGTGTTTTTTCAGCTTGTGAACTTTATTGAGGCTTTCAATAGCTAAGTCAAAGATCTCTCTTGGTAAATGTCACATTGCACTTTAAAATATGTGGGTTATTTTCAAGTATCTTTTGATATTGATTTCTAACATAACTACACAGTGACAGGAGAACAGACTAGGATTTCAATACATGACATTTTTACACCTTGTTTTATGTCCTTGGCTTTGTTTCAGTGTCTCCTGGTTTACAGTCTACGGGACGTTAAAAAACTATATGGATAAAAGATTAAAATTATAAAGTATAATTACATTATATTTCCTACTCATCTTATACAATGATTTTCTGAGGCCTGTAAGTTCAACCCCAAAAAATATAATATAAAAATGTTGACTCTGTAGTAAAATAAGAATTTTCATGCTTATGAATGTGGGTGAGTAGAGACGGAAAAAAGAAGTCAAACTTGGATTCATAAAAGACAAAAATATATGTTAGATCTTAAAAACAGTGATTGAGGGTTATTACAAGTGAAGGCTACTTTATATGTTTTTAAAACCTATTTTATTTGTTGATTTCTACACATCTCAACAGAAAGAAAATAACAGCTTTGGCTCCCAGGCTTATCACTGTATCTCTGGTTCCTTGGAACAGTGCCAGCCACATAATAGGACTTTAGTAAATATGTTAAATTAGTAAGTTATATGGCGAAGGCAATGGCAACCCACTCCAGTACCCTTGTCTGGAAAATCCCATTGACGGAGGAGCCTCGTAGGCTGCAGTCCATGGAGTCACGAAGAGTCAGATATGACTGAGCAACTTCACTTTCACTTTTCACTTTCCTGCATTGGAGAAGGAAATGGCAACCCACTCCAGTGTTCTTGCCTAGAGAATTCCAGGGATGGAGGAGCCTGGTAGGCTGCTGTCTATGGGGTCACACAGAGTCGGATACGACTGAAGCAACTTAGCAGCAGCAGCAGTAAGTTGTATGTACGTTCGTAGGAATTTTCTTTAAATGCTGCATATGAAAAACTGTTAGGAACACACCAGTTTCCTTAGAATTATATCATTTTTAAAGAATCATGTATTTTTTTATGTTGAGAAAAACTGATTTGGCTCTTTCTTGGGCAACTGAATTTATCATGACATTTGATTAAGAAAACAACAGATAACATGCAGCTTCAACTAAATAAAAAGATCTTCATGATCTTTCACATGTCATTCTTGAAGTAATACTGTAAGGTACTATACGGTGACCATCTATATCTGCTGGTTCCAGCTCTGCAGATTCAACCAACCATGGACAGAAAATATTAAAAAAAAAAAAAAAAAACCTTCTAAAAAGTTCCAAAAAATCAAAACTCCACACTGATAATTATTTATATTAAGTATCGTAAGTAATCTAGAGATGATATAAGAAATATGGCAGAAACAATACAATATTGTAATTATTCTCCAATCAAAAATAAATAAATTTAAAATAAGATTGAAGAAAATGTCTAAAAAATAAAGTATATAAGAAGACATGCATGGTTTATATGCAAATACTACACCCAATTTACATAAGGGATTTGAGCATGACAGATTTTGGTATCTGCAGGAAGGTCCTAGAACCAACCTCCGCCAGACCCAGAGAAACAGCTGTCTATGCAAAAGAAAGATCTAAGAGAAAATGGCACTTTCTGGGAACTGCAAGTAATTCAGTATTGCTGGGGCACAGACTAAAGAAGGAACAAAAGGGAAAAAGAGCAGGGCCAAGATCATGAAGAGCTTTGTATGCCATGCCTAGGAATTTGAACTTCATTCTGTGGAGGATACGGAAGCCACTTTATTACTTAAATTCTTCAAGTAATAAAATCATGTAGTAGAATAAGAGGTAAGACTGAAAGGAAGGAAACTAATTAGAAAAATAGAACACATAAGATTTAAACAAATTCAGTATTTAAAAAAGACGTAAAGAAAACAGACTTGTTACGTATTCAAAAGATAGAATCGAGAATCGACTGAACAAAAATACTACAGACATAGTAAAGCAAATCTAAGTACTAAGATTAACTGCACAGTTCTGGCATTGATAGGGCCACTTTCCAAGATAAATGAAGGAGATACCTGTTAAATTTTGTCTTGTTTTCTTCATGGGGTGGGGGATACTCAAGGGAAGGATACATTTTTTTAGTATGTTCAATTTGTGAGACTGCTAAAGAGAGATGTCAGTAGGCAGCTAGATGTAGGAGACTGGAGTTCAGAAGAGATATCTGTGCTGGAGATATAAATCTATACGTAATCAACATATAGATGTTGATTTAAATTCTGTATATAAATTAATTCATCAGGAAGAAATATATAGAGAAATGTTAACAGGACTGACAGAATACTGAAAAATATCAACTTCTAAAAGCTTAGTAGAAAAAGAAAAGCACAAAGAGTAAAAATGACAACGGAGTAAAGAGAGGCAGTGAGTACCACAGAAACCAAGGGAGGAAATAGATTCATAAACAATAGAGTTATCAGTGGAAAACGCTGCCGAATAAAACTGAAGTTGGTGTTGGTGTCCTCCATCATAGCAGTTTCAGTACACTAACGATAGCAGAAACTTGTCCACCGTGGGTAAAGCAGTGAGAATGAAGAAAGAGACAGTGAGGACTATGCTTAAAGAAGTGTGGTTGTTTAAAGAGAAAGGCAGGTTGTAGAGGAATTAGTGTCTATGTTTTTCTTTTTCTTTAGGTCTTTTTTAATTTGTTTAAGTAAGTGTATAGGCTTCAGAGACAAAATCAAAAGACAAGGAAAGACTGAAAAACAGAAGAGAAGAATTCACGATTTGAGCAGAAGTCTTTAAGGAGATGAGAAGGAATAAGAGAGATAGATGACATATACAAGTACAGGCAGCCCTCTGTATCCATGGCCTCTGCATCTACAAATACTGGAAAACCAACTCTGGGCCTTGAGTATCTGCATATTCTGATACCTCAAGCAGGTCCTGAAACCTCTCTCTCTCAGATACCTAGGGATGACTGTATCTTCCATTAGAGGCAAAGCGGATACTTTCTCTATGAAGGAAATGAAGTGAAAGACGTAAGAGAAGGTAGTGATAAACTTGTAAGCATGAGAACAGGAATCAAAGGAGTTCATTTCTGATAACCCACTCAGACCTACCATATATGACTATGTACTGTATCACTCTAATGGGCATCATTTACAATGAAATAGGTTATGGTATATAAAATATATATGTAAATTTCTAAATCAATTTGTTAACTTACCTTCCATAACATCCTTTTCTATTATTTTGACTGCCTCTGTTTGATTATTTGTCTGTTGCTTACGAATAGATGTTTTCTTGAATTTATTTACCATACATTCCTAGAAAACAAAATAGAATCCAAAAAGTTTTTAGTGAATACACAGTATAGGCCCAGCACCATGCTTGGCCTATGAAAAATAATAGTACCTGTTATATAAAACTGATGTTTTCAAGGCGCTTACAATCTAATTGAAAGGACTATAATGAAGTACCAGGAAACTACAAAAAGTATTTACTTTTCAAGATGTATTAATATTTTAGGCATATATATAGAGAGGGAGATCAAAGACAGCTGGAATAGACAAGAAATCTCAGAGCAAGTGAATACTTATGTCCTAAATGACAGGAACCAGTTAAACAAAATTACAGAAGAAATTTAATTAAGGTACACAATTCTCCAAGGATACAGAGGATACAGGATCACTGTACTTCTAACCTTCTAACAATTCCATCTCTTTTGCCCAAATTAATTGCAAGTACAGTTAGCAGTCCAGCTCCAGCCCTGGCCCAAACTATCCTACCCTTCTCCAAGTCACTTCTACTTACACTATCACTCAGGCCTCTTCTACTTAATAGTGTTATCTGTGTGCGTGTGTGTGTGTGTGTGTGTGTGTTTGATTTCCAATCACTGTTAGTTCACTAAAGGCAATGTCTGTGTCTTCAGTGTCTTCAGGTGCTGTGCCTGCATAGCACCTGCTCTTAAGTATTAGAGAAAAACTGTTGAACTGATGACCACATCCTGATAAAGGACGCTAAACAATCAGGCTCTCTGGCTCTGAATTCAATTCAGACTTCCATTTATTGAAAGTCACTAAACTGCTCTGAGCATAATCTTTTAGGATAAAGACGAATTGGTATAAGGTTGAAGTGAAATATGAAGAAAAATACCCAGCACAACATCAGGTACATAGAAGCCTGTTAATAGACGATAGCTGATTTGGTATCAATAAACAGCTGTTAAAGGAATTTTCCTGACACATGTCAGAAACTTCTGTAAAAAATGTGAAAGGTACTCTCAAATCACAAATCTATAATCTATGAAAGAGGAATTCACATCTACTTCTAAGCTAAGTTTAACACAACTTTTTTTAAGTGAACAGTAAATTGAATTCTTAGAAACATAGAACAGGGGAACTATGGGTAACGATGAAAATCTAAGAGAATTCAAATGTCAGATCAAGTGCCTCTCACTTCAAAAATAACTACTTACATGCAAAAACTCCATAACCACTTTATCAAATTTGGTTTGTTTTTGAATATGATCTAATGTTTCCTGATGTGAAGGACTTTCCAGATGGAGTTCAATATCTTTTTCTTCAAATGTTCGAAATTTACAAAATGAACATGTGAATGCCATTCTGTAAAGGGAAAAAAAAAAGTTTTTCTTTAAATATTACCTTATTTACTTAGAAAGCATTCATAAGGCTATACCAATGAAATCAATTTTACCAGCATAAATGATTTCCTCTCCTCCAAGTAATGGCTGATTTAAATTTAGCTCAAGTCAGAAAAAAAATAGCATTTAAGTACCTGTCTGGACAACACTGTCATCATACTAATTGGCCTTTCTGGACCACACTGGAGTTACTGGGTATGAAAAACAGAATCAGTGGACCTATTTCATCTAACCCTAACTATCCACTTCAAGTCTAGATCAGAAAGCCAAAGCAAACTTCAAGCAGTATCAAGTTCCAAAGTTCCACTAACGTTACACTCTTCTATCTTCAAGCTTCCAAATCACTGAAGTAGAAACAAAGGTAGGTAGGACACCAGAAAACCATAATTCACTCTATTAGAGCTCTCAGATGATCAAAAATCACTTCAGGGTGAATAACAGGCCTGGACTGGACATATGCACTCATTGAAAGGCTCAAGAGTCACTCCAGAATGAATTTTCCCTTTTCTCCCATTTAATTATTCTTATCTCATATATCCCTGTTACTTCCTTTTTTTCAAATTATGACAATACTCTCTTAATGGGTTTCTTTATCTTGAGTTTCCATTTTCCACCTAATTCCTTAGAGTACTATTATATTTATTTTCCTGAGTAAGAGTATAGAATCTGAAATCTACTGCTGGGTTTATTTCTTAGCACCCTTATGTGACTTTAGGCAACTTAAATTCCCTGGGTCTTAGTTTTCTAATCTTAACGAGGTGAGAACCCTCAAAGAGCATCCTCACATTTTGGTCTTCCAAGGGGTTGGGGATGTGGAGGCTGCGTAGAAGAGGTGGTGATCCTAGAACCAATTCACTATGCATATCAAGGGATGACTGTAAATATCAAAAAATCAAAATCATTCCTATATATCTTTGATCAATCCTCTTCATTTGACTCTCAGGAATTTTTTCACATCCCAATTAATTTATCTGCCTTTTCTAAGAAACATGTTTAGGTGTTTTTTTTTATTTGATGCTTAAACATAGTATTTTATTGATTCTAAGACATATTTTTTCTGATCGCATTTCTGAAATCAGTCTGTATCATAAAATTAATGAAACATCACAATCTCTTTTGGCCAGATAGATTATTGCTTGTGCACAAAGAAAAACCAGGAATTCTAGTTGTAAAATCTATATAGAGTGATGGTCAGCGGCTTGAAAGTCTCAAGGACAGTAATAAAGCATTCTTTTAGACCTTGAGGAGCAAATAGTTATGGAGGAGGTGGAGAGTAGCAAACTGAACATATCTGTCGATATCCTTGAGACAGATAGCAAACATAGGCTAACTCTACATGACTGTAGAGTAACTGTAATACCAGGTTAAAACACCAACAATAATAATTTTTTTAAAAATACAATCTTTTTTAAAATTTGATTTTTAAAATCTTTTAAAAAATATAACATTGTGTAAGTTTAAGATGTACAACATAATTATTTGATATATGCACATATTATGAAATGATGAGCACTATGATTTTACTGTCCAGCACCTCACTAGTTGTAATTTTTTTCTTGTGATGAGAACCTTGAAGATCTACTCTCTTAGCAATTTCAAATATATAATACAGTACTGTCAACAACAGTCATCATCTGTACAATATATCCCCAGAACTTATTTACCATATAACGGAAGCATGTACCTTTTGGCCATCTTCATTCAATTTTCCCACCCTCAAATCCTGGAAACAGTTTTTTAATGAGTCCAATTTTCTGACTCTACTAAGCACAAACCTGTATCCATCTCCATATTTCTCACTGTTTTTTTCTCTTCTGCGTCTTTGTTTCTCTCGCCGAGCTTCAATTCGCCGCTTTTCTTCTTCTTCATTTTTAGGATCAGTTTTTGCTAGGGGATCAGGCAAAAAAAGTTAAAACTAAAAATCACTTCTCCATTCTCCT
Source organism: Bos javanicus (assembly GCF_032452875.1). Lineage (NCBI taxonomy): Eukaryota > Metazoa > Chordata > Mammalia > Artiodactyla > Bovidae > Bos > Bos javanicus. Next base: position 53,590,010 of record NC_083870.1, read on the forward strand.
TTTCCAGTCCCCAATTCATAAACTACAGACAGATGATTTATTTGGTGGTCATTATCTAAACTGAACTCACCAGAAAAATCAGAGTTTGAGATTACTCAGTATTTCTGAAACTTCATTCACATGAATACCTTCCTCATAAATTCTGTCTATTTACTTCTCACCTATGTTTATTATTTGCTGCATTATTTTTCTCTAGACCCACTCATTTTTTCTTTTCTTCATTTTAAGTAATAATATCCACATTACCTAAAATAATTTTGAATTATCCCACCTTGGCAAACATTTGACAAATAACCTGACCTTGCATGAAAGTGGAAAAACAGTGAGCACTAGAGAGAGCGCCTTGGATGCAAAAACTCAGTATTATAGCAGCTTTCTTAAAATTTCTTAAAATGAATAAACTCTAAAAGCAGGTTCTTCCTCTTTTTCTCAAAACATGTCTTAATGTGAATATACAAAAATATGTACTATTTTAGCCATTTCAAAGTGTACAAGTTAGTGACATTAAGTTTATCACAAGGTCATGCAACCATCACTACTATTTAGTTCCAGAACTTTTTAATCAGTCCAAAGAGAAGTCACTAAAGCACCTGGTAAAACTATTAATCTGCTTTCTGTCTCTACAGATTTTCCTATCCTAGATATTGCATATAAAAGGAAGGATACAATATGTGGCCTTTTTTGTCTGGTTTCTTTTATTTAGCATAATGTCTTCAAGGCTCTTCCATGTGTTGTATCATGTATCAGTACCTCCTTCCTTTTTAAAGCTCAATAATATTTCATTGTGCAAATACATCACATTGCCTTTTCATTCATTCATCCGCTGATGAACATCTGGATTCTTTCAACCTTTTGACAACTGTGAATAATGCTGCTATGAACATTTGTACACAGTTTTTGTTTGAATACTTCTTTTCAGTTCTTTGAAGTACATATGTAGAAATGGAATTGTTGGTTCAAATGGTCAGTCTACGTATAATCATTAGAGGAACCACTGAACTGTTCCCCACAACAGCCACATCATTTTACATTTTCATAGTAATGTATAAGGGTTCTAATGTGCCCACATTGTCATCACTTGTTATTTTCTCTTTTTTGTCAAGACCATCAACTTCATATGTGATAGGAAGTAATATCTCATTGTAGTAAAGAAAAAAAAGGTTCTTTCTTACAATATAGTTAATTTTAGACTTAAAAACAACTCATCTGCCCTCAAACTTTTCCTTTTATTCACTGTTTATCCTTTTGGATTACCTTTGGAAAAATATCTAATACAAAATCATGAACACCTGGGGATTCATGAACTTAACAATAAACAAATATTAAGTACGTGCTATGCATACAGCAGGATGTCTCAAAACCATATAAAATCAATACCTTAAAATTCAATATCTAGATTATTTTTCATCATTTTATAAGAGGTTAAACATATGTTCCTATTTTATTAACCATTTTCAATATCCTCTTTTGGTTTCCCTCAAACCCTCACTCTATGGAAAAAACTGGTTGTTTATGACCTTAAACTAGAAGCAATTTCATTTTCCTTTCACATGCTAAAGCTGATATACACTGTACCTCTATCCAAATGACTGAATGATTCCTTTCCTACTGCATTTCAACAAATCATACAGTCTATATATTATAGCGTAGCAAGACTTATTATTCCTGAATACTCAGCAGTTACCATTCAGAATGTCTACCTCATGCCTGACAGTGAAAGCCTGATTTGACTACAGAATTTTGGTTTCATTCTTAAGTTATATACTACACTACTCTCAAGTTTCGTTAAAAAGAAAAAAAAAAGTTAAGTCACATATATCTGCTTTAGTGACAAATAAGTATCTATATCAAATTTTGTAATATTTATTTAACTATACCTGCAAAATACACCTTTGAAATCTATCCCAAGAAGATCAACTGAATTGCCTATTCTAGTAATAGTTAGAGTACACAATTCAGTAAATAACAATCCATCAAGTAACAGTATAAAACTTATTCCTACTAACACACACTCTAATCAGGTTTCCAGAATTCCAGAATATTGTTATTTTTTTTTACTAAATAATATAGATGTCCAATGCAAAGCATGGCAGGAAAGTAGATTTAAAAATAATATTTAAAGTGTTACTGAGTTTTGGATTATAATTCATAATTTTGAGGAAAAATCCAATATTTGCCATTTCAAATACCATATTTTTGATGTGATACATTAAAATGTCTGTAATGTTGTAATTATAAAAAAAAAGTTGTTTTAAATAAGGATAATATAATACAAAGTAATACAAAGTAATTTTCCATTATAATCACATGGAGCTTTACCTGATGGGTCTCTAGAGTAAGACTTGCCCCGAATAAACCCTGGCTTTGCCAGTTGTTTGACCCAGGCAGCAAATTTATCTGTTCTGTTCCTGTGTTTTTCAGCTGTAGGGGGTTTGGTACACTGCCTACATCTGAGCAGGCTGATGTGAGAATTACACAAGCAATGCCTGTTATGCCCTTTAACACACTGCTGCCTAGTGTGCAGTAAGCATTCAGTTAAGTGCTAGTTTACTAACAATTGATACAATCCTTTTGTCAACTTGGATACATTTATTAATCCTGAAGCCATTTAAATAGAAATGAAATTCAAAGAACAAAACAAATATACTGTCAGTATCCAAAAATATACAAAAAACATATTTTAAAGAGGACTTATCCAGGCCTCCTTGCTTCTTCCCTTCCACCTTCTTTTTTAAATAATTATTTGAAGCCTATCATGACTTGTTTGGAGAAGGCAATAGCACCCTACTCCAGTACTCTTGCCTGGAAAATCCCATGGATGGAGGAGCCTGGTGGGCTGCAGTCCATGGGGTCACTAAGAGTCGGACACGACTGAGCGACTTCACTTTCACTTTCCACTTTGACGCATTGGAGAAGGAAATGGCAACCCACTCTACCGTTCTTGCCTGGAGAATCCCAGGGACGGGGGAGCCTGGTGGGCTGCAGTCCATGGGGTCGCAGAGTTGGACACGACTGAAGCGACTTAGGAGCATGACTTGTTTAGCACCTCCAACATCAAAGGAAGTAATAAATTCATCTTAACAATTAATGTATCTTATTTTTTAAACTGGATGCAAAGATGTTTTAAAAACTAGATCACAAAAATTTGAAAAATTCATTCATTGCAATGATCTTCACCTTGCCCAGGCCCAATAATTATAGGTAATCCAATATTAATTCTAAAGAGGAGAGAAAATTTTAATCCCTTGTAATGTCAATTTGGAAAGATAAAATACCTTCCAATCATCAAGGCAAAAATAAAATAAATATAAAAAACAAAACATAATTCAGTGTACAGTCAAAAATAGGTAAAGTTGTTTTCACAAAGAATGCTGAAAAAGAAATTTCCTTACCTTTTATTTATGTATATTCTTGACAATCTATTTTGATCAAATACACTTGATTTCATTTATATATTACAAAGTTAAATAAAATACAGTAACAGAGAAAGTAACAATAATCCAGCTCAAATGTTTAAGATTTATTAAGACATATTTCATACCATATGATTCACCCTTTTGAAGTATGTAACCAATGTTTTTCAGAACATTCACAGATATGCGCAAACATCACCTCAATCAACTCTAGAACACTTTCATCACATCACAAAGATATCTGGTATCCTGTTATTTATTTCTCCCTATATACCCCCACAGCCCAAAGCAACCACTAATCTACTTTCTAACCCTATAGATTTCTGTATTCTAGACTTTCAAATGAAAAGAATCATATATGTGGCCTTTTGGGACTAGTTTCATTTTATTAACCTTTTCAAGGTTCATTTAAGTTCTAACATATATAAGTAGTCCATCTTAAGGCTGGAAAATATTCTACTGTATGGATGAACCACATTTTGTTAAACCATTCATCCACTGATGAGCATTTGGGTTGTTTATACCTCTGGCTACTCTGAATAATGATGCTATGTGTATCCATACATAAATTTTTGTGTAGACATTTGTTTTCATATTTCTTAATACATACTTAACAGTGGAACTACTAGATCTTATGGTAATTTGTTTAATCATTCGAGGAATTGTTTTCCAAAGTGCCTGGACCATTTTACATTCCCACCAATGGTATATGAAGATTTCTCCACATCCTTGCTAAGGCCTGTTATTATCTTTTTGATTCTAGTCATTCAGGTAAGTAAAAGTGGTCAATCTCACATGGTCTTGATTTTATTTCCCTGCTAACTAACTGTTGAGCACTTTTTTATGGGCTTATTGGCTATCTGTATATCTTCTTGGGGAAAAAATGTCTGTTCAGATGCTTTTTTCAAATGGGCTATTTGTCTTTTTATTGAATTTAAAAATTCTATATATTCTAGATACAAGTCTCTTAGAGGTATAATTTGCAAATGTTTTCTCCTTCTCTGTGAGCTGTCTTTTCACTTTCTTAATGTGTCCTCTGAAGCACAGAAGTTTTTAATTTTGATAAAATCCAGTTTCATTGTTGCTTGGTCAGTAAGTTTTTAATTTTGATAAAATCCAGTTTCATTGTTGTTTGGTCAGTTTGTGTCCAACTCTTTTGCGACTCTGTGGACTGTTGCCCACCAGGCTCCTTTGTTCATGGAATTTCCCAGGCAAGAATACTGGAGTGGGTTGCCATTTTTCTTCTCCAGGGGATATTTCTGACCTAGGGATCAAACCTGCGTCTCCTGCACTGGCAGGTGGATTCTTTACTGCTGAGCCACCAGTGAAGCCCAAAGTCCAATTTACTTGTTTTTCATTTGGTTGCTCTTTCAGTGTCAGATGAATTTCTTGCCAAATCCAAAGTCATGAAGACTTACTCTTGTTTCCTTCTGAGAGTTTTATAGTTCTAGCCCTTGCATTTAGGTGCTGTATGTTAGTTTGTGCATGTGGCTATCCAGTTGTTCCAGCAGCGTTTGTGAAAAAGACTATTCTCTCCTCACTAAATAATTCTGACATCTTGGCTAAAAAAAAACCAAACATTTTACCATAGATTTATGAGTTTATCTCTGGACTCTCAATTCTATTCCATTGATCTATATGTCTGTCCTTGTGCCAGTACCACTCTGTCTTGATTACTGTGGCTTTGTAGTTAAGTTTTGAAATCATGAAGCAGTAGTCTCTCTGTTTTCTTCTTTTTTTAGGATTGTTCGGCTATTGTAGGTTCCTTGAAATTCCCTATGAATTTTTTAATCAACTTGCCAATTTTTGCAAAGAAGTCAGGTGACATTCTGACAGGGATTGGGCTGAATCAGTAGATCAGTCCGGGGAGTATTACCATCTTAACATTAAGTATTCTGTTCTGTGAACATTTATTTAGTATCCCATTTATTTAGATCTTCTTTCTTTTAACAAGGTTTTATAGTTTTCAAAGTGTAAGTTTTGTACTTCTTTTGTTAAATTTATTCCTGAGTATTTAATTCTTGATGTTACCATGAATTGTTTTCTTAATTTCACTTTCAGACTGGCTCTAAATTTTTAACAATGTAAAAATGGAAGTATGATTATCTCTAAGAATAATGTCCAGAAGACAAAAGGCAAATTAATTTTCTAGAATACATATCTTTTCCTGGCACCAAGGGCAATAAAAAATTTCTTGCCTTTGACCTCATGAAGGCAATTCTATGTAATGTAGCATACCACTTCCTCAATAATTACCCAACAATAAATATAACACCCATGAATCAAAATCATGTGTAAGATCTTTTTAAAAATATAGATGTTCTGGTCCCACCCTAAGTCAAGATTTAGGGAAAAGGGGTGAATCAGGGCCTGTGAATTTATAAGTATCTTGGTAATTTTGATATCCATGACTACAGATCTAATTTCTACAACTGTAATTATTGTACAATTTGTCTACAGAAACATGAAAAAATTACTTAAATGCACTGAGTTAAAAAAAATAATGAAAACTGCCTTAAAGCACAGCAATTATGTTTTCCAACTTACTGGGTGATTTGCTGAGGCTCATCTTCTCCACAGGTTTTGCTAGCTTGGGTTTCTTGATAAAGGTTCCACCAGGCTTATTAAATGGTTGAATCATTTTTCTCTTTATTCCTCTTGCAGCAGCAACTGTCACATTGGTGGGTTTATTTTGATAGTCAACAACAATTCCAGGTCTATGAATGCTTCCAAAATCACTCATATGCTGCAAATTTGTGAAATCAATAAATATTAGCACAATATCCAAAGAAAAAGTATGAATTCATATATAGATTACATTTTATCTATCTAGAATTTTTCAAATGAAAATTCCTCAGAATGTAACTAAATTTTACAAGTCCACTCTAAATACACTGAAAAACTCTGTAAATTATTACAGGAACTCAAATCCAGTGAATCAGTCTTTTTATTTCCAGAAGAACAAATATGGATATTTCCTATTGTTTGATTATGATTCAAAATTACTTGAGATCATAAACAACGTTATGTGCCTGTCAGAATATTACCACTTGTACAACTCTCTGACAACTCCTCTTCAGAGTTCCTAATCGATGTTTTCCCATGAAAAGACCTTAAAAGAAATCTTTACTTTACTAAAACCTGGCTTAAAACTAAAATACACAAAGAAGACCATATCTGAAGTTTGAAGTTAAAAAAGATCCAGAAATGATTTAGGATTTCTCCCTGTTGAAAAAGGGATGAGAAGGCGAGATGGAACATTAGTATGAAATAGGAGAGTTAAAGCATAACCATGCATCAACTTCCAAGACACACTTCAGATCAAGAATTGCATCTGACGTTCCATTCACATTCTTACCTAGAGAAACATATTCTCACCCAGAAGCCCAAGAAGCAAAAGTTTACAGACGAAGAGTCATGCAACCAAACGACTCTTTGTGTCCTTTCTTCTCGTCGTTAACAAAACCCACTACACCAAGAAGCCACATGTTCATACAAATTTATTCTACTAACCTTACTTTAGAAGATAAAGATTCAGGAGTAATCTGAAGAGAAGGATCCAATGGGAATTGTACAAGTGAAGATTAAAAAGGAAAGACCTATTGGTTCATCTATTTCATTAACAGGAAGAAAGAAAGAAAAGTCCACTTCGACTAGAATGGTGGAAACAATACCTGTTTTTCTATCATGAAAACAAAATTGGTATTTGAAGTCTCTTTGAGGAAAAAATCGTTTGCCTAAAGTAATACACAGCATGGAAAACATTAAGAGTTTTCCAAATTTTCAAACTGGAGTAGATTTTTAATTTCAAAATCCAAAGCCTGTTATCCCAACTATTTTCAATTAATCTACAACCATAAAGCATGGTAGAACAGCAACATATTAGTTGCTTACATTTGTATATTATGCTTAGGAATACCTATCTAACCTTGAATAAATTAAGTGTTTCCAGGTGATTCAAATAGTCACATCAGAAAAATCTTTATTAATTATCCATTAAAGGTGCAATGCATTTTACATGAGTAAAGAGTAACTGTTATAAATGCAAAATTTCTACACAAGTATGACAAACTATGCTAATGTACCAAAGATTAGTGAGCAGTCAAAAATATGTGCCCTACTACATTTTTTTAACAGAAGCACTTTCCTCTGCAAAGAGAATATTAAGAGCAACTGACTTCAAAAAAAAACCAAACCAACAATTCTTACATGATGGCAAAAATACAATATTCTTTATAAAATCAAACTACATAATAACTCCACAATCTATGTACACTTCCTAGGTAAAATTTCTTGTCGGTCAAGTTACCTAAGAATGTAAAGGCATAACCTTTATACTACATATCCTGAAATCAAATATTTGAAGACTAGCATATTTATTCATTTAAGCAGTAATTTACAAAATATTACTTCCTGGGAAGAAGCCATAGACATGTTTCCATAGGGAAGAAATTATTTCTCAATAGTAAAACTAGTGACAGAGGTAAGACAGAACACCCAGCAACAGAACATACTGTAAGAGAGTGAGTTAGCAAAATTATACTGACCACAAATCATCTACAATCTACTATACATATCAACTTCTTCACCATGTAAACCTGGCTAAAGTACCCTCAGCTATCACCAACTGTTAGTCTCTCTTGTGTTTAATGTGAAATATGAAGCTTTGAAGAAATTCTATGTGCTGGAGTTTAGCAGCGAAGTATATACGTTTTATCATACATTGCACCTTTAACCTACTCAGAAACTCCAAAAGGGTTCATTACCTTTAAAATAATCCATGAACTGTCCCACTAGCAAAACTGCTAGTGTTTACAAGGAAAAATGCAACTCCTTTTAACCCCTTTTAGACCAAACCTAATATCCTCACCTTTTTAATAAAGGGAGATTTAGCAAAACTATATGAACAGTCATCTCACACTGCCATGTATTTTCTGAGGTACTGGGAAAACTTTTACAGGCAACCTAAAAATTATGCTTATGACTCAGCTTTTGCTTCAAAATACACTGGGATGAACAGTGTTTATTCTAATTGAAAACCATGGTCTTGAAAGGGTTTAAAAGAGTGACTAGTGAAAAGAATCTGAAAAGATTCTGTTGTACTTACTCCTCGGCCTCGGCCTCTGCCTGTTGATGGTCCTCCAAAAGCATCATAGTTTCTGCTTCCAAACGTACTTTCAGGATAAGCAGGCGTTCCTCTCCCCCGAGAGCCTACAGGTGCAGGCTTCATATGGGGTGAAGAAAAACTGCTGTAGGAAGAGTAATTCTCTCTTCCTCTGTCCTCCATAAACCCAGGCCTCAATTTTGAACGGGAGTAAGGTGCTTCCCAGCTAGACCCGCCCTGGTTTCTACCTCCGAAAGAGTCAAGGCTATTCCGGTAGGAGCTCTCAAATCGACCACCATAACTACCTCCGAAGCGGCTTTGTTCGGGTTCATTAAAACCATAGCCAGATCTGTACAGATCTCGCCCACCCAGAGAAGACCTGGAGTCGTAAGACTCATAAGGTCCAAACCTGGAAGAGTTGCACAGTGAGGGAAAAAACAAAAGTAAGCTTACTAATGTTAGACAATTCAAAAGACAAATTATCAGATGACATTTATCAACTAAAATTCATTTATACCATACTGGTTTGCAGTTCTACTTTTATTCACACTTGATTAGGGCTGGGCAGTTCAACATGAGACCAGATAGAAAGCTATCTGAGTCAGTGTTTAAATATGAATTGAGTTAAGTAACCTTAGCTTAAATATCTGCTTTTTGGCAGCTTTCTATTTTATTAGAAAAGATTTGTCTGTCATTATTTAAGCCCAGCCCTAGTCTTGGAAAAAGTCATTTGTTAAAGTTCACAGACTACTCAAACTTTCTTTTGAACCCATCTCTAATACTGTAAAATACAAAATATTTACAACATTTTGGCTTTCAATAGGGACACAAATTGAAGACTACAAGGATGTAGGCTACTTGTGACACAGAAGAGATCCTTTTGCACCCCCAATAATCTATATGACAAAACTGCTTCATTATGTCTATAGCAGTCAAAATTGGGAGAATTATCTGGTTATAAAATTTAACAACCTGCTAAACTTTGGTTAACGTTAATAATCAATTCTTAGTCACTTTTCACTTGTATACTAATAAATCTACAAATCTAGAAAAATAAGCACATAAAACAGAACATAAAAGACCACCAATATATACCCTTTGCATATGAATTTTCAAGGCAGATTAGAAAGAATACATTTTATAATGTCTTCAATTATTTGAAAAATTATTCCCTATTATCACATGAAATTATCACATAAAGCTATTCTAAAAAAGGGAGCACACAGTCTCCACAAGGTTTTAATAGAGTCAACAGAAGAAACAAATCATACTTCTCACCAAAGCATGGATTACAAAAGTTGCTTATCTTACAACATAGTTTTATAAAGGCCCACAATTACATGAGATAAATTATAACATCTACATAGTTCACACACATTACATTTACAATGTAACAGGGCAGCAACTGATAAAGTAAAATATTTAAATGTGTTACATTACTTCAATTATTTATCACTAAATAGAAGGCACTTTACTTCTGAATCCTAGTAACCATATAAAAATCATTCCTCCTTTCAACTACATTTTTCAAAACATCTATCACATAAGCAAAATTGTTGATCTATTTTCCTGATTTTTCTCTACTATAAACCATAATGGCACACTTAAGCAGAAAAAAGGAAAGTAAGCATCATTCAATCCATCCTTAAGGAAACCAGATCCTTCCATTTATGAAGAAGGACAATACTTTCAAAAAGTTTCCTAACTAGTTTTACTTATATGAATATTTCGTAGGAATCTCTGCACCTCAAAAATCTCTGCGCCTCCTTGGCCTAAAATGTGGTCAACCCTAAAGCCTACAGCAGTTCAGCTAGGTTTAAGCTTTACACAGCATCAACAATGAAACATAAGTACAATCAAAACTATACTGCATTAAAATAAACAAAGATACTGTACTCATTCATGACTTTAATATAAAGCTCCTAGTCTAGACCACAAGTGTTTCTGGCGTAAGTAGAACCTGCCAATAAATAACCTAAACATGATTTAAAGAATATTTTTATTATTACAATATGCTCCTGTAACTCACATTAAAACTAAAATTAAAAGAATAACTATCTTAAATGTTTCTTACAAATTGAGTGTTGCTAGACAGATTTGGTTAACTTCATTCTAGTCAAAGACTGCTTTGCTACTCTATAAAGCACTCTACATTAGTGAATACATTTTTGAAAAATCATAAGAAAAAGTTTCACAAATAATATTTCCAATAATATTTTTATATCATTTGTTTAGGGCATTTTGACTGACAAGGAGTTAAAAAAAGTCACTGCTAAAGACAGAAAATCTTACTCTAGTATAATGAAATAATGGTTTTCCTGAGGTTTTCCTAAAGTAATGTCTGCCAATGATGTCAAGACAGTTTTTATAACCACTAACACCTTTAAACATTTAAGGTGATTATTCAGTTCTAAATATAGTTTAAATATCACAACATGCCTAAAGAATACTTAAATTATCTAGAATCTTATAGTCATCTACTTATTTGGCCAAGTGATGAAGCAATTTACCTGCTACCCCCACCACCACCACTGTGATTGTCCATGCCATATGACTGGTTTAGGTAGGAGTCCATGGATCTTTGACCCCCATAGGATCCATGGCCATAGTCACGATCCATCCCTATAAAGAGTTTAAAAAGAAAAAAAATTAAATGATGCTCACCTTTAGTGGCACTCAAAAGAAGAATTTTTAGATAAATATCCTTGAATGCCAGACCTCCGTAAGATCCAGGGCCATAATCACGATCCATTCCTAAAAGACAGTCAATAACAAAAAGTCAATAAAATACCATTCTCTTCAGGAATCTTTGTATAAAACACAAGATATTCATATCAGTCACCTGAAATGATAATTCATTGTTAACATTAGCTAAATTCACACTAGACACTGAGGGAAAAACCATACAGATTATAATCTACTGAAAAACCAGATCTGCTAATGAAACCTAATTTTTTTTAAAAAAGGTATCAACTAAGAAGTTCTACATTAAAATTATCTTCAATTTAGCCAATATTTACACAACAAGGGTACTACCATAGGGTCCTATGTCATATAATCTACTGAAAAATCAGATTTGCCAATAAGACCTGATTAAAAAAAAAACATCAACTAAAATGTTCTATATTAAAATTATCTTCAATTTAGCCAATATTTACATGACTAGGATACTACCATAGGGTCCTATGTCAGGTGCTACAATGGTAAATAGTCAATAATTCCTATTCTTAAGAAAATAAGGTATTTAAAATATTAAAAGGAAAGAAAATTTTATAGTATCATTTTCTGCATCTGCCGCTGCTGCTGCTAAATTGCTTAAGTCGTGTCCGACTCTGTGCGACCCCGTAGACGGCAGCCCACCAGGCTCCCCGTCCCTGGGATTCTCCAGGCAAGAACACTGGAGTGGGTTGCCATTTCCTTCTCCAATGCATGAAAGTGAAAAGTGAAAAAGAAGTTGCTCAGTCGTGTCTGACTCTTCACGACCAACATGGACTGCCGCCTACCAGGCTCCATGGAATTTTCCAGGCAAGAGTACTGGAGTGAGTTGCCATCGCCTTCTCCTTTCTGCATCTAACTCCTCTCAAAACATCTAAAAATCCAAGGCAGCCTCATTTTAAATCTGCCCAATTGACATCAGTTCATACACTAATTGAAATAGATATTTTTAAAAAGTAAAATCAGAATGGGGCCATTATGTGGTACGCTGCATATAAATGACTCAAATATTTAAATCCTCAAATACTTTGAATAAAGAGAAGGAATGTGAATTCCAGCAATGTAAACACTAAAAAAATTAAAATATAATCAAAGCACTAAGTGTATTTTATTACAATTCCTGTAATTCCATCTACATCCCCACCTCTCACATGAAAGAAAAATACAACAAAAAAGGTAATAAAATGAATTTACTATGATTATAAAACTGAAAAAATTTAAAAACCGTTTACAGTGTGTTTCCTATACAGTCCTTTAAAAGTCTTCATTTATCACCCTCTCCAAGTTTTATGCACTAAGAGTATACACAAAGCAAGTACATTTATTTTTATTTTTTAAAAAACACTAAATTTAAATCATAATTACATAAATATTCTGGTCCTAACAACAAAATCTTGCAACTTTAAACCTGAAAGCAACCTAAATGATCAAATTTAACCTTTTCATTTGATAGATTATGGAACCAAAAAGATGAAATGATTTTCCCAAAGTCTTATAAATATCCACCACTTTAGCTTCGCACTGTTGCTTCTACATGAAATGCTCTCTCTACTGCCCAAATAGTAGCTTATTGAAATTCTTTAATTTTTTAAAGTCCATTTCAAATACGAACCCTTACTGATGTTGTCTCAAGTGATTATCTCTTTCTTTTGAATATCTGCAAAAGTCTGTAGTTTTTACATGGTGTTTATGATACTCTGCCTTATACAGTATTCTGCTATCTGTGGCCTCATTTATTTAATCTTTTTTTTTTTTTTTTTGACTGCACCACGCGGCATGCGGGGTCTTAGTTCCACAACCAGGGATCAAATCCATGCACCCTGCAGTAGATGTGTGTAGTCTTACACCACCGGACCTCCAGGAAAGTCCTGTGACCTCACTTTAAATGTACACTAGTCTGTGGTCAGGGTCTCTTTTTACTAGTTTTTTATGTACCCCAGGCCTGCAGGTTTCAATAGCCTGTTGACCACTAGTTGCCAGGACCCTTTCAGGGGATCCACAAGGTCAAACTATTTTTATAAACATTATTGATACTAAAACATTATTTGCCTTTTTCACAGTGATGAAAATTTTTTTGCATTGATGATACAAAACCACTGGTTGGTAAAACAGTTTTTGCTATAGTACACATCAAGGCAGTGACACCAGATCACACTAGTATTGATAGTTGTATTACACACTTGCAGTAAAAAAATAAAATACAAAAGATAATAAAAATAATAAAATAATCTTCACTTAAAGAATGTCCTTGATGAAGAAGTAAAAATTGGCAATTTTATTAAATCATGACCTTTGTGTATACTTTATGATATTCTGGATAGTAAAATGGAAAGTATACATAAAGCAATTTTGCTGCATATCACTGCATAAAGTTTCATTAAGTGCCATAGTTCTCTTTAGGAAAAGCCACTGAATTAGCCATTTTTTACAAGGAATACTGTTTTTACTAAAAGGAAAGACTGACATTCAAAAACTATGGCTTTCAGACTTGAGCTTCTGGCAGACACTTCCTCAAAAATGAAGTGGAACTGTCACTTCAAAGAAAACAAGTGATAGTACTTGTTGCCAAAGATAAAATTCAAGCACTCATGTGGAAATTAAAATTTAAAACTTGAGCTTGACAGTTTCCCAATACTTAAAAGGCTTTTCTGATGAAACTGACACTGGTATTACTGAATATAACTTTTTAATTTCTACAATAAAATCTGCCAATATTTGAAAAATCTGAATAACTCTATAAACCAGTATTTTTCAAATAACTAATACCTGATATTACAGGATTACACATCATAAAAAGATCCATTCAAAGTACAAGGCATACCAATGGATTTTAATGACAAAAAGTTTACCAATATACAAAAAGTACTAATGAGATATTCTAAATGTTTTTTGTCTATACTAAGACTTCAAATCAAGTTCATATTAAGACAGCACACCTCAATTCAGACTATCCACACTGAAAGTACTCAATAGTCATACATGGCTAGTGTCTACTAGTGTCTACCACATCAGATAACAGTTTCAGACTAATAAAAGTCATTTGTCTTTAGAGTTGATAAGTATACAATATAAGTTGCTCATAACTCTCAAACAGAGAACAATTTCGACATTAAGATGAAGACTTCAAAATAAAAAGCTTTCCTCTAAAAAGTATTAAAAAGTAATTTTAGAGTTAGGTTCAGTTAGGTACACAAAACCAAAAAACTTAAATTGCTATTTCTGCTAATTTCTATTTTCAGTCAGCAGAGGCTGCCTTTGAATACTAAATCCTTCAGTTTTTTGATTCTGTATATTTTTACTTCACTACAAAGTCATAAATTACTAACATTTATGGAACACTCACCTTTTCCCAGGCACTAGAGAGTACACAAAGATTAATAGAGCTATCTTTACACAGAATGTCTTTTGGTTTATTGTTCATAGTACTGTCACTAATCAGTTAGTTAAAAAGGAAAAGAGTAAAAGTCTTTGTAAGTACTGCATATAATCAGTGTTGATTATAGGGATAGAGTCTATAAGAGGACCATGACCATTTACATATAAACTATATTCTTCCAGGTTACTGAATGAATTTAAAAATCCCTTTAAAAATAAAGTTATTAAGACTATAACATATCTTTCCTGTTAATAGTAAATGAGAACAAGGATATACTGTACAACACAAGGAATACTGCAGTATAACCTTCAAAAATTGTGAAACACTGTTATACATCTGACATATTTAGCATTCCATCAATTATCCCTGAATAAAATATATATTAAATAAGAAAGCTATTCACTCAAAATTAATCTGACATATTTTAAATCAAATCTACTCTACTGATTTGATTACACCCTTCTGGCTGAGCTGGTAAAGAATCACAATGCGATAGACCTGGAATCAATCCCTGGGTTGGGAAGATTCCCTGGAGAAGGGAAAGGCTACCCACTCCAGTATTCTGGCCTGGAGAATTCCACGCACTACAGTCCACGGGATTGCAAAGAGTCAGACATGACTAAGCAACTTTCACTTTCACTTTTCATAAATGATAAGCTCAACAAATGTTAAGTTCACTTATAATTAAATCACACGAGGTGTGGAGTAGTATGAAAAAAACAACTGACATGATCAAAATAACTAACAAGTTGGGTAACACTAAGTAGCAAATGAGACCACTTTTTATCACCTCCACACTACTATCATCACGGTACAGGCCAGCATATCTCACCTACATTACTGCAACAGCCCCTCAGCTGATTTTCCTGTTTTCATTTCTGCAACCTTTCTGTTCATTCTCAAGAAAATGGCTAGAAGAATTTTGTTAAAGTGCAAGTTAAATTATGTTCAATGCCTAGTACCTTCCAATGGCTTCCGAACTTACTCCAAGTAAACAAGCCTTTAGATAATCTATAAGACCCTATATCAGTGGTTCTTAACCATGGGCAATTTTGACCCCCAGAGGGGGTCAAACAATGAAAACATTGTTGGTTGTCACCAAAATGAGTAATGGGTGCTGCCTGTATCAAATGACAAGAGACCAAGAATGCTCCTAAAACATTCTACAGTGCATAGGACATTCCCCCACAACAAAGAATTATCTAGTCCAAAATGTCAACAGAGACAAAGTTGATAAATCTTTCCCATCACCTCTTAACTTGATCTATTTCCACTTAATTTCATCATCTGTGATCTCCCCTTATTCACTTCACTCTAGCTGTACTAGGTCCCTTGCTGTTCCTAGAGTACAACAGGTATACACCCATTTTTGCCC
Organism: Bos javanicus; assembly: GCF_032452875.1. Classification (NCBI taxonomy): domain Eukaryota; kingdom Metazoa; phylum Chordata; class Mammalia; order Artiodactyla; family Bovidae; genus Bos; species Bos javanicus. The sequence goes on from NC_083870.1 coordinate 53,605,993, forward strand.
CTACTATTCCCTCTGCCTGGAATGTTCTTCCTCTGTATCTGTGTTGCTCACACCCTCAATTCTTTAAGGTCTTCACTTTCTATTACTTCTTGTGTGTTAAGCAAATTGTCTTTGCTTTCACTGACTTCCGGCTACATACACCTCCCTATTCTAACCCTGTTTTAAGATCACTCAGCAAAAATCATCTGCTGTAGTCAAGCCCATTTTCTTAAGTCACTCTGAAGCACAATGCACTCAGCCCTACCTGTGTTCCTGCTTTCCCTCTATCAGAAATGCTTTCCTTTTTTTTGTCTATTTATATAAGAAGAAGGAAATGGAGACAATGGCATGGCTTGCACCTTCATCTCCCTCAACTCTATGCTCAAGTTACCCTGTTAGCGATTCTTTCCCTTGCTAATCTCTTTAAAATTGTAACACACACACACACAAAGCTGTCCTGTGTTATTATTCTCCTAAGCAATTGCTGCAATACAATAAATATTACTTCTTGTTTACTATTTCACCCAACTAGACTGTACACTTCAAAGGCAGGAATATTTGTCCATTTCATTCACTACTGTATTGCCAGCTCCAATAACACTATCTAATACAAAACACTCAGTAAATATCTGTTGAATGAAGTCAAATTACATCCCTGAAATAATTTTTTATAAATTATTCATTTATAAAATGTAGATAACTCAGCCCTCAGTGTTGTCAAGCAGTGTTCTTTAACCAGAGGTGCATTCTAAAATGATTCAAAGTATCAATAGTTCTTAAAGCTGACACAATTGGGACCATTTACCCTAAAAATTAAGATTCAAGAGGACTAGAGTATGACCTAAATAGATACATTTTGAAAAAGCTCCACAGGGGAGTCTAACAATCACCCTTAAATGAAAACCACTATTGGAACTAAAATTAAGAGAAAAAAAAAGTCTAACATTTAACTGTTAGAAAAAAATCTAACTTGAAAAGATATATGCACCCCAATTTTCACAACAGCATTATTTACAATAGCCAAGATATGGAATAATCTAAGTGTCCATCAATAGATGAATGGATAAAGATGATGCAGTGTGATATATATGTATGTATATACATGGATTACTACTTTGCCATGAAAAAGAATGGAATCGTGCCATGTGCAACAACATGGATGGGCCTTGAGGGCATATGCTAAGTGAAATAGTGAAGTAAGAATGATAAAAACTGTATGATTTCATTTATATGTAGAATTAAAAAAAATCAAAACAAAACAAAGCAAAACAATCCAAGCTTGTAGACATAATGAACAGACTGGTGATCGCCAGAGAAGGGGGTAGTGGTTGAAACAGGTGAAGGGAGTCGAAAGGAAACAACTTCCAGTTATAAATAAGTCATGGGGATGTAATATACAGCATAGTGACTATAATTAATAATAGTGTATTGCATATTTGAAAGTTGCTAAGAAAAATAAATCTTAAAAGTTCTCATTGCAGGAAAACTATATGTGGTGATCAAGGGTTACCAGACTTACTGTTGTGATCATTTCACAGCATATACAAACATGGGATTGTTACGCTGAAACTAGCGTGTTAGATGTCTACTACACCTCAATGCACGTGTTTTCAAAAGAAGGTCATAACGTCAGTGACAGAAATATTTTAAGCATTTTTTTTTTTTTCGCAATCCTGTATGTTAAGAAAATAAACTTCTGACCCTCTATGATTCTGTATTTCAAAGTCCTATATTTAGGCATAAACTCAACTCTCTGGTACATACTAATGGAAATCATGGCCTTCTATCATTCCAAATCTTTTTGGTAAAAGTACTAGTCCTGCTCACTCCAGTTTCCAATCCTGGATTCATTTTTATGCATCCCTCTCAATTTTCTACTCACTACTAGGCAGCCTGAAAGTTCTGCTAACTTTCTCAAGAAACGGCTTAATATTTTTAAAATTACTGTCATCACCTCCCAAGGCGTAAAATTCTTACACCTGAATTTATGAAACTTGATAATTTTCCAGTTTTCAATATAACCTACATGTGGATGAAAATTAAACTTCTTTTGGTAACTTTATTATATCACTCTCCTGCTCAAAAATATGTTTTCCAGCACTCAATATATATTGACTATACCTATATGTTTAACCTTTTTAGCTGACATCAAATTTGAAGTTTCTCTAAATTCCTACAGATGATAAGTAACAATTAACTGCATGGTAATTATTCTCATGAAATGACACAGTCTTCTTTGTTTAGTAGTACATTTGCTTCAGTTTTATTTTGTGAATATATTACATTCTGTACAACAGTTGAAAGTTGCATTTTTCTGGCAATCACGGAATTTAATTCCACTCTCTGGGGTCCTTCATATAATGCTTTTATAACCTCTTGAAACTGTTCCATGCTCTTCTTTATGTTCTTATCCTGTCTGGCAAATCCTTAACTCTAATCTAAATTATCAAAACTCCACCCCAATTGTATTCTGTATATGTCATGATTTTATCTAGCTCTTTAGTCACTATGATGTTATACTTATATTGATAAGGCTTCTTTACATACTCTGCTGCTGCCAAGTCGCTTCAGTCGTGTCCGACTCTGTGCGACCCCATGGACTGCAGCCTACCAGGCTTCTCCATCCCTGGGATTCTCCAGGCAAGAACACTGGAGTGGGTTGCCATTTCCTTCTCCAATGCATGAAAATGTAAAGTGAAAGTGAAGTCGCTCAGTCATGTCCGACTCTTAGCGACCCCATGGACTGCAGCTTACCAGGCTCCTCCATCCATGGGATTTTCCGGGCAACAGTACTGGAGTGGGGTGCCATTGCCTTCTCCCTTATATGCTCTAGACAGTTCTTAATATACTAATACATTTAGACACATTAAAGCAAATGACCTCAAAAACAAGGTCAAAATGAATTATGAATGCAGCAATATAAAACCAAGCCAATAATCCACTTAATCTACATTACTCAATACCAAAGCCTCTAATTCAACAAAAATAACTCAGCTAGTTTCTTACAACTCATCACTCAATACAGTCAGGGTCTTTTGGAATAAAGAACTCAGAATTCAAATAAAGAGTCAAACAAATCTGAATAGCCCTAAGGTTTTCCGATTCCAAATTTCCTAACTTAAATACTATACATAGTATGACAACATTAACACTAACACATCCAAAGACTAAACAATGACTGAAACAAGGCAGAATTTCCTTTTTACACTGGTACTTAAGATGGGTGACAAAAAACTGAGATGCATTCCCTTAATGTATTTTACATCAAATGAAAGAGGATACTCACCATTAAAGCTCTGATAAGTATTTCTGCAAGCAGAGTGTGTATAATCTATGAAGACACATTTAACAGAAAGGAATTAGTGCAATATTAGCAAAAATCTTGAATTATATACCCCTTTACTAAAAACAAACACAATTTTTAAACTGCCATTAACTCAGCTATCTGCAAAAACAGGGCGTTAATAATTATATATAATTCATAGAGGAAAATATATATCCCTTTCATTTCACTATCTCCCCAAATGGCAGGTTTATCATCCAAATCATAGTAATGTAAAAATTAGTTAATAAAACCTGATATATAATTACAGCCAAAAAAGGAGATCCAGTACTGATTTACACAGCATAACAAAAGGGAAGGCAGATAAATTATATATCAAACAATGCAAAAAACAGGGACATGTGAGAATTTATTCTATATATTTTTTTCCCAACTTACTATTTCTCTTAGCACTTAATTTGCTCTCTGAAGAGTTCAAGATCTTATTTGAGAAATGCACATGCATATATGTGTACACCTGTGTGTGCTATTTCTATCCAGGATGTGGCATCATCACCAAAGATCATAATTTCTTTGTCAAAACTAATTTGGCAATTGTTAAATCCTTTAGTTAATTCTACTAACAAATAGGAATTGAACAGAGCAGTCCTTTGGATACAATAGACTCCAACTACACTATACAGGATTAGAGTTCAACATATTGTCAGGCAAATTCCATCCCCCAGATAAAGCAGTAGGGGTAAGGAGGGAGCATGAGAGAGGGAACATTTTATCACTGACATTGTTTACAATTTTATGCTTCACACTGTTTAGAACTGTGAGCAGATGGTGCTAATAAAAAGTAAACATACTAAGACAATGGGTTCCTTCATGGGGGGAGGGGACCATTCCCGTCACTCCCTCCTCCCACACTGGTAGTTTCTGCTGCACCTTGGGTGTTGGTACTGTCACCAAAGTTTAGTGTGAAAACACAGCAACATATTTTTAAAATTCATTCCCAACTCTGGCATTTCAAATATTCAGTTTAAAGGTAACGATATCAAAATGAGTCAAAGTTCAACTAAAACAAACACTAGAGTGTGCTACTGTTAATATCTGAACTTCCTATTTCAAAGTAATTTAAAAGTATCCACAAAAGGTTATTTCAGTCCCCTTTCAAACACTTAGCTTCCCTGGTAGCTCAGACGGTAATGCGTCTACCTACAATGCGGGAGACCCAGGTTCGATCCCTGGGTCGGTAAGATCCCCTGGAGAAGGAAATGGCAACCCACTCCAGTAGTCTTGCCTGGAAAATTCCATGGACTTTCCTGGTAGGCTACAGTCCATGGCGTCGCAAAGAGTCGGACAAGACTGAGCGACTTCACTTTCATAGACTTAGCAGCTTTAATTCTTTGAGGCATGAAATCAAATCAAAGGTCAAAAGATCATTTAATCAGGCTCAGCATATTCAAAGTTAATGTTCTTGGTTGGGTTAGAGGCTTACGACTAATTAGTGAAGCCATTTTATTCAGAAACGCCCGGTAACTCAGGACTAAATTCAGTTTATTCACATCCCTTTTCATGTCTCCCTAATGCTGTCATTACGTACTCATCTTACCCTGACACCAATCACTATAAAAGTTGGGCAAGATTTGAAGACAATATGAAAACCAAATTAATTTTATTTCGTGAGCGTATGAAACGGTATAAAGAACTGGAGTAAGAGACGACCGAAAGGTACTGCTCATTTAATTAAACAGCAGTCCATCCCAGGCGGCTGTGTGTAGGTCTGAATTTGAAGGGCACGTGATGCTGTGCCAGAATTTTGACTAACTTAACACACTGTCCAGAGAAAACGCTTTGGTTCACAGAAGCATTTTAAATTTAGGGATTAACGCCCGGGCACTGTTTGTTGGCGGATAAACATCCCACTTTGCTAACCAGAAATACCTTAATGTTCCATTCTGGATAGAGATCTACTATACTTAATCACTTACAGACGCCCTTTAAACTCATCTTAAAAACTAAGACACCAAGGAACACGATCATGAACAAGCCTCAGAAAATCCTATCGGGCGAGTAGTAACCTGGAGTTGGGGATTTACTAAAAGGATGATCTGGGTCGCTAGCTGCCCATCTGGCGAACGCGAGCCGCGGCGGGGGAGGCCCGCTCGCCCTCTCGCCCAGAACGGGAAGTTGGAGGCTTCCTGGCAATTTGCTCGCAGCGGGGCGGGGGCCGATCTGGGGACTCCGGAGGCCGCGGCGCTCTGGGAGCTTCCTTCCCCGCGCCGAGGCCGGAGCGGAATTCAGGGTCGCGGGCCGCAGCGGGCGCCGGGCGGGGCGATCCGGGCGACCCGCCGCGCGGGTCCCCACCGAGGCCGACTCCAGGCACCGGGCCCGAGGCGGGCAGGCGGGCGGACGGCCTCTAGGCCCGCAGAACAAAGCCCACACGGCCATCTTGAGACGGTAAACAGACCCCGGGGGCAGGCCACCCCGCCTGCCGCCCGCCGCGGTGACCAGCCAGAGGCCGCGCTTACCGTCCTCGAAGTCCATGGCGGAGGCTCGGGGCCAACGGCCTCGGCGGCGCTTGGCTAATCTGTGGCCGGAGAAGAGCACCCGTGACCCGCGGTTCCACACTACAAGTCAGCGCGACCAAGAGCGGCGCTACCGGCCCGGGAGCCGCAGGCCACAGCGAGGCTCGGGGGCGGGCCCGGCCGGCGCTGCCAGCCGCCGCAGCGCCGCCCGCGACTGGCTGGCGCGGGCTGGTGGGCGGGCCCTCGAATGGGGGCGGGAAGCAGGTCCGCTGTCACGCTCCCAGGTGCTGACCCTCTCGGAGCCGCCGAGGGGTAAGGAAGGTTAAAAAGGAGCCCCAAAGACTGGCCGGGCTCAAGGGAAAGAAAGCCGGGTTTTCTGGAAGGTCGGGCTGAAGCCCGCCATGTTTGATTCTGGCAAGAGCGAAAGGATCTGCTTGGAATACCTTCCCCCTGCCCAAACTAATATACCACGTGCCGACCTTTCCCTTTTTATTGGCTGATAATGACTGATCGGAGAATGTAAAAAAAAAAAAAAACCTTATGGAGTTTCTGCCGTGGAGATTCAGAAGGCCAGGATATTTTTAGACCGCTGTGAGCAGAGAACAAATTGCTAAATAGGAAAGTTACGAGTGTGATCCAAGACAGAACACAGTCGAGTTCTGAATTTCAAGGTGCAAAATCAAAGTGTTGTAAAAGTTAACAAAGGGGAGATTTTTGGAAGGAGTCATCCAGAACTTGAAGAACAACCACAGGCAAACACATATCAACACATATTGATACATATTAACACTGTATTTGGAGAAGGAAATGGCAACCCACTCCAGTATTCTTGCCTGGAGAATTACGTGGACAGAGGAGCCTGGCAGGCTACAGTCCATGGGGTCACAAAGACTTGGACACAACTGAGCAAGTATCACTCAGCATTGTATTATTGTCACTTTGGAAATAGTGTTGAGGACAGTGGGAAAAGTCACTCGCCCATAAGACAATGTGGGAAAAGATAACTGTTTGGTCATTCTAATCGTGGAGCAGCTTGAACTCCAGGTTAGATAATATTTTTTCATAGAGCAAATCGTGTCAATGATGAGTTGATCACAGGATAGGAAATCATGAATCAAGCCGTTGGCCCTTCTTTGAGGTCCAATGAGTTTCCAGAACCAAGTTCCAAGAAAACAGTCTCTGGAAACATGACTAAGGAAAAACTCACAGGTATACTAAGGTGTATGACTGTAGCCCCCGTGGTGCAGAGGTAAATAATCCACTTGCCAATGCAGGAATCACAAGCAATGCGGGTTTGATCCCTGGGTTGGGAAGATTCCCTGGAGTAAGAAATGGCAACACACTCCAGTATTCTTGTCTGGAAAGTTCCATGGACGGAGGAGCCTGGCGGGCTACAGTTCATGGGGCTATAGTTCATGGACACGACTGAGCACAGCCCCAGATCTGGGTAGGCCACTGTTCCTTCCTCATCTCTTTCCTTCTCCACCCTCATTGATTCACCCAGTTCTCCACCCTTACAGTGTTTTCTTCTTTTTTTTTTCCCTCCTATGCATGTTTTCTATTCACCAGAGCAGAACATGTTGAAAACTGAACTCATAATTTCCTCAAACCTGTTTATCTTCTTTTATTCTTTCATCTGTGAATAATGCTGTGTGAGTGGCATCATGAGCAACCACCCACTACTAATTCAGTCAAGACTCAGCCCTCTCCCATTCTCTCATCCTCAATCCATACTGAAGTCTTTCATCTGCTTATTACCTCCTAAAATGTCTTATTAATAAGTTTTCCCGTGATCTCCAATCCACTGCACTACCTGAGTTAGACTCTCATTATCTTTCTCCTAAAGTGTTGAGATGGCTTCCTGAGTAATTTCTCTGACTTTCCACCTTGACCTTCTCAGGCTCCTCAGGGCCTCAGTGATATGAAGGCAAATCTGAACGCATCATGCATCTCTTATCACAGATTAGGTGAAGGCAAAGCTTCTAACATAAAGCACAACCAGCAGGGTCTGGCCTCTGCCTACCCTGCCACCTTCCTGCATTTCTCCATCCTCCTCTCTCCCCTATTCTTTCCCTATTGATTGGCAATTTTAAGCTACGTACAGTTCCCAAAACACCCCAATAGTTTTTCATGACTCTGAACTTTTGTTTACGGTTTTCTCTCTGCTGCTCAGTCGTGTCTGACTCTTTGTGATCCCATGGACTATAGCCTGCCACCTCCTCTGGCCATTGGCTTTCCCAGGCAAGAATACTGGAGTGGGTTGCTGGCCATCTCCTCCAGGGCATCTTCCTGACCAGGGATCAAACCCGAATCTCCTGCTTTGACTGGCAGATTCTTTACCACTGAGCCACCTGGGAAGCCCCCTGGTTAACCCTGCTGCTGCTGCTGTTGCTGCTGCTAAGTCGCTTCAGTCGTGTCCGACTCTGTGCGACCCCATAGATGGCAGCCCACCAGGCTCCCCCATCCCTGGGATTCTCCAGGCAAGAACACCGGAGTGGGTTGCCATTTCCTTCTGCAATGCATGAAAGTGAAAAGTGAAAGTGAAGTTGCTCAGTCATGTCTGACTCTTCACGACTCCGTGGACTGCAGCCTACCAGGCTCTTCCGTCCATGGGATTTTCCAGGCAAGAGTACTGGAGTAGGGTGCCGTTGCCTTCTCCGTGGTTAACCCTACTCATGCTCAAAACAGTTCAAAACTTATTTCCTCTAAGAACACTTTCACATCCCACCCCTGCTCCTAGACCGCTGCCACCGCTAAGTTGCTTCAGTCGTGTCCGACTCTGTGCGATTCTATAGATGGCAGCCCACCAGATTTCGCTGTCTCTGGGATTCTCCAGGCAAGAAGGCTGGAGTGGGTTGCCACTTCCTTCTCCAATGCATGAAAGTGATGAAAGTGAAAAGTGAAAGTGAAGTAGCACAGTCGTGTCTGACTCTTCGGGACCCCACGGACTGCAGCCTACCAGGCTCTTCCGTCCATGGGATTTTCCAGGCAAGAGTACTGGAGTGGGGTGCCATTGCCTTCTCCTGCCCCTAGACCAGTGCTTCTCAAATATTAATGTGCATATGATTCACATTCAGTCAGTCTGGGTTGAAGCTGGAGGGTCTGCATTTCTCACAATTTTCCAGGAGATGCTGCTGCTGGCAGTCAAACTATACTTGAAATAAGAAGCAAGGCCCTGGGCTCTATTAAAAGCCACTCCTCTAAGTTTCCTGGGACAGCCTCTGCTCTAGCACTATCTCCTTTGCATCAAATACTATGTCTCTCCACGTTAAAAGCCTTTTGAGATTAGATCCAAGTCTTGTTGGTACCCTAAGTGCCAAGCACATAAGTTTTACAATTAAAACTGAGCTCTCTCTGAGACTTTTACCTTTTTTTCTTGTTATCAGAGTAAAGAAGTGATTTTATAATCCAAGGTCTTCAGGTCTTGGCATGAGTGGAAGAAAATAAATATTGGGTCACTTCGTGAATCATGTGCATATATGTGCGCATGCGCGCGCGCGCACACACACACACACACACACACACACACACACATCCCTTATTTCCCTGAAAGAGAAAACTGCCAGATCAGAAACTCATAACTCCAGGAAATACCAGAATACATGGATCTTTTCCCTCCTTCCTTCTTCCTTCCCTAATACAAAGTGTTCTTGCAGAGGCAGGTGGCAATACCTGAGGTACTCCAGAATACTCAGGAGACTATCAAGTCATTCCCTAATTCATTTATTTGGGGTTCCCTAGCAATTAGGTGGTAAAGAATCGTCTGCCAATGCAGGAGATGCAAGTTCGATCCCTGGATTGGGAGGAGCCCTAGAGAAGGAAATAGCAACCCACTCCAATACTCATGCCTGGGAAATCCCATGGACAGAGGGGTCTGGCATGTTACAGTCCACGGTAGTGAAAAGAGCTGGACACAACTTAGCACTAAATGACAACAACACCAATTATTTATTGTACAAATCTTGGTTAAGCACCAGCTATGTGCCAAACATAGTTTTCTCTATTTGTTATCTCTTTCCTGCTCCCCAGAGTCTAGCTAGGCTATCTGGTCTTTTCTGGCTTTGCTAGGCTCAGATTTTTACCCTGAGGGGCCAATGTTTTAGGCAAAGTCTTAACATTGTTTCATCTTCCATCTATTTCGCAAGAGATACAAGGTTAGTAAAGATCAGACCAGCAGAGTCCTTTGGGGGAAAAAAAGAGAATAGGGGTTTTTAAATGCAGAGGTTAAAGGATGTGTGGGCTGAGACTAAGGAAAGACTTCAGGGAGAAGGAGGAAATGAGGGGCCACATCTAAGACTGGATCCTGAGGGAGCTGTCAGAGAAGCCCCACCATCCCACACTCTCCAGAACCTGAGAAGAGCCAGGTGAGTGGACTTTCTGAGAACCCAGGGACCTTTGTTCTTCATCTCCTAACCCTCCACCTACATACCTTCTGCTCCAACAACATAGGATCATCTGCTGTCCCTCATGAGAGTCATGTATTTTCACATTTCTATGCCTTTGCTTATCTTGTTCTCTCTGCATCTATTATGTTTCCTCTCCTCCGCCATTCTAAAGGTTCAGTATCCATGTTATCTCTTTTTAAATCCCTCCTTCTTAGTAAGAATCCCCTTCCCTCTATGTTACCTTAATAGCAGTGAGTAACATTGAATTTTAGTTGGAATTCATTAGTTACTTCTTTGTCTAGCTACTTTTTCATACTCTTAGGTATCAGTTCAGTTCAGTCACTCAGCCATGTCTGACTCTGTGACCCCATGGACTGCAGCATGCCAGGCTTCCCTGTCCATCACCAGCTCCCAGAGTTTGCTCAATCTCATGTCCATAGAGTCGGTGATGCAATCAAACCATCTCATCCTCTGTCATCCCCTTCTCCTCCCACCTTCAATATTTCCCAGAATCAGGGTCTTTTCCAGTGAGTCAGTTCTTCCCATCAGGTGGCCAAAGTATTGGAGTTTCAGCTTCAGCATCAGTCCTTCCAATGAATATTCAGGACTGATTTCCTTTAGGATTGACTGGTTTGATCTCTTTGCAGTCCAAGGGACTCTCAAGAGTCTTCTCCAACACCACAGTTCAAAAGCATCGATTCTTTGGCACTCGGCTTTCTTTTTAGTCCAGCTCTCACATCCATACATGACTACTGGAAAAACCATAGCTTTGACTAGACAGACCTTCATTGGCAAAGTAACATCTCTGCTTTTTAATATACTATCTAGGTTGGTTATAACTTTTCTTCCAAGGAGCAAGCGTCTTTTAATTTCATGGCTGCAATCACCATCTGCAGTGATTTTGGAGCCCCCCAAAATAAAGTCTTTCACTGTTTCCATTGTTTCTCCATCTGTTTGACATGAGGTGATGTGACCGGATGCCATGATCTTAGTTTTTTGAATGTTGAGTTTTAAGCTTACTCTTTCACTCTCCTCTTTCATTTTCATCAAAAGGCTATTTAGTTCCTCTTTACTTTCTGCCGTAAGGGTGGTGTCATCTGCATATCTGAGGTTATTGATATTTCTCCCAGCAATCTTGATTCCAGCTTGTGCTTCGTCCAGTGTGGCATCTCACATGATGTACCCTGCATATAAGTTAAATAAGCAAGGTGACAATATACAGCCTTGATGAATTCCTTTCCTGGTTTGGAACCAATCTGTTGTTCCACGTCCAGTTCTAACTGTTGTTTCTTGACCTGCATACAGATTTCCCAGGAGGCAGCTAAGGTGGTCTGGTAATCCCATCTCTCAAAGAATTTTCCACAGTTTGTTGTGATCCACAGAGTCAAAGTCTTTGATGTACTCAATTAAGCAGAAGTAGATGTTTTTCTGGAACCCTCTTGCTTTTTTGATGATCCAACAGATATTGGCAATTTGATCTCTGGTTCCTCTGCCTTGTCTAAATCCGGCTTGAATATCTGGAATTTCATGGTTCACTTCCTGTTGAAGCCTGGCTTGGAGAATTTTAAGCATTAATTACCTTGCTAGCCTGTGAGATGAGTGCAGTTGTGCGGTAGTTTGAGCATTTTTTGGCACTGCCTTTCTTTGGGATTAGAATGAAAACTGACCTTTTCCAGTGCTGTTGCCACTGTTGAGTTTTCCAAATTTGCTGGTATATTGAGTGCAGCACTTTAACAGCATCATCTTTTAGGATTTGAAACAGCTGAACTGCAATTCCATTACCTCCACTAGCTTTGTTCGTGGTGATGCTTCCTAAGGCCTACTTGACTATGCACTCCAGGATGTCTGGCTCTTTATATTATATATACATATATGTATACATATATATTACATAATATATGTATATATATTATATAAACTTGTTTAATATTCATCATAAATATTTTATAGTTGTGCTTGTGTCCATTGGTGTATGGAGTCAACTTTGTAGGCCCAATGTCATCATCCAGGTTCTCAGGTTAAAAAGAGAGGAGAGGAGTTTGCTAATGTATCATCTGCATCATTGTACATAGTGTGGTCAAAGAAACTACAAATCAAAAGAGGTGATCATGAGTGTTTTAGAAATTCCTCACTTTGTTCTATGCTTTTGGCTTTTCTCAGATTAGAAAAAGTCCATTCTTTTCATAGGCATTTCCTTCCCCCCAAATGGAGGTAAAATTTTAAATGCAAAAGTGCTTTCAAAATGTAATAATTACCTCCCTTCCTTGGGTACATATTACATGAAGTTTACATTTCTAGAAAATGAGGTCTATTCCCTTACAGGGGCTCAATTAAGCCTCTGAATTATTACTACTCACTTTATCTATTAATGTGTGATGGGCCATCATAAATTTTAATTCCCTAAGTAAATCAAGAACAAGCTGTCTGTGACATCTGTTTATCTGGCAATCAGTTGCCAGAATCGACTTGGTAGATCTGCCTTGCTGGAAAGGTTTCCTCTTGCTTCCTGGATGTGCCACACCTGTCTCTCTCAAAACTGTGCATGCCATTTAAAAGGCTGATTTTCCTAGACAGAGCAGGGACAAGGGTCCTTAAGGAGTCAGCTTCTTCTGCTGGAATAGCCAAAGCATGTTAGATGGTGATCCTGCCTAGGATAGATAATGAGCCACTTGAAGGTGAAGATTTCAGCTCGTCTCCAGACCGCTAGTACAATACCCCTGGTAGACTCGAAAATGTTTGTGGAATAAATAAAAATGAAACAGACCCACAATCAAATTCAGAATTTAGGTAGCTTCAATTCTACACTAAGGCAACACATATTAATAAAAATACAGACATGCAAAAATCAAACGTGCACACGTACAATTGAACACCCTTCTGTAGAGTCGTTGAAAAAGTAGTGAAAGTGGTAGTTGCTCATCGGTGTCTGACTCTGTGGCCCCATGGACTACAGCCTGCCAGGATCCCCTGTCCATGGAATTCTCTAGGCAAGAATACTGGAGTGGGTAGCCAGTCCCTCCTCCAGAGGATCTTTCAAACCCAAGGATCATACCCGGGCCTCCTGCATTGCAGGCAGATTCTTTACCATCTGAGGCACCTAGGACCCAAACACAAAGTTTAAGAATAGAAAAAAAAAGATACAACCCTGGGAGAGCCAGTAGAGGGCGCCACACACCAAATATAGTCAAAATTCAGCTGCAGAAGCACATGTTTTACAGTGCTGGTCTGAGTGTTCTAAATAGACATAGAGACAGTTCCTCTGGGCCTGTGCTCTACAGGTACCTGAATTTCTATTTTGGTTTAATTGTGGATATAAATTTCCCTGTTTGCCTCATTTCACTAGATTTCATTTTTAGAGATGATATTTGAAGGATGAATCAAGAAAAAGCTTATATTGGTATATTTCAAAACCAAGATACAAAATTGTATGTGGAATTACAAGAGAAACGTCAGTATTTTTTAAAAAGACAAAACATGAAAATAAAATGGAAAGAAAAATCCCAAAACATTAACAGTGATTCTTTTTGTGATGATTTTTCATATGCACATAGAAATAGATATTTACTCTTCTATCCAAATTTCTTTAGCACTTCTATCATGTAAAATATAAATTTTATTCAAGATCAAATATGTATTAATAATTAGTGTTTTAAATAAATTTTCTCCCTAGCCGAATACTGTATTTCATTCTCATTGTAGATTTAGTTACTGTTGGGGGTAGGAAAAGAAGCAGCTATTTTTCACTGAAGTCAGTAGTCCTCAAGCCTGGCTTTACTCTAGAATAATCTGGGCACTTTTAATAAATTCCATAATCCAGGCCTCACTTTGAAGATTCTGATTTAATGATGAATCTAAAACCGTTATCAATGTAGATTTTCAAGACACTTATAAAAGATGATATCAGAATCAGTTTTCTGTTTCAGTAACTTGTATTTCTCAAGGAAATGCTGAGTCTAGAAAAAAACTTTATAGATTGAATAGCCACACATTTACTGATCGATCCCTGTGTGTGAAACTGTATAACAACTACACCCTGAATCAGGGCTGGCACAGACACATACACATCTTTCAGCTCTAAAATCTGGCTTGGTTCCAGTATTCCCTCTAACTACCCTGCAGCCCTTGGGAGGTAATTAGCTAATGACTGTACAGAGCTTTTAAACTGAAACATGTTGTATTATGCTAAACACAGGAAGCACACAAAGGATTCCACCGTCTGCCAATACTTTTCAACCAGAAACAGTTGATGTATCTTTCAGAAAGTTTCTCTTGCAACTAAAATCTTCCTAATCTGTTTCTAAACAAAAGGAGTTCTTTTTTCAAAAGTGCCCTTCCTACAAATCAAAGACCTAAGAAAATTACCCCTTTGCTCTCTCAAAAGTAAGATTCCTGCCTCAACAAAACATGATACAGTAGTATGGTTTGTGTGAATGATGTTTAGGCAGTTGCTAGGTTTGCTTGGATCATTGAAGGCAAAGGGAATCATACAGAGTGATCTAGTATTAGTCCTGACACCACCCTACACACTGTCTTTGGCTTTAAAGCACATAATTTGTGCACATGGTAATCAAGTAGTATAAAAAAAATTCCAGTGAAAAACTGTAACATTGTCTTCTCTTGCTTAGTTAGCTTCAATTCTCTCTACAGAGGAAAAAGGTTTACCTGGAGTTAGATCACTCAGTCTTTACTTTTGCTGCATTCTTTCTCTCTCTTCTTGGATTACCAACTTTGTGTGTGGGTGTGCTTAGTCACTTCAGTCCTGTCCAACTCTTTGCAACCCTGTGGACTGTAGCCTGCCAGGCTCCTCTGTCCTTGGGATTCTTCAGGCCAGAATACTGGAATGGGTTGCCATGCCCTTCTTCTGGAGATCTTCCTAACCCAGGGTTCGAATCCATGTCTCCTGTGTATCCTGCATTGGCAGGCGGATTCTTTACTTCTGAACCAATGGGGAAGGCCACCAACTTTAGTCAATATCAATCAATTTCACAGTATGAAAATCAGCATGTATCTCATACTACTCTTCTCTTCACAATGTTTAACAACAGTGATAGTGTTTTATATCCTCTACTGGAACTAAATGTTTACATTTTTAAATGAAGACTCAAATTTCGATTTTTTATAATGTATGGATTTCCTCTGGTACCATCACTTTATGGCAATGGGGAAACAATGGAGACAGTGACAGACTTTATTTTCTTGGGCTCCAAAATCACTGCAGATGGTGAGTGTGGCCATGAAATTAAAAGATGCTTGCTCCTTGGAAGAAAAGCTATGACAAACCTAGACAGCATATTAAAATACAGTATCAGTTCAGTTCAGTTCAGTCCCTCAGTCGTGTCCGACTCTTTGCGACCCCATGAATCGCAGCAGGCCAGGCCTCCCTCTCCATCACCAACTCCCGGAGTTCACTCAGACTCTTCACAGTCCAACTCTCACATCCATACATGACCACAGGAAAAACCATAGCCTTGACTAGACAGACCTTTGCTGGCAAAGTAATGTCTCTGCTTTTGAATATGCTATCTAGGTTGGTCAAAACTTTCCTTCCAAGGAGTAAGCGTCTTTTAATTTCATGGCTGCAATCACCATCTGCAGAGATTTTGGAGCCCAAAAAATAAAGTCTGACACTGTTTCCACTGTTTCCCCATCTATTTGCCATGAAGTGATGGGACCAGACGCCATGATCTTCGTTTTCTGAATGTTGAGCTTTAAGCCAACTTTTTCACTCTCCTCTTTCACTTTCATCAAGAGGCTTTTTAGTTCCTCTTCACTTTCTGCCATAAGGGTGGTGTCATCTGCATATCTGAGGTTATTGATATTTCTCCCAGCAATCTTGATTCCAGCTTGTGTTTCTTCCAGCCCAGCGTTTCTCATGATGTACTCTGCATATAAGTTTAATAAGCAGGGTGACAATATACAGCCTTGACATATTCCTTTTCCTATTTGGAACCAGTCTGTTGTTCCATGTCTAGTTCTAACTGTTGCTTCCTGACCTGCATACAAATTTCTCAAGACTAACGCATATATATGGAATTTAGAAAGATGGTAACGATAACCCTGTATGAGGGACAGCAAAAGAGACATAGATGTATAGAACAGTCTTTTGGACTCTGTGGGAGAGGGAGAGGGTGGGATGATTTGGGAGAATGGCATTGAAACTTGTATAATATCATATATGAAACAAATCGCCAGTTCAGGTTCAATACATGATACTGGATGCTTGGGGCTGGTGCACTGGGACAACCCAGAGGGATGGTACGGGGAGGGAGGAGAGAGGGGGGTTCGGGATGGGGAACACGTGTGCACCCGTGGCGGATTCACGTTGATATGTGGCATAACCAATACAATATTGTAAAGTAATTAACCTCCAATTAAAATAAATAAATGTATATTTAAAAAAAAAAAGCAGAACCATCACTTTGCTGACAAAGTGTCCTACGGTCAAAGCTATAGCTTTTCCAGTAGTCATGTACAGATGTGAGAATTGGACCATAAGGAAGCCTGAGCACCAAAGAACTGATGCTTTTAAACTGTGGTGTGATTCTTGAGAGTCTCTTGGACTGAAAGAAAATCAAACCAGTCAATCCTAAAGGAAATCAACCCTGAATATTCATTGGAAGTACTGATCCTGAAGCTGAAGCTCCAGTACTCTGGATACCTGATTGAAGAGCCAAATTATTGGAAAAGACTGAATCTGGGAAAGATTGAGGGCAAGAGGAGAAGCAGGCAACAGAGGATGAGATGGTTGGATGACATCACTGACTCAATGGACATGAGTTTGAGCAAACTCTGGGAGACAGTGAAGGACAGAGAAGCCTGGCATGCTGCAGTCCTTGAGGTTACAAACAGTTGAACATGACTGAGCAACTGAACAACAACAACAAAATGGATTTCCTCTATAAAAACACAGGTACTAGACTTCTCTGGTGGTCCAGTGGTTAAGAATCCACTTGCCCGTGCAGGGGACATGGGTTCAATCCCTGATCCAGGAGGATTCTATGTGCCATGGGGCAACTAAGCCCATGCAATGCACTACTGAAGGCTGTGCTCCGCAGCAAGACAAGCCACCACAATGAGAAGCTTGTGCAGCACAAGGAAGAATAGCCCCTGCTTGCTGCAACTAGAGAAAGCCTGTGCACAGCAACAAAGATCCAGTGCAGCCGTAAGCAAATCATTTCTTAATGCAGGTATTGATCCTCCATCCCATTCCTCCATTTTTCTTCTCCCTTTTATTTTTGTCAGCAACACTTTACCACTAACAAAACTGTTAATATTTATAGTCTTTACTTCAACCACAAAAAATT
This sequence comes from Bos javanicus, assembly GCF_032452875.1. NCBI lineage: Eukaryota > Metazoa > Chordata > Mammalia > Artiodactyla > Bovidae > Bos > Bos javanicus. Next base: position 53,623,457 of record NC_083870.1, read on the forward strand.
CTTTCCTACTTTATCTCTAGGTTGACTTTAGAAGTTGATAGTCTATATTCTTCCTTTCTAAGGGGACGGCATGAAACAGTGGGGGCAAGGGGAAATTTTACACTGGAGAAACCTGGCTAACATGACCTCAAACAGGTTATCAAGGTCAGTAATACTGATGTCATGTTGACAAGGTATACCATTGATTTGATGTGACAAAAATGGCACTTGACCTTCGTGATCTTCACTACAAAGCCCATAACCCCGGTCTAATCATGAGAAAAACACCACACAAATCCTAAATGAGGGACATTGTACAAAATACCTGTCCAGTATTTTTCAAACTTGTCAAGGTCATCCAGAATAAGGAAAGTCTGAGAAACCATTACAGCTACGAGGAGCCTAAGGAGACTTGATGACTAAATGTAAATGGTATCCTGGGTTGGATCTTGGAACAAAAGAAGACCTTAGATCAAAACTAAAGAAATCTGCACAAGACATGGATTTTAGTTAATGATAATGTATCAATATTCATTTATTAATTATTAACAAATTGATGGTATATAAGATGTTGATAACAGGGGAACTCTGAAGTGTCTTTACAATTTTTCTGTAAATCTAAAACTGTTCTAAAAAGTAAATTTTATTGAAATATAATAAACAATGGAAGCAAGCCAATTTACTGCATGTATTTTATTGTAATCAACATAAACATTGTTCAATGTTAATACGCTAGGATGATATTTTCCATGGACCCAAAGTTATAACCCTTGGGTCTCTCAAATGAAGCTTATTTCCAGCATCAAGGGCAAACAGATTGCTTTTTCTTACAGTCTATTAACTGCTTAGACTCATGCCTAGTTGCAGTTTACTTCATATGTGGTCTTGACTTTGTTGTTCTGAATTTCCTTCTCTCTCAAGTTTCTAATTGTCATTTTATCTTATATATTCTAGACTGTAGGATTTTCAGCCAATCCAACCATTAACCTTCCCCTCTTTCTCTTTTTATCTTTTAGAAATTTGTTGAAATCTCCAGTCCATGAGTTTCTACTGATTCCAAACACCTACTTTGGGGTAGTACTTGTTTACTTTTATTTCAGCAGAGTAATGGTGGGAAGTAGGTACATATAGGCTTACTCTCCTGTCTTTTAAAAAGAAACTTAGATTTCATACAGTTTCGTTAATCCTTACTAAGAGCATACTAGCTAAGCTCTGGCTCAAAGAAATGAAAAGCATATGGAATGGTACTCTGGCCAATATGCAGTCCTTTAGGAGAAATAAGTAACCTTCCCTTCACAAGATATTTCTAGAAGAATATTGCTATGATCAATCCAGTCCTCTTATATTTGTTTTTAAAGAAACACGTGACTGTAGGAAAATGAGTTCTTTTAAAAGAAGGGTGCCAAGGTCTTTTTTTTAGCAGACCCCTAGAAAAAGCACATGCTGCTTTGCATTGTCTTAAATGGGGCAAGCGTTACTAAAAGAATTACAGAAGAGACTCACAGTGGTCAAATCTTGAAAGGCATAGGAGATCATCTAGCTCCAATCCAAACCCCTGATTTTTCAGATGAGGACAAGGAGGCCTAATGAAGTTCAGGTACTTATCCAAGGTCACTCAGCTAATAAATAGAAGCAACAAGACTACAAAATTAGTAAGTCTAATCCAAGGAGCTTTCTGACACATCCCTTACCCTGAGTCTTGAATAGCTGTTTTCTGATTGTTTCTCTACAATCTCCCCCCTCCAACCACATCCTTTCAGGAACTCTAAAAAGAGGTACAGAGAGAAGGGCAGGATGGAGTGGGAGGAGAAGAGGATTACAGCTGGGAAGGGGATCTGTTCCTACTTTTTTCCCAGAAATCTACTTGCCCTGGTTGGGATCAGTGAACAAAACTCTGGGTGTATTTTCTTCCCCCTCCACTCCTTTCCTTACCCCAGAACTGCCTGGGAGAGAGAAAGTACAGATGGCATGATCTGGCTCTAACCGTTTTAACAAAATATGTGCTCTAGGCCTGAGAATGAGTGATCACTCTCACAGAGGTAATGGATGTTCTATTTACATAGTACACCATTCTCCCCAAAGTTTTCTTATTGTCTATGTTCCTGCCCACATGAATGACTAAGGGAAGAAAGGTCATAATGTTATGACATTTAGTTTGGTAATTAATATGAGGTAAAAGGAATTTTTTCATACCCTTTCATTCCTTTGATGTTTTTTGATTCAGGAAACTGGAGAGGAGGAAAAAATGTTCGTAGTACATTTGACTGTTTACTTAGTTTTTAAAGCACAAAGTGCTGAAAAAGAGGTCCTACAGCTGTCTGCTGTAACTCTACTCAGACATTTCCCCCCAGGGCAACTCTTAGAGAGGCTCAGGAGGACGCAACTGGAGAGCCTAATAGCAAAGCCATATTGGGCCATCAAAACCACGACACTGAGGTACTATCACCATCCCTCTGAATTCCACAGTGAAAATGCATTGCTCCTCAGTCGGAGCCAGCTCTACGAGGCACTGAGACCTCACCTCCACATGCCTCCACTGATTCTCATTAACTTCTCTGAAAATGAAGAACAACAGCTGTGACTCAGCAATCTCTCTTATTTATGAGGTACGGCCCTTGTCTCCCATAGCAACTTCTCTTTCCTTCCAGATTCTTGTCTTTTGAGCTGTACCTTGCCAGAGACATAGAATGGTCAATACTAGAATCTTCTAATTTTTTACTGAAGAATATTGGCAAATGTGACTTCAAAAATTAAGTTTCTACATTGAAAAAGTTATTTTTGAGGTTGAAATGAAACATTTGAGAGTCTCAAAAGTTTACCCTCAAAACTAATGAATACCAAAATAAGGATGATGACACAGGTCATTGTCATATATAAAAGCTTTTATATGACATTATATAAAAGCTATTTAAAAATAAAGACTGTGTGTTTGAGATGCAATAGCTGGTTATTATAAACCCATAAATAGCATGGAACATTAATATTCTATGTGTTAAATATTGGCATAAAAATATTGGATGACATATTTGGAAATCAGAGCATAGATTGGGTAGTGAATAATATTATGGTGCAACAATTTAGATACACGGTAAAATTAATGTTATTGATGGTGTACGATACATCTCTTAATGCGCAGAAGGAAACACAGAGAATGAGTGAAGTGTGGGCGGCAGTCAAGGTATACAGGCACATGTCATCTGGGGTTTGGATCTGTAGTAAGTTGAACTTGAATTGTTTCTTCATCTATAAAGAGGGGATAAAAATTATGACCAATTCATAGGGTCGTGGTTGTGAGTATTAAAATTAAATAAGCCATTTAGCACAGTGACTGACATAGTAAGTACTCATTATATGTTTTCATTATTGCTCTTGACATACTTTTGTACATTACTCATTGAGGGAAAAAATAATTCTGATATAAATGTTCATCAGATATCTGATATATTCCTTTTTCCTTGCATTTCTCAATTAAGTCCCTTTTTAAAAAAAAGAATTTAAGATGGCATTTAAATTTCAGAGTCACTACATGAGGACACATAAATACAGCAAATTCTGTTACCCTAAGCAATAAGAAAAAGGGGTGTTTTGATTAACACAATACTCTAATTAACATAGTTAACTATTTCCAAGGAATTGAAATACTGTATGCACTTAATACCAAAAACAACACTAACCACCATTTAATTTCTCTCACTCTCTCTCTCTGATGTTAAAAAATAGTTTGTAATTTGTGAACCTTATGTAAAGTTAAAAACTTTTGCTCTTTGGAAAACACCATTAAGAAAATTAAAAAGGGCAAGCCACAGGCTGGGAGTAAAAAAATTTCTGAAGCACACATCTAACAAAGGACATGTATTTAGAATATATAAGTAACTCTTACAATGAAGTAAGAAGATAACCTAATTATTTTAAATGGGCAACATATTTCAAGAGTTGTAACATAAAATAAGATCTATAAATGATTAATGCTTGTGAAAAGATACTCAACACCATTAGAAGCCAGAAAAATGCAAATCGAGACCATAATGATATACTATGACACTTCCCATAGAATGGCTAAAATTAGAAAAAATAACAAGTCAAATATAGGCAAAAATATAGGTAGCTGAAACTCTACCACACTGCTGGTAAGAATGTAAAATGGTACAACCACTTTGCAAAACAGTTTGCAGGATTTTTTTTTTTATTAAAGTTCGTACCCTAAAAAATGAAAACAAATGTCTACACTAGGACTTTTACATAGTTCATATAACTTTGTTTATAATATCCAAACATTGGAAGCCATTTGTGCATCAGCAAATGAATGGATAAGCAGATTGTGGTATATTCATATAATGAAATAATACTCAGCAATATAAAGAAAAGAACTCATGATGCAGGCAACTACACGAATGAAACTCAAAAATATTATGCTAAGTGAAAGAAGCCAGATTCAAGAAAAATACATAGTACATAAGCCCATCTATATAAAACTCTAGAAAATAGAAGCTAATCTATAGCAACAGAAGGCAGAGCAACAATTGCTCAGAGCCAGGGGGTACTGGTGACTGAAGCGACTTAGCAGCAGCAGCAGCAGCAGCAGCAGCAGGGGGTACAGGTGGAATGTGAGGAAGTTTTTTGAGGTGATAGAAGTGCTCTATAGTTTGATTGTAGTTTTTGTTACGTAGGTGGATTCTTGTGTAAAAATTCATGGAATTGTCCACTTTTAATGAGTTTATTGTATACAAATTGTATTTCAATAAAGTTAATTTTAGAAAGAAATGGTAATATAGTTTATCTCTAAAAAATAATCAGAGAACTGATAAGATGTTATTGCAGAATTTAAAATCACAAAGAAAAGGAAGAAACTAAACATTAATCAACAGATATTTAGTAAAATCAAATGAAACTATAGTATAGGAACTGTGCAAGCATTAAAATATTGAGATAGTGCTATATTTTTGATATGGACATTTATGACTAAACGTGAAAAGGTAGGTTACTCAACAGTATGCAGAGTATGATCTAATTTACATAAATATATTCTATATACACACGTGTATTTGTATGTACGAAAATTTCCTAGGGAGTTACACTACTGAGTGTTTTACTAGGAGGTTAACTATGGGATGAGACATTTACAAAGGGATTTTCCACCTTCCCATTTTTCAATGTTGAATCTTTATAGTAAGCTAGTTTTACATGCGTAGTCAGCAGAAACAATAGTGATACTTCCATTGGGAAAAGCAAAAGGCATTTGGGGATGGCCTGGAACTTTCAGGGCATCATTATGAACACCAATCATATTGTCTCCTCCAAGTAAGGAAATGCTGGCTAAAGGGGGATTTCTAGCTAACCGGATACCAATAAGCATGGATTTTACTATATGTTAGGAAGCAAAATATTCTGCTCTGTTCTTCCACCAATAAGCCAAATAAAACATGTCATTGAATTTGTGGAAGGGAAATATGATGACCAAACTTGGTGAAGTAAAAGGTTTCCATCCTAATCACTTTCCTAATTCTCCAAAGGAATCAATCAACTGTGAGAGCATCTGCCTCTGCCACCCTTCATGATGACTCGCTCTGACAGCAAAACTGAAAAAGAGCTGAACACTGAGGTACAACTTTCTCTGCCGATCCTTGGACTCCTCTTGAGAAAACGAACATTTCAACAACTCTAAATGCTCAGACAAAACATCCAAGATTCCCCTTACATAACAGACAATGTCACGGCAATCCCGAAAAACACAGCTCAGTATAGCAGCGTTCTCAGAATAGGATTTCAAAACCCTACCGTCTTCATGTGTCTTCTCAGCTCTGCAATTAAATATATTCTTGCTGCTCCCCATAGTTCCCCAAGTCTAGACACTATAATTATCATGACAATTTCTCCAATGTCCTAATTAACGGAGAACGAAAAACCCTGGAAGAAGAAAGCCAGGACCCCAGGACTTCGATTCAGCAGTCATATCCCCAATGCCAGTGAGGGAATTAGTCAAGTAGAGAACAGAATGATTCGTCTATTTCTTCTCTTCCACATCTCCCCCTGATTATCCTTCCTGTATTCTTCTCGAAAGAGCATGTCAAAACTTTGCTTCTGCTTTTGCTGCCCCCGTGTATAATCTTCTTACTCCCCGTGGCTTTGCACGTACTACAGAATTCCACTGGACCAAAACATTCCACTTTGAGGTATGTTTTGGAAAACTGTGACTATCTTATATGTTTTTTTTAGTATGCTTCAGGACATTTCTTTCTTGACAACCTAAATGTGAGCAACCTGAGCCTACTCAATAGGGCCCCCAGTGTCCAATCTAGGACAGAAGGCCCAAGAAAAGAGGCATCTGTGCAGCCACTCTTCCCCTCTCCTCCTGTGCTCCAGCAGGGCACCTGGTGAGCTCAGCAGCAGACTGCTGTCCTTGGCCCAGCGCCCCACCCTCATTCAGCTACCTCCGCAGTGAGTCAGGGAGTTCCAGGAGTGCCCTCATGAGGCTCTGCCAAGGTCAGGGCCATGTTTCACACAAAGAGCCTGATATTTGCCCACAGCCACAGGATGTTTAGTTAGGAGCCGAAATTCCCAGCAGTTCAGTTTTGTTGCCTGAACTGTCCAGCCCTTCTAGGCAACTCACACCCAATATCTCATTATTTCTGCTTACTCACTGCCACCTTTCTCTTTTCAACTCTTTTTTCATTTTATTTATTTTTACTTATCATTGTATTATGTTTTGGGCTTCCCCGGTGGTTCTGTGGTAAAGAATCCACTTGTAATGCAGGAGACACTGGTTCAATCCATGGGTCAGGAAGATCCCCTGAAGGAGGGCATGGCAACCCACTCCAGTATTTTTGACTGGAAAATCCCATGGACAGAGGAGCCTGGAGGGCTATAGTCCATGGGGTCACAAAGAGTCAGACAGGACGGAAGTGACTGAGCACTCACACATGCATGATTTGTCTTTTTTTAACTTTTTATATTGTATTGGGATATAGCCGATTAACAATGTTAGGATAGTTTCGGTGAACAGCAAAGAGACTCAGCCATAAGTAAACATGTATCTGTTCTTCCCCAAACTCCCCTCCCATCCAGGCTGATGCAGAACATTGAGCAGATCAACTTTTTTTCTAAAAAAAGGTTCCTGTCTACTTTTCTGTTTGTATTTAAAGAAAGGTAAAGAGGTTAGTGGCAAAAAGGGGGCCATTAGTAGAGGGGAGGAGAGATTCTGAACATGTAGAAGAAGAGGGTTCCTGTGCTCTCAGTTACTCATTTTACACACATGCACGCACGTGCGCGCACACACACACAAACACACCCGTGAAGCACTCAGAGCCTCATGTTTACAAACCCCTTTCACCTACACATTATCCTGGTTAAGCCTCCCAACAACCCTGTGAAATAGGTTTCAGTATTATCCTTCTATTTACAAATAAGGAAACCTGAGTGCTGCTGGTCCGGCTAAGTATCATATGATGACACTGGACTCAGTCTAAATGCAAGTTCCAGAGTCTATGTTAGTTAACACATGATTCTGGTATAAACTGCCCTGTCCATAGCCCCCCTGGAACAGGCAGATTGTATTAGGCTGGTGTCTGTGCATCAGTAGCCACTGAATGGACTGAGGTGGGCACCTGGCCTAAGGCAGCCTGTCCATTAGCTGCTCAATGGCTTGTGACGATGCCTTTGGCAAAGAACTCTACCCAAAGGGGCGATGTCAATGAGCAAAGTCATTTGGACTGCTCTTTCTGGCATTTAGATTGAGGAGTTGGCCTGTTAATGAAGAGAGAAAAATAGAGCAGACATATCTTGGAAGAAAGGCAGAGAAATCACGAGAGATGGATGGGACAGATCATGAGAAAGACTAAAAGAACAGCCAGTTCCTGTAGCTGACTCAACCCTTGATCAGCGTTCTGGTTCCAGTTTCACATAAGTGATAAATCCTCTCTTTCCAAGTTGGCCTCCAGGTTTCTCTGCTCCTTGAAACCAAGGGAACCTTTCCACTTTGCACCCTGCACTGATCTTTGCTGTCTTGTCCCAAAGCAGTGGCCACTGATCTTTGCTGTCTTGTCCCAAAGCAGTGGCCTCTGTCAGGTACCCAAAAGGAGGAGAAGAGGGGCAAGCGGGTCCTTCAAATCCCCCTATAGAAGGTGGCTGTCCTTCTTTCCAGACTGTCTGCTGTTCACAAGTCCAGGATCTGGCCAAACAAATAAACTCAGTTCACTGCAGTCTCTCCAGTCCAGCTGATGAGGCAGGCAACACACAGAACACACTACTGAATCCAGGCTAGTCTGGTTCTTTGAAGATCACCTTCACAGAGATCGACATTTCTGAATCAGAGAAAGTAATCTATGATAAGGCCGATATGCAGCTTTGATGTACAAACTCTGGGATTGTATTCCAGCAGGCAAATAAAAGGGCAGATTTTTTCCAGTAAGAAAATCCTTTTGAAATTATACTGCAGAGGAATGCGAGTGCCTTAGAAAATCTGCTTTGTAAATAGCTCCCTGTAATTAAAAGACGTAATATTTGGACAAAGGGAGATATCTGGAGGAGTTTTCTATCTTAAAGAAAGACTTCCCTCAAAAGGATATGATTCCCACTTCTGGAGATCTTACAAAAGGAAGTATAATCTAACGCAATACCTAAAACTTGTTTTTGTACTCTCACTTTTTTATCCTCTTCACTTCTTTTTTTTCTACTTTTCCTTCAGCTATTATTTTTTAAAGTTAATCTGCAACATCTTTATTGTGTTCAGACTTCGGGGTGGAACCACTCCCTGAATACTTTTTACCTGTTTTAACCTGAAGCTCTGGAATACCAGAGCCCCAGGTGCTTAAATTAAGACATTTCAAAAGGCAACTGGCTCTGCAATCCCAAGTACCATAGTCTAAACAAATATAATTCGGCTTGAATCACAGCTTAAACACATTGCAGGGATGTGGTTAGTAGCACAATAAAGAGGAGAAATACCTGAAACACCTTAGTCTGAGAGAGTCCTAGCCTCTCAGAACAGTTAAGTCAGGGCACCTGCAGGGCCAATATAGCAGCTTGACATGAGCCATGAGAGGAAACAGTCCCTTACTTTACAATTCTGCATCCCCAGCAAGTGACTGGGATTTCCCAGGTGGTTCAGATGGTAAAGAATTCGCCTGCAATGCAGGAGACCTGTGTTCAATCCCTGGATTGGGAAGTTTCCTTTCAGAAAGGAATGGCAACCCACTCCAGTGTTCTTGCCTGGAGAATTCCAAGAACAGAGGAGCCTGGCAGGCTACAGTCCATGGAGTTGCAAAGAGCTGGACACAACTAAGTGACTAACACAAGTACAAGGAAGTGACTGGGAATTCCCGGGTAGCACTAGTGGGAAAAAACCCACCTGCCAATGCAGGAGACAGGAGAGGAAGGCTGAGTCCCTGGGTTGGGAAGACTCCCTGGAGAAGGGCATGGCAACTCACTCCAATATTCCTGCCTGGAGAATCCCATGTACCAAAGAACCTGGCTGGCTATAGTCTGGGAAAGAGTCAGACACAATTGAAGAGACTTAGCAGGCACACATGAAACAGATGACTTTCCTCCCTATACTCACAAGATTGCTGCTGTGCTTCCAGTTCATTCATTTTGATTCAAGGCAAGAAAGAAGAAGACATGGGGAAAGGGGGAAAAAACCAATCTGTCCCTTTTAAAATGTTCTTCAGGAAAGCCCACCCAGTGATGTCTGTTTATTGGCCAGAACTGGACCATGTGACCAACCATTCCCGCAAAAGAGTCTGGGTAAAAACATATTGTGATTTTTATGGCTTTACTAGTAGAAGGCGATAAGGAAAGAGGCTTTGGATAAGCCAACCTGCAGTGTCTGCCACAGAGTAGCAGGGAAGAGGAAGTGCCCTAAATCACCCACTGAGATAGGAAATTTTCAGGCTTATCCTCTCAAACGTACAAGTCCATTCTAGATGAGACTGTGGAAACGACTCTCCAGTTAGTGCTCAGAGTTCTAGCAAACAATTTGTTTATGACCAGACAGAGAAAATATGCCGTCAGAGAAAGAATCTACAAGGAAGAAGGCATTATCTGGAGATGGCCTGAATGAAGAGAGCTTTGCATACCTCTGCTCAGATGACTGCTACCTGATTCTTCAAGTCTCGGTAAGTATAGCAATTTCTCCAGAGGCCTACCCTAATTTCTTATACTAAATCATATCATTTAGGTTTTGCTAAATGCTCCCAGGTAACCTTGAAGTTATCTCTCATAGCATCTTTCTCTCTCATTTGCAAGGCTTGTTTGAGACCTTTTCCCACTCGACATGGGAGTTTTAAGAGGGTAAAGTCCATGTCTCTCTTGTTTGCCAATATTTCCTAAGCACTGAGCACAATGTCTGGCATGCAACAAGTGCTCAATAAAATTGTATTAAATGAAATTAAACTGATCTGGCTCTCCTACAAATATTATATAAGTTATCACATTTATGATTATATAGTTATTTGTGTGGTTATCTGTTCAAAATTTGTTTTCCCCACTAAACTATTAGCCCCATGGGAGCAGGGAGTGAGTCAGTTTGGTTCACTGATATGTTGCCAGCATCTTTTATACTGCCTGTTATATAGGTGTGGGTTTGGATGTTTAATAAATTGTTGAATGAACAATTACTTTTGTTAAGAAAGGTAACCTCTCTGACCCTCGGTTTCTTAATCTCTCTCTAATGATAACCCCTGTAAATTACCATGATGATTAAATGCCTGGGATCTGTAGAACTCACAAGTAATCATTCCTTTCCTACCCATTTTGAATCCATAGACTGAATCTCTGGGGTTTTCCAGAAGGATGAAACAGTAGAACAGGGAATCCAAGGAACTTAACTAGGATTTGGGCCCAGTGACTTTAATCTGCAAAAGCTCAGTGACAGAAATAAGGAGGTGTATTAGTTTGCTAGGACTGCCTACCACAGATTGGGTAACTTAAATACAGAAATTTATTTTCTCACAGTTCTAGAGGTTAGAATTCCAAGATCAAGGTGTCAGCAGCATTTGTTTCTTCTGAAGCTTCTTTCCTCGGCTTCTTTCTCTGTCTCCACATACTTTTCTCTCTGTGTGCATGTCTGTGACCTAACCTCCTCTTCTCACAGGACACCAATTGTATTGGACTAGGGCTCACCTCAGTGACCTCATTTAACTTTAATTATCAATTCTAAGACCCTATATGCAAGCACATTCACATTCTGAGGTACTAAGGCTTTGGGCTTTAACATATGTATTTTGGGAGGACACAATTAGTCCATAACAGGGGACATTGGAAAATTTGCTACCACTCTTCTTTCCAGTTCAGAAAATATCTTATGCAAAACCCTCTGGTGGAGGGTGGTGGTGGTGGTTTAGTCCCTAAGTTGTACCCAACTTGGGACCCTGTGGACTCTAGCCTGCCAGGCTCCTCTGTCCATGGGATTTCCTAGGTAAGAATATGTAGTGTGTTGCCATTTCCTTCTCCAGAGGATTTTCTTGACCCAGGGACTGAACCCAGTTCTCCTGCATTAGCAGGCGGATTCTTTACCTCTGAGCCACTAGGGAAGTGCTCTGGTGAAGGATAATAAGCTTTAAAATGCAGGCAGCCTGCTAAAAGAGTGGTCTACTGATCATTTACACCTTAATATGAATTCCTTCATTAAGTGGAGTGGTTTCCTACTAGCAATATGAAATCAGTGACACACGTGAGAGAGGAGGTGCCAGTAATTTTGGTTCGTGCGTCTCCACTAGGAAGGGCAGAGCTGGGTGGGGAGGGCAGAGCTGGGGAGTCCTAGGGATAGTGAGAAATAAAACTTACTAGACATATACCGTGTGTCATGCTAAGAATTAGTGATGTTAGCCCATTTCTTCTATTTATTCCTGACATTAACTCTGTGAAGCAGATAGATTATTATCATCATCACTTTACAGTGGAGGAAGCTTAGACACAGAATGATGAGGTCAGAACAAGGATCTGAATCCAAGTCTGACTGAGGTCAAAACCTACACTTCTATCCTTAGACTGGGGAAACTTTTCAGCAGGAGAATATAGGGAACATGAGAATAGGAGTGCCAAGACAAGGTAAGAGTAAGTACAGCAAAAACAAAGTTCTCCCGCCTTATGATTTTCCAAAAATAAAAATTATAATTGAATGCATCAGTTAGGCCTTTGTACTGGAGGCTGCTTGGGCTGGGAATAGAGATGTCAAATGCCCTGTGATTTACCTCCCTGCCCCAAGACACTAGCCCAGCTTCACAGGTGCAACTCTTATCTATACAGGAAGGGCTGGACTCAAGGTGTTTCCCATTTTGGACAGCTTGTGGAAACAAATCCTGCACTTAAACTACTCCATGAGTCAGGACTTTCTCTAGGGCAGTGTTTCTGCACCCAGTCAGACCCCACACTTCTTTCTTACAATAAATATTTTGTAACATGTCTTTTGTGAACATGGAATTAAATTCTTACATGATAAAACCCACCTACACATAATTTCAGAAAAAATAAATAAATAACACTCCCTAGGGTGACCAGCAATCCTGGTTTATCTGTGATTGAGGTTTTCTGGAACACTAGATTTTTAGCACTAAGCCTTGTTTATGATATAGAGGAAAAATAAAAGGTGAGGAATTAAAAATTAATTAACGTGCATCAGAAACCTTTGCCTGGACCACGTTACATTAGAAGACATACTGAAGTAGTCATTTGCTTTCACTTACTTACAATGAATGAACTGAGAAGCAAGAGAATGCATTTCATATGTCTCTGCTAGGTTAGAAATGCTGGATTTTAAGTCTGCTGATAGGAATGTCTGATCTCCTCTTACATATTTGCCCATGACAGCTACAAAGGCATATTGATACAGCTGTGTCATTCCAGTGACTCAAATACCATGAGCAGCAAGCGTTAGGGTAGCTGTTGTAATTTTTATGAAATGGTGAACATTTCTTGATAAAGTTCCAAATAAAACAGAATATGATATTCCCTCCATTTAGTTGGTGATTGCATTGCTAGTTGCTTCCCCCATACCAATAAATTCTCTGACACCACCTGGGTACCTTGCAATTCAGCTCAATTCTGGCACTAACTGAAGTTAGCACAGACACCACAGGTTAAGGGCTCAGTCTGACAACACTGTCCTGACCTCAACTTGAGACGCCAGTTGAAAGTATTGGGTCCCAAGGTTGCAATAGAAGGTCCCAAGTTTACCCATACTTCTGTGTGACTTGGTTACAAATCAGAGGGTCTCAAGATCCTTTCCTTGGATTAGATCATCTGCTAGAACTGTTCACAGAATTTAGGAAAATACTTATGTTTACTGGTTTACTTTATAATGAAGAATATATAAAGGATATTGTTGAATATCTAGATGAAGAGATACAAGGCAAGGTGTGTGAGAAGCGGTGTGGAGTATTCCATGCACTCTTGGGGTACACCACTCTACATGGCCCCTTCATGTGTTCATCAGCCTAGATGTTCTCCAAACCCTGTACGTTGGGGATTTTAAGGGAGGTTTAATCACATGTGTCTCATCACTCATTAATTCAATCTCCATTTTCTCTTCCCTTCTCGAAGGATGGAGGATGTGGCCAAAAGTTCTAAGTCTTTAATCATGGCTCGATCTTTCTGGTGACCAGTCACCATCCTGAAGCTATCCAGAAGCCCACCAAGAGTCACCTCATTAGAACAAAAGACATTCCTAGGACCTAGGAAATCTTAAGGGACTTGAGAGCTCTGTGTCAGGAATCATCAGGGTCAGTGACCTACTATTAGAACCAAGAATGCTCCTAGTGCTTTTATCGTTTAGGAAATTACAAGGGTTTTAGGAGCTCTGTGCCAGGAGCTAAAACCAATTATATATTTGCTATTATTTCACAGCTTTATATGCATTTATAAATAGAATTAAGTATTAGGTTTGGAGGTTATAAACAGCTTTTCACCACGTGAACCTTGATTTGGTAGGACATTTGAGAATTACCCATGATGAGGGATGGTTCTTTGTAGTGTGAGGCGTCTCACCTATCGAAGCTTGCCTCTCTTCCTTGGTCCCCCTCCACTGAATACCAGTAGAGCCCAATCACAAATTTCCAAAAAGCTCTAGTTGAGACCACTTCCCTAGGGCATCATCACAGAGATGAGGGATCTCCACGTGCTAATAAAACTGATGACCTACATGTTGTTATTCAGTCGTAAGTCATATCCAACTCTTTGTGACCCCAGGAACTGCAGCATGCCAGGCTTCTCTGTCCTTCACTATCTCCTAGAGTTTGTTCAAACCCATGTCCATTGAGTTGGTGATGCCATTCAACTATCTCATCCTCTGTGGCCTCCTTCTCCCCCTGCCCTAAATCTTTCCCAGCATCAGGGTCTTTTCCAAGGAGATGGCACTTCACATCAGGTGGCCAAATAATTAGAGCTTCAGCACCAGTCCTTCCAATGAATATTCAGGGTTGATTTCCTTTAGAATTGACTGTTTGATCTCTTTGCTGTCCAAGGGATTCTCTCAAGTCTTCTCCAGCACCACAGTTCAAAAGCATCAGTTCTTTGGTGCTCAGCCTTCTTTATGGTCCAACTCTCACATTCATACATGACTACCAGAAAAACCATAGCTTTGACTAGACAGACCTTTGTCAGAAAAGTGATGTCTCTGCTTTTTAAGATGCTGTCTAGGTTTGTCATAGCTTTTCTTCCAAGGAGTGGTGATAACAACTATCTTGTAGGGTATTATAATTAATTAATATGAAATAATATATGAAAATATCTAACAAGGCCCATAGTAATCAAATCAATGAATGGTAATATTGCAACTTTATTATGGTGCTTGTATATCCCCAAACCTACTGCATTCTGAGAACCAATGAGGCTTTCTATTCCCTCTGCCTGGAATGATCTTTCTCAGTCTGGTTCCTTATCATTGAAGTCTTACCTCAGAATGTCTCTTACTAGAGAAGACTTTCATCCACACCAGTCTATAGTAACAGATCCCGTCCCTTCTTGTACCCTGTCACATGACCTTGTTTACCTTGTTTATTTCATTCACAGTGATGATCACAGTGAAATTACCATGTTCATTTGTTTCTCATCTCTTTCTTCCCACTAGAGTATAAATTTGATTACACCAGGGACTTGTCTGTCTCACTCACTGCTTTGTCACCAACATCTAGAGGAGGGCGAGGCTCAAAGCAAAGCCCTCAGTAAATACTGACTGAATGAGTGACCAGTGTAATTGTTAAGCCAACACAGACATGGCTTCAGGTTGAAACTGATCTAGTTGAAAAGACCTTAGAAGTAAAAGGTGGCCATCAAGATCTTTGGTTTAGCCTCTGGAATCTCCCCTTGATACAGGTAAGGCAAGGAAGGAGAGTCCTTCATAGCGTGGACAAGTTAAGACCTGACCACATCAAATCAACCTATAAGCAGCTGAGCATAAGGAGTATGGTAAACAACTGCTCACATATTTAGCCTCAGATACCCAGGAACATCTTTCATTCCTTACAGGAATCTGAATAATTAATGTACAGGGAGGTGAAACAGGGGCAGAACTGGACCAAGGACTACAAAGTTAGTACCTAGTTCATGGTAGTGCAAAAAAAAAAAAAAAAAAAGGTGTTAAAAGGCTGCCGGGAAAAGGCAGAGGCTGGAAATGCCCATTTAGAGGACCAGTTAAAACCCTGAGGCTGCAAGAGCTAAACAAGCCTTATTTGTCTACCATTAACTTTGACAAGCCCCTGGAGAACTGAAATTTATGAACAAATACATAAAAGGGCAGTTTCTATATGCAAATCACAGAATGGAAATTAACTATTTCCAGCTGCTCTTACTCCTGGATTTACCCTGAGGTACTTAGAGGGCCCTGTTCTTTCATGATGGTAGGATCTCTGGATCTTTGCAGACTCTGGGCTACCAAAAAGCTACTTCTTGTAGAGAAAAGCCCAACCAAACAGGAAGCAGGATGAATAATCCTCTCCAATTCTGTTTTTATTTTTTTCCCTTACGGATTTAGATACAGGGAATATTACTGTGGGAAAAGGCATGGGAATGAGCAAGAAGTTTGGAGTCAGGGGGACAAAGATTTGAAATCTATCCACCAATGATTATTAACTAAAACCTTAGACCATTTCCATAACATGCCTGTACTCACTTGTCCATTTTTAACACAGAGTCAATACTACTGTGAGAGGGTTCAGATAAGGACTTAAAAATTGCAAGGTATATAAAACGCTTGGCATACATTTCAGGGGCTGCACACCAAGGCTTTATTTCCTCACCATTTAGTGGGAGGGTGACAATTACCTCTAAGTGAGGGAACATGATGAAGGAGAGCTTCCCACAGCTCAGCTTCCAAAGGATGATAGAAAAGCAAAGATAAGGGGGAGGATGCAAAAGTGACTAATACAGGAAGAGGTCACAGCTGAGCTATCAAGTAAGCGAAAATTACCTTGGTTCATGATCAGTAAGAGGAGGCCCCAGTACAGCTTAGTGAGGCTGCTTGGGTTTTATATTCAGAAAACCAGACTTCCTCTCCCAGCTCTGCTGCTTGCTGGGGAGCTGGGGCAAGTCATTTCCCTTCTCAGTTCTTATAGGGAAAATGTAGTTAATAATACCTGCCTTTTAGGTTTATTGTGAGAATGTACTGAGCTGCAAGAGTCCCAGTAAGACTCTTAAACGTAGTAGCTCTTCTCAACCAGTTGAGAGCAGCTGAGTCAGCAACTGATGAGCAGGACCGATGAACAGGAACTTCAGTTACTTAGCATTTCAGTCAGCACAGGTTACATTAGGCTGTGTCACAAGTAGTTCTGTATTTTCAGTGACTTAAATTTTAAGATTTATTTCTTCATTCACCTTACTCTTTATCATAGCCAGATGCATCTATCCCACAGCACTGCATCTTCACTCCAGGTCCCAGGCTAACAGAGCAACCACCAGCAGGAATATGCTGGTTGTTGTGACAGGAAAAAAGATAAAATGGCAAAGCATCCTGACTTTCAAAGATTCCACTCAACGTCATCGTCAAAGCAAGTCACGTAGTGGTACCTTCAAGTGGGCGGGAAAGTACAACCCACCATATGTCAGGAAGGAAAGAGAACGGAATATTTGTGAACAACCCTAATGACTACCATAGTTAGAGAGCAAAAACTTCAGAAAGATTTAATTATCTCTTTTCCCAAAGAAAGACTTGCCACAAATTAGCTTGTTGAGAATTGGCACGTTTCCAAAGGTATGTTTCTCTTTTCTTGATGAAAATAAATTATCAGCAAATAGTCTTGCTGAGTTGTTGCACTTTTTACAAAATTTTCTGTTGCTATGCCTACCACTGAAATTAACTGCCCTAAATTAATAGCTATAGTCTTTTTTACTGTAGTGGAGAAGACTGTCTTTTCTTCACCCATGCATCTCTCTTCTCTCCCATTAATAAAAGTATATCTACGTTAACTCTTCCTATGCAGATGACACCACCCTTATGGCAGAAAGTGAAGGGGAACTAAAAAGCCTCTTGATGAAAGTGAAAGTGGAGAGTGAAAAGTTGGCTTAAAGCTCAAGATTCAGAAAACGAAGATCATGGCATCTGGTCCCATCACTTCATGGGAAATAGATGGAGAAACAGTGGAAACAGTGTCAGGCTTTATTTTTTGGGGCTCCAAAATCACTGCAGATGGTGACTGCAGCCATGAAATTAAAAGATGCTTACTCCTTGAAAGGAAAGTTATGACCAACCTAGATAGCATATTCAAAAGCAGAGACATTACTTTGCCAACAAAGGTCCATCTAGTCAAGGCTATGGTCTTTCCTGTGGTCGTGTATGGGTGTGAGAGTTGGACTGTGAAGAAGGCTGAGCGCCGAAGAATTGATGCTTTTGAACTGTGGTGTTGGAGAAGACTCTTGAGAGTCCCTTGGACTGCAAGGAGATCCAACCAGTCCATTCTGAAGGAGATCAGCCCTGGGATTTCTTTGGAGGGAATGATGCTGAAGCTGAAACTCCAGTACTTTGGCCACCGTATGTGAAGAGTTGACTCACTGGAAAAGACTCTGATGCTGGGAGGGATTGGGAGCAGGAGGAGAAGGGGACAACAGAGCATGAGATGGCTGGATAGCATCACTGACTCGATGGACGTGAGTCTGGGTGAACTCTGGGAGTTGGTGATGGACAGGGAGGCCTGGTGTGCTGCGATTCATGAGGTTGCAAAGAGTCGGACACGACTGAGCGACTGAACTGAACTGAATTGAATGTGTTTTGAAACCCCAGATTTCTTGTGGCACCGAAAACATGGAACACTCTATCAGAAACCATGAGTTTGAAACAGTCAATGTTTGTAGGTGCCTTTCCCACTATGAGTTTGTTCTGTTTTCTTGTGACTCAAAGTGTAGGAAAATGTTCCTTCCTTTCCAATTCATAATATACAGGTATGTATAAGATCTTTTCTCTGTAGGGAGCCTTCCTAAAACTCGGGAAGTGTATTCATTACTTACTGCTGCATAATAAATTACCCCAATACATACTGTGGAAAATTCTGAAAGAGATGGGAATACCAGATCACCTGACCTGCCTCTTGAGAAACCTGTATTCAGGTCAGGAAGCAACAGTTAGAACTAGACATGGAACAACAGACTGGTTCCAAATAGGAAAAGGAGTATGTCACGGCTGTATATTGTCACCCTGCTTATTTAACTTATATGCAGAGTACATCATGAGAAATGCTGGGCTGGAAGAAGCACAAGCTGGAATCAAGATTGCCAGAAGAAATATCAATAACCTCAGATATGCAGATGACACCACCCTTATGGCAGAAAGTGAAGAGGAACTCAAAAGCCTCTTGATGAAAGTGAAAGAGGAGAGTGAAAAAGTTGGCTTAAAGCTCAACATTCAGAAAACGAAGATCATGGCATCTGGTCCCATCACTTCATGGGAAATAGATGGAGAAACAGTGGAAACCGTGTCAGACTTTATTTTTGGGGCTCCAAAATCACTGCAGATGGTGACTGCAGCCTTGAAATTAAAAGACGCTTACTCCTTGGAAGGAAAGTTATGACCAACCTAGATAGCATATTCAAAAGCAGAGACATTACTTTGCCAGCAAAGGTCCGTCTAGTCAAGGCTATGGTTTTTCCTGTGGTCATGTATGGATGTGAGAGTTGGACTGTGAAGAAGGCTGTGTGCTGAAGAATTGATGCTTTTGAACTGTGGTGTTGGAGAAGACTCTTGAGAGTCCCTTGGACTGCAAGGAGATCCAACCAGTCCATTCTGAAGGAGATCAGCCCTGGGATTTCTTTGGAGGGAATGATGCTGAAGCTGAAACTCCAGTACTTTGGCCACCGTATGTGAAGAGTTGACTCACTGGAAAAGACTCTGATGCTGGGAGGGATTGGGAGCAGGAGGAGAAGGGGACAACAGAGCATGAGATGGCTGGATAGCATCACTGACTCGATGGACATGAGTCTGAGTGAACTCCGGGAGTTGGTGATGGACAGGGAGGCCTGGTGTGCTGCAATTCATGGGGTCACAAAGAGTCGGACACGACTGAGAGACTGAACTGAACTGAACTGAATTGAAAGATGTTGAGTTTCTTTTCATGTGTTTGTTAGTCATTGGTATATCCTTTGCCCATTAAAAGAATTAGGTTATATGTCATTTTATTATTGAATTATAAATACTCTTATAATTTTTTAGATGTATGCCTCTTACTGGATATATATGGTTTGCAAAATTTTTCTCCCATTCTGTGAGATGTCTTCTCACTTTCTGGATGCTATCCTTTGAAGCACAAGTTTTAAATTTTGATGCTTTCCAACTTATCTATTTTCTTCTTTTGTTGCTTATGCTCTGGAGTTATATTCTAGTGCCATTTTGAAAGCTAGTTTTTCCTAGCTTCCTGTTCATGTTTCGTTTCCTGCCCTGAATTACTTAGTAGAGTAGAAGCTAATATTTGCGAAGCACTTGCTATGTGCCAGACTTTTGCTAAGAGTTCAGACACCTTGGGTAATGAGCCCAGAGCCTCCTCAACCCAGCCTGTCTGACTGAGGAGCCCATACTCTCAACCATGTCACTGTCCTCCTGAATGTATCTTCCTCATTTCGATGGTTGTTTCATTTTTCCAAGGGGAAAGTGGTGTATCTGCTGTTGGTGTTGGACAAGTTTACTCTGCCCGTGTTCTTTGTTCCCTTCCCTTCTCAGAGGTTAGTCCCCTGCCCCACCCCTTCTAGCACTGCCAGAATCTGCAAACTCTCCAACACACACACACACTCATCCAAAAAGGCAAAACAACCTTTCATGACACAGAATACTTAATGTCTTGATGCCATAACTGCAGTGACTCCCTGACCCTTGCCCCAGCCTAACTATGCGGAGTCTTCTCTTTGGTTGTGATAGTCTAAGGTTTGACAACCCCCCTTTCCTACTGTCTCCAATTTGTCTATCAAATCTACTTGAAACAACTTCAGAAACATCTCTCAGACTCAGCCTCCCTCTCCTATTTCATCCTTCTTGCCACTGCATCTGTTCAGATCCTTGTCATCTCTTAGGTGAACTAATTGGACTCTCTTTGCAGTGTTTTCTTCAACCTAATTGAATTGAAATGAATCATCCCTTCATGGTTGTCTTCCCCAGTAGATTATGAGATCACTAAGGTCAGAGACCAAAGAGAATTGATTAGCCCAGAACATAGATTAGAGTCTGCCATCTAAAGGGATTAAATTTGCATTTGTGAAGGAATATTCAGTGTCATACTATGCCTAGTATCTACAAATCCTTTAGGAGGGGAAAAAAATCCTTTGTAATAATAACAATTAAATGTTATGTGACCCAGATATCCCATGAACCCTTTCTGTCCAGCTATGTACCTGAACTGCTAGCACTTGTGGGGGGATCAAGACAAAGTAAGCATGTTATCTTCCATTTTAGGGAGTCACCTGCTGGCCTATAAATTTCTCTTTATTTTAATCATAAAAGAGAGTCTGACCCATGTCCCTCTTAGACCCATCTCCATCAGGGCACACCAAGTGATCAGGGAGTTTGCTGTCTTTCTCAAACCCATCCACACCTGTTTCCCTGAGTCCCCTGAACACTGATGGATTAACTGAGACAGGGTGGAAACTGAGACCCTTTATTGCAAAATACAAAGGAACTATTGTTGTTGCTGTTCAGTCATTTCTGATTCTGTGAGCCCATGGACTGCAGCACTCCAGGCTTCCCTGTCCTCCCCTGTCTCCTGGAGTTTGCTCAGACTCATATCCATTGAGTCAGTGATGCCATCCAACCATCTCATCCCCTATAGTCCCCTTCTCCTCTTGCCCTCAATCTTTCCCCACATTAGGGTCATTTGCAATGAGTCAGCTCTTTACATCAGGTGGCCAAAGTGTTGGAGCTTCAGCTTTAGCATCAGTCCTTCCAATGAATATTCAGGATTGATATCCTTTAGAATTTACTGGTTTGATCTCCTTGCTGTCCAAGGGACTTGTAAGAGTCTTCTCCAGCACCACAATTCGAAAGCAACAATTCTTCAGCTCTCAGCCTTCTTTATAATTCAACTCTCACATCCACACGTGATGATTGGAAAAACCACAGCTTTGACTATACGGACCTTTGTTGGCAAAGTGATATCTCTGCTTTTTAATATGCTGTCTAGGTATACAGCACCAAAAATAACTGCAAGCATGGGCAGTTGGGACAAATTATGAAAAATAAGATACAAAAAGACCAAAAACTGCCACTTCTGAGGAGCTGGGAGCAAAAACAGGGCACTGCACATAAACACAACACCGCCAAAGGGAGGGGCAAACCACCTCAGCCGCCACTCCTTCCTGAGCCCCGGACTCTCCCCTGCCCTCACCCAGTAGAAGGATCCAGCTCGCCCTACCTGGGGAGCGAGTAAGGGAAGCTGACTTGTTTTCACTCCCTCCTGCTGCAGCAAGAGCTCTAATAAATCCTTGCCTGAATTTCTTTTCTGGCCTCCTGTCAATTTCTATTGATTAAGGAGGCCAAGAACCCAGGTCTGTAACATAACCAAAAAACGGTAAGTTAAGTAAGTATTGCGGGCTTTCCTGGTAGCTCCGTTGGTAAAGAACCCATCTGCAATGCAGGAGACCATGGTCCAATTGCTGGGTTGGGAAGATTCCCCTAGAGAAGGGATAGGCTACCCACTCCAGTATTCTTGGGCTTCGCTGGTGGCTCAGAGAGTAAAGAATCCACCTTCAATGTGGGAGACCAGGTTCAACCCCTGGGTTGGGAAGATCCCCTGGGGGACGGCATGGTAACCCACTCCAGTATTCTTGTCTGGAGAATCCCCATGGACAAAGGTTGCCTGGAGGGTCCATTGGGTCACAAAGAGTTGGACACGACTGAGTGACTAAGCACAGCACAGGTAAGTATTGCAAAATCATTCCTAGTAGGAGGACTAGTAGTTACAATCCCACCTTAGTAACCTGCTTCCTACTAGCATCTGGGAAAAGGTAGAGATGAGCAGACGGGAGAAGGGCTCACAATTGAGGTCTTCAGGAACTATCCCAAATGGATGCTACGTGACTCTCTAGTTCTCTCTCCTCAGACCTCTTCTGTCCTCCTCCTTATGTGCTCCCCTCAAGTTTCCCAGATAACATCTCCATCCTTCTGCCACAGAAAATGGCCCCATTCTGCCCTATTCTCCACTAGAGGAAGTGGCCCTACATCACTGCTGTCCCTTCTTTCTAAGGGCAAAAATTAATGCCGTGGGCTTCAGCTGGATGTTGATGGAAGTTTGCTCTGCCCAGCCTGCAGCTCTCTCTGAAGCAGGAGGAACCTGGTTTTGTAGCAGAACACAGGTGTACCTTCCCTCTCAGGCAGTGGAGGCTGCTGGTGGGGGGCAAGTTTCTTCATGAATTACCTAAAGACAAATATCTGCCCATGGTCAGAATTACTTTTCTTCCAAAGACAATGCCAGTCAGGAACAGAGGAGCAAAGTATTTTTCAGTGTGTTAATGTGTTTTGGGCCTGACCCTTTTATTAAAATTTTGGCATTGTTGTGATAAAGTAGTTTTTGTTTCCTTCCTGAATCTATTTCATTAGAAAGGTCCTTCATTAGTGAAGTATGTTTACTTCCGAGGATAGAATATTTTGATCCCCAAGCTCTCCCCAGATGGAGTGGGAGGTGGGAAGGATCTCTGCTTACCCTGCCACAGCAGTAAATAGAAACTTTAAAGTTCATGTGGACAATTGGCAAGATCATTGCAAATGGAATGTTTATGGATTCGGGGCCTTGATCTATAAAGTGTCCTTAAGAAACTGAAGGTTTCGATTTCAAAGGAAACAGCGACGCTCCTAACCAACATGTGTCTTTTTGCCTAGGAGCTAGACTCTCCATTCCTCCCCCTCCACTTCCAGTTCCCTATCTGCAAGATGAAAGGGACCAATCTAAGATTTCTAGAAGATTCTTGGAACCCAGATGTAATTCAATTAACATCTTCTGAATGTCTGCATCTGCTATGTGCAGTACGGTGTGGTAAAAATGCAATTTTGTATCATCCAGGGAGGCATTCCCATGGTTTCTACAATTTTGCCTTGAGAAATCAAGCTAGAACAAAGGCTGACACAAAGAGTATTATTTCTTTTGCTGTGTCTGCTGCCGCTAAGTTGCTTCCGTTGTGTCCGACTCTGTGCAACCCCAGAGACGGCAGCCCACCAGGCTCTGCCGTCCCTGGGATTCTCCAGGCAAGAACAATGGAGTGGGTTGCCATTTGCTGTGTCTACCTAACGGCAAAGGAAGAAACCATTTGTCCAAGATGATTTAGCCTAAAAACCCTGAGCCCTACTGGGAATTCTTGTGGACTAGGTCACTGAGGTTCAGAGTTTATGGAAAGGCATTCCTTCTGTCCTTTTCTTTAGTACTGACTTCACTTAAACTTTCCAGTGACAAAGAAACTAATTAAAGGAAAAACAACGTTAAAATAAAAAAAGGACTAGAGCAATATTGAATTATGACTGAATATCGAATTATTACTGAACCATCCTTTCTATTGGAAATATAATATTAGTGGTACCAGAAAAATGTGTTAGAGGCTCAACTAGAGAAAAAAAATGTAACTTTTTCTTAAACTCTTTCAAATGACAGAAATCATTTGTAGAAATCCAAAAGGAAGCAATCTTGAAACTACTGTTTTTACTAGTGGGTCTTCAGAAATACCCTAACTTTCCATCCATCCCTGTTCTAAGAAATCATCTCTTTTCGCTGGAAATTCCAG
Source organism: Bos javanicus (assembly GCF_032452875.1). NCBI lineage: Eukaryota > Metazoa > Chordata > Mammalia > Artiodactyla > Bovidae > Bos > Bos javanicus. The sequence goes on from NC_083870.1 coordinate 53,647,601, forward strand.
GCTTAGGCAAAAGAGTCTATTAAACTTGCATCATAATAAAAAATATTGTTTGCCAGAGAACTTCTATCATTTAAAACACTTAGCAGGATAGTTTCTTTTTTAATGATAATTATCAAATTATTCTACATTCTCAGATACATTTTCCCTTCTACCTTTAATGTCAGCTTCTAAATGAAATTGTATCAGTACACATACAAACAGACACTTTATTTATTTATTTATTTTTTATTGGTTCATGAACATTGTGGTTTCCACTTATTTGCTTTTATGAATAATGGTCTTATGAACATTCATGTACATGTTTCTGTGTGAACATATGTTTTTAGGTATATGTATATGTCTAAGAGCTGGAGAGAGTTTCAGACAGTTTTCCAAAGTGGCTGGCACCATTTTACATTCCTACTAGCAATCTATGGAAGTTTTCATTTTTTCACATCTTTTACCAAAACTTAGTATATATCTTCTTGATTCAAGAGACACTAGTGAGTATGAAGGGGTTTCTCATTGTGGTTTTGCTTTGTATTTCCCTGATGATTAATGATGCTAAGCATCTCTGCATGTGCTTATTGATCATTTGTATATCTTTTCTAAAGAAATGTCTGTTCCGACCCTTGGCACATGTTTTAACTGGATTATTTGTCTTTTTATGATTGGGTTTTAAGAGCTTCGCTGATAGCTCATTTGGTAAAGAATCCACCAGCAATGCAGGAGGCCTTGGTTCGGTTCCTGGGTCAGGAAGATCTGCTGGAGAACGAATAGCCTACCCACTCCAGTATTCTTGGACTTCCCTTGTGGCTCAGCTGGTAAAGAATTTGCCTGCAATGCGGGAGACCTAGGTCCGATCCCTGGGTTGGGAAGATTCCCTGGAGAAGGTAAAAGCTACCTACTCTAGTATTCTGGCCTGGAGAATTCCATGGACTGTACATGGACTGTCAGTGTTTTCAGTGGGGTCGCGGCTTGTTGAGCCCATCTTCATCTGGCAAAAGTACGGGCTGCGCTGCCGCCAAGGATGAACGGAGCACTAGGAAAGGTGCTGTGTCTGAAGAATGATACCATTTTTAAGCAAGCCTTTTCCCTCTTGAGGTTCAGAACTTCAGGAGAGAATCCCGTCTGTTCTGCAGGTGACATTCTGTTGACCACCAGTCGGCACTACAGGTCAAAGCCCACGCATGGCATTGGAAGATACAAGCACCTAGTTAAGCCAGAAGAGCCCAAAAAGAAGAAGGGAAAAGTGGAAGTAAGAGCCATTAATGTGGGGACAGATTATGAATATGGGACTTTAAACATTCACCTGATTGCGTATGACATGGCCCTGACAGAGAGTTATGCCCAGTATGTTCACAACCTCTGCAATCATCTCTCCATTAAAGTCGAGGAAAGTTATGCGATGCCCATCAAAACCATGGAGGTGTTGCAGCTTCAGGACCAAGGCAACAAAATGTTCCTGGACTCAGTTCTTACCACCCATGAGCGAGTAGTTCAGATCAGCGGTTTGAATGCTACGTTTGCAGAGATTTTCTTGGAAATAATCCAAAGCAATCTTCCTGAAGGAGTCAAATTGTCGGTGAGGAAACAGACACTTTAGAAGGAAGAGTTATTCTTGATAATTTTCTTTTTCCCATTTATCAAAAATACAAGTCTGGGTTTTTGTCGTTGTTGTTTTTAGTTTCGTATCTTAGGAAATGGTGTTACCTGCTACTTATTGATCAAAACATAAATCTAGTTGACATCCTTGATATCACTTTCCCACCTCTGCTATATCCAATCCATCCATTTGTTCTGTTGGCTCTGCTGTTAAATCATAACCAAAGTCTTCTTCTCTTATCTCTATTGGTCCAAGCCACTGACATCTTGCACAAGGAGTACTACTGGTCTCTGAAAACTTCTTCTCCTTCCACTCTTGTTCCTCTAACATTCATTCTTCTCAGTTGTCAGTTTGATCTTCAAGATCTTAAATTTGATCATGTTACTCCTTGTCCCAGGAAGCCCTGTAGGTATTTGATAGATGAATGAATATTAAAATACATACTCCATCTTAGTGATCAATGAGATGGTGGAATAGAACAAGGTTTTGATTTCTGTTTATCTGGATTTGCTGACCTAACTACTAGCCAGAAAAACTATGAGTCAAATCAGTTATTTCAGCACAAATCACTTGCCATACCCTAACTGAAGGAAGGCAGGAAAGAAAGAGAGAAGGCTGGCCTTGAAAGATGACATGGTAATGAGTGAAATGGCACTGCACAGGAATGCCCAGGACAGGCTTGCATAGACAAGGGAAAGAAGATCACATTTGGCTCCTTACATGGTGTAGCTCAGTTGGTAAAGAAACTGCCTGCAGTGCAGGAGACCTGGGTTCAATTCCTGGGTCGGGAAGATCCCCTGGAGAACGGAATGGCAACCCACTCCAGTATTCTTGCCTGGAGAATCCCATGGACAGAGGAGTCTAGCAGGCTACTGTCCATGGGGTCACAAGAGTCAGACATGACTTAGCAACTAAACCATCACTGTGGTGTAAATTATGCTAGCTTCTCACTTTCTAGAGCTTATAAAAGACTGAGGCTTGAAGTTCTATATCCCTTTTTTTAATTTGTTTATAATTTTATTTATGTATTTATTTGGCTGTGCTGGGTCTTCATTACTGTACGGGCTTTTCTCTAGGTGCAGTGGGCAGGGGTACTCTCTAGTGGTGTGCAGGCTTCTCCCTGCAGTGTCTTCTCTTGTTGCGAAGCACAGGCTCTAGGCTCACAGGCTTCAGTAGTTGTGGCACATGGGCTCAGTAGTTGTGACTCCAGGGCTCTAGAGCACAGGCTCAATAGTTGTGGTGGGTGGGCTTTGTTGCTCTGTGGCATGTGGAATCTTCCTGGACCAGGGATCGAACCCGTGTCTCCTGCATTGGCAGGCAGATTCTCTACCACTGAGCCACCAGGGAAGTCCCTGAATTCTTTTAATTTTTTATTTTATATTGGAGTATAGTTGATTTACAATGTTGTATTAGTCTCATGTGTACAACAAAGCAATTCAGTTATACATACACAAGTGTCTATTCTTTTCCCATTTAGGTTATTACAGAATATTATGGAGCTCAGTATTTCTTATCATTCTGCCTAGAATACATTACCAATTAGTGGCCATTAGGAAGGAAAAGGTATTTTAACAATATCTGTGTAGTGACAAACCTCAATTCTGGTTTCTTCTTTACTCCAAACTACTGCCGTGCTCACAACACCTCTGATACCAGATTTGTGAGATTTGTCTGGTGGCTTTTCTCATCCCATGAATTCTATGACATCAGCTGGGTATCCTACAGTTTTATCCAATTTTGACAGTATCACCGGGAGATAGTATCAGAGTCCACAGGTTAAGGGCTCAGTCCCATGAGACCCTACTTCAAATACCAATTGCAAGTTATAGGTCACCAGGTAACTCACAATTTCTGTTAGACTTGGCTGCAAATTGGAGGTTCTCATGATCTCTGGGAGAAGGCAATGGCAACGCACTCCAGTACTCTTGCCTGGAAAATCCCATGGACGGAGGAGCCTGCTAGGCTGCAGTCCATGTCATCGCGAAGAGTTGGACATGACTGAGCGACTTCCCTTTCACTTTTCACTTTCATGCATCGGAGGAGGAATTGGCAGCCCATTCCAGTATTCTTGCCTGGAGAATCCCAGGGACGGGGAGCCTGGTGGGCTGCCGTCTATGGGGTCACACAGAGTCAGACATGACTGAAGCGACTTAGCAGCAGCAGCATGATCTCTGCCCCCTTGGATTCAATTATTTGCTGGAATAGCTCATAGACTTCAGGGAAATACTTAATACGTTTACCAGTTTATGAAAAGATATGATAAAGAATACGGATCAACAGCCAGATGAAGAGATACATAGGGCAAGTTCTGGGAAGATTCTGAGCATAGGGAGCTTCTGTCCCCATAGAGTTGGGGTGTATTATCTTCCCTGTAGGTGTATGTGTTGATCAACCTGGAAGCTCCCCAAACCTGATGCTACTGGGATTTTATGGAGACTTTTTCAAGTGTGTGTGCATGCTCAGTGGCTCAGTTGTGTCCAGCTCTTTGAGGCCCCATGGACTGTAGCCTGCCAGACTCCTCTGCCCATGGAATTTTCCAGGCAAGAATACTGGAGTGGGTTACCATTCCCTTCTCCAGGGGATCTTCCCAAACCAGGGGTTGAGCCTAGGTCTCCAGCATCACAGGCAGATTCTTTACTGTCTGAGCCACCATGGATTAACTCCATTTCCAGCCCTTCTCTCTTCTCTGGAGAATGGAGGGTTGGGCTGAAAATTCCAAACTTCTTACCATGGCTTGGTCTTTCTGGTGATTGGCCCGCATCCAGGAGCCTACCCAGAGCCCACCCAGAGTCATTAGATTAAAAGATGCTCCTATTTGTCTTATCACTTAAGAGTTGATAAGGGATTTAGGAGACCTGTATCAGGGACCAGAGGCAGAGACCAATAGCTTTTCTATTATCACACAATACCCCATGAAGAAAGACAACTTAAAGCAATGCATGACACTTGATTAGATCCTGGGTCAAAAGAAAGAACATTTTGGGGACATTTGGAGAAAGTTTGAGTACAAACTGTGCATTAATTATTGCTGTGTAACCAGTCATTTCAAAATGTGGTGGCTTAAAAGACCAATGATCATTTAATTTCTCACAATTTCTTTGCTTAGGCATTTGGGAGTGGCTTGGTTGGACAGATCTGGCTCAGGCTGTATTTTGAGGTTGTATTAAGAGGTTTAACTTAGGTTGCAGGATCCACTTCCAAGGTGATTCATTCAAACGGTGTAAATTAGTGCTGGCAAATTGGCTCCTCTTCATGTGGCTGCTTGGGCATCCTCATTATATGGCAAGTGGCTTCCCCTAGAATGAGCAAGCCAAGAGACCAAGGTGGATATTGTAATACCCCTAGATTTAGAATCACAAACCATCACCTCCATCCTGTTGTAGTCTATTTGTTACAAGAACCAGCCCTGATTCAAAGTAAGAGAGAACTGCATAAACGTATGAATACCGAGAGATGAAGATTGAGTGCCATCTTGGAGGCTGGCTGGTACAGATTTTATATTAGATGAACATTATATGTATTTAAATTTCCTGAATATTATCACTATAATGTCCTTGTTCTTAAGAGAAATGTGCTAAGGTATTTAAGCTGAAATATCAAAATGTGAGCAATTCTCTCTCAAATGGTTGAGCAAAAGTAATCATAAATAAAAACAACTGAAAACACCCTATTGGGGCTTCCCTGGTGGCTCAGTGGTAAAGAATTTGCCGGAAAATGTAGGAGGCACAGGTTTGATCCCTGACCTGGGAAGATCCCACATTCATTTACTCACCACAGAAGACCAACAAACTCTACAACTAGGACTCCTCCTCTCGACCTTGCCCGAGAGCCAGTTGTTCAACTTTTATCAACACACACACATTTACACACACACACATACATATATTTGCACACATATAGTTAGAAAGACAGAGACAAAGAGAGAAAGAGAGGGAAGAAACAAACAAGGCAAATGACAAAAACCGGGCAACCTAGGGGAAGAATACATGGGTGGATTCTTACACTACTATGCTATTCTTGCAACTTTTCTATTGATTTAAATTTTTTTCAGATGAAAAGCTGGGGAAAAATTTAAAATATGATCAGGGAAAATATGTAGAAATTTAGATGAAAAAATATTGGTCATTAGTTGATTTAGTTAAGTTGGATGAAGTGCTTTTACGATTTATTATAATATTCTTCCTATTTTGGTATATTCTTAAAGTTTTTCATAATAAAAAATTAACAAAGTGTATATAAAACAAATTAATATACAAAGGCAGTTAACCAGCAAGAAACACTGCCAATACATGACAAATGTTAAGGGCAAAAATGTTAATTGAAATCTGCTAATTAGGCTTAGGTGAAGCACTACAAGAGACAGTACATATTCAAAGGACAAGTGTTTGCAAGAAAATCTGAATGTTCAATAACCATACTAGGGATAGGTTGCCTCTACTTTTATAAGGCCTGAACCTTAATCCTTCATTCTACTTGACTTCTACTGAGAGTCAAATTGAACAACTGAACATCAGGAATTTGTGTTTTGTACACAGTAGGCAATTAATATCTATGAATGAATTAAGAGAAAAATAGGTCCCTGTCCTGCTCTCTTTCTAGATAGGTAACTCCATAAACAAGCACTAACACCCTCCTGGCCTAAGACAGAGAGAGACCGGGTAAAGAGAACTGTTGCTCAGTAGCTCAGTCATGTCCGACTCTTTGCGACCTGAGGGACTGCAGCACACCAGGCTTCCCTGTCCTTCACCATCTCTTAGAGCTTGCTCAAACTCACGTCCTTTGAGTCAGTGATGTCATCCAACCATCTTATCCTCTGTCGTCCCTTCTCCTTCTGCCTTCAATCTTTCCCAGAACAAGGGTCTTTTCTAATGTCAGCTCTACACATCAGGTAGCCAAAGTATTGGAGCTTCAGCTTCAGCATCAGGCCTTCCAATGAATATTCAGGATTGATTTCTTTTAGGACTGACTGGTTTGATCTCCTTGCAGTTCAAGGGACCCTCAAGAGTCTTCTCCAATACCACAGTTTGAAAGTATCAATTCTTTGGCACTTAGCCCTTTTTAATGGTTCAGCTCTCACATCCGTACATGACTACTGGAAAAACCATAGCTTTGACTATATGGATCTTTGTCAGGAAAGTCTCTGCTTTTTTAATATGCTGTCTAGGTTTGTCATAACTTTTCTTCCAAAGGGCATCTTTTAATTTCATCACTGCAGTCACTGCTGCAGTGATTTTGAAGCCCAAGAAAATAAAGAGAAAATAATGAGAACCATGGAGAGCCCAAATGGAAGGATGGGCATTACAGCTCCTGAAGAAACTCTCCTTTCCCCCAGAGATGGAGCAAGGAGCAAGTCCTGCTTTAAAGTCATAAGACCTGTACGGTCACACCACACTTGATTTAATGATTTGTTGTTGCCATTCTGAAATTTTTAAACTTCTACTTATTATTATTCTTTTTGCCTGAGCTGTGCAGCATGTGGGATTTTCTTTCCCTGATCAGGGATCTAATTCATGTCCTCTGCATTGGAAATGGAATCTTAACAGCTCCCATTAGACTGCCAGGGAAGTCCCCATTCTGAAATTTTTAATCATTTTATCTTTGGACTTGGATTTTGCAAGTTACACTGATGGGACAAGGGAACTTGTATGAGCAGAGGAGAGAGATATAATATGAGTTTCTACTCTCTCTTGCTATTCTGTTTGCATATAACATTCTGGATGTCCCATGAGCACAGAGCTCCCACTGATTCCGTGATGCCTGGGAGCCCAACAAGACTCAAGGCAAGAACAAGTTAAGTGAGTTCCACCTACTGGAGGGGGAGGGAGAGGCAGGGCACTCACAGTCTTGAGAGGCCCTGCTGTGTGAAGCAGAACTTGATTTGAATGCAGAAAGAAAGAAATGGTGCTCTAGATATCTAGATATAGAGCAATGGTGCTCCCTATCTTTATCTATATCTGCATATAGATATCTGTGAAGAAAAATGTTTGCTTGGTGATGGCTGGCTCAATCAATGGATGGACAGTTGGACATACATATTGCAAAGGGAAAGAATAGAGTCTGTGAATATATATATATATATATATATATATATACACATATACATACATACATTGTTGTTGTTCAGTCACTCAGTCATGTCCAACTATTTGATATCCCATGGACTGCAGCACACCAGGGTTCCCTGTCCTTCACCATCTCCTGGAGCTTGCTCAAACTCATGTCCATTAATCAGTGATAGGATCCAACCATCTCATCCTCTGTTGTTCCCTTCTCCTCCTGCCTTCAATCTTGCCCACCATCAGGGTGTTTTCCAATGAGTTGACTCTTCCCATCAGGTGACCAGAGTATTGGAGCTTCAGCTTTAGCATCAATCCTTCCAATGAATATTCAGACTTGATTTCCTTTAGGATTGACTGGTTTGATCTCCTTGCAGTCCAAGGGATTCTCAAGAGTCTTCTCCAGCACCAATTCCAAATCATCAATTCTTCAGTACTCAGCCTTTTTTCATGGTGCTCTAGATGTAAATGTAATTTAAACATTGAGTAAAGAATCCTATGGATCCTTTCTTATTCATGTTACTTCCCTGAATTAGCTAACCACTAACGTGGAAAGCTATGACATAGAAGGAAAGGGCAAAATGGTGACCCACAGTTTTCAAGTGTTTGCTTATTCACCAGTAAACTAAAGGTAGAGAATTGGGAGAATGTGTGTGTATCAACACATGAAATAAAAGCAGTTGAGTTAGTTTTATCCAGTATTTCTACTGTTTTATTTAGTAAGCACAAAATCTTTATGTATCTTTGAGCTACAAAATACAAATTGTGTAATTTCACTGTTCTCCATACACATTTAATGCTCTCAAATTTGTATTTAAAATGGACACTGCACAATAAAAAAATGAATGGTAAAACTTATGATAATTATCTAAAACTTTTTTATTTACTTAGAATGATATTAAATAGCAAATTAAAAATACATTAAGTTGAAAGAATGAAGCAGAAAGCATAAAACTTCCTATTTTAAAAATGACCTCTTTCATCCTTAACTTGCTTCTAGCCCCAGTCAGCAAGTGATCTCTCAAGGGGCTTTTCTGCAAGGTGACAAGCCTTTCAACACATTTTTAACATACAGAGTTGTATACTTGCTCCATCATTTCCCTGTGATATTAAGATTTGCTTATTAATCAATCCTCTCAGTGGAACAGCCACTCATTGCTTGAGAGGAGATTGTTTTCTGCTCCCTACAGGCTCAAGCCAAGGCTTATCCAGACCAGAACAGCCTGGCAACCATGGGTTGGACACGTGGCTTTAAAGTTTAACTTTACACAAACAGTGCATGCAGCCCAGGGCAAGGTCCATACAGATAGGTCCCGACAGCCTTCCCTTTTAGTGCCTTGATGGCTCTGGGTCATCGAGGCCTTTAAGTTTTGGTTTCTACAGGAGGGATTTCAGAGAGATAGTGCTGCTTCTCTTGGCCCTGTGGCTTGTAGCCAGTTGGGTAACTGAAATTATTTACTCTTCATGCTCTCCAAGCATGAAGCCCTGAGGAGGGAAATAGAAGAGGCAGAAAGTACCTTTCACCTGAAAGTTTGCAGGACAGCTGGTGGAAAGCCTGGGACATGATGTCAGAAGCTCTGTTCTTCTCAGATGTGAGACTTTGGGCAAGGCTCTCTTTCTGTCTATGCCTCAGATTCCTCATTTGCAAAGTGGGAGCAATGATACTGATCCTGCCTGTTTATTGAAGTTGTTGTGAAAAGTAAAATGGGATAATTTTATCATAAAGTTCTTTTTAACAGCAAAAGCACAACCAAAGTTATAAAAGCATTAAGGATGAAGGGTTCCAGAAAACAGCTTCAAATTAATGTCTTCAATGAACTCAACCAATGCTTATTAAGTTCCCACCATGCTAGGTTCCATTCTAAGTGATGGAGATACAGCAGTGAACAAACACTTTATGTGGAGAATTTGTAGTTTGTTATCCAAAGATAACTGTGCAAAAGAGGAAGAGTGGAATTGCAAGTTTAAATCCGATCATATGGCAGTTTGCAATAATTCTGACCACTGACAAATCAGGCTGTCCTGGATCCACATCCCCTTGCAATGGACTCTGCTGTTCCTGACTTGCTCATCAGAAGCCCGTGCCCTAATGAGTCTGGAAGCTTCCACTCTTGCCTTTTTGAAACCTTCATGCTGTTGTGTGAGGAAGCCTGGACTAGACCATAAAAGAATAAGATCCTCCATGAAGAGTGAAGCCCTGCCTTCAGCAGCACTGAGGCCCAGCTGCACAGATGAGGCAATTTATATGTTCTGGTCCCAGTTGAGCTGCCAGATGATTGTACCTCAGGATTATCCTGATGAACCCAGCTGATCTACAGAATTGACAGAAATAATAAATCAGTGTTTTTACGAGGAGGCCAAAGAAAGGAGATGCTTCTCAGAGAAAGCATCTCTGAGAAGGTGAAATGTAAATAGGAAGAGAAGAAGGAAGAAGCTGTTATGGCCTGAATGTATGTGTCCTCCCCAAATCCCTATGTTGAGGCCCTAACCCTTGTGTGGCTGTACTCAAAGATGGGACCTTTCAGGACGTATCTGAGGTTAAACCAGGTCATGAGGTTGCATGGAGGAAAGGCCATGCGTGGACACAGCAAGAAGATGGTTGTCTGCAAGTCAGGCAGAGAGTTCTCACCAGAAATCAAATTGGCTCAAACCTTGATGTGTGCTTCTGTCTTCCAGGCCTGTGAGAAAATAAATGTCTGTTGTTTAAACTGTCCTGTCTGGGGTATTCTGTCATGGTGATCCGGGGCAGACTAAGACAGAAGCCAGGCAGGTATCTGGGGGAGAGCAGGGCCACAGAAGGAACGGCTGGTGCAAAGGCCCTGATGTGACGGCCCGCTCAAGTGTTGATGCTGAGCGCAGGAAGCAGGGGCAGAACCAGAGGACACGAGATCAGAGAGCAAGGCGTGCAAATCAGCAGACCATTGCAAAGCTTGGCCTTTTACCCTCGGTTAAAAGGAAAGTCTGTGCAGGTTTTTGGGGGGGTGTGATATGTTTTCAAAGGACATGCATTTCTGAAATATTTGACTTTTATGTAATGATGAACACGTGCTACTTTTGTAATCAGAAAAAAAAACAAAGACATTAGAACACTTAGAAGGCTACATATGAATAAACAAACAAGTACGAGCTATGTCCTTTAATGCCAACTTATGGGTACAGAGGAAAGAGGGGAGGGAGAAAGAGGAAGAAAATGGTAGGAGGCAGAGATCGCAGCTGATTAAAATGCTTGTCTCGCTGTGTCACTGCCCTTGGATTCTCTGAGGACCTGTGTGTTCTCTGTCCTCCCACTGGCAATTGCACGCCTGTGCAACTGGCGCCTGGCATGAGATGGGGGCAGAAGATGGGGCAAGAAGAGAAAACAAAGCCTGGGTTGAATTTTTCTTGAGAGGAATCAAGTACATCTGATTATCCCAGCATTGAGCATATTGCCCAGCCTATGGGAGAGGAGCTAGGTTATTTCTTGAAGAAATGAATGAACTGACCTGAGAAGACTCCCTAAATTATTCTGTACCCCACTTTCCCCATTCTCCCCCCTTCTTTGTGGGTAAAACTGAATTCTAAAAGGGATCTTTAAAACAAAGAATGGATGTAGTGGAGGGTTGATCTTTAACATAATAAAACAGTATTTAAGTCCTGTATGCCTCATGACTGTTTCTAGTTTTAAAAACGTAGTAAATTGGGCTGAACTTTCAGGATCTCAGAGTTTCTCAGATAACTCTTTACATTACATTGTTTATTTCTAAGTGTGGATTGAGACTGGTGGTGTTAAAAGTGCAGTTATCAAATATTAAAAATAAGATGCACATATACATATATTGACATGAATTCTTTAAAAGAAGCAATGACCAGCTATTTGTAATCACAGAGATGATTTTTTCACCCTCTTGAATAAATTAGAAAAGGTTGAATAGTTTCAGCCCCAGTGACCAGTCTTAGGTACAAGTTTTAAGTTAATGAAAAGAAATACAAAATACTGATCAGCTTAGTGAAGGGTGACAGAATATGCCATCCCCAAATATGCTACTTTGGCATGAGGATTATTTTGAGCTAAAGGAAACTGAGAAGAAGCAAATACAAGAAAAGCTCTCTGCCCACCCCTATTTGCCTAAAAACGAGACTACACTTGCAAAGGTTTCCTGTCCCTCCTCTCTACTAATAAGGACAGAAGTTAATCCCTGGGGACAACTCTAGACCTCTACCAGCTCAGAGATAGCACCAGATGATCTATACAAGTCTGGCCTAAACTAGCCCTTATTTCATGGGTTTCCCAGGTGGTTCAGTGCTAAAGAATCTGCCTGCCAATGCAGGGAGATTTGGGTTTGATCCCTGGGTGGAGAAGATCCCCTGGAGGAGGAAATGGCAACCCACTCCAGTATTCTTGCTGGGATAATCCCATGGACAGAGGAGCCTGGCGGGCTAGAGTCTATGGGGTTCCAAAGAATTGGACATGACTAAGCACGCATGCAGTAGCACACTGGCCCTTATTCACCATTAGGTTCCCTATATATTTGCCTTCCCACAATTTGCCACCTTAGGAGCTCAAAGTCTTTTTCCATTGTCTTGTCACCTCTCTAAAACTTTATTGTTCTTTTGTTAAAATGCTATATAAGCCCAAGCTCTAACCACTCCTTTGAATTACTCTTCTTTAGGTGTATCCATGATGCACTTAGTAATAAACTTCTGTTTGATTTTCTCTTGTTGATATCTTTTCTCAGTCTGATTTACAGGGCCCTGACAATGAACCTAAGATAAGTAGAGGGAAAAAACGTTTTTTCCTCCCTTATGCTGCTGCTGCTGCTAAGTCGCTTCAGTCGTGTCCGACTCTGTGTGACCCCATTGATGCAGCCTGCCAGGCTCCCCGTCCCTGGGATTCTCTAGGCAAGAACACTGGAGTGGGTTGCTATTTCCTTCTCCAATGCATGAAAGTGAAAAGTGAAAGTGAAGCCACTCAGTTGTGTCCAACTCACAGTGACTCCAGGGACTGCAGCCTACCAGGCTCCTCCGTCCATGGGATTTTCCAGGCAAGAGTACTGGAGTGGGTTGCCATTGCCTTCTCCGTTCTTCCCTTATTCAGTTCAGTTCAGTCGCTCAGTTGTGTCCGACTCTTTGCAACCCCATGAATCGCAGCACGCCAGGCCTCCCTGTCCATCAGCAACTCCCGGAGTTCACTCAGACTCATGTCCATCGAGTCAGTGATGCCATCCAGCCATCGCATCCTCTGTCGTCCCCTTCTCCTCCTGCCCCTAATCCCTCCCTCCCTTATACCAGCAACCAATTCCACATACCCTGTACAAGTAAAATAGTCAACATGCCTTACAAGGACCCAATAAATAAGCCCAAGACAGAGTTCCTTGCAGCTGTTCTTTGGAAATCAGTCTTCAGGCCTTTGGCCAGATGGGTCATTGAGTCTGACCCAAGTTTAGAGAACTACTTAGAAACATTCATAACCAACCGAAGAGGGTTCTTATTAATACAAAGTCTGGTTCCTCTGACTTGCTAAGTAAAATAAACAGATTAATAAATGTATGAAAAGCTTCTTGTGAGACATAAAGTCCCCAGTGACTTGTCTTTGTTGGCTTTTGACAGGAGAGAAAGGCATGATTAGTTCCTACTTGTGAAGTGTCCACTTCCTGAGCTCTAGTATAATTCAAATAGCTTTATTTTCCAGATTTTTTTTTTTTTGCTTATGGACAGATCCTCCAAGTAGTTTAGAAACATTATTAATAAAAACCACTAAAATATATTAAGCATTCAAAGTGCTAGACATTGTCTTAAGTGCTTAATGTGTGTTAACTCATTGATTCCACACAACTATGCTATGAGATAAATGTATCATTAACCCCATTTCACAGATGAGGAAGCAAAAGCACATCCATGTCAAGTAACTTGCCTGTGAGACAGTTCCAGTCACTAGAACCCTGGCCACTAGGCTGCGGTTTTCCCATTTCAGTGACAAAGAGCAGATCATTGAACAGTTGGCATGAGGCTCTGTCTGAGGCCAAGGAAATTAAACTCACACAATGAGATTTTAGCAACTAAGAAGTCAGTATCAGTAGGGTTAACTCACTCTGTAAGCTTCCCCAAAGCATCTGCAACAGGTCTGATTCACTGCAATTGAGCACACATGTTATTTACTATATCTTTAGCTCTGGCTGGTGGAAGAACTGAGGCCATAGTTAGACTGTGTCATTGGGCTAATTTTATTCTGTAAATAATAGAATAACTGTTTACAATATTTTAGAACAGCTCCACCTTTTCCCAGGCCCATAGACTTATTGCTCCAGATACAGAGTTTCTTGATCGGTACAGACTTGAAATTTAGTCCTAGAAATGACAAGATTCTCCTGCTTGTATTGGTCGTCCATGAGTTATGTTAGCTCGTAAAAGCTCTACTCACTTTTTACAAGGGGTCCAAGTTATAAAACATACATTACTGTTTCTCAAATAGCAGGTCATGTTTTGGTGAAAATTTGTTCCATCAAACTGAGCTGACTTTAGGTAAGATAGTAGAACAAATTTAAATGGATAAGGAAGGAAGGCAAAAAAAAAAAAAAATCAAAATACAAATCTGGAGGTGGCAATTGTAGATACAGGGATACCAGCAGTGGAGCCGCGGGGGAAGGTGGTACCTGCTTTCTTCTTCTTAGATTCTTTCATGTGAAACTGGGTTCTTTCTCTACATGGACCACAGATATCCCATTTCTCTTCCAGCCCAGATAGTGGAGTATAGTGACTAACAGAAGAAATCCAGTAAAACTAAATGTCAGGATGATGCAGGCTGGGTTAGTAACAGCTTGAGAATCTGGGTCTGAAATGCCAGGCTGGACAGGAAAGTCACATCTGCCCAGAGGGCCTGGCACATGTTACTGTTTTTGTGCACCCACCTTTCTGGACCTGTTGAATGTCACTCTCTGCCACGTTTACTCTGCATCACATAGCCCAAACAGAGCTTTCTCATTTCAGAATAAATGACCACGAGTAAAGACAGTCATGCCTTGAACATTTAGTGAAGGTACTAATTCCATTACCTTGGGTGGAGTGCCCTTTCATAACTGTCAGGCAGCCGAACAGAGGAAGCAAGTCGTAAGGCTAAGGGCAGATGCTGAGACACATAAAAAACTTTTCTCTAGTACTAAAGAATGAAGGAAAATCCTAGCCTGGGGCAGATTTATGTAACCGGATGTCAACACAGATTTCAAAACCTCTTTTGGAATTGCTGACAGAGCCCCAGACATCCGCCGTGTAGTTGGGTGGAAGAGCCGAGCTCTGGTTTGTGACCAGTATCTGCCACTTATAAGGTGGGACCAGAGACAAATCAGCCTCTCTGATACACAGTTTCTTCATCTCCTAAATGGGGATAATGCCTTTGTTGTAGTGGTCTTGTGAGGATTAAATGGGATCAGATAAGTCATTGTCTGCCTTAGCAGTGCTCCTGTCACCTGCTGGCTAGGTGACCTTGGGCAGATCGCCTGTCTTCACAGTTTCTTCATCTCCTGTTATTGTTCAGACACTGTCATGTCTCTTTGCGACCCCATGGACTGCAGCATGCCAGGCTTCCCTGACCTTCACTACCTCTTCGATTTGCTCGAACTCATGTCCATTGAGTCAGTGATGCCATCCAACCATCTTATCCTCTGTTGCCTCCTTCTCCTCCTGCCCTCAATCTTTTCCCAGCACCAGGGTCTTCTTCATCTCTATCACAGGGATAATCCACACCTCCCAGGTCTGCATGACAAGTAGTCAATAAATCAAAGTGAGTTGTATTCCTCTAGCATAGAATCCGAGCTATGATTATTCCTACTTATATTGTCCAATCTACTTTCTATCTTCTTCCACTTTCAGAAATGGAAACTTGAAACACAGAATCTCCCAAAGAATCTCCTAAAATAACAGCAGTTGCTTAGAATTGAGAAGTGGAAGGTAGAAGCCTGATTATGCATCAGCTACTTGTTAGGCAGAGATGAAAGCACTGTCTTCAACTGAATTTCCTGCCGACCGTGATGATAAATTAATAGCGAACTATTCAGGCACTGTTTATCTCTAGGGAGCTCTAGTCATTGTGCTGACACAATCTTCACAACATCCTGGGGAAGAGAGGATGAGTGATTTAATCACCGTCTTCAAGAAGATGGAGGGTTATCATCTGGCTGGTGACCAGCTGTTTTCACCACAACCAATGCCAGATAAAGAGCCAGCAGGCCTAAATTGCTGCAAAGATCTGAGTTAAACCCTTCAAAATACATCTTAAAGAGAGTTCCACTCAGGCAGTACTTCATTTCAAAGTACTGAATCCTGAGGCTACTATTTACAGTTTTCCAGTGGCAAAGTGAGAAATGTATTTGTTTACAGTATCTACACAGTTTGGCTTAACACCTGGGTGATTCCTTTGGGCAGGTCTACCCTTGAAACTACTCCAGCCAACTTTCATGACAGGCTACTTGGCAGTTTCCCAGGGACATTCAGAAAAGGCTCTGAGCAGGTTATCCCACGGCTGGGTGAGCTTCAAGCAGCTAACCCAGACCCAGTCTGAAGGTTAAACAATGAAATGGATTTAGCTACCTGAGTCTGTGAAGGGTGTCCGTGTGTTGAGCACGAGTGTGTATGTCACTAGAGTGGTTGTAGGACCTTCAAAACCTCAGGTTCTTGGGAGAATGATATATAATTAATTATAAGCAGTCAACTATCACGCTTCCTCTCTCTGGTTGCCATGGTGAATGAAAGGTACGGTTGCCTTTCTCCTTAAGGGCCTGATTCGGAAATTGCATGTTCCACTTTCATTTCCACCTTCTGGGCTAGAATTAAGTCATTTGGCCACATCTAGTTTCAAGTAAGTTTGGGAAATAATTTATTTTACACATATTTTATGTTTTCAGGTGTTCACTGAAAATCCCATGACTAAGGAAGTTGAGAATGTATATTAAGGAAGGCTAATTGTCTCTGTCACAGTTGGGGATAAAAATAATGCTAGCTGAATGTTATTGAGTACTTACTCTCTGCCAGACAGAGTCCCTTAAATCATTCCGTCTTCACCAAAAAAAATGCCATTGGAAGGCATTATTATTTCCAGGCTTCCCAGGTGGCTCTAGAACCCCCTGTCAATGCAGGAGATGCAAGATACTCAGGTTCCACCCCTGGGTCAGGAAGATCCCCTGGAGGAGGACATGGTAACTCACTCCAGTATTCTTGCCTGGAGAATCCGATGGACGGAGGAGCCTGGTGGGCTACAATCCAAGGGGTCTCAATACTTGACTTTGAGTCACGACTGAAGCGATTGAGCACACATGGACACACATTATTATTCCTATTTACAGATAAAGCAACTGAGGCTTAGAGAGGTTAAGTTACTTGCTATGGTCATACAGCTGAGGCCGAGGCAGGATTCAAATCCAGACACTCTCACTCCAGAGCCTGACATCTTGGGAGTAAAAAAAAAACTAATTAGGGGGCAGTTTTTATCAGAGAGGTCCTGCACTGTGGGAGGGTGGCGAGTCATGAGTCAGAGATGAAGCCCTGCAGGACTGACCAAGCAAAACAGCTTGCTCATTTCCACCAGCAAGTTGTAGCTTACCTGGGGCAATTTAGCGACTGTATTTCCAGAAGTAGTAAGGATGAAGACGGGACCACTATTCCTCTTTGGAGTTTTAAGACTGGCCAGTTAAGGGGCTTTTCCCCCTGATGTTGGTGGTATGACCACCTCCCCAGCCTAGGCCAGACTTGAGGGGCGAGGGCTCTGGCCTTCTGCCTCCTCCCCACCAGCAGACACTGCTCTAAATATCTAATGTGCTGTCCCAGAAGGGCCACAGCTGGCTAGGCCAGATGGGGCCACTTCTTTGTGTCACAGTCACAAGTTAGAGGACGTTTGAAAACTGTTTTCCAGGGTTTTTGTTTTTTTTTCCTTTCCTTCTTCTTTTCATGAAAGGGGGTTTTGTTAGTACAGTCTTTGTTTAAGGATGATAAAGGGACCATTTTATTGGAATGAATTACTGACGCAAGCGCTGCCAGAGGTCTGAGGGAGAGGACAGCCCTCTGGCTTCACTTCAGCAGGTGAATGGAAACAGCCAGTGGGCGCTGGTCTCAAGGGCACTTGGGAGCTTGCTCCATCAGCAACTTTGAGTTTAGCTGCTGGCTGAAGCTGAGTCCAGGAGAGGCAGTCAGAAAAAGTACTAGCAATAATACTAATAAAACATAAGACTTTTTCCTTTGCACATGAAAAATGTCAAATGATCAGGAATGTTGCCCAGGGCTTACAGAGAATGAACTCTTTCTACCTATTATCAAATTGCTAAGAATCACCTGCAGTGCAGGAGACACAGGAGATGTGGGTTCAATTCCTGGGTCAGGAAAATCCCCTGGAGGAGGAAATGGCAACCCATTCCAGTATTCTCCCCTGCAGAATCCATGGACAAAGGAGCCTGGTGGGGTACAGTCCATGGGGTTGCAGAGTCAGACGAGACTTACAGACTGCTGCTGCTGCTAAGTCACTTCAGTCGTGTCCGACTCTGCGACCCCATAGATGGCAGCCCACCAGGCTCCCCCGTCCCTGGGATTCTCCAGGCAAGAACCCTGGAGTGGGTTGCCATTTCCTTCTCCAATGCATGAAAGTGAAAAGTGAAAGTGAAGTCGCTCAGTCGTGTCCGACTCTTAGCGACCCCATGGACTGTGGCCTACCAGGCCCCTCTGTCCATGGGATTTCCCAGGCAAGAGTACTGGAGTGGGGTGCCACTGCCTTCTCCGACTTACAGACTACACAACAACAAATTACTACTACGAATGGGGCCCCAGTAACAATCTCAGCTCGTCTTTCTGAACCCCTGAAAAAGCCAATCCTCTCCGCTAAGCCAAAACTGAATGTTGATGGGAAAAAGTCAAACAGCTGAAAATAAGCCAAGTTCTCAGGGATTCGCATATACATGGAACATTTAAAGATACTTCAAAATAATTTTCTTCAAGTGGTGCTCAAGGAACTTTAGAAGATACAAAAATGCTAGTAAGCCAAACTTGTACATTTTAACTTGTGTTTTCCCCATGTCTAGAGTGTGCAGTGCCAACATAAATTTGTGAAGACATATGGGTTGATGGTATATTTGGGCCCATAATCTCATCTGCTGTTTTATTGAGACTCCAAGACCCAGCCCATTTAAAATCTGTTGGATGAATCAGCATTTCTTAGGAATCCTCTTTTAAAATACGGCTATTTGCAAACGGTGGCAAGGAATGCGGCATTTAAATCAATTGACCGTGAACTCTTCAGAGTTCAAGGAAATCATTAAGGGCTGATAAAGTCAATAGAAGTTTGGGTAAGAGCAAAGATACCCCTTGATATTGTTTGAAGGCATGTAATACCAATCAGTTCTAAGTGACTGAACCCCAAGTATTGATAAAGAAACAGGTGCCTAAGGGCAGCTGCCAGTGTCAAGCTGTGGGAGGGTCAGAGTCTGGGTTCCTCCAGGCCTCTCTGACAAGCAAGTTGAGCTGTGGGAAGGCTGTCACCTGTGCCTACAAGAACAACATGCACTTTTTAGAGAGGAAAACAAGCTTCCTAGTCCATAAAGCAAGGATCCTAAGATCTGGCCTGTTTATCTCACAAGTGAGGCATCCTTCTAAAGATGTTGTACCAATTTTGGGTGGTGGCCTTACTCTTTAGGGAGAACAGCGCCCTGTGGGGCTGGTGGGGAGGAAATGTCCAGGAGTGTTGACAGGCAGAGTTTCCAAGTGCAAACTTCCCTGAACCTCCACTTGAACCAAATGTGCCCCCTCCCAGCTGTTATTCATGCACAGATTCTGTACGCCTTCTACATGACAACTATAACCAATTATTTGTATTAGTTGCCTAATTGATATGATCTCACACAGTCTGTTATAAACACAAGGCTGTGACTTATTCCAACAGTGAATCCTCAGTTCCTTGAATTTCCAAGGCACAAAGTAGGTACATGATCAATACCAGTGAATATATCAGTGAATGCTGAGAGAAATGGAAGATGCCTGATCCGGAGAGAACTTGCTTACACCAAAACTCAGTCACGGTCCTCTGATTTTCTAAACCTGGCCTTTCAAGTTACTCTTCTACCTCAAGTCTTCTAGGAAGAGAGGGAGTGGCCAGGATGCTGACGCTGGGGTCGGTTGCTCATTCAGCCACGGTGGCTGCAGCTTCTATCAGTGATAACGCCTCTGAAGGTAAATATGCAGAAGCTATACAGTAGGCAAAGACCAGCACCACTTGCAACAGGCCAGCAGCCCCAGAGATCAATTTAGGGGAGGAAAAGCATGCATGCAAGTCCATCTTTGCACATTCTCTGCAGAATCTTTCAAGCCATGCTAAGGTGTGATGAGAGACTATCCAAGTGTACAAAAGCCTATGAAATACCTGCCAACCTATACAGACAGGTACCAGGGAATTTTTTTGATTTTCTGAGATCGATTTAGCTACTTTCTAAGTTAGATAAAGAAGGAAAAATCATCACCCAAAAAGTACATTCTGCTAGCATTTCCCTGAACATGACCCTTCCTAGCTGCAGACAAACACAAGAAGTACAGCCTGTCACTAAAATGAATAGAAATAGTTTTCCAATTCAATGAACTACAAATCCTACTTTTTTCCCCACAACAGTGCAAAGGGTAAGTAATTTAATGATATTTGCTTTGAATTTGTGTTATCTTCCAAATGGTGATAAATTGGAAAGATGTTAGTCATTAAAACATTAAAATTTTATTTTGGTTGTAATTAAATTTATTTTAAACTAACATTTTCTATTTATTGGCAGCTCTATAGTAGTGATAGAAAAGCATATCATATGATCAGAACTCCAGACTATGAAAAACAACTATTAGTAAGGAGAGAGTTCTTTTTTCTTTGATATTTATTCTTAAAAAACAGACAAACCAAACTCTCTCAATGATCTACACTCTTTTGCTGCATTTCAGGTCTTCAAGAGTGTAAAATCTATAAAATGGGATTCTCAGAAGTGGTAACACCAGTTAAATATTATAAGAAGTACTTATTTTAGGTGCTTGAAATTCAAACAAAAAAGAAATCAGTATTTCAGCAAATCTAAATTTGCCTGATGTGCCTTCAGTGGTCTGAATTAAAGCATTATTATACCAATTAAGCAAAGTAAATCAAGACACCTCAAAAAAAGGTGGTATAGTAAGAAAATGTCAATTTAATCATTTACTTTAGCAGGCAAGCAATTTGTAAACATTCAGTAGCGGCAGCATCCAAGTTACAAACAATTTAAAAAGAAACCAAGATTAGTGATTATAATTTTTCCTTCCCTTTCCCCAGAAAAAAGAAAAAGAGAGAAAAGATTTGGAAGTAAATGACTTAAAACACTACAAACGCTGAACATTCAGTTATGTCTTCTATCAGCCTTCTATGCGTCCTCTCCCTGTGTTGTATTTTTAGAGGTGTATCTACTCCTAAAATGCATCATCTTGCAATAACTGGTACATGAACATCTGCAATCTAGGAAGTGGTTCCTGCACACGTATGTGCATGCAGGATCTCAGTTTAAATCCCATTTGCAAAGGGAATATTTATATCTTGATTCAACGCTTCTTTGACTTCGAGGGGAAGGGTGTCAAAAAGGTGATCTTCCACCACAAGCCCACTTTTCTTGAGCAGGCGACACTGGCCCAGCTGGGCTGGCAGGCGGTCCAAGCAGTTCCCCTTTAGCTCCAGCTGGGTGAGCTGTGACAGCTGACCGATCTTCTCTGGGAGGGATGTGATGCAGTTCTGCCCTAGATTCAAAGTCCTCAACTTAACACATTTAAACAGCTGTTTCGGCAGAACGTCCACTTTGTTCCCCGTGATATGCAAATGCTGCAGGTTCTGAAGCAATCCTATTTCTACTGGGATCATGGAAATGTTGTTGTAACTCACATCTAAGCATCTGAGTTTCTGTAAACTAAACACTGCCACCGGTAGGGATTCCAGCTTGTTGTTAGAGAAATAAAGTGACTCCAAGTTTTTGACGTGGGTGATGGAGGGTGGAATGGTGACAATTTTATTATGCCATAATTTTAAACAAGTAAGTCGTTTTAAATGCTGGAAACTGATGATTTCTTCAATTGTGCGGATGTTATTTGACTTTAAATCCAGTTCCTGTAAGTTAGAGAGGCTGAAAATAGCATGTGGAATTCTCTCTAGCTCACAGTTTTGGAGTTCAAGCTCGGCAACATTCATCATTTTCTTAAGGCTGTTCAGTACCAGGAGTTTAGTGCCGTCATTATGAATGACTAACTTGGTGAGATGTGGGGCCACATCAGTAATGTTGGAGGGGACTTTGGTCAAATTGCTCTTCACGTGGAGGATCTTAAGGTGCCGCAACTCTCGGAGAGATTCGAGGCCTATCATCTTATTGTTTTCAGAGTTCAAATTGCCTATCAAGTACAGTTCGCGAAGGTTTTTGAGCAGATACACCCAGGCAGGGATTTCTGCCACATCAGTGAACTTCACGTGAAGGCATCTCAAGTGATCACGGAGAAAGCTGAAAGCAGTCTGCTCCACTTTTGCAGGGCAGTGGCACAGGTGAAGCTCTTGGAGATTAGTCATCTGAGAAATCTTAGCAGGAAGTTTAGCTTCTGGAATCAGCTCGAGTTTTAGCACATCCAGGTCTGTGAGGTCAAAGACAGCATCAGGCACGCCGGAGAGCATAAACAAATGGAGCTCCTGCTTGTCCTGGGCGTTGCGTGACACGTGCTGCCTCAGTTTTTCAAATGTCCACTCGTGGTTCAAACTAATTTCCCGAAGTTTATTTTCACTGACTTCTGACAAGAACACCCCAAAACGCTTGGAATAGAGCTGGTCATACTGGTCTACCATGTGGAGAAGGAACGCAAAATCATTTTTGACATCTGGAATGTCACTGAAACTGCTCTCTTCTCTGACTTTTTCAAAAGAATATTCCTTCAAAGGAATCCTGAATAACCAGAAGAGAGTGTAGAGGCAGATAAAACCATACACACAAATAATGGATATGTAACTGATGAGCAGCTTTTTCAGCATGTACGCCATGTTGTGGGTGCACTCAAACACCTCGTAACCAGTCAGGTGCTCCACTTTGGGCTTGCAGACGTGTTCAAAGCTGATTGCGTTGACAAAGTTTGCTGTGTAGCAGAGAATAAAAATGAATTTGGCTGTTTTGATAACTGTTTGGACCACATAGAGTTTATAGATCAAGTCACTGTCTTCCACGTGAGCACGGAACTTCCGCACTTTCTCGAACAGGGCTTTGGCCTGTTCCCCGTCCTTTTTATCCAGGATGGTCATGCTGGGGACTTCGATCACAGGCTTCTCGGCTGAAAATTTGAATCCAGTCTTGTTGATCATTGGGGTGCTGGCGCTGGGGCTCCCTTCATCACTGCTGGTAGACACATGCTTTGGTAGAGTCTGGGCACCTGTTATTCTCTGCTTGTTTTCCTCCGAGTCTTCACACGCTGTCTCAGACAATGCTTTAGTAGTCCAAGGAGATTCAAAGCACTTTCCTAAGATTGAAACGAAATGCTCTACTTTTGAGCATGTTTTAGGATATTTGAACCAAAAGTTGCTACTGACCATGAGAATAATAGTATGTATAAGAGCAAGGTATGGAAAGTACTTGGAATACCACGGAAGGGCCAGATGGTAACACATCTGATTAATAAATACATATTGCTGGAAATCCAAGTTTGTTTTTCGGCCTGTTGGGTCTTTCTTCTCTTTCTTGGCCTCCTGATTTGGAGCCGTGGAATCTGCATGAGGATATGTGGCTCTGAGAGGTATGTCAGGTGTCACAGCGGATGCGCCAAAGGAAATCTCATTTGTCATCCGCCCATCTTGGTCTTGGTCTGTGGCTGATTCCATCTTCGGGATGTTGGTGGTAATGTCGGCATTTCCTGGTGTAGCATGTGCCTTTGAATTTATAGGAGCTGGCAATACTGGCAAGCAGACCACTTGATCTTTGGTAAGTTGCATGGTTCCTGCAAAGATGGCTACCATCAGCATAACAACAGCCAGGTAATCCATAAACACGTCCCACCATGGTTTCAGGATTCGGTAAGTTGGCTGAATGTCATTAAGTGAAGCAACTTCCGCAAGGGTAAACATTCCTAGAAAACAGGCAAACAAAAGATATTATGACACAGATGCAAATGAAAACATTAAGTGGCAAAATGCTTTCTATTTCTAGCCTCTTCTTCCAGCTTCTCCAATCAGCCAACCTCCCCTACACTCTACTCCTCCTACACACTGTTTTCTCTGCCTGGAATACTTCCTCCCCACTTCTCTCCACGAGCCTATCAGTTTATGTTGCCTTTCCCAGGAAGCCCTCCCTGATTCCTAGTATGGGTGAGGTGCTTCTTTGATTCTATGTACTATGAGAGAACTATGTACCTCTATCCATCACAGCCCTTATTATATTAGTAGAACCAACTGTTTACTTGTCTAATCCTCCCTAAGATTCTAAGTTCCATGGGCATAGGGATCATGTCCATCTTCCTTACTGTTATACAGCCAATGCTTGACACACAGTTGATGCTCAATTAATGAGACATTGTATTAGTTCTTGATCATCACCTTTATCGCCATCATTATAATCATCAAAATTCCTCAAGAACATTTATTCATGGTCTCCATATGGCACTGGGCAGAAGAGCATTTTATTAAACTTAACTGCAACCACAAGCAACCTGGACCCACACGAGAATAAAAACTATTAGCCAGTTCTCAACATAAACATAGTTAAAGGAACACACAGCAAAGAAGCTGTGGGATCCTTGTAATCACTGACATTTTGCAGCTATCAAACCTTCAGAGGTGGTTTTCAAGCACCTTGTACTCGGGACAGGTTTTGATCCCAAGAGAGAGAAGAGATGGCTGACTATTTTCCTAGAGAAGGAAGAAAATAAAAGATACAGGGTGGAGAACACAGCAGCAGAGTACTGTAATGTCACACTGACACCGAATGGTCACCAGCTCTGCCCCATGCATCCTAGCAAGGGTGACAACACCTGAAAAACCAACACCAGCACACAATGATTCCAGCCTCAGATGGCTCTTCTCTTCTAGCATGCTGCCCACAGCAGCCGCTCCCCAAAGGTTTTGTGCCCCTGCCATTTCCTTTCTTTTCCTGTTGAACTCTGACTTATTCTTCAAGTCCCAGCTCAAGCACTACCTCTTTCTCAAGTTCCTATTGTACACTCTAAAAAGAATCTATTTCCAGTGTTGGCCTCTTCAACTAGCTCTTGAGCTGCTACTGGGTAGAGACTATGTCTTATTCACCCTTGGGTCTACCGTGTCCTGCTCTCTGCCCTTAAGAGCAGAGAAGGCAGTGATTAGTGATGATGATGATGTCAAGGAGGATGATAATGATAGCAGCTATCATTTGTCATCTTCCTTCCATATACCAAGCATCATAGCAGGAGCTTTGTATCTTCACAATCCCCTGCTTCTGTACACAGCACTTTCCTGAAAATGAACATATTAAATTTGAAGCTTTGGAGGCTGAGGGAATGGTTCCACCTCCAAAATGCTACACAGTCTTACAATTCCTAAAATTAAAAATACAGATAATACTGAAGATGTGAGGATGTGGAGCAATTAGAAGTCAAACACTTTTGGTAGGAGTATGAATTTATACAAATATGCTGGGAAAATTTTTTTGAATATCTACCCAAACTGAATATATGCACACTCTATGGCCCAGCACTCCCACTGCTAAGTACACACCCATGAGAAATACATATACCCATCAAAAGACATGAATTAGCAATCACAGCAGCACTCTGCAACACCCCTAAACTGTAGATTTTCCAAACGTCCATCAGCACTAGAACAGAAAAATCAGATGTGGTGCATTTACAAAGTGGAACATCAGGCAGTAATGAGAATGAATGATCTGGTTACATGGGTGTATTCAATATACATGGGTGTATAAAACGTGATCTATACACTTAGGCTATGTACCTTTTTGGTATGCATGCTTTAACTTCAATAAGGAGCTTCAAAAAGAAATGGTAAAAGAAGCTGCAGTAGAAACAGCTGCCCTAGGAATGTGCTGGGACACCACACTGAGGCTTTGCCTCACCCCTGTCCCAAGGCACACCCAGGCCAGCTGGGGTCACAGGCCGGGAGATTCAGTAACTTCCTCCAGCAGCCTGCCCTTACTGTCCTCTCCCTGGCCTGAGAGGAAGGGCCTGCTCTCCCTGGGGTAAAATCTGCCATAGAAAAGAGGGTGCAGAGGTATGAAGATACAATGTGCAAAAGTGCTGGTTGCTAACCGTTGAACATACACCGATGGACTATAAATGGAACATTGCCTGGATTCCATCTAACCTTCACAACATTACTTTAAGCTGCCTAAGTGTTATCGCTTTCCTTTGACAAGCAAAGACATAGGCTCTCAGGAGTTAAATTGTGCAAGTCAAATAATTAGTGGTGGAGTCTGGACTTAAAATCTTATTTAAGGCCAAACCACCTGTTCTTTCTACCAGATTCTAAGGTCTCTTCTCATGTTTGCAGCGCTTTCCAGTTTGCAAGCTACTTTTCCATAAAATGTCTCAACTGATTCTCACAATAACCCAGTGAACTAGGCATTACTATTGCCCAAGGATATGAGGAAACCTGAGGCACAAAAATCTTAAGTGACCTTCCTGAGCCAATTAAGTGACAGAGCTAACAGAATCTTTCATCTTCAAATCTCTGTCTCTATCACACTGTTATCCAGTGACTGTGTTCTTGGTTAAGGCTTGGCTGTTGAAGGAAGGACCTTTTCACTGTTGTCCTTGGCTTTCAGGAGACAGAGGAATGAAATTATGTAATCAACACCTTCCCTAGAACAACCTTTCATGACATTCACTCAGAATTTTAAAAAAAACATGCATCAGGCACCATGGAGAAGCAGATAGAAATGGTCCCGCAAAGAGCTCCTGCTCAAATGGTAGATGACAAGCAATAAGTGTATTATTATGACATGGTAAGAAAATCGCTCTTACCTGGTTAATGCAAAGTATAGGGGAGGCACAGAACAGGGCAAACTTACAGCCACACTGGGCAAATGGGAGGACTGCAGAGATCTGGTTTTTCAGATGAGACCGGAAGGATGAGAACTTCCATGTGGTTGTGAGGAGTAGAGGAATATAATTTTGGCAGAACAAATAGCAAATCAATAGCATAGACACATGGGAGAAATTATGTTACAGAAACTATAAGGAATTCTTGTTGTTCAGTCGCTAAGTCGTGTCCAACTCTTTGTGACCCTATGAACAGCAGCACACCAGGCTTCTCTGTCCTTCACTATCTCCCTGAGTTTGCTCAAACTCATGTCCACTGAGTCAGTGATGCCATCCAACCATCTCATTCTTTGTTGCCCTCTTCTCTTGCCCTAAATCTTTCCCAGCATCAGGGCCTTTCCCAGAGTCAGCTCTTCACATCAGTTGGCCAAATAATTGGAGCTTCAGCATCAGTTCTTCCAGTGAATATTCAGGGTTGATTTCCTTTAGGATTGACTGGTTTGATCTCCTTGTTATCCAAGGGGCTCTCAAGAATCTTCTTTGCCACCACAGTTCAAAAGCATCAATTCTTTGGTGCTAAGCCTTCTTTATGGTCCAGTTCTCACATCTGTACATTCTAATGTTATTCTATTATTAGTCTAGTATGTCTCTGTATAGATATCACATTTAATGGGTAAGTCAAGAGATGGAAACCAAGGATGGTTTCAATGAAGTTATAAGGAAGTGCCTGAGCCATAGGCAGGAAACCAGTACTTTTTTGCAATGTCGACCACTGACTAGGTCTTATCTTGAACACAGGACTTTAATTAATGTGTCCATTCTCCAATTTCACCTATCAAAAACTGGGTGGAAAACTGGAAGTGTTTCAACCACTACCTGAATTAAAGATGCAGTGGCACTTTGAAAATAAAAATTGCTCTTCATATATAATATACATGTGTGTGTACAAAGTACATTAACTACATATTCATATAACATAGTTTATTAAGTCTCTTATGATCCTCAGGTGAATTTTTTATAATCTAAAAGTCAAGTTAATGAGGGAGGAGACTGTATCTAGATATCTTGAGGCTTGATCTCCTTAGCCATTAGTCAGAAATGGCTATCAATGGTTATTAGGGGATTTTTTCTTTTTAACTTGAAGAAGGCACATTAATAAATACTAATTGCATACATGTTTTGGGGTCCCCTTTATATATCTTTAAGAATTACATTATAAGGAAGTAGACTTCACATTCAAAGACTTCTCTACGGCACATATGAAAATCAGCTTAATATCCTATAAGCAAATATTTCTCATGGATGGTGAGGAAGCTTTTTGGACTAAAGTTCAAAGGGGGAAATTACTGGACTTTGGTTGGACAAAGATGAATCAGAAAATTATAGAGAATGGGTCTACATTATTTTATGATATATGATTCTATTTCTTATCTTACGACCAATGACAGTAAAATAAACCAACAACTAACAGATTCAGAAATTAGAAATGATGATGGTTTGACAACCCTGTGACTATAACTAAATTAAGCACTGAATTGTACACCTTAATGGGCTTCCCTGTTGCCTTAGACAGTAAATAATTTGCCTGCAATGTAAGAGACCTGGGTTCGATCCCTGGGAAGATCCCCGGGAGAAAGAAATGGCAACCCACTCTAGTATTCTTGCCTGGGAAATTCCATGGACTGAGGAGCCTGGTGGGCTACAGTCCCTGGGGTCACAGAGTTGGACATGGCTGAGTGACTATCACTGTACATCTTAAATGAGTATATTTTATAGTATATGAACTATATCCCAGTAAAACTATTAAAATTTAGAAGCTAGACCTCAGTCTTTGTTATTTTATTGCCTAAACCAACTCTCTGGAGAAGGCAATGGCACCCCACTTCAGTACTCTTCCCTGGAAAATCCTATGGATGGAGGAGCCTGGTAGGCTGCAGTCCATGGGGTCGTGAAGAGTTGGACACAACTGAGCGACTTCACTTTCACTTTCCACTTTCATGCATTGGAGAAGGAAATGGCAACCCACTCCAGTGTTCTTGCCTGGAGAATCCCAGGGACTGGGGAGCCTGGTGGGCTGCTGTCTATGGGGTTGCACAGAGTCGGACATGACTGAAGTGACTTAGCAGCAGCAGCAGCTGCAACCATACATATGCCAGGCAGAAACGTGGGTGTCCTGGAAGGGGCAGCGGCTGGGAGCTGGAGTTTAGGGATTGTGGAACAATCCCAGTGTGAGGGCTGCTGTTGACTGTGGAAAGACAGATTGAGGGGATGTGAGGGAGGAGACCATGGTGGGAAATGCCTGTGGAGGAAAGCCAGGCAGCCATGGAAGCAAGGCGATACTGCTGTCACACGTAGTGGGTGAAACCATTACCATAGCCTCTTTCTCTCCACACGCCAGCATCAACAGCTGAACAATAGAGAGGCTGGCCCATCAAACACCTGATACACTGAATCACAGAGTAGGACCCCACCCAGGGGGCTCCTTTAAGTGACTGATGCACTGAACTACAGAGTAGGAACACACCCGGGGGCCCCTTTAAGTGCCTGATGCACTGATCTACAGGGTAAAAAGAAAGAACTTTGCAACCTCAGACTGTAGCCTAGCAGACTCCTCTGTCCATGGGATTTTCCAGGCAAGAATACTGGAGTGGGTTGCCATTTCCTTCTCCAGGAGATTCTTCCCAACTCAGGGATTGAACCCGGGTCTCCCACCTTGTAGGCACATGCTTTACCATCTGAGCCGCCAGGGAAATCTTCAGGATCTACAGGGTGGGGCCCTCTATATGCCTGATGTGCCAAACAGCAGAGAAGGACCCCATGCAAAGGATCCCTCTAAGTGCCTGAACTGGCAGAGCTATGGAGAAAGACTGGCCAAAGAGGCCTTCTGATCGCCAGGTACAAGAGGCTGGGAAAAAAAGACTCCTGCCGCGGAGGAAGTTTGTGTCCCTGAACACTTGGCACCGCCGGGTCCCTGCAAGCCAAGCAGCTGCACCATCTTCACACTCAACTCTCACTGGGGCAGAGCTGCCACAGGCAAAAAAAAAAAAAAAAAAGTCTTGTGTTTATGTATGCAAGGTCGCTTCAGTCCTGTCCGACTCTCTGTGACCCAGTAGACTGTGGCCTGCCAGGCTTCTTAGAGAGGGGGTTCTCCAGGCAAGAATACTGGAACATACTGGCCAATACTGGTTGCCATACCCTTCTAGAGCACTATATTTCCTCCTGCCCTAGCCGCCAACCCCCCTGAGCACCTGGTGCTGCCAGAACCCCTGCAACCCAAGCAGCTGCACCACTTCCACAGCTGGCCCTCACAGGGGCAAACCTAAGTGCTCCAGGGCAGCCTCAGGAGCTAAACCCCAGCAGACAACCAACATGTGAATGTGGAAATAAAACCACAATTGAAACCCAGGGGCAGTGTGGCTAAGGAAGAAGACCCAGAATCTTCCTACAAACTGTACAAGCTGTAGATTAAATCTGCATGATCAAGTAGATTCTGTGTCTATGGAATATATAAAAGGCCACTGAGAGCTCCCACAAAAGAAAACACACTAGCTCTGATAGCTGTGGACATTGGAGGCAAGAACACACAGGAGTAGGACCAGATTAGAATCTGAGCTGCCCCCACAGCAGGTCCAGAAATCACTACAGTGTTGGAGGGCATCCTAGGGAGGTGAGGTGGACTGTGAGTCCCAGCACAGGAAAGGACTCTGACAGCAGAGACTCAAGAAAAACATTTATTATTCTAATTTTTTTATTTGTTCTGCAGATTCTTTTGGATTTTTTCTTTTTTCTCCTCTCTGTTGTAGTTGTCGATTTTATTGGCACTAAGAAATCCAACTAAACTTTTGAGCTTTTTTTTTCTTTTTCCTCAGTCACATTTTTAATTGTTGTTATAAACCTCTATGTTGGGCTTTTGCAGTTCTGTGGCATTTCCTCTTTTTCTTTTCTCTTTTTTAATTTTTTAAACCTATTGTTATTTTTTCTACATTTATTTCTTTGTTTGCTTTTCCTACTGTTCTTTTCCCCCTGCAGTTAATCTTTAACTGATATACATCTTCTTTATCTACCTTTATTTAACTTTGCATATCTATTTTTTCTTTCTTTTCTTTCTCTCCTTTCCTCTGAATGTATTTGTTAGTCTTATTTCCATTGCTTTATTCCCCAGTTCGCACCTTGCTTTGTTTTCCAGTTTGTGCTTTAATTAGTTTTGTTCTGGTAGATATAATTTTTGTTTTCCTTTGTTTGCTGGGTCAATCTATTGTACTTAATTTTTGTTGGACTGTTTTGATTTTGCTTATGGGTATATGTATATGTGTATATTCAGTCACACTTTCTCTTGCTGTTATAAACCTCTGCCTCTACACTGGGCTTTTGCAGTTCTGTGGAGTTTTCCTTTTTTCTCCCCCCTTTTCTTTCTTCTTTCATTTTTTTTCTTTTCTCTTTTTTAAAATTTTAATTTTTAATTTTTTAAACCTATTATATTTTTTCTACATTTATTCCTTCATTTGCCTTTCCTACTGTTCTTTTCCCTTGCAGTTAATCTTTAATGTATATAAATCTTCTTCATCTACCTCTATTTAACTTTGCATATCTATTCTTTCTTTCTTTTCTTTCTTTCCTTTCCACTCAATGTATTTGTTAGTTTTGTTTTCATTGCTTTATTCCCCACTTGGCACCTGGCTTTAGTTTTGTTTTCCAGTTTGTGCTTAAGTTAGTTTTGCTCTTAACTGGTAAATATAATTTTTGATTTTCTTTGTTTACCAGATCAATCTACTGTACTTTATTTTTGTTGGACTGTTTTCACTTTGCTCATGGGTATATATGTATATGTGTATATTCCATTATTTTAATTATTATTTACCTGATTTTGTAACTGCCATTTGTCTGGGGTTCATCTTTAGTTTCTCATTTTTGGATATTGGTTTTAGTCTCCCTTAATGCCATAACAAACCACTTGTGGAATCTTGATTCCTGACCAGAGATCAAACTCTGAGCCTTTGGAGTGGGAACACTGACTCCAAGACCCTAGACTACCAGAGAACTAACTCTAGGGAGTATCAAATAGTGAGAACTCACACAAAGGACACCACTTGGATACAAGACCCGGCATCACCCAACCACCAGTAGCACCCTGTGCAGGACGCCTCATCTAAACAACAAACAAAACAAAAATACAAACCCAATCATCAGCAGACAGGAGTACCACCTCACTCAGCCTTCCTGTCAGAGGAAAAACACACAAAAACTCAGCACAAATCTCACCCTATACGAAGCTCACACAAACCACTGGACCAATCTTAGGAGGGCAGAAACCAAAAGGAAGAAAGAAACCAACCTTCTTCAAGGAAAGAATTCAACTTTCCTTGAAGGCTGGGAAAAGGAGACCTCAAATACAATAACTTAAAAAAAAAAGAAAAGGCAGAGAAATACTGCACAAATGAAGGAACAAACTAGAAACACAGAAGTCCAAATAAATGAAGAGGAAATAGGATGGTTACCTGAAAAAGAATTCAGAATAATGATAGTAAAGATGATCAAAAACCTTGAAAACAAAATAGAGAAAATGCAAGAACCAATTAGCAAAGACCTAAAAGAATTAAAGAATAAGCACACAGAGACAACACAATTACAACATAAAACAACACAATTACTGAAATTAAAAATACTCTAGAAGGAATCAATAGCAGAATATCTCAAGCAGAAGAGCAAATCAATAAGCAGGAAAATAAAATGGTGGAAATAACTTCTGAAGAGCAGAATAAAGTAAAAAGAATGAAAAGAGCTGAGGACAGTCTCAGAGACTTCTGGGACCATATCAAACACACCAACATTCAAATTATAGGGGTCCCAGAAGAAGAAGAGAGAAAGAAAGGGTATGAGAAAAATTTTGAAGAAATTATAGTTGAAAATTTCCCCAACATGAAAAAGGAAATAGCCAATCAAGTCCAAGAGGCACAGAGTCCCATACAGAATAAACCCAAGGAGAAACACGCCAAGACTCATACTAATCAAACTAACAAAGACTAAACACAAAGAAAGAATATTAAAAGCAGCAAGGGAGAAGCAAGAAGTAACATACAAGGGAAACCCCTAAGGATTAACAGCTGATCTTTCAGCAGAAGCTCTGCAGGCCAGAAGGGCATGGCAGGATATATTTAAAGTACTGAAAGGGAAAAATCTACAACCAAGATTACTGTACCCAGCAAGGATCTCATTCAAAATTGATGGAGAAATAAAAAGCTTTTCAGACAATCAAAAGTTAAGAGAATTCAGTACCACCAAACTAGCTTCACAACAAATGTTAAATGGACTTATATAGTCAAGAAATACAACAGAAGAAAAAAGATCTAAAAAATCAACCCCAAACAATTAGAAAATGGCAATAGGAACACATATATCAATAATTACTTTAAATGTAAATGGATTAAATGCTCCAACCAAAAGACACAGACTGGCTGAATGGATACAAAAATAAGACTCAAATATATGCTGTCTACAAGAAACTCACTTCAGATCTCAAAACACATAAAGACTGAAAGTGAGAGGATGGAGAAATATATTCCATGCAAATGGGAAGCAAAAAGAAGCTGGAGTAGCAATCCTCATATCAGAAAACATAGACCTTAAAATAAAGAAGATTAGAGATAAGGAAGGACACTACATAATGATCAAGGGATCAATCCAAGAGGAAGACATAACAATTGTAAATGTCTATGCACCCAACATAGGAGCAACTCAATACATGAGACAAAACTAACAGACATAAAAGGAGTAATTGACAGTAACACAATAATAGTAGGAGACTTTAATACCCCACTCACACCAACGGACAGAACATCAAAAGAGAAAATTAATAAGGAAACACAAGTCATAAATGATACATTAGATGAGACAGATCTCATTGATATCTTGAGGACATTCAATCCAAATACAGAATACACAATCTTCTCAAGTGCACATGGAACATTCTCCAGGATAGACCACATCTTGGGTCACAAATCAAACCTCAGTAAATTTAAGAAAACTGAAACTGTATCAAGCATCTTCTCCGACTACAATGCTATGAGACTAGATATCAATTACAAGAAAAAAACTGTAAGAAACACAAACACATGGAGATTAAACAACATGTTTCTAAATAACCAACAGGTTACTGAAGAAATCAAAAGGGAAATAAAACAAATTCTAGAAACAAATGACAATGAAAACAAAACAACTCAAAACCTATGGGATGCAGCAAAAGCAGTTCTAAGAGGGAAGTTTATAACAATACAATCCTACCTCAAGAAACAAGAAAAACATCAAATAGACAACCTAACTTTACACCTAAAACAACTGGAAAAAGAAGAAGAAAAAACCCCCAAAATTAGTGAAGGAAAGAAATCATAAAGATCCAAGCAGAAATAAATGAAAAAGAAATGAAAGAAACAATAGTAAAGATTGATCAAACTAAAAGCTGGTTCTTTGAGAAGATAAGCAAAATTGACAAACCCTTAGCCAGACTCATCAAGAAAAAAAGAGAGAAGAATCAAGTCAACAAAATTAGAAATGAAAAAGGAGAGGTTACAATAAACAATGCAGAAATACAAAGGATTATAAGAGACTATTATGAACAACTATATGGCAGTAAAATAGATAACCTGGAGGAAATGGCAGATTCTTAGAAAAGTTCAATCTACCAAGACTGAACCAGGAAGAAATAGAAATTATGAACAATCCAATAACAAGCATTGAAATTGAAGCTGTGATCAAAAATCTCCCCCAAAAACAAAAGCCCAGAACCAGATGGCTTCACAGGAGAATTCTATCAAACATTTAGAGAAGAGCTAATGCCTATCTTTATAAAACTCTTTCAAAAAAATCGCAGAGGAAGGATCACTTCCAAACTCATTCTACGAGGCCATGATCATCCTGATACCAAAACCAAAGACAATACAAAAAAAGAAAACTATAGGCCAATATCACTAATGAACATAGATGCAAAAATCCTCAACAAAATTTCAGCAGACAGAATTCAGCAACACATCAAAAAGCTCATACACCATGATCAAGTTGGGTTTATTCCAGGGATGCAAGAATTCTTCAGTATGCCCAAATCAATCAATGTGATACACCATATTAACAATTTGAAAGATAAAAACCATATGATCATCTCAATAGATGCCAAAAAAAACCTTTGACAAAATTCAGCACTCATCTGTGATTAAAACTCTCCAAAAAATGGGTACAGAAGGAACCTACTTCAACATAGTAAAAGCCATATATGATAAGCCTACAGCAAACATAATTCTTAATGGTGAAAAACTGAAAGCATTTCCCCTAAGATCAGGAACAGGAGAAAGGCGTCCACTTTTGCCACTATTATTCAACATAGTTCTGGAAGTCCTAGCTACAGCAATCAGAGAAGAAAAAGTAATAAAGGAATCCAGATCGGATAAGAAGAAGTAAAGTTCTCATTGTGTGCCTATGACATGATACTGTACATAGAAAACTCTAAAGATAGTATCAGAAAATTACTAGAGCTAATCAGTGAATTTAGCAAAGTTGCAGGATACAAAATCAATACACAGAAATCACTTGCATTTCTATATAATAACAATGAAAAATCAGAAATAGAAATGAAGGAATTAATTCCATTCATCATTGCAACAGAAAGAACAAAATATCTAGGAGTAAACTTACCTAAGGAGACAAAAGAACTATACACAGAAAATTATAAGACACTAATGAAAAAAATCAAAGATGACATAAACAGATGGAGAGATATTCCTTGTTCCTGGGTAGGAAGAATCAATACTGTGAAAATGACTATACTACCAAATGCAGTCTACAGATTTAATGCAATCCCTATCAAATCACCAAT
This sequence comes from Bos javanicus, assembly GCF_032452875.1. Taxonomy (NCBI): domain Eukaryota; kingdom Metazoa; phylum Chordata; class Mammalia; order Artiodactyla; family Bovidae; genus Bos; species Bos javanicus. The sequence goes on from NC_083870.1 coordinate 53,683,092, forward strand.
GGCATTTTTCACAGAACTAGAACAAAAAATTTCACAATTCATATGGAAACACAAAAGACCCTGAATAGCCAAAGCAGTCTTGAAAAAGAAGAATGGAGCTGGAGGAATCAAGCTTCCAGACTTCAGATTATATTACAGAGCTACAGTTACCAAGGCAGCATTGTACTGGCACAAAAACAGACATACAGACCAATGGAACAAGACAGAAAGCCCAGAAATAAACCCATGCACCTATGGGTACCTTATTTTTGACAAAGGAGGCAAGAATATACAATGGGGCAAAGACAGCCTCTTCAAATAAATGGTGCTGGGAAAACTGGACAGCTACATGTAAAAGAATGAAATTAGAATACTTCCTAACACCATACACAAAGATAAACTCAAAATGGATTAAAGACCTAAATGTAAGACCAGAAACTATAAAACTCTTAGAGGAAAACAGGCAGAACACCCAATGACATAAACCAAAGCAAGATCCTCTATGACCCACCTCCTAGAGTAATGGAAATAAAAACAAAAGTAAACAAGTGGGACCAGATTAAACTTAAAAGCTTTTGCACAGCAAAGCAAACTATAAGCAAGGTGAGAAGACAAACCTCAGAATGGGAGAAAATAATAGCAAATGAAACAACTGACAAAGGATTAATTTCCAAAATATATAAGTAGCTCATACAACTCAATACCAGAAAAACAAGCAACCCAATCAAAAAGTGGGAAAAAGACCTAAACAGACATTTCTCCAAAGAAGAAATACAGATGGCTAACAAACACATGAAAAAATGTTTCACATAGCTCATTATTCAGTTCAGTTCAGTTCAGTTGCTCAGTTGTGTCTGACTCTTTGCGACCCCATGAATTGCAGCACGCCAGGCCTCCCTGTCCATCACCAACTCCAGGAGTTCACTCAGACTCACGTCCATCGAGTCAGTGATGCCATCCAGCCATCTCATCCTCTGTCATCCCCTTCTTCTGCCCCCAATCCCTCCCAGCATCACAGTCGTTTCCAATGAGTCAACTCTTCGCATGAGATGGCCAAAGTACTGGAGTTTCAGCTTTAGCATCATTCCTTCCAAAGAAATCTCAGGGCTGATCTCCTTAGAAATGCAAATTAAAACTACAATGAGATATCACCTCACACTGGTCAGAATCGCCCTCATCAAGAAGTCTACAACCAATAAATGCTGGAAAGGGTGTGGAGAAAAGGGAACACTCTTGCACTGTTGGTGGGAATGTAAATTGACACAGCCACTATGGAAGAAGGTATGGAAATTCCTTAAAAAACTAGGAATAAAGCCACCATATGACCCAGCAATCCCACTCCTAGGCATATACCCTGAGGAAACCAAAATTGAAAGAGATACATGTATCCCATTGTTTACTGCAGCACTATTTACAATAGCTAGAACATGGAAGCAACCTAGATGGCCATCGACAGACGAATGGATAAAGAAGTTGTGGTGTATATACACAATGGAATATTACTCAGCCATAAAAAAGAATACATTTGAGTCAGTTCTAATGAGGTGGATGAACCTAGAACCTATTATACCAAGTGAAGTGAGTCAGAAAGAGAAAGATAAATACCGTATTCTAACACATATATACGGAATCTAGAAAAATGGTACTGAAGAATTTACTTACAGGGCAACAGTGGAGAAACAGACATAGAGAATAGACTTATGGACATGGGGAAAGGGGAGGAGAGGGTGAGATGTATGGAAAGAGTAACATGGAAACTTACATTAGCATATGTAAAATAGATAGCCAAGGGGAATTTGCTGTATGGTTCAGGAAACTCAAACAGGGGCTCTGTATCAACCTAGAGGGGTGGGATGGGGAGGGAGATGGGAAGGAGTTTCAAAAGGGAGGGGATATATATATACCTATGGCTAATTCATGTTGAGGTTTGACAGAAAACAGCAAAATTCTGTAAAGCATTTATACTTCAATACAAAATAAATTAAAAAAATAAAGAGCTTATCAAAAAAAGAAAAAAGTCAAATAGCCTTGAAATGAAAGAGTTTTCATTTAATGAAAGAGTTTAATGTATGAAGAAGCAAATAGCTTAATTACTCAACCTAATACATATACTTTTCACTTAGGCATGAATGCACTACCCAATCAAATACCAACTTTCATTTTCTTTCTACAATGTTCTGTGAGGTTCACCTTGTGGCTCAGCTGGGATTCATGGTGAGGTTTGACAGAAAAACACCAAAATTCTGTAAATCAATTATCCTTCAATTAAAAAATAAATTGATTAGAAAAAAATGAAATTACAAAAAAAATAAAATAAAAAGTGGGACATGAATAAAAAGAAAACCAATCAGCCTTCTTAGTCAAACTGGGAAAATGGGAGAATACCCAAGAGACTGGTGAGGATAACATTCTCAAACCCTTCACTGAAACAAGTCAAAGGGGAACAAATTAAAGTTCATAAGAGGTAATAAACAATAACTATCATTACCAATTACCCTTTTTCAACACCCAACATATACTTGTGCATGGACACACACACCACACCCAAGTCAGATCCCTAAAATTCATACGGTTAAAGAAAATACACGCTTCAGATACAGAATGAGAAGGAATGATTCAGTTTTTTTCCAACAGAGCTTTGTATGACTGGTATGACATAAATGTTGTTTGAAATTTTATTTTTTTAATTTATTTTTTAATTGAAGGATAATTGCTTTACAGAAATTTGTTGTTTTTCTTTACAAAGAATTCTAGAATGTTTTCTGTCAAACCATCTCCCCGCCCCATCCCACCCCTCTAGGTTGATACAGAGCCCCTGCTTGAGTTCCCTGAGACATACAGGAAATTCCCATTGGCTATCTATTTTACATATGGTAATATAAGTTTCCATGTTACTATCTCCATACATCTCACCCTCTCCTCCCCTCTCCCCATGTCCATAAGTCTGTTTTCTATGTCTGTTTCTCCATTGCTGCCCTGCAAATAAATTCTTCAGTACCATCTTTCAAGATTACATAAGTGTTAAGAGATACAGATTATAATGATACAAGATACTCTATAGCTGATATAATCCTATACACAATTAAAACAAATCACTAGTGTTACTCCCTCAAAGATTATGAAAAGAAATTATGCTTTTAAGAATATTTTTATTCTAATACTACCTTGGATTAGATACCTCAAAAATAACTGAAAAGAATATTCAAAAGAAAAAAATTCCAGATTTTTCAGAAAACTTCATATAAACCCTATCAAAATCAGATTGCACATTGGCAAAACCCATCCACTGAACACCTGAAAGAAGAGGACTAGAGAAAATTCAGAACTTGTGAACTATAAAAAAAACTTTACACAAAGTATATTTTAGTATCTACTGGGGTTTTTTCTCTAGAGTACTGCTATTCACAGAGAAAAATTTACTTCAAAGCTCTTAAACTGAGAAATATAACTCTGAACACATTTTAGCAGATCTAAAGCAAAATTTAAAAAAAAGTGTTAATACACTGTTGTGAATTGTTTTGCTTTCTCTTTCAGCTTTTAATTCTAAAAGTCAAGGTCCATGTTTGTGATCTTATTCATGGAACAATACAAAAAAAAAAAAAAAGCCTCTAAATCAATGGCTTTCACATTTTATTCCACACAGCATCAGAGTCTCTTCTATAAGTTATCATTCGTGTTCCCTAAACCACAAACTCAGGCCAAAGGATTTCAGAAATGCTTCAGGACCTACAGGACTCCCTTAATGTACCTTCTACTAGAAGCTTCATTTCATTCAACAAATATTTATGGAATACACTCTGCATGCTGGATATAAGTCCTAGAGATAAAAAGGGAAATAATAAAGCAGCTGTCCTGCCTGAGAAAGCAGCCTGGAGAAACACAAACAGAAAAAGAAATAATGGAAAAATGGTCTGATTAGCCCCTAAAAAAAGAGCCAGCAGGACATTAATAACTTATTGACCAGAGATACATTAATGCATCTTGTTACCTGATCATTATTGACCAGACATTTCAATATACACTTACATAACAAATTGCCTGGCACAGGCGTCAGCTTGGGCAAAAACCTCCCAGATAATAATGTGCATAAGGGATCCAGAGAAAGCTATCCCAAGTTCAGAACTAAGCGTTTGGTCAAAACTTGATAATCATAAACCCCATCCAGTTTACTAGGCAGCCAGTGGGACTCCTAAAGGGAGCTTTATTTGCACTTCCGCTGCTTCTTTCCATCTGTAAGATGGAAACTTAGACCCAAAACGATCTTTTTCCTTTTAAGGTCATTCACTTTCAGTCTTGTTTCTCTAGAGTATGGCTGGCACATGCCTGAAACTGGGCTAAGTAAAGTGAACTAGGAGCTCCTTAAAGCCCTAGCAGCTTTCCATGGTCCTGGGAAATCTGCCACATTCTCTTCTTGCTGTGATTGAGACAGAAAGCCCTGCTGATAACAAACCCATGGATATCTGCTCTGGATGCGGACACCTAGGAGCCTAGCGGTTTTTAATTCCTGGTTTGGTAATAAAGACTGCTAGAAAGCATCTGAGTACCTCACTCTACTTACCTTAAACACTTCTCAAAGTCAGGAAAATATACTCAGATATTGATACAGTGTACCTTGGATAGGTAGCTTATTTAGTTGAAAAAAGTTACTCCGCAGTTTATTAGGCGATCTTAACCATCAGTACTAAAAATATACACAGAATTAAGACAATGGTTGCTCATGGAGACATTTCAATATACACTCAAACCTTTTAAACTGTGAGCTCCATCTGTCTGTCCAGCTTCCTTTCTTCCTCCATCTGAGTTTGAATCCCTAACCTAAAGGGAGGAGAGTTTCTTTCATCTGCGTCCCCCCAGGGGCATGGCACAGGACAGCCACCTGATAAAGGTCTGTAACTGAATGAATCATACAGCCCGTAACAGCATTCTGAGAGAGGGCTCAGAAGGCCCTAAACCTGGGAGCCAATGTTGTCACTATTAATTACAGAGACATACAAGGTCACTATTAAGGATGCCAAAGTCAAAGTGATCAGCTCTGACAGGCGTTCTTCAATGTCTAGATGGATGGCATGACACAATTATTTGGAACGAGTTATTCTGAAGGTAATTCACTCTGATAGACCATCTGCAGGCAGTTTGGTTCATAATTAAACATTTTACAGGAAAACAAAAAGACAAAGGTAAGTCTGGGCACACCCTGAGCAGGACAGAATCTGATTCCTGATGGAGTGTGACAAGTCAGTGTGAACTCTGGGCAGAGGCAAAGGAGCACCAGTTAAACACTTGGCCAGGTGATGTAAAAGGTCAGGAAGGAAGAAGCACAAGAGAGGCAGACTCCCTGAGATAATGAATCTGCCAGAGCCTCAGGCCTTCTTTCTCCTTGTCCTTATGGGGGTTCGCTGTCCTTCCCCACAGGCAATGGACGCAGAAGTTCTGACTGTGTGTGCAGTTTACTAGGGTCAATAAACATTTAAATCAAAAACCTGTGTCAAAGCACTGAGCAAGTGCCCAGAACAGAGTAATAAGTGCTTAATAAAATTAGCCTTTGTTATTATTCACCGTGTTGAATAAGCTGCTTTATAGAGAGAACCCTATAAAAGTATATCTTTGCTACTAGGTGTGAAAAGATTGTCTCTCATAAAGAGCTATGGAGGCACTTCCATGATGATCCAGTGACTAAGACTCTGCATTCCCAATGCAGGGGCTCTGGGTTCATTCCCTGATCAGGGAATTAGATTCCACATGCCACAGTGAAGATTGAAGATTCCATGTGCTGCAATTAAGACCCAGCACAGCACCCCCAAAAAGAAAGAGAGCTGTGGAATCCATATGTTCTCCACTTGGCTTTGGCTTCCAAGCAATTCGGCTGAATTTTATGTATGCATTATACACATTAACTCTTAGCCTGAGCTTTTACTTAATTATTCATTTACTCATACCTCCATCCATTAAAAACATACTGTAAACTCAAGTGTTAACATGATGCACATTCCTGGAGAAACCTTAGTGAGAAAATTCAGACCTACTTCCTTTGATAACATAATCTGTGTTATAGTGGAATTCATTATCAACACTAGAAACCATCTTAGAGTTGACTAAAAATTACCCCAAAGGGTTAGCCTTTTAGAGAAATGCAAACAAAGCCTTATTTTAGAATTAGTTGTGATAAACTGGTAAGTTTGGCAGAATACCACTTTTTTCCTCTTTCAAAGAAATGCTTTAGTCATCTTCAGTTTGCTAAATCTTGTTTCTAAGATTTAGTTCTGTTTCTAAGGACTTACCATCTATTCGTGTGGCTCTTGTAAAAATTATAAACAATATTTAGAAAAGCAGGTAGGATAGAACATTTAACTGGAAAGTCCTTTCACTAGCCAGAATGTGCATGGAGTTCATGCTCCTCTCCTTTGCCCCCAATTATACAAACTAGTGGAGCTTTCGGAGAAGGCAATGGCACCCCACTCCAGTACCCTTGCCTGGAAAATCCCATGGACAGAGGAGCCTGGTAGGCTGCAGTCCGTGGGGTCGAAAAGAGTTGGACACGACTGAGCGACTTCACTTTCACTTTTCACTTTTCACTTTCATGCATTGGAGAAGGAAATGGCAACCCACTCCAGTGTTCTTGTCTGGAGAATCCCAGGGACAGGGGAGCCTGGTGGGCTGCCGTCTATAGGGTCGCACAGAGTCGGACACAAAAGAAGCGACTTAGCAGCAGGACCAGTGGCAGCAATGGAGCTTTAACAGAGAGCCACAGTCATGAGGTTATGAAAGTGAAAGTGTTAGCTGCTCAGTCGTGTCCAAATCTTTGTAACTCTGTGGACTGTAGCCTGTCAGGCTCCTATCTCCATGGAATTCTCCAGGCAGGAATACTGGAGTGGGTTGCCATTCCCTTCTCCAGAGGACCTTCCCGACTCAGGGACTGAACTTGCTGCTGCTGCTGCTAAGTCGCTTCAGTTGTGTCCGACTCTATGCGACCGCATTGATGGCAGCCCACCAGGCTCCCCTGTCCCTGGGATTCTCCAGGCAAGAACACTGGAGTGGGTTGCCATTTCCTTCTCCAATACATCAAAGTGAAAAGTGAAAGTGAAGTCGCTTAGTTGTGTCCGACTCTTAGGGACCCCATGGATTGCAACCTACTAGGCTCCTTCGTCCATGGGATTTTCCAGGCAAGAGCACTGGAGTGGAGTGCCATTGCCTGGGTCTCCCACATTGCAAGCAGAATCTTTACCATCTGAGCCATTAGGGAAGCCCTATGATGTTATAATATTTATTTCTCCCAGTCATAAAAAATTAGTGGAGCTATAAAATGAAATCACAATTGAGTAGCCCACCATTTGTAAAAATCCCTAAATTTTTTGAATTGGGAAGGTACATAGTTACTTTACTTATACATAATCACTTTAATTATAAAAAAATAATTTCTAATTCGGTATGCTGTAAGTTACCTCAGATGAGATGCTTCTTTGAAGATTACATGAAGATCTTTGACTTTGGAGATGTGGGGATATTTACTTTCTGCTAAAGCATGACATCAACTTAACTCTGGAAAAAACGGCTCAAGATAACATTTTTGAAAAACCATGTTACATACTTGAGTATCAATGATAAGTATCTGCAATTCCATTGTAGAGATCACTAATGGTGTTTCCCAGCCTAGTTAATGTCATGGGCCAAGAGAAGATGACGTTTTTACATGCCTTTGGGAAAAGAGGATGAACACATTCAGGCCCAAGGCTTTCGGCTCTGCCTGAATGAACTTACATTTAACCCATCTGGTGCCCATTCCTAGAATACCCACTGGGAATTCCAGACTAAAGTATCAGATACTGGATGTAAACTAAGGTCTAAATCTTCTAAGTGACAGAATTTATCCTTCTGAGGTATTTTGGAGTGATTAAGTATCATTTCCCTTTCTTTCTCATGAGAGGCCAGAACAGTAAAAACAAATCATTATAACCAAGAAACAATTGGATCATTTGTGTAATTTACATGCAACACATTAGAACTATAACCAAAATGCCTTCTGTCTTGATGGGCCAATATCATGAGGTAGAGTGTGCCAACGTTAAGACCGACAGTAGCTGTCAATCATTCAGCGATTCATTCTCAAACACCAGACGTTGTGTTAGGTAATAGGGAATTGTAGTTGAAGATAACTTATCTTACCCATCAGAGACCTTAGGAAACCTCTGTTGTCATGAAGTCATTAAGTCTGTACCATTAATATTTTCAATAAATATTTGGCTTAGGTGATGTGACAGTTGCTGAGAATATATACATAATGGAATAAGATGGATACAGTCCTGTGTTCCTAGAGCTTAAAGATCTGTCAATGCCTACCTTAAGTATTCTGCAAAAGATGAACCATGAACCACTACACCATTCTGTCCACAATTATTTAGGGTAAACAGTCCTAAAAATGACATCAAAGTTAAGTACATGACCATCAAAGAAACTGCCAATAACTCAGACCAACTATAGGCAACAAAAGTAAACATATAATACACTCTCTGAACTGGACAACTCTTGATAGTGACAAACGCTAAACAAGGTGAGATGCCAGGATAAGGTATAACTGGGATTTTTCCAGGAAAACCAGAAGTTGTTGTCATCCTAAGTATGGGCCACATGGCTAGAAATACATGATGTCACTTTGTAAGGCTGATGTATAAACAAGTCTACATCTTTTAGTCAAATAATCTGTAGACACATTCTATCTTAGGTATTTCACACTACAGCCAATTCAAAGTAGTTGATGTCTCACAGTAGTCTTTACTACTTTATGAATGGAGACACCTTTGTATCACGGGAGCATGTTACATATTACAATTACTGAGTTGGCCAAAAAGTTAGTTTGAATTTTTCTAAAGACCCAAATGAATTTTCTGGCCAACGCAGTATTTTCTAGTAAGAAATCTAGAAACAAAAAAAAATTTTTTAAAGAGCAGAAATAGTCTGAAACTATCTACACAGAATTTCTTACACTTTGCCCCAACAGGATATACATAGAAAATGATAATATTTGTACTGTACAAAGTGGAAAAGTACTAAAGTTGCTCCTCGATGGAGTGCCCCAAACTGTGGGCTAAGAGGATTTGTATTTTGACAAACAGGTACTTAGACTGTTACCTGTGTGCTATGTCACACCAGCTGAGAAACTGATCCAATGTTGCAACACACTGATAGGGGATGTTTATTGACAGATCTGAGAGTGAAGAATACAAGATGGAAGGACAAACGATAACTCCACTGAGAAAGAGAATTTGTCAACATTACCTTTCAGAAAATGTTTTGAAGATAATGATAAAATGCTACCAAAAGCTGTACTGAAGGCAGAAATATAAATGGTGAGTGTAGACAGAAATTCCAAGCCATGAACATTAATTTGTATGTATGCTCATGTTATCAAGTGCCACAAATTTTTACCACAAATGCATTAGTTGAAGTATTAGTTGAAGATATGAGCAGCTGACATCTACTCTTTTTGTTCATATATTCTTAACCTAGAATGATATACTTCTTTTGGAAGGGGAAGGAAAAAAAAAAGTAAAAAGTGTTGAGTGAATCCTGTAACTTGTATATTGCAGCTGCTGAAACCTTCCAGAGTAGATCCAGCTGAGCTTTTTAAAAAACCATTCATTTTCTGTCCATTTGACTTTTTAATCAACATAGTTTTTTTGTTTGTTTGTTTCTGTGATAGAGGCAACTAAGTATCTTCCAGAAAAACCATTTTCCCTTTCCACTTTTTGGCAGTACACAGGCAGCTTAGCTGGGTGCACTGCTGCCCAGCTAGAACATTTCCTAATCTCATCTGCAACCAGCGATGGCCATGTGACTAAGCTGGGCAAACAGGCTTTGAGAAGTGACTGTGCACTTCCTGGTCACCTCCACAAAGACAAGGCTACTGGACTTGGCCTTCCTTTTCCCCATTCCTGCAGGCTAGGAAATGGGGAACTGGGCACAATCTTAGAACCCACATTATTTCATGGCAGAGCTGTCCTGCCAGCCTTTGGCAGCTGGTACCTGGGCTGTTATATGAGAAGGAAATATGTTATCTTACTTAAGCCATTCTATTTGGGGTCTCTGTTACAGCAATTTAGCAGGTAACACAATTAATAAATTTCAAATTATTTAAAAATACCTCTTAAATAAAAGCATCTAGAAAGATTTGGATAGACTCACTTGTGAGCACTCCCCTTTGTTGTTGCCCAGATCACAAAAGTGTAGGGGGTTCTGCAGGACAAGGGCTCAGGGAAAGTGTCATCAGATCCAAATTAGAAAGGGACAATAAGGAACCCCTGAAGGGTTTGAACAAGGCGAGCAATGAGATCAGCACCCAAGTTTAGAAAGAATTCTATCCAGAGTAAGGAAGGGGGACCAGAGGGAGGAAAGACTCAGGAAGGAAATGTATTAGAAAGCTTACTAGTCAAGATGATTTCCAGATAAATTCAATTTTCCAGCTTGAAGAGCTTGTTGCTGTTCAGTTGCTCAGTCATGTCTGATTCTTTGTGACCCCATGGACGACAGCTCACCAGGCTTCCCTGTCCTTCACTATCTCCCAGAGTTCACTCAAACTCATGTCCACTGAGTCAATGATGCCATTCAACCATCTCATCCTCTGTTGTCCCCTTCTCCTGCCCTCAATCTCTCCCGGCATCAGGGTCTTTTCCAATGAATGGGCAGCTCACATAAGGTGGCCAAAGTACTGGAGCTTCAGCTTCAGCATCAGTCTTTCCAATGAATATTCAGGGTTGACTTCCTTTAGGATTGACTGATTTGATCTCTGTGCTGTCCAACGGACACTCAAGAGTCTTCTCCATCACCATAGTTCAAAAGCATCAATTCTTTGATGCTCAGCCTTATTTATGGTCCAACACTCACATCCATACATGACTGCTGGAAAAACCACAGCTTTGACTATACAGACCTTTGTCAGCAAAGTGATGTCTCAGCTTTTTAATACAACGTTTTCTAGGTTTGTCATAGCTTTTCTTCCAAGAAGCAAGCATCTTTTAATTTCATGAAGAATTTCATTTAAGAGTTAGAATTGGTATAATATATTTAAGTAGTGGTCAGTAGGCCTGCATCTCAAGAGAAGGACCTGGGATGAAATTATATTTTATGATTAATCCATATATGGTAGATGAGACTACCTTGCTGCTGCTGCTAAGTCGCTTCAGTAGTGTCCGACTCTGTGCGACCCCATAGACAGCAGCCCACCAGGCTCCTCTGTCCCTGGGATTCTCCAGGCAAGAATACTGGAGTGGGTTGCCATTTCCTTCTCCAATGCGTGAAAGTGAAAAGTGAAAGTCAAGTCGCTCAGTCGTGTCCAACTCCCAGCGACCCCATGAACTGGAGCCTACCAGGCTCCTCCGTCCATGGGATTTTCCAGGCAAGAGTACTGGAGTTGGGTGCCATAGCAGAGTCCATTTAGAGCAAAAGGTCAAAGAACATTGGAGATGAGTAATATTGAGACAACAGGTAGAAGAAAAGAATTTAGCAAAGGAGAGTGAGAAGAAAGGCTCAGAGAAGGAAGAAGAGAACTCTGTCCTAGAAGCTGAAGGAGGCAAACACTCAGAGAATGAGAAGCAGTATCACTTATCACAAGCTAGTCAAGGGAAGTTCAGGAGTAGATAAAGAGCGACTACTGGATCTGGCAGCTCAGAGTCCCCTGAGACCCCGGCCCAAGCACTCTCCACGAAGAAGTCTGGCCCACCGCAGGCAAGCAGTAAGTGGGAAAGGAACGTTCACTTCTAAAAATTGGGGAGAAAAACAACAGGCTGGGAAAACAGCAAGAAGGGGAGGCTGGCTTGATAGAAGCATGTATTTTTTAGAATGAAGAGGGACAGGGAGATAGAAGTTAAAAATAACAGAGCAAGAAAGTACAGAGATGTTTTCACATGTCTGTTTCTTATTTTAAGCATAAAGTTAAATCATATACAGTAAACACATTTCCACTTGGGAGCTCTCACCCAAGTAGGTAGCATGCTGTTATGACTACATAAGGGTGTCAAGATAAAAGAATTCATAATTCTATGGACATTCTTAAACAGAGTTTGGATATATATTGTTTGCTTTTCCCTTCAGCAAGCTGGTAAACATTAACCTTGCTAACCACCATATTACTTATCCGGTCGTAAAACTTTAAAAGGTCCTTTTTGGGGAAAGTCTAAAGGAAAAAAAAAAAAGGTGTCTCACAAAAATAATTCCACAACTCATATAACTCTGAAAAGAAAACACAGCCTGTGGACATAGGACTGAGTAGCTCTGTATATGTTCAAGGAAGCCAAACAGTGGGAAGCTTTCTCACCCACTGAAACTCTCTTTGAAGGTCAGGCATTGAAAGAACCCAAGTCAGATTACACTGAAAGGAAGAAGGTGGGAAAATAAATATTTATTATTCCTAAGGAGAGTGTCAGTGACCTAAAGTGCCTTTATTTTCTTCTTCTTTCCCTGGCCACAGTATGGAGGGGAAAATATGAGGTGAGGGGGCCATTTGGAGGTGGGACCCTTAGGCCACATCTCATCATGCAACACTTGAGACTTGTGCAAACATCTGAGGGGAGATGAGAACACCATCCTGACTGAACGACCAAGCACTCGCACACCAGACCTCATGAAACTGTCACATCCTTTCTGAGCAGTAGCATTACTCTTCTAGTTTTATTGAGAGAAAACTGAGGTTTAGAAAAGCCGAGCTTGACCAAGAACGTGCAGTTAAAATATTGGCAGTCAGGATTCAAACCTGGACCTGACTGCCTCTACCAAGCCCACACCTGCCCACTTCAGCTTGTTTTAAATTCAAGATTGTTGTTTTCTATAGTCGATAAGTTGTGTCTGACTCTTGACTCCATAAACTATAGCCCGTCAGGCTCCTCTGTCCATGGAATTTCCCAGGCAAGCACACTGGAGTGGGTTGCCATTTCCTCCTCCAGGGAATCTTCCCAACCCAGGGATCAAACTCAAGTCCTGCATTGCAGGCGGACTCTATACCACTGAGCCACCAGGGAAGAAATTCGATATTAGCTCAAATTAAAGTAACTCCCCACTCCCCTCCCCTCCGCCATTCACAAGTTATTAGAAGGAACTCTTAAGCAAGGGAGACAAAACCCTGGTGTTCAAAGCCTGTCTCAGGATACAAGGAGCAAAGTCTGAAATGTGAAATTACAATTTACAACCCAGGTGACATTTATTAAGACTATTACTTCAAGTCCTTATCATCAACTCAGTTTTTAAAAGCATTTGCATGGATTCTAACTAATCTGATCTTTACAAACTACTAAGAGATGAAGAAATACTGTCAATTTCATTTTTTGGGCCAAGAAACTGTTACAACAAGGAAACAGCATAGCTGAGGTTAGAACTGGAGGGTCCATAGCATCAAGTGTACTCAAATGGGCCTATAGCAAGTGTTATGGGCTTCCCTGATGGCTCAGATGGTAAAGAGTCTGCCTGCAATGCAGGAGACCCAGGTTCGATCCCTGAGTTGGGAAGATCCCCTGGAGAAGAGAATGGCAACCCACTTCAGTATTCTTGCCTGGAGAATTCCATGGACAGAGAAGCTTGGAGGGCTTCAGTCCATGAGGTCACAGAGTCAGATATGACCGAGCAACTAACAGCTTAACAGTTTTTTCTCACAATTTATCTTCAGAAGGAGATGTTAACAAAGCCAGACCAAACATCCTGTATAAACTTACCTTTAAATTTAACTCACGAAGATTTTTTTATTCTAAATTCATTTAATATAAACTGTGATTCTACAGGTATAAAGAAGTGACTTAGCTAGCCGCTTCCTAAAATGCAATATGTAATAATTACCCATCATGAACAGAGTACAGCCATAGCTATGATTTTAGGACTATTAATGGAGGGGGCTAAGGGCTTAAATAAGTGGTAATATCCTTACTCAATAAGGGGACTGGTTATATTTATTTATTCTTATAATTCTACTTTGCCAAATAAATTTCCTTCTCAAAAGATGTACCACAGTTGCTCCTATACACATTCTCTTTCTCTTAAATTAAAAAAAGAGATATTTGGGAAAATATTTCTACCTATTATTTTTAGTTATGGCATCACTAGTTACACAATCAAATCCACCAAGTTGTAGCCTGGTAATCTATACCAATCTAATGTCAACTTTCCATAAACTATGGCATATGAAGAGGCAGTATATTTCTTAAATGACTCAAGTCTTCATTCTCTAATAATACAACCACAAGCAGAAGAAAAACAAGACTTAAATTGCACAAGGATGGCTGAGAGATAGTAATACCACTGATACAAATTACAGGCCTCCTCTAAATCAGACTGTCATCATTCTCACATTGAGCTTCCTGCCCAGTAAAATCTGCCTTAATTGGTTTTCTTTCTGTTGTTGTTGTTGAGAAACAGAGTGAGCCAGCTCAGGCAGTATCATGGGAATTTCAGAGACACACACACACACACACACACACACACACAAACACACACACAAGTATACCCTTTAAAGCTCAAGTGAGTACATCTAGTTTTTAAGGAAATACTAACAAGGAACAGGTTGAGGGTATTTTCCACTGGTTTAAAAATAAAGCCTTCTACCCATAAATAAATAAATAAATAAATCTCAGAATTATAGAAACAGGAAGCAGCAGCTGGATTTATCATCCTTCATTTCCTGAAAGTGGTAGTAAGGAACTCCCCCTCGAGACCGAGCTGACGGCGGGGTTTAGTCTCCTCCTGCCCAACCCACCCGCCTGTGCCACTGGTTCCAGTGCTGGTTGATCATTTCAGAATCACCCTGCTCACTGCATCTCATAAAGCTTTCCCTGCCCCAGCCCTGCATTTTGAGAAAACAAGAAATCTGACTGGAATTTAAGCACACATAGATAACTGTCCTAATCCTAGAAAAGTCTGGCTCTCATCTCTCTAGGGCTCACTCACAGAGGCTTTTGCAGGGTGCGGGGTGGGGCACACCACCCTCTGAGGGACTCTGAGCCTTCTGCAGGTGGCTGTGTTGGAAAGAGCAAGAGGGTTGGGTTCAGGCATCCTCCAGCCCCTTGTGATTGTAGCCCCAGGACTTCACTTTCCTCACCTTCATTCTCTCATGTGAGAAACGAGACACCACTTGCTATATTTCACAGGGGTGTGGTGAACAATAAAGGAGACTATGCGTGTGAAGGTACTTTGTAAATTACACATGTATAATAATAGAGTCCTCACTCCTCCGAGTCCTTGTAGGAGCGGTTGTGGGAGGGGTTTTAGGGGTTCTAACGCTTTCACAGACATTATGGGTTTGTTTCATCTTCAAAATGATACCCGAAGATACAGCAGCAGTGGAGGCATCCTCATTGACACTGCCACTATGGTTTTATACATGAGCTAGTCTAGAGAAGCACCATGGGAAAACCGTGTCCTCCCTCACTCTGCACGTGAGCATGCGAATCATCTGAAAACATTTCTGGCAGCATGTGAGTGGTAAGTCCTAGATGAGGAGTCACGAAAGGCCTTCACGTTTCAGGTCGACTGGGCAAGTCCCTTAGCCTCTCCAGGCAACATGATTCATCCATTTGTCACCAGGCTGATGGGAGACGAAAATTAATTAGACCTGGTTCCAGCACTTGAAGCACTCACTTGGATACAAGGGTGGGGGGGGGGAGGGGGTGGAAAGAAGTGACATATAAACAGATTAATTACAAAATAGGATTTACTTAAAATATAGAGCATGAACAAAGTGCCTCAGGATCACAAAGCAGGAAATGACTAACTTTGTCTGGAGGGCTCATGGAAGAATTCCTCTCATTTATAAACTGGGAAAAGAAGGAAATCAGATGACATATTTATCAACGTCCCTTTTGTGGCTGAAACTCTGAAAAAACTAGGCCTAGAGAGATTTTCTCTAAAATTAATACAAAGCACAAGTCCTGTTTGTTTTTGTATTGGAATGTAACTGCTTTACAAAGTTGCATTAGCTTCTGCTGTACAACCAAGTGGACACAGTGTGGAAGGGGAGGGTAGGACAAATCGGGAGACTGCCATATATACACAGCACAACTCCTCTTACACGTCCACTCAGCCAACACATCAGTGAAATAAGTTGGACAGCTTAAGCGCTAGATTACTATATTCTAGAAAATGCTGAAAAACAAGATTTTTCAGAATATTACTTAAACACAAACCACACTTTTAAGTCTGTGGACACTTGTGAAATCTGGGTCTATAGTAGGCCCTATATGTAGTAATTAGATTAGATCCTACAGTCAGACTATGTGGGTTAAACTCTTGACTTTATTAGGTACTAGTTGTGCTACATGGGGTCGCAAAGAGTCAGACACGACTGAGTGACTGAACTGACACCAACAGCTGTGCTACTGGGCAAGTTATTGGATTTCTTTGTGCTTCAGTTTTCTCAGTTAAGAAATGGTGGTGCTGGCAGAAGCAGTGTGCTGAGAGGAGAGGGGAGACTAATAATGATGACGATGACGGTGATGACAGTGATGATGCCACTGCCTTCCTCACTGTTGTGAGGATTAAATGAGCTAATACACATAAGTACTCAGCATGGTTCTTGGAACAAAATAAGGGCTACTTGAGTTAGCCGCTATTGTGATTTGCAAAAGCGTAATAACCAGCCATTTTTGAACCGCTTCTTTAAAAACATTCTCTTAAGCCCGAAAATGTCCAATTTGATCTCAATCCACAATTTTCATTTTTTAGAACTGTATGGAAGATTCAATGAACCAGTGATGAAATGTAGACTCTGCTTCAGAAACAGACTTAAGCAGAATTTGGGGGGATGAACACCATGATTTTGAATGGTATTTTGGAAAGTACAGAAAAGCAGAAATAAAGAAGGAGGAAAGCCCACATTTTCACAAAATTTTTCCTATTGTTTTAGATTTATATTTAAAATATAATTTATGGTACTTTAAAATTATCAGCAATTGAAGTAATATTAAAGATGCAAACTTAGTCACCCACTGAAAATCATAAGCATTTAAACAACAAAATTATTTTTACTTATCTCATTGAATTCCCATAGAATTTTAGGAAATGATTTGGTTTGTTAACAGTATTTTAGAATCATCCTATAGTAACCGTCAAGTGAAATGGATTGTATCCAGATAAAATTAAACTTCTGTAAATCAAACTGTATGTTTTAATTGGTGGCATTAGCAACACTCACCAAACCCAAAGATTCTGCCTTTAATATTTAATATATTAAACATCATTCATCCATTGGCTCTCAACCAACATCAATACGTACTGACTCTTGTGACCTATGGTTTTTATTGCAGTCATTAATGTTTAGGGGTTTAGGCCTTAGAATTAATCATTAAAATCTGCTGCTGCAAAAAAATGTTCCCCAGAAACCCAAAAGAATAGAGAAAGGCAGGACATTTATCATATTCTTATTAATGTTCTGAAAAGAGTAGGATAATTTTTCTTAATACAAAACAAGTTTGCTCTGTTATAGTCGTAGGAAATGAAGCAAAATAATTGAGCCATAGTTTACGGAGATTCAAGTATGTGCCAGGCACACTGGGGGAGGGGTTTTACAAAGACCATTTAATTTCATTAATACAACTCCTTGAGGCAAATTATTTCCCTAATTTTACAGGTTAAAAAAAAAAAGTTTAGAAATATTAGTTAACAATCCTCATAAAGTTCATGAAGTCACAGATTTAAAAACCAGGAGGCAAAACTAAACATATACACACTCTTACACAGGTTGCCCAGGTAATCATTTCAGAGAAATACAAGGAAGGAAGGTGTTCAAATGATTCTTGATGAGGGTATTATACTAGTCTGTTTAATTCTACTAGTCAGGAATTGCAAATGGTATGAAAAATAAACTTACAAGTGCTTTGTGGCTATATGGTCTAAAATGTAGAAATCAACTTTACAGGAACAGAAATTTTAGGCAGCCCTGAAGGTCAAAAAGCCACTCTCTCATCTAATCAATCCTTATAATCATAATCAATTAAAAACAAAAAGAAAAATAATGATATTTTAATAATTTTATAGAAATGGTTTATTTAAGATAGGATTCAACAGCCAATTAACTTGTTTAATTTATTAAATTTCTGGTACATTTGGTACAATGATTTATAGCTCCTAGATTACCTGGGGGCCACAGACTATTCCTATTAGGAAATTTCCAGACTTCCTTGCTTTTTACTGTTTTTGTAATAAAATATTAAAATAATCACCTAGTCCAGGTACCAGGAAAACTGTTATTTTAGATTCATACAAACAGTTACTTAATCAATCCTTCTAAGACAGCTTTATGATAAATGTGACTTTAAAAACAATAGGTTGTTCCAGGAGAAACTATACTCAAAATCAATCCCATTTTCCCAAAATAATTATTTCCTTGGATACCTTGAGTTCTATTTATAGAAGAAATAGTAAAGTTCTGGTGAAACTCTAGTTTGACACTGACTAGCTATTGTACCATGCCACTGCTGCTGCTAAGTCATTTCAGTTGTGTCTGACTCTGTGCGACCCCATAGGCGGCAGCCCACCAGGCTCCCCGTCCCTGGGATTCTCCAGGCAAGAACACTGGAGTGGGTTGCCATTTCCTTCTCCAATGCATGAAAGTGAGAAGTGTAAGTGAAGTCGCTCAGTCGTGTCTGACTCTTAGCGACTCCATGGACTGCAGCCCACCAGGCTCCTCCGCCCATGGGATTTTCCAGGCAAGAGTACTAGGGTGGGGTGCCATTGCCTTCTCCGCTATTGTATCATAGCCGTGGCAATTTAAATCTCTAGGTCTCCAGTTCCTTATCTGTAAAATGAGAAGACGGTATTAGATTGTCTCTTCCATCCTGATGTAAAATTCTAAGATTCAGTTCACACTTAAAATCCAAACTCCATTACATCCTTCAGTGATAGTCATTTGTCTCCCATCTGTACTCCAAGGCTGAGTAAGCTACTCAGAGTAGCTGAGTCCCCATGCAACTTTATTTGCAGTTATTACAGTAATCATTAGGATATAATTATTTGTCTACCCAACAGACTGTACTGTTCATACTGTTCATGGGGTTCTCAAGGCAAGAATACTGAAGTGGTCTGCCATTCCCTTCTCCAGTGGACCACGTTTTGTCAGAACTCTCCACCATGACCCATCTGTCTTGGGTGGCCCTACATTGCAGGGCTCATAGTTTCATTGAGTTAGATCAGGCTGTGGGTCCATGTGATCAGTTTGATTGGTTTTCTGTGATTGTGGTTTTCATTCTGTCGCCCTCTGACAGATAAGGATAAGAGGCTTATGGAAGCTTCCTGATGGGAGAGACTGACTGGCAGGGTTGGGGAAGTGGGGGGGGCAGTGGCGGGGACTGGGTCTTGTTCTGATGGGCAGGGCCACGCTCAGTAAATATTTAATCTAATTTTCTGTTGATGGCCAGGACTGTGTTCCCTCCCTGTTGTTTGACCTGAGACCAAACTATGGTGGAGGTAATGAAGATAATGGTAACCTCTTTCAAAAGGTCCCATGCACGCACTGCTGCACTCAGTACCCCTGACCCTGAAGTAGGCCACTGCCGATTCATGCCTCCGCCAGAGACTCCTGGACACTCACAGGCAAGTCTAGGTCAGTCTCTCCTGGTGTCACTACTCCTTTCTTCTGGGTCTTGGTGCATACAAGGTTTTTTTTTTGTGCCCTCCAAGAATTTCTTTCCCCAGTCCTGTGTAAGTTCTGTAATCAAATCCCGCATAGGTCAAGGCTGTATATTGTCACCCTGCTTATTTAACTTATATGCAGAGTACATCATGCAAAATGCCAGGCTGGATGAAGCACAAGCTGGAATCAACATTGCCAGGAGAAATATCAATAACCTCAGATATGCAGATGACAGAAAGTGAAAAGGAACTAAAGAGCCTCTTGGTGAAAGTGAAAGTGAAAGAGGAGAGTGAAAAAGCTGGCTTAAAACTCAACATTCAAAATACTAAGATCATGGCATCTGGTCCCATCACTCCATGGCAAATAGATGGAGAAACAATGGAAACAGTGACAGACTTTATTTTTTTAGGCTCCAAAATCAGTGCAGATGGTGATTGCAGCCATGAAATTAAAAGACGCTTGCTCCTTGGAAGAAAAGCTATGACCAACCTAGATAGCATATTAAAAAGCAGAGACAAAGGTCTTTACTGACAAAGGTCCATCTAGTTAAAGTTATGGTTTTTCCAGTAGTCACGTCTGGATGTGAGAGCTGGACTATAAAGACAGCTGAGCACTGAAGAATTGATGCTTTTGAACTGTGGTGTTGGAGAAGACTTTTGAGAGTCCCTTGGACAGCAAGGAGATTAAACCAGTCATCCTAAAGGAAATAAGTCCAGAATATTCATTGCAAGGACTGATGATGAAGCTGAAACTCCAATACTTTGGCCACCTGATGCGAAAAACTAATTCACTGGAAAAGACCCTGATGCTGGGAAAGATTGAAGGCAGGAGGAGAAGGGGACGACAGAGGATGAGATGATTGGATGGAATCACTCACTCGATGGACATGAGTTTGAGAAAGCTCTGGGAGTTGGTAATGGACAGGGAAGCCTGGTGTGCTGCAGTCCATGGGGTCACAAAGAGTTGGAGATGACCGAGCATCTGAACTGAACTGATCTGAATAGACTGTAAGTTATTTCAGAGGAGAGACTGTCTTAACGATCTTTTAATATTTGTCATATAACAGATAGATCCTAATTGCCTACTATACAAAAGAAATGCAATAAATGTTTTTAGAATAAATTTTTTGAATTATCCTATCAAACAGTCATCGGGTACTTTGCTTTCACCTAAAGCACATTCTGCAGATATACCAAAGTTCCCTCCCTTTTAAAGTATTTGCAATTTAGAAACAGGTCAATCACATGTGATGATGAATAATAATACAAATTTTGTGCATTTTAATTCATATTTGAGCTCTACAGGAAAAAAACATTCTCCTGGCATTTAAGATCTCTAAGATCTTTGAGGCTTTACCATTTTGTGACTGGCTTGCAGGGCTTTACAATTTTTCCTCCCCCATGTTAGCAGCATGAATCTGTTCCATGCTTATTTTTAATGACTCAATTTATGGAGAAGAAAGTGATCTCAAAAGGAGAAAGGCTGATTCAGAGATAGAAAAGGCTAAAACACTTAAAAGATCAGCAAGAGGAAAAACAGGTAACAAAAATTTTTCATGGGGTGGTTTAAGTTAAGGGTGAGGTTACATCAGGCCAGGGCAAGGGGAAAAAAAAGAAGAAAGACATATATTTTTTGGCCTCAGAGTGTTTAGCTTTCAAGTTCCAAGAGAAAATTTCATGCAGTACTTGTCTGTTCTTTGGTATTTATTTTTCTTGTTCATGCACATCCCTGGCGATCAGTAACAAAGGGAGTGAAGGCTGTTGGCACCTGTGCATAAAGGCTCAGTGGAAGACAGGAAGTCCAACACATGAATGGTGGCCAAGAAGCCCTTGGGGACCCTTTGTGTTCTGAATGACCAATCATGGTAGCCTATCTGCATGAGTAAATGCTGACAGGTTTGAATGGAGGAACTGGAGTTATCCACTCCTTTGTGTTTCTTCTAAAGTAACACCTGAATCAAGATGAACTATTATAAATTTAGATTTCTTACACTCCACCTGGGGCTTCCCTGGTGGCTCAGCAGTAAAGAACCTGCCTCCCAATGCAGGAGACACAGGTTCGATGCCTGGATTGAGAAGATCCCCTGGAGAAGGAAATGGCAGTCCACTCCAGTATTCCTGCCTGGGAAAACTCTCAGAAAGAAAAAGCCTGGCGGGCTACAGTCCACGGGGTCACAAGAGTCAGACATGACCTAGCAACGAAACAACAACAAAGATCTACCTGGACCTAATCTTTCTAAGGAGCCCCCACTGATCAGCAAAAGAATGCTTGGCAGGTCAGAATGCAGTGAGCAGTAAAGCAAACCAATGCAGCTGGGGAGCCCTTGCCAGCCAGGCTGAGCCGAGATGACTCAGCAGGCTACAGCCATGACCCTTGTCTTCTGCAGTCATTATTCTGGTTCTTATTCAGTGGTTACTATAAATGCACACGCACGGATCGGTCTTACTCCAGAGCCCATCTGAGAACATCATGGAGTGACTACCATAGCTGTGCACAATCCACAGGCAGGTTTTTTTCACAGAAAGTCAGTCCGAAGTCCTGGCTGACAACTGGGTTTGGCTGATAACACCAACAAAAAAATCCTGGTCTACCTTAAATTCTGTAAAACTCTGTTCTTTAGAAAGGACACCGAAGTTGGGAAAACGAGAAAAGAAAAGCTGGGTGTGATTGTGGGGTTCTGTTCAGTTCAGTACTACAAATTCAACTCCCAAGCTAGGAAAAGAATCATGGTAATAATGATGATGATGATGAATTCCCTTCAGCAATAATAGTGACTTCTTTTTTCTGTTCTTCAGCAGATTTAACACACTTGCTTCTGTTTTGAGCCCAGTGTCATCAGGCAAAGACTCTCTATCCTGCTTACATTTAGGGTAAAATTCACCTTTCGGCTAAGTTATATACACCATCAGATGTTTGAAAGGCAGTACCTTATAAAGAGGATCTGTTCCTCTCATCATTTTTTAGTCAAGTAATGGATTTAATTTTTTAAAATCCTAAAGTGGTGACTGAAAGAAGCCTCAGATGTCAAAAGGGGGCCAGTTAACATGCCAGGGAGAAAGGCAGCAGCCACACAAAACAAGCTCTTACTCCACATGTAAAACTTCAGCCAGAGCTGTGCAGAATGGCAAAGAAGAGCCATCTCGGGTTCAGTCACAGCTGAACAGATGCCCTGTCTCCCCCTTCCAATCCCAAAGAAAGATGAGAGAAAGGAGAGAAAGACCAGGACTAATCCACCTTTGAAGACCCCGCTGCCGATGTTAGGAGAAGACTTTTATTCCCTTTCTTCCAACCATCCCCTGGCAAGAATCCCCTACAACAACAGACCTGGCCTCTCTCTCCACCTCCTCCTCCCTCCCTCTGCCTGCCTGCAGAAATGATGCATTCTAGACTTTTCTCCTGCTGGGTGCCAACTTCCGTTGCTCTGAAGTGCCAGAGAAAGAGTGGGTAAATCTATCTAATTCGAGTATGAAATTTCAGAAGGCTCACTTGGCTGCAGATCCAAAGTCACATTCTCCAAAAAGCATTTTCAGTAATAAAGATGGCATTTTGCTGTCCATTTGCCTGGCTCCTTTAGCTCCCTCAAATGCTTTTAAATTCAGGCATGGAGGAGGGCATATTTATGGCCTCCTCAAATCTCAAGATAGGGTGGGTCTCCTTGCCTTGGATGTCTATGATAGTTTTTAATAACTATTTACTGAATGCATAAATGTGGTGAGAAGGAAACTAAATAATCTGATTAATCTTACTTGTTCCTGGGTGGGTACAGGACTATACCCCAAACCACCAAAAGCTGGGCAAGATAGTCTAAAACATGGTAGCCAATTTCTGTGTGAATTCTGAGAGGGAAATAATTCATCTAAAATACACTCAAAAGAGAAACAATCCTATCCAAAATATTGCAGGCAGACTCTCTACCATCTGAGCCACCAGGGAAGCTTATTGATGGCTTAGCACATGGAAATACTTTTCTGATCTATGAAAACTGTTAACCACCTGGGAAGTTTCTTTCAAATGTTTTGTAAGCCAAATGACATAGGTGAACACTTAACCCTTGGGATGATTTCTTTGCGCGTGATGAAATAAATCTGAACAGCACCATGAAATGTCTTCACAGTTCTTCCTCATTTTTTCAGGCAGGTATTTTACACTATCCATCCTTTATAAAAGTGTTATTTAAAACCTTCAGAATAAATGTTCCCATGTAAAAATTCATGTAGTGAGCCATTGTCTGCAACTAGAAAAGCCAGCTATGGGTAGGAAACATAACAGCGAGGATCAACAGTTCGGTTGCTCAGTTGTGTCCAACTCTTTGTGACCCCATGGACTGCAGCTTGCCAGGCCTCCCTGTCCATCACCAACTCCCAGAGTTTACTCAAATTAATGTCCATTGAGTCGGTGATGCTATCTAACCACCTCATCCTGTGTCGTCCCCTTCTCCTCCTGCCTTCAATCCTTCCCAGCATCGGGGTCTTTTCCAATGAGTTGGCTCTTCACATCAGGTGGCCAAAGTATTGGAGTTTCAGCTTCAGCATCAGTCCTTGCAAAGAATATTCAGGACTGATTTCCTTTAGGATGACTGGTTTAATCTCCTTGCTGTCCAAGGGACTCTCAAGAGTCTTCTCCAACACCACAGTTTAAAAGCATCAATTCTTCGGTGATCAGCTTCTTTATAGTCCAACTCTCACATCCATACATGACTACTGGAAAAATCATAGCTTTGGCTAGACAGACCTTCATTGGCAAAGTAATGTCTCTGCTTTTTAATATGCTGTCTAGGTTGGTCATAACTTTTCTTCTAACGAGCAAGTGTCTTTTAATTTCATGGCTGCAGTCACCATCTGCAGTGAAAAAAGTCTGTCACTGTTTCCCCATCTATTTACCATGAAGTGATGGGGCCAGATGGCATGATCTTAAGCTTTCTGAATGTTGAGTTTTAAGCCAACTTTTTCACTCTCCACTTTCACTTTCATCAAGAAGCTCTTTAGTTCTTCTTCACTTTCTGCCATACTGGTATTGCTAAGTCACTTCAGTCGTGTCCAACTCTGTGCAACCCCATAGACGGCAGCCCACCAGGCTCCCCGTCCCTGGGATTCTCCAGGCAAGAACACTGGAGTGGGTTGCCATTTCCTTCTCCAATGCATGAAAGTGAAAAGTGAAAGGGAAGTCGCTCAGTCGTGTCTGACCCTCAGCGACCTCATGGACTGCAGCCTTCCAGGCTCCTCCATCCATGGGATTTTCCAGGCAAGAGTACTGGAGTGGGGTGCCATTGCCTTCTCTGTTTCTGCCATAAGGGTGGTGTCATCTGTGTATCTGAGATTATTGATATTTCTCCCAGCAATCTTGATTCCAGCTTGTGCTTCATCCAGTCCAGCATTTCTCATGATGTACTTTGCAGATAAGTTAAATAAGCAGGGTGACAATATACAACCTTGACGTACTCCTTTCCCAATTTGGAACCAGTCTGTTGTTCCATGTCCAGTTCTAACTGTTGCTTCTTGACCTGCGTACAGATTTCTCAGGACGCAGGTTAGGTGTTCTGGTATTCCCATCTCTTAAAGAATTTTCCATAGTTTGTGGTGATCCACACAGTCAAAGGCTTTGGCATAGTCAATAAAGCAGAAATAGATGTGTTTTTTTAATTCTCTTGCTTTTTTGACGATGCAACGGATGTTGGCAATTTGATCTCTGGTTCCTCCGCCTTTTCTAAAACCAGCTTGAACATCTGGAAGTTCACGGTTCACGTACTGTTAAAGCTTGGCTTGGGTAATTTTGAGCATCACTTTGCTAGTGTGTGAGATGAGTGCAATTGTGTGGTAGTTTGAGCATTCTTTGGCATTGTCTTTCTTTGGGATTGGAATGAAAACTGACCTTTTCCAGGGCTGTGGCCACTGCTGCGTTTTCCAAATTTGCTGGCATACTGAGTGCAGCACTTTCACAGCATCATCTTTTAGGATTTGAAATAGCTCAACTGGAATTCCATCACCTCCACTAGCTTTGTTCATAGTGATGCTTCCTAAGGCCCACTTGACTTCTCATTCCAGGATGTCTGGCTCTACGTAAGTGATGACACCACGATAGGTGCCCAATATGCTACTGCAGATCAGTGGAGAAATAACTCCAGAAAGAATGAAGAGACAGAGCCAAAGCAAAAACAACACCCAGTTGTGGATGTGACTGGTGATGGAAGTAAAGTCCGATGCTGTAAAGGGCAATATTGCATAGGAACCTGGAATGTTAGGTCTATGAATCAAGGCAAATTGGAAGTGGTCAAACAGGAGATGGCAAGAGTGAACATTGACATTTTAGTAATCAGCGAACTAAAATGGACTGGAATGGGTGAATTTAACAGCAAGGATACCAGGCAGCTAACAAAGTGACTTTAATATGTTTCATCATTTTAATTTATCCTGAGCTACCCTGGGAAATAAGTCCTATTATCAACCTCAAATAGGGGAGAAAACTATTTGGGAGAAATAGAAAACTATAGGGGAGAAAATTCAAGAGGTTCAACTCCTTGCCCAGGTTTACTCGGCCACTTAACAGTGGTAGCACTGGGACTCAAACCCAGGTCTTGTGATAAAAGAATATAAGTGCCTTCCATGCAATCTTGATTTGAACTGGGATGGGCACTGCAGGATGGTAAACAAAGCTCCAGTAGAGCATGCCAGCAAAAACAAAATAGAGAGAAGGGCAAGCTAGCTCACTGAGTTCAGATTCCCCTTTTGCATCCCTGCAGAATCCTTTTAAGGAAGAAAAGGGAGTGAATTTGTTTCATTTTATTTCCTTCCTTCCTTCCTTCCTTCCCAGGGGCCTGACCCACAGACACAGCCTAGGAACCAGCCCAGTGGCAGCTGACATCTCTAAAAACAGTTTCACATCTGTTAAACTACAGATGCTCCATTAATTCCAAAGAGAACCTGAAGGTCCAACTTCCCTGAATCCCCAGTGGTCAGATGGTCATTTACAGCTTCAATGCACAGCTGAGGCTGGGGACTCCTAAGGGACCCAACGTAAGGGTGAAAGGTCTTTGGCTTTGATGGAAGCAGGAGGTGGGTGGGTAGTAAAGATCTTTCCAGAGTGCTCAGAACGATGTCTTTATTGTTAAGTTTTCATCCCACCTCCTCATTTTAGTTCTTTAAACTCTACTTTCTCTGGTTTGTCCTTTGAGTACAGCAACAGTCTTGAGGTATGAGTAGGGGGAATTTGGGTAGTCTCAGAATAAACTGGAAATTCCATAATGATTATTGTTCTTTGGGGTGAAAACAATAAATAACTGGACTCCCTCAAGCCACTAAAACCATTAAAAAAAAAAGTGACAAGTGGGTGGTAGATATCAGAACTATGAGAAGAATCTTAAAAGTGTACTTATGCTTTGGAAGAAATCAATTCAAAGCTAAATATAAGGTTTCTGGGCTCAACTCAAGGCATCAAATTAGTCTTAAGAACTCTACTCAAAGGAAGTAGTAGCTGACTGAAATGTTCATAAAATGAGAGACACACTTTTTAATGAACCATGGTTATTACTGCATTTAGGAACATCAGTAAACACTCCCCAAAATCAATGTGGTAAAGAAGCAGAGGCATTATTCTACAATTAGCCAAACACAGAGAGAGAAACACATGGTACCACAATATGTGGGATCTAAGTAAAAGTTGAACTCATAGAAAAATGGTCACCAGGGTCTGAGGGATGGAAGAAATAGGGAGATACTGGTAAAAAGGTACAAAAGATGAATATGTTCTGAGTTCTCTACTGTATAACATGGTGAGGATGGTTCATAACACTGTATAGTATAACTGAAATTTGCTGAGAGAAGAAGTTAAATATTCTCACTAAAAAGAAAAACTAAATATATGAGGTAATGGATGTGTTCATTAATTGGATGGGAAGACTACCTTCACAATGTAACATATACGAAGTCATCACATTGTACACTTTAAATATCTTACAATGCTGCAAATTATATGTTAGGAAATAAATAAATCAAAATGTATTATGAAAATAAAGGAGCAGAGGAAATAATGTTTAACTTTCTGAAGGACCCCCTCCTTCTTAAAACAAACCAATCAACATCACCAGGATCCTGAAAAGACACATCTCCATGTACGAAACTGTGCTTGCTTGTTCAGGGAGAGATAAGACATCTACACCACTCTTTCTGGCTACAGATGCTGTTTCTCTCAGTAGTGAGAAAAGTGTCACCTGAATGGAAATTACGCTTGGCAATGTGATCCTGCGGAGAAGGCAATGGCACCCCACTCCAGTACTCTTGCCTGGAAAATCCCATGGATGGAGGAGCCTGGTAGGCTGCAGTCCATGGGGTCGCTAAGAGTTGGACACGACTGAGCAACTTCGCTTTCACTTTTCACTTTCATGCATTGGAGAAGGAAATGGCAACCCACCCCAGTGTTCTCGCCTGGAGAATCCCAGGGACGGGGGAGCCTGGTGGCTGCTGTCTATGGGGTCACACAGAGTTGGACACGACTGAAGTGACTTAGCATAGCATAGCATGGCAATGTGATCCTGTGGACCTTAATGAAAAGGCATCCATATCAGATAACTTTTATTTTGATCAAATGCTAGTACAAAAAAAAAAAAAAAGATGAGAATCAAAAAGATGGTATTACAGATACTAAAGATATCGAACATATTTAGAGGAGGCACTTTCTAGAATTTCCTCTTTTGGAACAATTCAAATGACTTTCAATTTGATGGAAAGAAACTCAATGAGTTTTTCCTCCTTCATCCACACGTTCCCCAGCCCACCCTACCGCCCAATTCCTTGTCCCCTGAACACACAGTACAATGTAATGGTTGGAAGCAGGGGCTCAGAATCATAGTGCTAGAATAAGAATCCTGGCTCTGCCATCAGCTATATGACCTGCAGGTGTATCAACAGCATCCCTTTCTTTCCAAATCAGTAAGACAGAAAAAGCAGCACTCATTTAAGAGGCTGTGATGAGGATTTAATAAATCCACACGTGGACTGCCTTGAGCATGCTGCCTGGTACACAATCCCACAAAACATTTAACTTAATAATAATGACAATGACCATGACATGGGCTTAACCAGACTGTGGTAAAAATAAGGGACTGGGGATCACTTAGTAAACTGAAAGTCTTTCAGTCATGTCTGACTCTTTGCAACCCCGTGGACTATACAGTCCATGGAATTGTCTAGGCCAGAATACTGGAGTGGGTAGCCTTTCCCTTCTCCAGGGGATCTTCCCAACCCAGGGATCGAACCCAGGTGTCATACGTTGCAGGCAGATTCTTTACCAGCTGAGCCACAAGGGAAGCCAGGAGATCACTTAGGGTCTATGAAAAAGCCAAATGTTCTAAGCAATGACACAGAGTCTACTAGAAAAACGCTCTCTCACCCCATGGGCCCAGGGGACTCAGCTTGGCTATTCTCAGTGGCTACAGCAGCTTATCTGAAGGGACAGGCTCAAAGGACCAAAGACAGGCCAGAAGAGATATGATGAAGGGACAGAGACAGACAGTCCAAGTCTGGGAGAAACCAGTTTGGAGCAGTTCTGAGAATGGGTAGCAGCCAACAGTCCACAACAATGGGATTCAGAATTTAGAAATAAAGTAACAGGCCATTCAGATACGCATATGTTGGTATTATGGTAAAACTCTCCACCACTTTTCCTTCAAGGTCCCTCTAGCAGGGAACATCTTTCAAAAACTGCTCTGCCTTTGAATTTCTGTAGTACTCCTTCAAATATTTACAAGCACGTGTGGCATTTAATTGTTGCAGAGAATAACTTACGTCTCAATTTAATTGAAAATTTTGGAGGGCGTGTCTTATAGTCAGATGTCTCTCTTCCTGGCCCCTCTCTGTCCCAGAGCTGAACTCCCCCCATGGAAATGTTCAACCAGAAAGTACACAATAAAATGGAAAGCTCTGAGTAAGCCAGGGCTATAGAAATATTAATACATGCTGCTGTACTAAAATAAGCACACATGGCTTGTACAGACAAGAGGGGACAAAACAAATCAACGTGCTTGTCCCTGTCTCTGAGAGGCTGTAATGAAAAGCCGAGTCCAAGAAGTTTGCAGGCAGAAGATGAAGCCTTGGGCAGCCCTAAGTACTGACTAGTTGATACATTCCTCCGAACAGAAATTAAATTAACAAACCATAAAATAATAAGGAAGTCCAGTAAAAGTCTGCAATTTTTTTCCCCCATGATGATTGCTTATATATTTTCTAAAGCAGTGAAGATTAAATTCTCTTGAAACCATTTTCTCAGGGTGTCTTTGCTTTGCAGGTGCCCTAAGCACACATTTGGTCTGTCTATCTGGTAATCTAGCCCTACTTGGGCACCGAAGGATTCCCTCTAGGTAGAAACAGGCAAGCATAAAAGAATGGAGTCAGGAGGGGTAGCAGGTGGAGAGGGAAGAGTGAAGGAGGTGGTAGGAACCAAGGGGAGGGGCCAAGATGAGGAGAGTTGGAGGCCAGGCAGTGACGCAGTTAGAGTAAGGTTAGTGCCTTTGATTCCTGCCAGCTGAAGTCCAGAGAGAACTTCAGAGATGATCTAAACCCAATCTTCTCCTTTCACAGGGGAGAAATTATAACTCACGGATGATGACTCACTCAAGGCCAAAACTGCTGCTCTGAGGCCAGAACTGAAATCTGGGTCTCGTGACTGCTCGCTTAGAGCTCTTTCTACTCAGCACATCCCTGTTTTACACTCTCAGGGCCTGGGGAGATCAGGGTTCAGGCAGATAGCTCAGAACTCAAGTAGCCATGAAAAAGCCCTTGCAGCTTCCCCAACCTCAACAACACATGCTGGCAGAGTCAACAGATGTGACGGGAGAGATTAGGCCCCTCGTCATCACACTGCCTTTGATGAAGCCATTTGGCCTTCTCGGAGGAGTCACTGGACTAGAAATGCACGGGGACAGTCTTGTCTGTCTCCCAGCCAGGAGGAAGTCTGGCTGAATCAGGCTTGACAGTTTGTGGCATGAAAGCGTACAAGAATTACGTACCTCTTACCCTCCCTGCCCCCCTCTTCCCCCCACTGACGGTTGCAGGAGAAAAGAAATCACCCCCGGGGAGCTGACTTTCTTGCTTTCTGTGATTTCTTGATTCTGAAGAGAGCACAAGGGTGGGGATAAGACACGTAACTGAGGTGGCTACTGTAAATCCACTCTTGAGGGGATGACACTGCGATTTTGCCAGCTGTAAAATCAGGGCAAACATGATATTACTCAACAGAAGCCCTGCTCAGTGCTCTGCATGGTTTGGGGACCATCTCTGGGTTTAATTACAATTCAGATCTCCTGGGCTTTCTTTATAAAAGAAAGTCTTCTAGTCCACTAAGCTTACCTCCAGTGTTCAACATATACTACGCCTGACCTGAGTGAAGTGTTCTTTTTAATCATGGGATTTTGGCGATGTATATAAATTACTCATCCTCCTTCCTGTTCCATATCCCTAACGCCTACACAAAATCAGGCAAATGAAGAGAAAATAGATGACTGTTTTAACCTATAACCCTTGCCTTTCCTTCTCTGAATACTTGTCAATGCACCCTACTCAATGACAAGTCATTTCTCTCAAGGGAAAGCAAGTGAGCATTGAATAAAACACCTCTTAGCATGAGCGTCACAACATCCCTCTTCGGTGTTCTTACCCACAAGCCTTTGTCCACTGTGTTCCCTCGTTCTCCAATTCGCCCTGTTAACCTCCACTTTGTCCTCCACTAGCAGCTGTAGGAAGCCCCTGCTGAAATCCCCATCTCAATAACCCAGTCCCTCTAGTCCTTCCTTAATGCCCCTAGAGTAGGTATCCTGGGCATTTCTGCCCCTCCACACTCTTTTTAAACCAGTTTTGAGCCTATTCTTTTACTAAGCTGTCTTTTACTAAGCTGTTCTCCAGGACAGGAATCAAAACTTATTCATGTCAAGTTTCCCCAGGGTCTGTGCAACACTTGGCACACAGCAGGAGTGCAACACTTCTAAGTTGTAAGGCATAATCACACCCATTTCTCAAGCAGATTCTTAAAAGGGACACTTAGGCAGGAACTATCAGTCTCATTTTACAATGAGGATCAGAGGGGTGTCAAGACGCTCCAAGGCCACCGATTTCCATACCGTCTGGCTCCCTGACTAGATGTTCACTGGACCACATTATAATCAGTTAACTACACAAGCTCCATATAGAAGATAAAACAGAAAGCACTGATGTTCTGATAGAGGCATATATGTAGTGACCCACATATATGGGGTCATAAACAACAGAAGAAAAAACACACAAAAACTCTCAAATATAGGTAAAAACCACTGTTCTGAAAGGAAAGCCCCTGATCAGATTTTGGGATGCAGCTGACACTAATTTTCTCAAGGACCTTTCCATCTTAAAGCTCTGCAGAAATGTCTGTGGACATGACTTTAGATACAAACAAAGGTTCCGCTGGGCTGGTGACAGGTCATGAAACAAACTGTCTCCGGTTAAACTGCCAAGACTACCTTGGATGTCTTGAAAGAGCTGGACGTGGGACAGCAGCAGCTGTTGCCCAACAAGAAGTGACTCGGATGTGGCTGATTCACCATCAGGGCGCAGAGAAGGAACAACATGCAGAAACTGGGGGCAGCTGGCAGGACAGGGTTGGTTTGGGTCTTTGACCCTTCATGACCCTCTGGGAGCGCTTGAGCCTCTCCGCTGAGGAAAGCAGCTTTCAGCACAGCTGCCTCTAGCAGGTATGACGCCCAGCCACACCCCGGAGGTGCTCACTTAGCTGGCCCTGGGGTGTGGCCCTCCAAGCTGCACCTGGAGTGTTTAAAATCTCCCTGTAATTCTAGCATGCAGCCAAAGTTACAGTGACAGGCACAACTGGAATATCTTCCGGGCCCTTCCACTGCCACGTATTCATCAAAGTTTAAAACACCTAAGTGAACAGCTGCTCAGTACTCTGGGGATAGTGGCACCACTTTTAAGTTATTTAAAACCAACTTTTCTAGAGATGAAAGCAGGACGTTCCTCTTACTATATCCCTGACTAAGAGATTTTCCAGCCTCTTCTACTCATGCAATTTCAACAACAGGAAACTGGCAACCTTAAAAGGCACTTTGGAATTGTTACTTAGAATATATGAATGTTATAGTTTATAAATTATATCTCAGTAAAGTTCTTTGTGTGTGTGTTTAAGGCACTTTTATTTTGGGAAGGAACAGTGCTTGTTATGAGAAAGTGTTTTGGATTAACCTGTGAAATTAACCTCATGCGTGCATGCCAAGTCGCTTCAGTCATGTCTGACTTTTTGTGACCCCATAGGCTGTAGCCCTCCAGGCTCCTCTGTCCATTGGATTCTCCAGGCAAGAATACTGGAGTGGGTTGCCATGCCCTCCTTCAAGGGATCTTCCCAACTCTTGAATCAAACCCACATCTCTTGCATCTCCTGCATGGGCAAGTGGGTTCTTTGCCATTAGCACCACCTGGGAAGCCCACAAAATTGACACATTATGGTATATACCTACTAGTTCTAGCTTTGTTACTGAGGCCACTCAGGTTTAGTCTAACTCCTCTTTCATTTGGAGGAGGAAATGACAACCCACTCCAGTATTCTTCTTGCCTGGAGAATCCCAGGGACAGAGGAGTCTGGAGGGCTATGGTCCATAGGGTCACAAAGAGCTGGGCATGACTGAAGTGACTTAGCATGTACACACACCTCTTCCACTTGACTTTGGATTCAAGGACAACAGGCTTTGAATTCATTACTAGCTGAGTGGGGCTTCCTAGGTGGCTCAGTGGTAAAGAACTGCCTGCAATGCAGGAGACGCAGGTTCGATCCCTGGGTTGGGAAGATCCCCTGGAGAAAGAAATGGCAACCCACTCCAGTATTCACGCCTGGGAAATCTCATGGACAGAAGAGCCTGGTGGGCTACAGTCCTAGCGTCACAAAAGAATCAGATATGACTTAGTGACTAAACAACAGCAACTAGCTAGGTAACCCACAGCAAATGATCTCCCTCCAAGCTTCAATTTCCTTATTTACAGGAAATGGGAGTGTTACCTTTGTGGGACTGGTGAGGATCAGTAAGCACCTAATATCTGGATCACTGTAAGATGCTCAGTGAATTCTTTCCTTCCCTTCCCCTTAAAAGGAGACTACAGGTCTTCCCCCAAAGTTCTCCTTTTTCAGGCTAAACATCCATGAGGTTTAGCAACCCACAAATATTTAGTGAGTCCTCATCAGGGTATGGTTTTTCCATTCTTCACCATCTCAGCTCTCCTCTGAACAATTTAAAATTTGGCAATGTTTGTGGTCACCTTGCTTCCATAGCACCAGCGGATTCTGGTACAGTGAATGTGGTATACCATAAACTGCTTACTGGCTCACGTGAAATGTTTTACGAGTTTTAGGAGCCCAAGATTTTCCCTCCCAATTAACAGCTGCCTATGGGCACTAAACCATATACGGAGGTTCAGTCACATTTCAGAGGCAATGAGTCATTTTTACTTAGCTCCTCAGGGGTAAATGTGAGAATTAGGTAGGAATTCCTTCTGTTAGCCACTGTGAAAGGAGAGGTGACCTTCATTTTTATTACAGCCCAGAAAAGCTGTTCCTTTGCTGTAAGCCATCAGGACTGGGCACACACCATGCTGTACTTACCCCATGTCTAACCTGTCACATTTGCCAAACCCTTTTTAAAAAAATCATTCATTTATTTATTTTTGGCTCTGCTGGGTCTTCACTGCTGCCAGGTTTTTCTCTAGTTGTGGCCAGTGGGGGCTACTCTTTTTAGTTGCAGTACGCAGGCTTCTCATTGCAGTGGCTTCTCTTGTTGCAAAGCACCAGCTCTAGGGCACATGGGCTTCAGTAGCAACACACGGGCTCAACAGTTGTGGCTCCCAGGCTCAATAGCTGTGGCACATGAGCTCAGCTGCTTCGCTGCATGTGGGATCTTCCCAGACCAGGGATCGAACCCATGTCTTCTGCATGGGCAGGAGGATTCTTTACCACTGAGCCGTCAGGGAAGCCCCATCCAGCCCTTTTTTATTTGTGATTCTGGCTTAGTAGAATTAAACTGCAGAAATCCAAGTGATCTGGCTAAGGTAGACAGGTTCAAATCATGGCATTCTCTCTCAGACGAGTTATTTGACCTTGCGCATGTCATT
Organism: Bos javanicus; assembly: GCF_032452875.1. Lineage (NCBI taxonomy): Eukaryota > Metazoa > Chordata > Mammalia > Artiodactyla > Bovidae > Bos > Bos javanicus. Next base: position 53,717,793 of record NC_083870.1, read on the forward strand.
TACCTCTGAGTATCAGCACCTTCCTCTGAAAATGGGAACATAGTGCCCTTCTACAGAAGTTACTATGAATTAAATAATATGTTACAATAAAATGCATAGCCCAACCCCTAGCGCATAACAGATATCCAAAAAGTGAAAGAGTAATTATTATCATCACTACCATGGTATGGCAATTTTCCATTCTTAGACTGGGCTCAGTCCTATATGCTATTCTATTAATACCTGGTGAGGGTCCTGACCACTCTGCTTAGTTCCTGCCATCTCTCGCCTCCTGGAGAGGTAAAACCTGATCCTCATACAGGAGCTTCCCCAATCCCGTGTCCTCCTTCATAGCTCCCTGTCTCCAAGCCGCAGGGTATGACTTTCCTATCAGCCTGCATGAAGCAAGGGGGGAATGTAAAAAGTCTACATATACTGGACTTTAGGTCCTGCTCGGCCACTAGCCATGTGACTCAGGCTAGTCATACAGATCTTTTGGATCTCGGCTTTCCCTTCTAATGATGGCATTAGACAACCTGATCTAAGATTATGCAGTTCAAACCTGTTCAAATCAAAGTAAAATAAAAAAGATTGAAACTCAAGATAAGTCAAAGAAACAATGAAGAGATACAGCTTTATATAAAAATTTCAAGTCAGCAGATATGCTTCTTAGAAGATACATGTACTACATAAAAAAACTTTCTATATAATACATACATTTACATATAGTCTTCTGAGCTTGCTCATGGCTAACCTAACCTGCCTTGGAAGTTTAAAAGATATCTGGGATAAAACCATGTGGCCATGAATTTTTTCTAAGCTGTCTGCCTATAATAATCACTTGAAGAAAATACACCAAGTCTGTCAAGTGGGTAAATATACAGTGATTTAAAACTCTTGTCAAATAAGAAAACAAAAAAATGTAATTATCATCTAACAGACTTCATAATTTATGGATATAGTAGGCTTATCTTTCCGGAGAAGGCAATGGCACCCCACTCCAGCACTCTTGCCTGGAAAATCCCATGGACAGAGAAGCCTGGTGGGCTGCAGTCCATGGGGTCTCGAAGAGTCGGACACGACTGAGTGACTTCCCTTTCACTTTTCACTTTCCTGCATTGAGAAGGAAATGGCAACCCACTCCAGTGTTCTTGCCTGGAGAATCCCAGGGACGGGGAGCCTGGTGGGCTGCCGTCTATGGGGTCTCACAGAGTCGGACACGACTGAAGTGACTTAGCAGCAGCAGCAGCAGCAGCAGCAGGCTTATCTTTGAGGAGTAGGAATGTAAAAAGTCTACATATGCTCCCAAAGTATCTGGCTATCATTTTAGGTATATGTAATAATTTGGTTTCTTAAACATTTTCACTATACTATCACACATGTAGCTATTAATTATCCAGCATGCTTATCTGTCCTCAGACAAAGCAGGTGCAGGAGTCAGTTGACGCTGTTCACTGAAACACCCACCTGTGTGCTCACTGAGGATGGGTGGGCAGTGAGGAGGACATATTCGGGTCCTGGGGCTCACAGAAAAAGAACATGAGCTTGTAGCAGGGAATATCGCTGCTGTTTTTGCCAACTGCAGGGTTTTTTTTTTTTGGTTGTGCCACACAGCATGTGGGATCTTAGTTCATGGACCAGGGATCAAACCCACGTTCCCTGCATTGGAAGCATGCTGTCTTAAACCACTGAACCACCAGAGAAGTCCTTGCAGGGTTCTTTCTGAGCTCGACAGAACCTTCCGCAACATGTAACCAAAGAGCTTCCTCAGCTATAATATAATACAATACACAGAACACCTTGTGTCCTGGAGAAAGGTAAGAGACAACTATTTAAGCAGTGACTTGTGACTGCCTTTGTGAAAATATACTCACTCGCATCCAAATAATGATTAAGTGTAAACCATGTTTCTCTCATTCAGCTTACTTAATATTGTACCGAGGATGTACATGAACTTTTTCGACTTGGCTTACCTTGTCCTCAATTCACTTTCAGCCAATCTAATCCATGTGCTTAGTTGCTCAGTTGTGTCCTACTCTTTGTGACCCCCATGGACTATAGCCTGCCAGGCTCCTCTGTCCACAGGGATTCTCCAGGCAAGAATACTGGAGTGAATTGCTATTTTCTTCTCCAGTGGATCTTCCCAACCCAGGGATCGAACCCAGGTCTCCCACAGTGCAAGTGGATTCTTTACCATCTGAGCCACCAGGGAAGCATCATTAATTATACTAACTACCTCTGAACCCCAAAGAATCTGACTCTGTCCAATTGACTAAAAGCATTTAACTTACAGCTCTTTAAATTTCTATCTAAAAGAATGTTCAAGATAAGGGACCATCTGAATTTCCTATGTTCTGAAAGCCAACACTCAGAGATAAACAAGACCCAGACATTTTGGACCCCACACTCCATTCATCGTCTCAGTGTTTCCTCTCATGCTCTTGTGCCGTCAGTGCTGAGAATGCTATATACTTGGCTTACTCTGGGACAAAGAGCAGATAAGTGGTGAGATGACATGGAGATACGGAACCCTCTGCTCCCCGCATATACTGCTCTGCTGAGAGTTATGAAGGAACATTAAGCACATATTAATCTGAAGTTCATTTGGAAAGAATTTATCAAGAACTCAAAAAACTGATTATTTGCAAATATCAAAACACAACAATCCAAACCAAGAAATTACCCCAGATATATATCCAACAAAATTATTTTTTTCCCATTATGCTCTACTGAAAAGACTAAGAAAACAACTTATATTACTTGATTTATATCAAGTCTGCAATCATCAAAACATCCACAGTCTAAAAGCCAAGTGCATATTTCTAGGCAGTATTTTACAACAGATATTAATACATCCAAAACAATAACCCATTATAGTCCAGTGGTTTTCTATTTAGGAAATGTCATTGTATTTACCCTAGGGAGAAATGTACACTTGGAAAGATAGTAGTGTTCTTCCCAACTCTCAAACATCTATAATTTCCAACATTTTGTTGTGTTTTTATTTTCAGATGATACTCTGTTCCTAGGGAAAGGCACAAATTCTCTTCTTGCGATTCTGTTTGAACTTTTTTCCAGTCTAGCTGAGTAAACAAGATCAAATCTTAAGCACAAAATTAGACTATTTCTAGGGGAAAAAAGGAGTTAAGTATATCTTCCAAGTAACTGGAAGTTACAACATTGTTCTAGCTTACTGACTGACCTTCTGTGCTTTGAGTATGACAAAATCATCCATGCCTCAGGACTTCTGCACTTGCTCTTCCCTCTACAGAACTATTCTTCCCCCAGATCTTCTCGCAGCTCCTTTCTCACCATTTAGATCCTGGCTCAACTATCAGCTCTTCACTGAGGCCTTTCCTGACTAGGTCCCAGTCTACTTTATTATCTTCATATCTTTGGTAACTATTTGAAATGTGTTCTTGCTTACATTTTTGTTTGCTTTTTATCCATAAACAGGAACTCATATATTTTGTTCACATCAGAGTTTTATGTTACAGCAGTGTCTGTCATATAGTAGATGTTCAATAAGTATATGTTTCATTAATGAATGAATGAAAGAAAAAAATTAAACAGACATCATGGAAAGATCATAAAAGACATGTACTTAAAATCAACTTGATCTCATCAAATTTTACCTTTCTGTGGTAAGGAAAACCAGTCTACTTTATTTTCAGAGAAGTCTTCCCCTGTACCTGAAGAGTGCTATGTCAGTGTCTCTGTATACTTGGTCCTATCTTATCTCACACTGCTATCAATCATTCGGAAGGAGAAAAATGCTTAGATTGCACAAAGCTGAAAAGATAGCAAATGGGCTAGAGAAGAGAATTGGGTATTAGAAAGATCTCCAGTGTTGAAAAGACAGGCTAAACAAACAAGATGGTATTTATAGGGATCAGCCCAAAGCCTTGAACTTAATTTAAAAATTTAAGAGTAGAGCGATGGAGTTCAGTATACCTGGCTTAACAGCAGCAGTGCCTGTAAGAAAAGGTCCAATTTTGAATGTATTGTGAACTTTATATGGCTTAGCTGCTGAACAGTCACTACAAGCATGTGAAACAGAACAATGTAACATGCCAGGGAGGATGAACCAGGGTTATAAAGGCTCTAAAACCACATTATTTCATTCAAGTTTCTGAGCACTTACAATGTGACTGGTATTACACACAGGATAAGAGACCAAAGGTCTACTGCAGGAGAGAGAAAGCCCAGAATTAGCACAGAAGGTGGGGAAGGATGGTGGCAGATGGGCAAACTGTTAAGTTACAGGAAAAGGAGAGTTATTCAGTCTACACAGAGAGGCTGGATAAGATTCTGCAGAAAAGACAACACTTGGGGGCAAACTATCTAATTCAGAGGGTATTGTGAAAAGGTGAACTTAAGAGCTTAGCACAGCACCAGGCATATAGCAATTCATAACAACAAGACAGCACTATGACTAAACCCTACCTAATTAACAGTTACAGGCAAGGATCATGGACTGGATGGCAAATATGCAAAAGCATGATGAGAAACAGAATATCTGCATGGTGTCAAAGTATCTATAAGATGCTTATTACAAAGAGAAAAGTAGTAATTTTACAGTGGAGAATCCTGGTAGACACCACTCTGACCAAGAGATCAAAGTTAACGTTTGCAGTGATGAGATGTATCAACATCACATAGCCCCTGGGTATGACAGGCTGGGAAGAACACACTCCTGTGATTTTCTGGCCAATAATGCATACCCCAATCCACATAAGAGCTAAAAACCCAACTGAAGGATAACATACAAAATAACATAGCCAATATGCTTCAAAAGTGTCAAGGTCATGAAAGACAAAGGAAAACTGAGAAGCTATCACAGAAGGAGGGTAAGGAGTGCCATGTGGGATACAGGGTCAGATCCTGAAATAGAGAAAGAACATCAACAGAAAAACTGGCAACATTCAAATAAGGTCTATAGATTAATCGTATTGCATGAGTGCTAATTTCCTGGCTTCTTCATTTGTTCTGCATTCCATAAGACTGACATTAGGGGAAGCTGGGTGCAGGGTATTTGGGAAATTTCTGTATTATTTTTGTGACCTTTTCTTTTTTTTAAATTTTCTTGGCCATACCGTGCAGCATGTGGGATCCTAGTTCCCTAATCAGGGATGGAGCCCACACCCCCTGCAATGGACGCTCAGAGTCCTAACCATTGGACCACCAGGGAAGTCCCTGTGAGTTTCTTAACTCTGAAAATACCTCACAATAAAATGTTAAGAAAAAGTGGATAAGCCAGAGATTCTTCCAGGAGATAAAAGAAGTGAGGAAAGGCTCCCTCAGACCTGAATTTTGACTACTGGGACTACTAGGCCAAACTACATCACAGGAAGATTGAATGGATGACAGACTGAATACAGAGCCCAGGGCTAGAAATATCAAAAAGTTGGCTCTGACCAAGAAAATGTAGTGAGAACCACTCTGAGTTACAGTGGTATGTGGAGAACAGTTGAACCTGTACTTGGTGACTCAGCTCTAACATAAAGAACATCAATCAACACATGGATTTTCTAACAGGAAGGCCCCAAGGCTCATGGGGTGTGGCGGGCAAGAACTCTAGCAATGCTTCTGCAGTCCTGCCACCTTTTTCTTTCTTTAAATAAACCCTTTATTTTAAAATAGTTTCAGATTTACAGAAATGTTGTGAAGCTGCTACCAAGAGTGAGAATACAACTCACACTTAGTTTCCCCTATTATTAATATCTTACACTAGTATTATATTTGTCAGAACTAATGAACCAACATTAATACATTATTATTCATTAAAGGTTATGCTTTTTGCAGATTTCCTGTTTTTTACATAATGTTCTTTCTCTGACCCAGGATAGTAGCATTGTCTCCTTAGGCTCCTCTTGGTTGTAACTGTTGCTCAGACTTCCCTGATTTTTGGTGACTTTGATAGTTTTGAGGCGTGCTGGTCACAGATTTGTAGAATATCCCTCAGTTGGGATTTATCTCCTTTTTCTCAGGATTACGGGGTTACACTGGAATTGTGGGTTTGGGGGAGGAACACCCCAGAGGTAAAGTGCCATTTTTGTCATGTCATATCAAGTAGAAATACTACAGTGACTTGTCACTGTGTTGTTATCAACTGTGACCAGCTGGCTGAGATGGTTTTGTCAGTTCTCTCCCTCTTTCCCACACTGTACTCTTTGGTGGACATTACCCTGCAAATCCCACACTGGGGGAGTGGCAAGGATGATCCACCTCCTTGAGGTTGGAGAACATCTACCCACTCCAGCATTCTTGCTTGGAAAATCCCACGGACAGAGGAGTCTGGTGGGTTACAGTCCATGGGGTCACAAAGCATTGGACATGATTGAGCACCTAACACTTCCCTCCCCATATACATATATATATATAGAGTGGTTTCAGATTCATTAACCTGTACCCTCACCCTCATGGAAAATGTTCTTCAAGTTGAGTTGATAAAGTGCTTTCATGCATTTCTTTGCCTTTAGTCTTGCAGTCTCCACTCAGATCCAAATCAGTGTAATCAGTACTCTTTTCGTCTACTCCCTTCAGTGACTTCACTGCATGATGTGTAACACAGTTGGATCCTTTTGTCATAGTTTAAATTTCATCCTGAGATCCTCCAACCCTCTATATGTCATGTATCCCTCAGGCCTCATCTTTCTGTCTCCTCTGGAGGCATCAGACCATTATTTCAGGCTATGGTCAGTCCACTCATCTCTAAGAACTCTCTCTCCCTCTTCAACTTGTGGCTCCTTATCTGTCATTAGCCAAAAAACTAAATAGATGAAATTTGTTAGCATCAAAAATAATACAAGAAAAAGCCAGCAGAGAATCAGAGGCTTAGATGTTCATCTATGCCCAACCTACACTTTTTCTACAGGGAAGTCTTGAGCGCCGGTGCCCAGGGCTCTATGTCCTGTTCCTGTTGTGTCCCACATTTTAAATCAGTAATATAGTTGCAGAGAAAGTTTTATTGCACAAAGCTAAAGAGGACAAGAGAATGGAACAGAATAAGAATTAGTAACAAAAACATATCAACAGTCTGAACCTTGGGTCAAAACAAAATAGGTTAGATTTAGCAGCGATCAAGTCAAATATTTAATTCAAATAATTCAAGAGCATGGATTAGGGTTAGAGAACTGGCTTAATAGCTACTGCATCCATAAGAAACACTGAGATGTTTTCATAAATGGGCTCAATATGATCAAAGATGAGACATGGCCCCAAACATTACCAGAAGGACAATGATCAGGACACAGGAGGAGACGGTCCCTCTAATCTTTGCACTTGTCAGATCACATCTGCCACGCCATGTTCTGCCAAACTGGCAAAACTATTAGATGAACCAGGGTTGTGAAAGGTCTTGGAAAATTAACCCAACAATCATTTAGTGAGTACTGGTGGCTCAGACAGTAAAGAATCCACCTGCAATGCAGGAGACCTGGGTTCAACCCCTGGGTCGGCAAGATTCCCTAGAGAAAGGAATGGCAACCCATTCCAGTATTCTTGCCTGGAGAATCCCATGGACAGAGGAGCCTGGTGGGCTACAGTCCATGGCGTTGCAAAGAGTCAGACATGACTGAGCAACTAAGCATAGGAACAGTGACTTATTCAAGGGCTTCCCTGATAGCTCAGTGGTAAAGAATCCACCTGCAATGCAGAAGATTCGGGTTTGATCCCTGGGTCAGGAAGATCCCCTGGAGACGGAAATGGCAAGCCACACCAATATTCTTGCTTGGGAAATCCCATGGACAGAGGAGCCTGGTAGCCTACAGTCCATGGAGTCGCAAAAGAGTCAGATACGACTTAGCAACTAAACAATGACAACAACTTATTCGAGTTGTTATAAGATGTGCTAATGTTCAGGGGTGATCATGATGAAAATAATGACAGTGAAAATAACCATATTCCAAGAATTGCTCTAAGCACTTTTTATATATTAATTAATTTACCCAGATGACTGACTTTGCTTCTTGGTAACTTGTCCAGGTAACTGAGGCTTCTAAATCTGCCCCCGTGAACAATCACTATATCCAACAAGTTGTATTTAACCCCTTATTCTCCCACATTTTATGCCACATTTCCCTTCATTTTTCTTCTTTTAAAAAAATTTAATTAAATACCAAATTGGTACATAGCTATCATTATTTGGCATAACCTTTAAAAAGTGACTTTATAAAGTTAATAACACTCACCAAAGAGAAGCTGGACAATACAGACACAGAAAAAGAAGTAAAAGAAATGAAACAAATCAAATAATTTTCTGACCACTGTATACATCTGTGGTGTTCCCCTCTGCTTGTTATAAATACATGTATGGTTTTCATTTTACACTGAAGCTATACTGTATATGCATATTTATACTTGACCTGGTTAATCTGATAAGCATTTTCCCTTTTACTAAATGAGCTGTGTTACTGTGAATTTATGGGCTGTGAATATACCATATGTTCTGAGATAAAAACTAGAGAAAATGTTTCCTCCTACGCCCCATTTTAAATCACTTATTACCAAGTGATAACTTTACGGTTTCTAAAAAGATGTCCTAGAAATGAATACAGTCTCTTATTGTTACTATGACTTAAGGGCGCTTATCTAACTGGACAAGGGGCAATTTTACTGAGTGGGCTGCACTACGAGAGCTACTAGATCCTACCCCCATTTCTTACACCTTTAAGAAGAAATTTGGACCAAAAAAAAAGAAAATTCTAACCACGACTGCTATTTCTTAGGCAGTTACAAATTATTACTTGGCTTGTGCCTCTCAAGAACAGTGTTTTCCATCTTAAGGTGTCTCTTCCACTCTTCACAGATGAAATGAATTGGCAAAAGGAGAAAATCTTGGGATATTTAATTTCCTATCATTGGCCATGGATGAAGCACTAGACTCTAGAAGATGGGAGAGAGAATTTCAAAGATTAATGGAATTCATCACGGATGAGGTGTGACATGGGAGAGATTCTCCCATTAATGCCCCTCTCAGCTTCTTCTTATAAAGTGAGGTAAAGTGTCTCAACAAACCAGAATCATTTCAATCGTAAAGACCAAGCAAAATAGCACTTGTCTCCAGGGAAGATTCCCTGGAGAAGGAAATGGCAACCCACTCCAGTATTCTTGCCTGGAGAATCCCATGGACAGAGGATCCTGGTGGGCTACCGTCCACAGGGTCGCAAAAGAATCACACACAACTTAGGGACTAAACAAAAACAACAACAAAAAAAGGGAGACAGTAAATACTAACAATGGCAAAATAAGGATTCTCTGAGGAGTTCAGAAAAAATGTTTTTTAGTGCACATAAACCAGAAACTTACTGTCTTTTTGCTCTTTCCAATGCCCTAACTCAAAGACATCTTCCTCTGCAGTTTAATACTCTCGTACTAACCTTACAAGGATGTAGTGATACCATTATGAAGCTAATGTATCCCAATGCTGTCAGAAAATTATCAAGGCGAAGGAAAGCTGAGGGAAGTGTGTCAAGATACAAAGTTCCTCATGAGGTTTTAGATGAAAGATGAGTTTCTAAGCCCTCAGGTTTCTTTCATGACTAATGATACATGCATATATACACACGTGTTTTAAAATGCAGACAATGCTGTATGCAGCTTTTCAGGCAGGAGAAATGGCCTGAGCAAAGGCACCATGGTAGGTCTGAGTTCACTGAATGTCTAAGTTTAGGCTGCCTGATGTGACTGTAGCAAAAAGTTCGCACTCCATAGTCATGCAAAATAAAGTCAAACATTATGGTTGAGCTAGATTTCCAAGGACGCTGAATTCCAAAGGGAATTTGGTTTCACTTAGCAGGCAGTGGAGAGAGAACACAAATTCACAGTAAGATGAAACAGAGCTTTAGGAAGCAGTGACACCATGGTACATGAGATACGTGGTAAGGACATCGTGGTGGTGGGGGATGGGGAGAACGAGAGGCACTAGAGATAGGCTGGGAGGTTGCTGCCATCACTCGGCTGGAGATGAGGTCAAATATAGTACCAAGGGGACCCAGGCAGAAAGGGCACACAGGTGAGAGAGACGAGGGACGTAGGTGGGAACTGTGACCGTTTGAATAGAGAGGACAAAGGTGAGGGATGTTCAGTGATGCCCAGCTCTAACAGTATACAATCTAAGTAAGAGGTTCTTAGTATTTATTATCTGTCTCTGCACCTCTCTGGTTCAGGCTGTGTTTGCAAGCTTTATAAACCCAATTCCTTTCCACTGTGATACCAATTCTGAGAGGAATTCTTATTCTAGTTTACCAAGAGGAAGTCGGGATTTAGAGACACTCAGTAGCTTGGGATTTGAACCCTTGTTTGTCTAATTCCATGATTCTTATCCACACTACTGCTTCCCCTGTCAAGGTTTGAAAAAAAAGAAAAGGAAATAGAAGCAGCCTGCCCTCCACCAAAATTCTTACCTCAATTAACACAGTCCCCTATATATCCAGTTCCTCTCTTTTCTTTCTTCAGTTTACAGTAGAACATCACGTATATGATTTCTGATATTTGGATGTGAATATACACAGCATCAGGGAGCTCTCAAGTGCTGAACAGATGTTAGGTATTATTTTTATTATTATGTGGGTGTTTTCCTTCAGTGACTAATGGCAGGAAATAGAAAGGGCTCCAGTACACAGAGTCTACCTCATCTACAGCCCACCCTGAAGACTAACTTATTAAGGCTTACTGTGAGATCATTTTCCTTTATAGCAAGATATATAGAACACACAAGAATATGCATTCACGGGTTTGGGAGTCTTGCAGAAAGGTCCACCTGCAATTTTAGGTACAGGCTGTGGCACAACCAGCTGCTGTTTCAGACAGCATGCCCTACTTTCTTCAACACTGATAGGGGGAAAAGGGTTACCATGAAACACACTCTACACTAGCTGATGTGTTTCCTTATAAACTTTACCTACAAGGTATTAGTAACAACAAGTAAGCAAGCAATAGATCAAAGTAGCCACACTTTGCCAGGCCCAGATGTCCTCTCTGAGCTGGATGCTGGCGGAGGGTGGCTGGCCCGGCTTTCAAAAAGCACCCAGGTCTTCTAGAGTCCCCGATGTCTCCAATGATGGATTCAGACTGCTAGTGCTGACCAGGATCTGATGGGTTAATTTGACAAAGGAGGTAATTAAAGCCCTAAGAGACGAATGCTCAGTGTCCCACATTTTCTGCTCAGTTGTCAGTATTCCAGTTACACTATTGGTGCAACAAGTTAAGACACTGTGAAATATACAAGGGCGGGGGGTGGTGGGGACGGAGGTTAAGGTAGCATGAGCTCTTCTGGTTTTCCTCTCTTGTCCCTGCGCCCAACTAAAACCCCAAGGTGAACCATTTTAACAATGGCCCTGAAGGCCCAGAATCTGCAGCCTTGGCCAGCTCCTCCAGGAGCATCTCTCTCCAGCAGGGGCTTTGCTGAGGGTGTCCCATCCCTACAATGACCATGTTTCCAAAAGGCATGCTACTCATCTCACCATCTCAGAGTGACCGTGCACCTCAGAAAACCTTCCCCTTCTCCTATCGGTCCCTTTCCCCTAACCTCCAGTTATGTTTAGGTCTCTCCATTATTAAAACAACAACAACAACAACAAAAAACTCATATCTCAGTGACGCCTGGAAAAAAAAATCCCTATTTTGATCCTGTGAAAGTGAAAGTGAAGTCGCTCAGTTGTCTCCGACTCTTTGCGACTCCATAGACTGTAGCCTACCAGGCTCCTCTGTCCATGGGATTTTCCAGGCAAGAATACTGGAGTGGGGTGCCATTTCCTTCTCCAGGAGATCTTCCCGACCCAGGGATTGAACCCGGGTCTCTCGCATTGTATGCAGACGCTTTACTTTCTGAGCCACCAGGGAAGTCCTGTAACCGCCCCCTCCACTCCCCAAATCCACCCATCCCACTGCCATCAAAGGTAATTTGTTAAAAGTACCCAGTGGAACATCTTAAAGAGAGTTCTCTTTAAGAACTCTGTTGCTTACTAACTGAAGTCTAAATTTACCTGACATAGCCCCTCCACCTTTTCTCACAACCCCACATTTCCCCACAAGCCTGGTGCTCATCACCAAACAGAATTCCCCGTGGTTTCTCGGGTTTAGTGAGTGGCTCGGGCCATTTCTGGTGCTTGGAATGCCTTTGACCATCTCCTTTCTTCTTCTGTGGAACTGCCACCTACAGTCCCAGGTCTGGTTCAGATGAATTTGCTCTCTGCTGAAGTGACATTAATTTCTGTCTTGCAACACACTTCGTTGTTTGTTAATTCAACCAACATTTATTCAGCACTTGAGCACCAGGTATTCTGCTGGGAATACAAAGATACCTGGAGTATGAGACACAAAAGATCAAATACTGAAAAACTTAAAATAGCGGTATGTGCTTCTGGAAGTACAATGCAGTGGCTTCTCTTCTCCAGAGTTGATTGTATACTGCCTGAGGGCAGGGGGTGTGCCCTTCCCGTCAGCACCTTCCTCGTGACTGTACAACAAGTGTGGATGCACAGAACTCTCAAGCATCCAATCACAGAGTAAATGTAAATGTACTGTCATTTGTCTGCTTACCCTTGAGCGGACTGACATTAATATTTTTACATTCCGAATAGCCAAATCAGTGCCTGGCATGCAGCGGTCATTCAGTAATTCTGAGGAGGAATGAATGAAGGGAAAGAAAGAAGCAAGAGACAAACCATCATGACAGCAGGGATGTCTGCCCTGTTCACCTTTGTGTTCCTGGGGCTCAGGACCGAGCTTGGCACATCATGGAATATAACACACACTGAGCAAATGACCACAGCCACTATCCTTGAGGAAACCTGTCTCTCAATCAACTGTTGGGTTTCTCTTCTCTCCCACTGTACCGTCAGAGAAAACACTATGGACAGGCTTAGGACAAGAAAGAAAATTCCTGGTCCCAGCTCCAACGGGAGCGAGAATTTAGCCTCGCTTTGCCCGCCCTGGCAGCTGCTCTGTTGGGCAGAACTTAGCACCCAACCCTCCCAAGACATCACTCTACCACCTAAGCAGGGCACCAGCTCACAGAGAGGCTTGAAGTGACCAAAGACAGTTCACAGCTGGGGCCTTGCCTCTCTCGGCTAAGGCTCATTAAGGCCAATGACCACTTTGCTCAGTTATCAGTTTGGAAATGAAAAGCAGAAGCTAAATATAATGCTTAGAGGAACTGTTTAAGGTTAATGGGATGGAAACCACAAAGAATTCATGCCTGAAGGCAAGGCCTGTGGCCTGGGGCGATAGCACACAATCAGCTAGAGGCTGGTCGGCCCCCTGCAACCTCTCCAGGCCCCTTCTTGGAACTGCACTAGTGGCCAGGCCCTGCAGGGCACAACTCACTGCTTCATTTGCCTCCACCCACCATGGCTTCAAAGTCTTTCTTGAATAAGGTGAAGTACAGATGCAATTCCATGTGTAAAAACTTTATTTCCCTGACAAGACTATCCTCAAGGGAAAAAGTGGCGGTCTGAAGGTCTAACTACAATTTGCCACTGTTGTTTAATTAACAACAACAACAAACAGTAGTCAGCATTTATAAATTGGGAAATGGCAGAGCAAAATCCTGACTCTACCTTTTCGAAACTGAAAGGTCTAGTAGTCTGAGATCCACACACCCAGGGTAATAACTACAGCTGAGCTGCCTCTCTTCAGAAGGACCACGTGCCTGCCGGGTGCCAACAGTCTCCACCCACTCCTTATTTTTTGATATTCTTACCTGCCTGGCATTGTGAACACCTGAGCTTGGAAACCACATTTATCAAGTCAACCCAAGCTAAGCCCTGAGCATCATCTCTGACTTCACTCTTTCCCTCACTCCCCACATTATATCAATCACAAGGTTCTACTCAGCTTTTTAAACACTTCTGAAACTCTGAATTTTCCAAATCATTCCCTTTGATTTCACTCTAATAATCTGTTAATCCCACTGGGACTAAATTCCATGGATCCTACACTTTCTCACGGTCACTCAGCCACTCATAGCCTCTTTTTCCACACACCTGCTATTTATAAACACTGCCTTCCTTCCTCATTTCCACCTCTGCTCCCCTCACCCCTTTCTTCATCCTGCCCATCTGAAAAACCACAGCTCTCGTTACAAATCTTAATCTCCACTCATTTTGCACCTGTACCCAGGCTGCTAAATGTGGCTGAAGAAAAAGATACTCACGGAGACCAACACGATCTATTTTATACTCATGCCCATTTATCCCAGGTGGATCCTTGGGTTAGCCTTGGCAATCTGACTAGATATATCAGTCCATCCCACTTCCCCATCCTAGGTGACTATTCCACACATATGCTGCCCTGTCTTTAGTAGCCTCCTCCCACCATGGCTGAAAAACCATGTGCTTTGTGTTTCACTGAGAAACAGAAGTGACAGGAGAATTTCCACACACTTCCACTTTCCCCAACCTCCCTGCACTGATGCCCCAACTCTCAGTCTTTCTGTTTCTGTGGAGGAACTATCTGCCCCTATTTACAGCAACTCCTACATCTGTCTCCTAGACCTCACTTTGTCTAACCTCTGCACCACCATCCCTCTAGCAGCTGTCTCTTCCTCTCCTTCATCACCCAGCTTCCCCTCAACACTGGGTACTACCTGTCAGTAAATGGCACACTAGAGTTTGCTCATATTAAAAAAACACAAACCTTCCTTCACCCCACATCCTCCTCTGGGTTCTATTTTTCTCCTCTGATCCCCTTTGCAGGAAAACTCCCAAAAGAGATGTCTGCACTCATTCCTTTGTTGTTGTTCAGTTGCTCAGTCGTGTCTGACTCTTTTCGACCCCATGAACTGCAGCACGCCAGGCTTCCTTGTCCTTCACTATCCCCTGGAGTTTGCTTAAACTCATATTCATTGAGCCCATGATGCCATCCAACCATCTTATCCTCTGTCGTCCCTTTCTCCTCCTGCCCTTAATCTTTCCCAGCATCAGGGTTTTTTCTAGTGAGTCAGCTCTTTGCATTAGGTAGCCAAAGTATTGGAGCTTCAGCTTCAGCATCAGTTCCTTCCAATGAATATTCAGGGTTGATTTCCTTTAGGACTGACTGCTTTGATCTTCTTTCAGTCCAAGTTACTCTCAGAGTCTTCTCCAGCACCACAGTTTGAAGGCATCAGTTCTTCAGTGCTCAGCCTTCTTTACAGTCCAACTCTCATATCTGTGCATGACTATTGAGAAAACCATAGCTTTGACTATATGGACCTTTGTCACCAAAGTAGTATCTCTGCTTTTTAATATGCTGTCTAGGTTTGTCCACTCATTCCTACTCTCTGTAAAAGCCATCTCATCAGGCTTTCATCTCTTCCACTTCATCAGAAACATCAGGCCAGCTCCCCAGTCCCCAAACATTCTTCTGCACTAGAGGCTCAGCCCAGGTTGGCCTTCTGCTTGGCTCACTCCTGCTCCAGATGTAGCCACACGGCTCCTGCGTTCACTTCCTCCACGCTTTCTTGACTGCTGCCCTCTCAACACACACATCTTGACACGGTTTAGCCACCCTCCCACCCCCTTCCTGGGTTTTGTTTTTCTCCACAGCCCTTACTGCCACATGACATATCCTAAATTTGTTGAGCTGTTACCCATCCCTCTCCCCTCTCACTGGCTTTCTTGCTATTAAGTTTTCAATATGACAACGTTTGCAGGCTTTTATTCTATATGACCTGTGGATATTCTGAGATCACAGAATACTCCTTGGGTTATCTGGAGTCTGATAATTCAAAGCACATAATGTACCCTCTTTAGCAATGTCCCTTCCTCAGGGAAACATGTCTGCACCTCTCGGATGGGTGCCTGGGAAGACTGCTAGGAAACACTTAGGGTGCATCATCCAACGGTAAACAGCTATAACTCACCGTCTTTAGACATCCTTATGGGATGGGTTACGCATAAACTTGCCACTTACTAAATCACATACAAGTATGTACTGAGTGTAAAACTCTATTCAATCATATGCTTGTCAACAGTGTTTTCGAGATTATTCCATAATCCTTCAGAGGCTAAAGTCACTCAGCATAAAATTTTTATAGGTGTAAAATTTCTTTTGTCCAAATCACTCAAAGCTGGGGTCAGTGTAATATGTTCAAACTAATGTTTGGTTAAAAAGATGCCATGATTTCTTCATGTCCAGGGACAGGACAAGTAAAACAAGGACACACTGTACTTTGAAAAACTATTCTATCAAATGGTTCTGCTGTTATTGTTAATATTAGAAAGACAAGAAGAGCCATTTTGGAAATCTCACCTAAGGAAATATGCCAAAATCTAGGAAAAACTACAGGCACACAATAATCAGCAATATAGATTATGTAGCATTTGGCATTCCAGTAAAACACTGCAAACACCCTGATTTTGGACCATAGTGACATACAGTCATAGAATAGCAATGACTCTATATTAATATGAAAAATGGTATCTCAAATGCTCTGTATACCACGACTTTGTTTTTAGAAACACTGACAGGAAAGACAGGGAGATATTAAGAGTGATTGTGTGAAGGTTCCTTTTTTCTTTTCTCTTATTTCCCCCAGTCTATCATATTACTTTTTAAATTTAAAAGTGTAACTAAATTTTAAAATTAAGAAAATATAGGCATTTTTGACACACATGTATTAACCCGAAAAAGCTCAAATGCACATGTTATTTTCTGACTACTGGGTCTTGAGACTTGAGTTCACATCCTGTTTCAAGTCCCCACTCATTCCTAACTTCCTTGTTAAATAGTTTCAGACAATTTTCTCTACTTGATAGTGCTGTTTTAATTTCTAAGTAGTTTAGACCTCTATAAAGTTGCAACTTAAAAAATATAGAACAGAAAAATGTATACAGAAAGTAACAGATACCTTAAACTGTTCTCTCTTTTAACAGACTGTTATATAATATACAAGTACCTATCAATATCCCTTTTTTTGAAATAACTATTTCCTTTATTACCCATATTTTTAATTATGAAGGAATGATATACTCATTTTACAAATGCTAAGATGAAGAAACAAAGTAAGCAGTTATTGTTCCATTAAAAATTCCACAGTGCCTTGAGAATTTTATACAAGAAGTTGGAATAATTTTGTCACACTAATATTTAATAATTTATTTAACCAATATTTGGATGTCTCTAATATTAGGTGCCTAGTGCTATATAGCGGAGAAGGCAATGGCACCCCACTCCAGTACTCTTGCCTGGAAAATCCCATGGACAGAGGAGCCTGGTAGGCTGCAGTCTATGGGGTTGCTAAGAGTCAGACAGGACTGAGCGACTTCACTTTCAGTTTTCACTTTCATGCATTGGAGAAGGAAATGGCAACCCACTCCAGTGTTCTTGCCTAGAGAATCCCAGGGACGGGGGAGCCTGGTGGGCTGCCATCTCTGGGGTCGCACAGAGTCGGACACGACTGAAGCAACTTAGCAGCAGTAGCAGCAGTGCTATATAGAAATGTAAAAATATGTAGTTCAAGTTCTCAGGGTGCTTGTGGTCTGGAAAGTGATATGCACACTTGATACCATCACTAGGTGATTAAATTGGGATGTAACTCCATCTTCTTTATCCACCAGGTGATGAAAACCCAAAGTGTGTCAGATTATCAGGTGCTCAATAAATGCTGGCTGAATTGACAATTGAATGAAAATATAACAAAAATTATAAAGAGCAATAAAGGAAGAAGAAATCCATGGAACCAGCAGAACTAGGGATAGAACTGGAGGCAGAAATGAGAAGAGGCCTAAGATAGGCAGGTGAGAAGGTGAGATTAATGTTGGAACAGTTGGAGCCAGTAGGTAAGAACCTGCTTTTCATGCTATGTGATGTGGAGTGTGATTGAGGACCTTTAAACAGGAAAGTCACATAATATATACAATACTTGAAAAAGTGAATCTGACCTTTTACATTTAGGATAAAAGTATGGAACTTGGTTCAGAGGCTATTGCTGGCTACTGCAACAGTCCATGCAAGAAAAAATAAGGTGCTAAGCTCAGGAGGTTGAGGAGGATAGAAAGGAAATAGGTGCAGGGTATGTGGCTAACCGGGCAAGAGCTGTTGCTTTAAATACCATTTTATATTTAGATTCAACTAATACTAAGTTCCTCCTGTACACAAATGACAGGCTTCCCAGGTGGCCCTAGTGGTAAAGAACCCGCCTGCCAATGCAGCAAACATAAGAGACATAGGTCTGATTCTGGATCAGGAAGATCCCCTAGAGAAGGGAATGGCAACCCACTCCATTAGTATTCTTGCCTGGAGAATCCCATGGACAAAGGAGCCTGGCAGGCTACAGTCCATGGGGTCATACAGAGTCGGACATGACTGAAGTGACTTAGCATGCACACATACACATATGACACCCAGACTAGAACTGTCATATACTCAAGGAACGGCACTTTTGCCCTCCATATTATGGATGAAGAGACTAAGTCTCTACAAGATACTCAGCAAATAAGTGGTGGGAGGAAAAAAAAAAAAAAATCAAACCCAGCTCTCTTAACTACAGTGTTCTTCGTTTATGATGAATGTTCAACCTAATGAGATTTCTGTGCATTATACAATCTGGAATTGGAATCTAACACTCTTCACTCCAAAGCCAATATGTCAGCCTGGAACACTTTGCCTCTTATGGTCCTAGACATGACTCTGGGGAGTTAGTCAGCTTTTCATTAGGATTAGTTAATTTGACCCAATATACCTTTCCCCTGTCTTATCTGGGCTTGCCTGATAGCTCAGTTGGTAAAGAATTTGCCTGCAATGCAGAGGCCCTAGTTTGATTCCTGGGTCAGGAAGATCCACAAGGGAAGGGATAGGCTACCCACTCCAGTATTCTTGGGTTCAGCTGGTAAAGAATCCACCTGCAATGCGGGAGACCTGAGTTCAATTCCTAGGCTGAGAAGATCCCCTGGAGAAGGGAAAGGCTACCCACTCCAGTATTCTGGCCTGGAGAATTCCATGGACTGTATATTCCATGGGGTCACAAAGAGCTGGACACAACTGAGTGACATTCACTTTCACTTTCTCTCTCACCCAGTTCTCTGTCCCCACACACACTACTTTTAGCTACTCAACACCTCCTCCTTCACAGACCCTAAATAACTCTCTCCTTGCCCCTAAGCAATTTCTCCATCTGTAGAATGAGGATTAATAGCAGAAAACAATATAGAGACAAGAAAAGCATATAGAATAATGTCTCACAGCAGATACCAAACAAATGTTAATTAATTGTACCCACCCTTTCCAATCTTATTTGTCTTTTAAAGTTCAGTCCACCTCAACTCCCTGGATTACTCCAGAAGAGTTAATGGCTTTCTCTTCAACTTTGGTGATTTAAATATTCTTCACAGTCTCAGTTTTGAAATTTATGTCTTGACTCAAGTACACATGCCTATTTCCCCAATTAGAATGCAAAGGCAGTGTCTCATTTATATTTTTATCCTCAATGAGGCTAGCACAGTGTGATGGGTAGAGTCGGTCCCAAATAAGTAACTGCTGAATTTATTCATGTATACTCTCATTAGTGGATGGCTAATTAATTTTAACATAAATCTGCACAGAAGACGATTATACAACACACATAATTAGAACAAATATATCTATTAGTGCCACATTCAGTAAGCTAGTCTCATTCACCTACAACTTTGGAAAAAAGAAATAATTCTTTGAACATAACATTATAAACAAAGTATTAATAACATCAAGGGTTTAATGCAATTTGTTTTCATTAAAATATCTTTGAAATATATGACATTAAAGCATACAATACCATCTCATCCAGTTTCTTATTCATGTGCACATCCTAACAGAATCCTAGCAGACTGCTGGTCAGCTCCAGTGCTTAACAAACGTTCCCTTATACTGAGCTTAAGTCAGTCTTCTCATAACTTCTACTCATTAATTCTAGCTCTGCAATTTATATTAATAAGGTTTCTACCCCGAGGAAATCTATAATTGGAACCACAGCCTTTTAAATTGCAAGCTGTACCCTTTCTCTACAGTTCAAACAAAAGGAGAAGAAAAACTACTGAACTTAGGGCAGCAGAAGAAAACTTTTCATTGCTTACTGGACAACCTAACCCATTACGGGCCACATCCCATAAGCCTTCAATGCTTCCGATCCTCCGATCCTACAGTGACCACAGTTTGAAGCTGTACAAGCTAGAGGATATTAAGAGAGAAGCATTTTCTCATTGTTTCTGCTCTGTCCAGTGAGCCCAGGAAAACTCCCAGCAGGTTCAATGCATCTCAGACACATTCTAACACAACCTAGAATTTGAAAATAGAAAACAAGCAGAATATTATGTGCTTATAATACTCTGTGCATAATGAAACAGCCCCTGCCGTCTGGATCTAGCTTTCTTCTCATATTATTTGCTTATCGAGGGGTATTGCAACATGATCTTACAGATCAAAAAGGCAGCCTTGGGGAGCAAGTGCTGAGCACATAAAATCTGCTGAACAATCTGTTGTTCCATCCTTGGAGAACAGATCTAAGGACTGTTGCATCATTGCTGTCTCAGAAAACCTAAAAGTTGATTTTCAAGAGGCCACATTCATTGGTCTCTGAGAAGTTTTACAAAGTGACACTGTTTAGTCATGGCAAGTACATAGCGCTGGATTATCAGTAGGTGACACTGAAGATGAGAAAGTTAACAAATGAACACGCAATTTAAAAACGTACAGCGCTATCATTCTAAATACTTTCTTCACTTATGGATTCCTGCTGCTGTTGTCATTTACACAAAAGATACTCCCACCTCCCAGTGTGTTCCTGCCAGCCCTGCTCACACTTCTATAAAAGGGGTGATGTCAAGCTTACTCATGTGAGGAGACTCCCACATGTCTTAAGATAAAATGGAAACATATTTCCTTTCAAATAGTACTAGGATTTCTTCAGCCTAGGAACAAGCGCTAACACTATGAAACATCCTGCTTCTAATTAAGTATTCCTCATTTACTTGTGAAAAGTTTCTACAAAATAATGTGGCCATCTTTCAACTTTTGAAGTGACCATCAGTAAAACTCTGGCAATAGCATGTCACATATGCCACATGCTGGACCCAATCAGGTTAACTGTAGTCAAACTACTGCTGCCTGGAAGGATATGAAGCAGAGCTGGTCTCCAAGTTAGAACAGACTACCCTAGCCAGGCTAGTGTCATGTTATCCTGGAATTCAAAATCTACTTTCCTTAAACAAAAAAAAGACAGCGGGGCAGGGTGGGGGGCGCGTGGAATAGTAAAAATTACTTTCCTGGACTAAGCTGTAAAAATGTATGAAATAGTGGTAAAAGCAGAAAACATTTACAGTGTTTTTACTATATACAAGGCACTGTTAAAGCCTTTAAACTGCACAACAATCTTGCAAGGTAGGTACTGTCACTCTCCATTTACAAATGCAGAAACTGAGGCAGAGAGAAGCTAAGAAACTTGACCAAGGTCAAAAAGCTGATAAGCAGCAGAGGGGAATCCTCCCAAGCAGCAGAGGGGAATCCTCCCAACAGGTAACACTTAAAACTCACGATAGAAAAAAAAAAAATGAAAAGTTCTAAAATGCACTCTTTTGGCATGTTCCTTTCTCCAGACTCCCTCTTCCCAGGGCCTTGAAGTAAACAGTATCTAAGACACCTCACAGCCAACTCCAGTCTGAAACCTTCACATTCATCCTGCAAGATCTGTTACAGTAGCTATTAGTTAAATTAAAACTAAATAAAATGAAAATCTCCATTACTTGATCACATGAGCTACTCTTTAAGTTCTAGTGGCGATCCTACTGGAGAGCAGATAAAATGCTTCTATCTTTCCAGGAAGTTTTATTGGGTATTCAGTTGCCTGACAAACTTTTTCCATAAAGGGCCAAATAGTAAATATTTTAGGCTTTGCAGGCTGTATAGTCTTTGCAGCCATTACTCAATTCCACCAGTATAGCACAGTCATAGACAAAACATAAACAAATAAATGTGGCTGTTTCCCAAAAGTAGACAGCTGCCCCGTGCGTCACAATTTACCAACCCTTCCTCCAGATAACTGGAGTATACATATGTATTTCCTCTTAGTTTGTTTTTTTTTTAAACTTAATTGGACTGTAATTGTATTACAATGCTGTGTTGGTTTCTGCTGAACAATGAACAGAATAAGCTATACTTATACATTTGTCCCCTCCCTCTTGGATCTCTCTCCCACCCCACCCTTCTTTATGATCTGCAACTTTTCTTCCCTAACCAAGGGAAAAAAGAATGGTAGTAGGATCATAGATTTGCCTTCTCTCTCTGTGGAGAGAAGCATGCATCACATTGTCTCTTTGTCAATCTCATCTCTTTCCCCTCACAAGGTACAACTGCATATTCTCCAGCCCAATTATTTTTAAGAAGCCGAAAATCAGATTTGGGGACCCCATCTGTGAAGGTTGATTTAGCAGATTTAAGGTGAAAATGGCTGTCTGAGGAGACCTTACAAATAGCTCTGAAAAGAAGAGAAGTGAAAAGCAAAGGAGAAAAGGAAAGATCTACCCATTTAGCAAGGAGAGATAAGAAAGCCTTCCTTAGTAATCAGTGGGAAACAATAGAATAGGAAAGACTAGAGATCTCTTCAAGAAAATTAGAGATACCAAGGGAACATTTCAGGCAAAGATGGGCTCAATAAAAGACAGAAATGGGATGGACCTAACAGAAGCAGAAGATATTAAGAAGAGACGGCAACAATACACAGAAGAACTGTACAAAAAAGATTTTCATGACCCAGATAATCATGATGGTGTGATCACTCACTAGAGCCAGACATCCTGGAATGTGAAGTCAAGTGGGCCTTAGGAAGCATCACTATGAACAAAGCTAGTGGAGGTGATGGAATTCCAGTTGAGTGATTTCAAATCCTGAAAGATGATGCTGTGAAAGTGCTGCACTCAATATGCCAACAAATTTGGAAAACTCAGCAGTGGCCACAGGACTGGGAAAGGTCAGTTTTCATTCCAATCCCAAAGAAAGGCAATGCCAAAGAATGCTCAAACTACTGCACAATTGCACTCATCTCACATGCTAGCAAAGTAATGCTCAAAATTCTCCAATACGTGAACCGTGAACTTTCAGATGTTCAGGCTGGTTTTAGAAAAGGCATAGGAACCAGAGATCAAATTGCCAACATCCACTGGATCATCGAAAAAGCAAGAGAGTTCCAGAAAAACATCTACTTCTGCTTTATTGGCTATGCTAAAGCCTTTGACTGTGTGGATCACAATAAGCTGTGGAAAATTCTAAAAGAGATGGGAATACCAGACCACCTGACCTGAGTCTTGAGAAATCTGTATGTAGGTCAGGAAACAACAGTTAGAACTGGACATGGAACAACAGATTGGTTCCAAATAGGAATATGTCAAGGTCGTATATTGTCACTATGCTTATTTAACTTCTATGCAGAGTACATCATGAGAAACGCTGGGCTGGAAGAAGCACAATCTGGAATCAAGATTGCCAGGAGAAATACCAATAACCTCAGATATGCAGATGATACCACCCTTATGGCAGAAAGTGAAGAAGAACTAAAGAGCCTCTTGATGAAAGAGAGTGAAAAAGTTAGCTTAAAGCTCAACATTCAGAAAACTAAGATTATGGCATCTGGTCCCATCACTTCATGGCAAATATATGGGGAAACAGTGGAAACGGTGGCTGACTTTATTTTTTTCGGGCTCCAAAATCACTGCAGATGATGATTGCAGCCATGAAATGAAAAGATGCTTACTCCTTGGAAGGAAAGTTATGACCAACCTAGACAGCATATTAAAAAGCAGACATTACTTTGCCAACAAAGGTCCGCCTAGTCAAGGCTATGGTTTTTCCAGTAGTCATGTATGGATGTGAGAGTTGGACTTTATATAAAGAAAGCTGAGCACCGAAGAATTGGTGCTTTTGAACTGTGGTGCTGGAGAAGACTCTTGAGAGTCCCTTGGACAGCAAGGAGATCCAACCAGTCCATCCTAAAGGAGCTCAGTCCTGAGTGTTCATTGGAAGGACTGATGTTGAAGCTGAAACTCCAATACTTCGGCCACCTGATGCGAAGAACTGACTCATTTGAAAAGACACTGATGCTGGGAAAGATTGAGGGCAGGCAGAGAAGGGGACAACAGAGGATGAGATGGTTGGATGGCATTACCGACTCAAGGGACATGAGTATGGGTGGACTCCAGGAGTTGGCGATGGACAGGGAGGCCTGGAGTACTTGCAGTCCATGGGGTTGCAAAGAGTCAGACACAACTGAGCAATTAAACTGAAATGAACTGAAGGTGGAGCCCAGAGAGTGGCATGTTCAATGAGATCCCATGATGGTTTTAACCTTGGTGGTCTATGGACCACAATATGAAAAACTCTGCTGGTTTTTCAAACACTTGGTGGGAGAAGGGATGCGGAGTTAGCTGTTAAATTCCCCTCCAGGAGGTGTAACCGCCAATCACAGAGAGAAATCTATCACTTAACCCCAGCAGTTCCAGGAGTGTCCTAAAGTCACTTGAGCAGATTAGAGGGCAAAGGAGGCCTCAAGTATCTCTGGCAGGAAAGAGCTCTGGGTAGGAGGAGGCCTTCAGAAGACAGGTGTCTGCCTGGCTTGGAAGGCAGGGGACAAAGAAGCTTTTCAAAAGGACCTCAGGCACCAAAACTCCATGCCACCATGCTCCCAGCCACTGAGGACCCACCCTGTCTGCTGTTCCTAGAGCCCTGAGGCAGCACAAGTAATCTTCAAGAACCTATCTTTATTTTTTCTTCCTTTATAAATGGATTCATTCACTATTAGCTGTAACCATGTGCAAGTTTCTCAACATCTTGGTGCCTCAGTTTTCTTATAAAATGAAACAAAGCATACAAAGGGTTCTTGTGAAAATCAAACGAACCAACACTTGCAAAGCACTCAGAACACAGCTTGGCACAGAGTTAAGTGGCTTTATAAGTGTTCATTAAAGAAATACAAATGCCATTTAACATTTAATTATCACGTCCTGTGTGTCAGGTATAGGGTTAGATGTAGAGACAGAAAAATAAAGAGCACCTCGGAGGAGATGGAAGAGGAAACATTGTCTGACATGGTGTTCATAAAGCACACAGTGCTGTGGGGACTCAAAAGATACAGTTGTAGAGCTCTGCTGCACTCTGTACATATAGTTCAGGGGCTTCCCAGGTGATGTAGTGGTAAAGAATCTGCCTGCCAGCGCAGGACCTGCAGAAGATGTGGGTTTGATCCCTGGGTCAGTAAGATCCCCTGGAGGAGGCAATGGCAACCCACTCCAATATTCTTGCCTGGAAAATCACATGAACAGAGGAGCCTGGCAGGCTACAGTCCATGGTGTCACAGAGAATTGGGACACAGGACTGAGCACTCACGCACTACAATGTACACTGGATTAAAATGGAAAATTCACATCATGTGTTTTTTACCACAGTAGTAAAAACATCACAAATGAAAATTAAGGAGAGAATGTGAGGAGACAGGGAAAGGAAGCCGACTGGGGTAGTTTAGGGCTGCACAGAAGCAGGAGGATGCACTGGGGGTGGAGTAGAAGACCCAGTTTCTAAGCGGAAGACTGAATTTCATGCACTGAGGAGGAGCCCAGAGATGTGACTAGGAGTTGGGCTAGTGATCTGAGATAGTGTATATGCTGCTGCTGCTAAGTCGCTTCAGTCGTGTCCGACTCTGTGCGACCCCAGAGACGGCAGCCCACCAGGCTCCCCCATCCCTGGGATTCTCCAGGCAAGAACACTGGAGTGGGTTGCCATTTCCTCTCCAATGCATGAAAGTGAAAAAATAAAGTGAAGTCGCTCAGTCGTGTCTGACTCCTAGCGACCCCATGGACTGCAGCCCACCAGGCCCCTCTGTCCATGGGATTTTCCAGGCAAGAGTACTGGAGTGGGGTGCCATTGCCTTCTCCGGAGATAGAGTGTGTATATATATATGTAAAAAACTACTTGCTTTTGTTTAGTCATTAAGTTGTGTCTGACTCTGCGGTCCCAAGGATTGCAACAAGTCAGGCTTCCCTGTCCTGCACTATCGCCTGGAGTTTGTTTAAATTCATGTCCATTGAGTTGGTGATGCTATCTAATCATCTCATCCTCTGCTGCCCCCTTCTCCTCTTGACCTTCAAACCTTCCCAGCATCACGGTCTTTTCCAATGAGTTGGCTCTTCACGTTAGGTGGCCAAAGTATTAGAACTTCAGCATCAGTCCTTCCAATGAATATTCAGGGTTGATTTCCTTTCAGATTGACTGGTTTGATCTCCTTGCAATCCAAGGGATTCTTAACAGTCATCTCCAGCACAATTTGAAAGCATCAGTTCTTTGATACTTAGCCTTCTTTATATATAGTTAATAATATACTACTGTATACTTGAAAGTTCTCATCACAAGGAAAACAAATATAACTATGTGTGGTGAGGAATGTTAACTAAGCTGATTGAGGTGACAATTTTGAACATATACAAATATCGAATCATTATGTTTTACCCGTGAAACTAATATGTCAATTATATCTCAATATAAAAATACTATCAATCAGAAAATCGGTGCCTTTTTTTTTTTCTTAAAAGGAAATTGAACGTTTGGCCTTCCCATTTTGTTTCCAGGATAAAATGATTTCACAGAAACACTTTTTAGTAATGACTTTCACTATAGATTTATATGACTAGTATATTTTGTGATACGTGGTAGTATCTCCCTAGAAGTGAGAATTTGTCATCTTATGGAAAAATAAAAATCTCATCACTATTCTAAGAAACAAACCAGCACCACCTAAATGTCAAGAGTGTAGTCAGTGGCCCAGAAGGCCTCAGGCCATCTACACGCGGGCCTGCACCCTCCTCTGAACCGCATCCTCTCTCCGCCCCCCAGTTGACTTGGCTCCACCAGGGTGCCCTTCTCCACCTACACAGCCTCTGCACGGCTTTTACACCTGTGCTTCCTCTAACCAGGATGTTCCCCATATCCCACCCGGCTTGTACCTTCACTTCCTCCAGGTGTCTGCTCAAGTGTCATCTAAACAGAAGGGCCCTCCATGACCACCAGCACCCACTTCTCCCCCTTCTCTGTCTCCTTATCACACCTAATTTTTCTTGTTAGCACTTACTAGAGGAGACCTAACAGGTTTCCACACTCTGTGGTCTCTGGATCAGGACTTTGTTATACTCACTACATTTTCTTCAGCTCAGCAAAACAGTGTGTGGTGTTCAGCAGATGATCAAGAGCTATTTATGACATGAAATAATAAGAATATGAGAAACACTTAACGGACCCTTACATTATGGTATTTTTTGTAAAAGCCAGGTACTCAAATGTTTTGGAGTCTCTCACTTTTAATCACTAGCATATTTTAAAAACTATAATCTAGCAAACTCCTCATATTAAAGAAATCAAATAGCAATATCTAACACTCAAATGGAGAAGGAAATGGCAACCCACTTCAGTATTCTTGCCTGGAGAATCCCATGAACAGAGGAGCCTGGCAGGCCACAGTCCATGGCGTCCCAAGAGTTGGACACGACTTAGCGACTAAACCACCACCACCACCACCACCACCACCACCACCACCACCACTCAAAAGGACATTTGAATTTTGAATCAAGTCCCAAAGATTCTAACTGATTATTAACACACAAACGAACACTGGTTTATAGCTTTATTTAGGTATTTCGTTTATCTTTATAATGTTCTGAAGGGATAAAGATGGGATAGATATTTCCACCACTTAATAATGGGAAAATAGCCAAGAGAAGTTGCCTTGTCATACACACCCAGATCAGCAACAGAGCCGGAAATAAAGATAACTTTTCCTCCTTACAGACTCTGCTGAGTCATTAGGAGCAAATGATTCAAATTCCACTTATGAGATAACCCAGTAGTTTCACGGGAACTACTGAAATGACAGTCATGGCAAAGCCTTAGCAGAACCAGGAATTAAATGGATATGTGAATAAACACTCTCATTAACTAATTCAGCCAGCCTCCTCTTCTACCAACCTGTTAACATCTTCAGCCTATTTCTTAAGGCAGTATCCTTATCCACATGTATGTGTATGTCCATAGTATCTGTGGACATCGTAGATACTCTTTTGCCACCTTTTGGCTGTAAGACAAATTAAACTTCCACATTCAGATTGCTGCATACTTCATCACACTACTAGACGATACTGACATTCCATGTCAGTACATACTGAAAGGAGAGGGAGGCAGGATCCATAAACAAATGGTAACATGTAGACATGTGGCCCCAATGCTGACTGAACAAAGTGTTTTTCAGGTAATAAAGTCACTGCTGTAGAACAATAACCCTCAGTACTCTTGATATAGTCAGGCATATCCAAGCAGAACACCTCTTCTCAATAAAAAAAAGTTTTGTACTTCTAGAGGAACAACAAAAGAAAACAGATTTATCATTGAGGGGCATATGGCCCAATTTCATCTTGTTACAGATAAGAAAACGGAGATCCAAATAAGTTAAAAGAGTTGTCTGAACCCACATAGCTACTTTTTGAAAGAGCCATAGCTAAAACCCTAGCCTCCTAACTCCCAATCCAGAGTTTTACATTTACAAGCTAGGTAATCCATACAAACTGGACTTTTTCCTCTTATTTCCCCCTTGAATGATCTTTTAGATTTTGTGCAGAGGAAAATTAGTCATGAAACAAAGTCCCCCAGACTTTCTGATCATTAAATCCCTTATAAATATTTGAGTGAACTGAACCCAATCTGGATATGACTTATCCTCATAAGATGAAGAATGTTTGTGATTTAAAGGCTATACCCATTTGTGATTTTTGGTTTCTATAGTGATAAGTAATATTTACTGCTCCATGTGGTCTGTCTTGCATCTATGAACAAGCATTTCCTGATGAATGGCAACTCCCGCATGATAAGAGTTTCCCAAATATTTCAGACAGCTGATGAAGGAAAAACGTTCCCCATAGAAAAGATTAATAACTGATTAGGTCATCTGACATTGAAAGGTGTCCTAAATCTGCTATGATATAGCTGATACTCTGCCCTCATAAATTAGTTTTAAGAATGTAAGGGTAAACATTTGGCCTTTATTAGCAAACTTAGCAGACAGGATTATAAAATTTAGGACTATAAGAATCTCACCATAAATTCAATAGTTTTCAATCCTATACAATGACAAAGACGTATTTCATATTTTAGTGGTTCCACCATCAGTTTCAGCTTTATAGAGGGTTCTATTTTACATAATGGTGACATCCTTCTTCTGCTATATCTGGCATATTTAGAACACAACAATGTGGTCAGTCCATTCTGGATGTAAATATGGGGTGATGTTCAAAGGAGAAGCCATGGAAGGGAACCATGAGGTTCAGTTGAATCCTTCACTGGCTTCAGCTGTCTATTACGAGAGGGTAGTTCTGCAAGAACCAAACTTATCAAAAATGTTCCAGGTATTAGGTCATTAAAAATACAAGAGGAACCTAAAAAGGATATATGTGTAATTATACTTTTGCCCCCCCACCATCATCTTCCAGAAGGCTGTAATACACAAACTGATTCTATTTCCTTATTTGGCAACTTTGTGTTGACAGCTTTCAGGGGTGCTGAGTTAGAGGGAAGGGGTCAAACATCCCCCAAAGAGGACAGGTTGAATCAGTATCTTGATGTTCCCTACATCTCTATGATCTCTCCCCTGTGCAATTACAGAAGCCTGTACACAGTTTCTAAGAACATTTCAACAAAATTGCGTTTGGTGAGATCAAGAAACTGTTCACAGTCTGGAAAGAATACGCAAATCTTCTGCACTAGGAGCCTCGTTTTAATATGGCTTAAAAACATCTTTATTTATCTAAGGTCACAAACTGTTTCCACCTAAAATTTCCAAGATTTGACCCCAATTTTAACTCTACACTGATCCTCTCCCAACCTGTAGAAATTAACAAGCAAAATATTGTTAAGAGTTAAGCCACTTGAAGTTTTCATTCATGCAAGCTTTGAGTAGGCATCATAAGCACTTATTGTATACCCGGCATAGTGCAGAAGGTAGAGTGATGGGGGCCCTTAGTTATTTACATTCACCTGAGAGGGGAGGCACAAAGTTGGGGAAGATGACAAAACATACCAATATTCACTGCAGGGAAACCCAGTTGTATTAAATAGGCAGACAGAACCCAGAGAAAAGTTAAACAGTTAAATACAGACACTGTCCAGTTTCTCCAAAGGCGAGCAGAGAGGTCTTTCAACATCAATTTCTAACAATACGGCCATCCTTACAGAAATTATCTTGAAAATGTGGAATGAAGAAATTACAGCTGGGGAAAGGAGAACAGACTGTGAACGTGTTTGGTACAGAATATGTTTGGGTTGACTCATGTCTTGCCTCTTCTATAACAAACAACTGAACAAAGTTCTGATCACTATCGTAGAAGGACCCCCATAAAGAATAGAGAAAGGAGACTGACTGCCTCTGGGCAGTTTCAGACCTCATGTCTTAGTGATGAGTCATTTGGCCGGGTAAGGATATGCAACATCTCTGAAAGCAGCTAGCAGAATACTCTATGTTCTGCTTCCAGGTAATAAGCCATCCATTGTGCACCCAGGGCAACTCCATTCAACCAGATATTGCCAGGAAAGTATCACACGGTCAGCAACATACTGGTTGCTGTCAGTGGTAATCTAAATTTCAATTAGAGTCCTTGTCACTAAACAACTATCATTTAAACTGGAGACAATATACTCTAGAAAAATGATTGTATATACCTTATGTTTATGATTACCTAAGCCACCTTCTAATTTATAAAATATAAATTTGAAACTCTACAAGAGATTGTCACATACTGAGGAAGAGATCACTCAAGGAACTGAGCTGTACTAGGTAAACAGAGGTATAATGTTCCCAAAGCCACATGAATGTAAAAGCTATGCAAGGAGATCCAACCAGTCCATTCTGAAGGAGATCAGCCCTGGGATTTCTTTGGAAGGAATGATGCTAAAGCTGAAACTCCAGTACTTTGGCCAACTCATGTGAAGAGTTGACTCATTGGAAAAGACCCTGATGCTGAGAGGGATTGGGGGCAGGAGGAGAAGGGGACAGAGGATGAGATGGCTGGATGGCATCACTGACTCGATGGACGTGAGTCTGGGTGAACTCCTGGAGTTGGTGATGGACAGGGAGGCCTGGCGTGCTGCGATTCATGGGGTCGTAAAGAGCGACACGACTGAGCGACTGATCTGATCTGATCTGATAGATGCCCAAGAGCAAAACTGGAGAAATATGAGATAGCATCCAAAGCAAATAAGCAAAAGTAAATAAATAAATGAAACTATTAAAAAAACAACAACCTCATAATAGTTTTCAATGGATTTTTACTACAGAAAAGAGCCACTGAGGGTACTGAAATAAATCTGCCCACCAACTGTACCAAGCCACAGGTAACCAGATATTATGAATCACTGACATGTTCCAACTGCAAGTCACCAGAAAACTTTAAAGTGAAGCCAACTGACATAAACCATTAACTCTCAAGATGATAGTTAAGGTATCTTGTTAGTATTCCTATAAGTAGTAGAAAGAAGCAAGAGTGTTAATGAAAACTAGAATTCCAGTGCTATCAGAAACTTAAATTACTAAAGGTAATTATGCCCCATGTAAATTAATGCAAAGAGCCTAACTCTAAGTTTTAAACTCTGTTCAAATATACTTTAAGTCTAAAAGCCAATATATTTTTTAGGAGTGGGAAGAGGATCTCTTCTGAATATCTCAGCCCCTAAAGACCATTATGTATAGGCACTCAGAAAAAAAGTGCTTCTGTGTGTTTTTATGGCTTCCCTGATGGCTCAGACAGTAAGGAACCTGGCTGTAGTGCAGGAGACTTGGGTTTGATTCCTGGGTCGAGAAGATCCCCTGGAGAAGGAAACTGCAACCCACTCCAATATTCTTATCTGGAGAATCCCATGAACAGAGGAGCCTGGTGGGCTATACAGTCCATGGGGTCGCAAGGGTCAGACACGACTGAGTGACTAACACTTTCTGTGTATTTTTAATTAATCATTAATGAGGCTCTAAATACCAGTTCAACCTCAGGCAATCATCTACTCACTTTCTTAAACAAAATACAAAACAGAAACTTTGTTTTACTGTATAACCCATGAAACTGTGACACTTAACCCTAGACACATAATTTAACTCTGTAAACACAGGACAGCTGCAAGAGAAGACCAGACATTCACCATACTAAATGTTTGGGGTTTGTACTTCTGGCAGGAGAAAATGAACTTTTCTTTACTAGCATTTTATCTATAAACAACTTACATAACTTTGCAACCTTGAGGCCCTAAACACCAGAAGCAACTTCATCATCTATCACTACAATGCAATAATACCAAGTATCTCATATCAGAAATAGATTTTGAAGTAAACTATTGAGGTTCAATAGCAACCCACTCCAGTACTCTTGCCTGGAAAATCCCATGGACGGAGGGGCCTGGTGGGCTGCAGTCCATGAGGTCGCTAGGAGTCAGACATGACTGAGCGACTTCACTTTATTTCTTCACTTTCATGCATTGGAGAAGGAAATGGCAACCCACTCCAGTGTTCTTGCCTGGAGAATCCCAGGGACGGGGGAGCCTGGTGGGTTGCCACCTATGGGGTCGCACAGAGTCGGACACGACTGAAGCGACTTAGCAGCAGCAGCAGCAGCATTGAGGTTCAATTCCTATGCTTTAACTGAAGGCACAAGTCTGAATTTAATTGTACTAAGAATAAAACACTGCTATTACTACTGGTTCACTTAAAAATGACCAAATATTCATAAGGCTGATTTGGAAAGGGTACCTAGTTCCACCTTGTCCCTACTCTGTACAGGGTCTATTTCCCTTAAACTCAAGATTTATCTGAGGAATCCTGTAGCTAAAGATGGGATGGATGTAAGACCTACAACTGGGAAAACACTGGCATTATCAATTAGAATTCCTTTGGGGCGGAGCAGAGTTTAAAATGTCTTTTACCAGCTTAGTAACAAAATGTTGTTTCTTGAGTTTCCTTCTAAATATGTCTACTTAAAAGAAAATTTTGCAAAAACCTGGGAAAAACTTTAGTAGGAGCACTAATAGTTTAACTAAATGCTTTTCTTGCCTTAAGAACTACTTGATACCAGGAGAAATGCTAATGTTGATCAATTTTGTAGATAAACTAAAAGGCAGACAAACACAATTGAACTTCTATCTTCTAATTAAGTTGACTAAAGTACCCAAGATCAAGAGAATCACAAAGGTTCTCAGACCATCAAGAGTGGAGCCTTGAACTAAGTCTACCTCTGGCTTTGATATTCCTGACCTCATCGATCACCTAATCCTACAATTCTGCGTCAATATGGTACCTTGCCCAGGTTTTCTAAGCTAGAATTCTTGAAGCATCTTCAAGTCCTGTATCTCTCAACCCTCACATCCACAGGGTTACCAGGTACTAATGGTTTCACCTTAGAAGACTTTCACATTGGTCCTCTCTTCCTCATGGCCTACAGTTAAGCTTTAACCCAAAGTCCCCGCCACTATCTCCACCTTCTTCAGCCTATCCTCCACAATGCCACCAGTTACATTTCCTTAGAAAAGAAAAGAGAAACCAATCGTTACTCTCCCAAGTTAAAAATTCCCTGCTGGCTCAAGAATCAAATCCAAACTTCTTAAGTGTGCACGAAGCTGCAATATCTGCTTCAGGTGCAGCCATGGCAGCACACTCTGCAAGGTTCCTGCCACACTCAACTGCACCTGCAGGGAGCAGGCCAGCGAAGCAATGACAAATCTCCTTCCAAATAACATGGCATAGGTATGTACATAAAATTCTCATTCAACATCTTCCCAATTCCTGCTGCAAGGACTCCGCGGGGTAAGGAAGATTTTTGTATGGAGTTCAACATTCTGTGACTTGTGAACATACCAGACTTGCCTGTGAGGGTCCACGAGTCTCCAGTAGAGGTGTGGGTCGGTGGTGGCCTGCTGCAGGGTTGGGGGCACTGAGTGTAGCAGTACATGCATGGGATCTTTTGAAAGAGGTTGCCATTATCTTCATTACCTCCACCATAGTTTGACCCCAGGTAAATAGCAGGGAGGAAACACAGGTCCAACCGTCAACAGAAAATTGGATTAAAGATTTACTGAGCCCGGCCCTGCCCATCAGAACAAGACCCAGTTTTCCCTTTAGTCAGTCTCTTCCATCAGGAAGCTTCCATGAGCCTCTTATCCTTCTCCATCAGAGGGCAACAGAATGAAAAACACAATCACAGAAAACTAACAAATCTAGTCACATGGACCACAGACTTGTCTAAGTCAATGAAACTATGAGCCATGCTGTGTGGGGCCATCCAAGATGAATGGGTCATGGTGGAGAGTTCTGACAGAATGTGGTTCACTGGACAAGGGAATGGCAAACCACTTCAGTATTCTTGCCTTGAGAACCCCATGAACAGTATGAAAAGGCAAAATGATAGGGTACTTAAAGAGAAACTCCCCAGGTCAGTTGGTACCCAATATGCTACTGGAGATCAGTGGAGAAATAACTCCAGAAAGAATGAAGAGATGGAGCCAAAGCAAAAACAACACCCAGTTGTGGATGTGACTGGTGATGAAAGCAAGGTCCGATGCTATAAAGAGAAATATTGCATAGGAACCTGGAATGTTAGGTCCATGAATCAAGGCAAATTGGAAGTGGTCAAACAGGAGATGGCAAGAGTGAACGTCAACATTCTAGGAATCAGTGAACTAAAATATTAGGACTGAAATGGGTGAATTTAACTCAGATGATCATTATGTCTACTACTGTGGGCAAGAATCCCTTAGAAGAAATGGAGTAGGCATCATAGTCAACAAAAGAGTCCAAAATGAAGTTCTTGGATGCAATCTCAAAAACAACAGAATGACCTCTGTTCGTTTCCAAGGCAAACCATTCAATATCACAGTAATCCAAGTCCATGCCCCAACCAGTAATGCTGAAGAAGCTGAAGCTGAATGGTTCTATGAAGCCCTACAAGACCTTCTAGAATTAACACCCCAAAAAAGATGTCCTTTTCATTATAGGGGACTGGAATGCAAAAGTAGGAAGTCAAGAAACACCTGGAGTAACCGGCAAATTTGGCCTTTGAGTACAGAATGAAGCAGGGCAAAGGCTAATATTTTGCCAAGAGAACACACCATGGTTATTATTAGCTCTTTATTTCTGCAAGAATTGAGCTGCCTTATGTAAGGGGGGTGGGGAATAAAGAGAGACATAGAGATATACATAAATCTCATTGGTATCATGGACTCCACAAATACTTTCAAGTGTGTGTGGTAATAGTCATGGAAGATATTAGGCAGGTATTTTTGAAGGAATCTGTATAATCTGAGGAGACCTGGTAGACTTTACTCTATGGTTACTTCACGTCACAACTCCACTTTACGCAGTATAAAACCTCCATTTCTCATATTTTATAATTCTAAACTCTTGGTCTGTCTGCTATACTTAAGGATAAATCTTCTCCAATGCCAAGAATAAATATTTTTGTGCCAAACACCAAACAAGATACTAGAGAATATAAAGACGACTTTTGTATTTTCCCACAATTTGAAGGCCATTCTTTGGCTCGGTTGTGTTGGTAACTTAGGAGCTTGAAAGGGACTCTCCCACACTTGGGCCCATTTTACAACTTCTCCTTTGCTTGTTGTGGACAAGGATTCCACATGGAGGTCCCTGACAATGTGACGGTTCAATTGCTTCTAAGTTCTGAATAGTCAGTCCTTAACACTAAGAGCAGTTATTTTCTCTCAATCTTCCAGTCCCCAAAGGTGTACTTGCTTCTTAAATTGTAACCCTAGGAGTAGAGGGAAACTTTAAGAAGAAAAGCTTTAACTAAAATTTTTAAACTTCACATGAAAAGATGTTCTACATCATTAATCACAGGAGAAATACCAATAAAGATCACAATGGGATACTATTTCACACCTTCTAAAATGGTTCTAATCAAAAGACACAAAATAACAAGTGTTGGCCAGAATGTGGAGGACTTGAATCTTCATATGTTGCTGACGGAAATGTAAGATGGTGTAGCCACTTTGGAGAACAGTTGGGTATTTCCTCAAAATGTTAAATACAGAATTACAATATGACATCAATTCTGCTCCTAGGGATACACCAAGAAAAATGAAACATAGGTCCACACAAAAACTTGTACATAAATAGGCAAAGTGGAAAATAATGCAAATGTCCATCAACAAATGAGAATGGATAAATAAAATGATGAAGTATACCTAGTTTCAGTTTTGCAAGATGAAAAAGTTCTGGGTATCTGTTTCACAACAATGTGAATATAACACTACCAAGCAATACACTTGAAATTTTGCTGGCAATCTATATAATGAAATATTTGGTGATAAAAAGAAATGAAATATTGACACATGCTGTAACATGGCTGACCTTGAAAACATTATACTCCACGAAAGAAGCCAGAAACAAAGGACCTCATAATATATGATACTATTTATATTAAATGTCCAGAATAGGCAAATCTACAGAGACAGAAAGTAGACTGGCGGTTGCTAGGGGCTAGGGAAGTTGGGAAGAATGGGAATGACTTATAATGGATACACGGTTTCTCTTGGGGTGATGAAATATTCTAAAATTGTCTGTGATGATGGTTTGCACAAATCCATGAATGTACTTAACACCAGTGAATAGTACACTTTTATTGGGCCAACTGTATGTATATGAATGTTATCTCAATAATGCTATTAAAATTATATATGCAAAAAAGTTACTTCTAGGTCCTTAGGCTAAAGCCAAAATGTAATAAAGTGCCTTCGACTTTGGGGTCTGTATCTGCATCAATTTTTCCTTTTCATATTAAGAGTAAGAATCTGATTTACTTGAAATCCTCATTGCCTTCCCTACCTGCTCTGCTATGTTCTTCTATGCTCTCTCCTCAACAAGTGCCCCATGCTTCTGAGTGATAGGCCTGCAGAGTTACCTAGGGAACCACAAAAAGCCAGAAAGAGACTCCAACAGAGAGCCTCTGAGGCCTTAGAGAGACCAGAAAATAAGGCTTCTCCATCATTCATCAAGAAGGGGCTTGGTTAAGATGCAGGGACAGGCTAACAGGCTAGAGAGATGTAGAGAACCAAGGGAATGACCCCCATGAACCAGAACATTTTCATAAACACAGTGATCTGGCTATGGTTTGTACATGGTCTGCTGCAAATGCTCTCAGCAAATATCCTCAACTGGGGGTCTCAGGATCTCTAAAGACCCACAGATACACTCAAGAATCTGTGACTTCTCCAAAATAATCTTTCAATTCTGTATTTTCATCCTAGTGTTCATCCGAAAGAAAGTGGTATAAATCCAGACCAGCTCATTTTAACCACCCCTTTACCAACACAGTGCCCAGGTGTACATTTATTATTACATTGGTGCTGAGTGATCCTCATCACAGAAACAGTGTGCAGGCAGGCACACATACGACAGTGACAAAGGCCAATTTTAAGACACTTATTGATCACCAAGACTTTGATTTCATGACACCAGAATGACAGGCACTGGAGTTCTGTGCTACACTCACTGCTACAGCCTAATAAGGAAAGGACAGAGGCAGACTGGACACATAATCAAGTCACACCAAATGAAGGTCAAATGACATTAAAGCATTCATAACAACATCTTCATAATGGCATGAAGGTATTGTAGAACAAAGGTT
Source organism: Bos javanicus (assembly GCF_032452875.1). Lineage (NCBI taxonomy): Eukaryota > Metazoa > Chordata > Mammalia > Artiodactyla > Bovidae > Bos > Bos javanicus. Next base: position 53,755,424 of record NC_083870.1, read on the forward strand.
TAGTTCTGGTGGTTCAAAAATTTACAAAGAGAAGGCAATAATAAGAAAAGGAATTATTATGTTCAAGTTGTTTTCAAAACAGTGTAAATGAGTCATTTCCACTATCTATTGACTTCCTTCAACAGTCTGACACTTGGCTGTATGCTGAAACTAAAAATCTGTAAGAACTAAATTTCACAAACATTGTGCTCCTTTTCTTGACTCTAGTAATCATTGAATTGAATGTATGTTTGATGTCAATTCAGTACCTGTGAATACTAGTCTTTGAATGTATAAGACACTAACTACACTAGCAAAGAAATTGGAAATCATTAAAATCATTAAAACTGTAATTCAAGGACTGCTCACTGACACAGCTGCAGTCTGATGGTCCTGAGATAGCAAGCAAGGCCTTCAAGTCCATAATGTGATTTTGAATAATATATTTATTGCCAACAGGTATTTTCTGAATTACTATTATCAAAATCAAAAGGCTGTTATGCATTAAGTATTTATTAGGACCCAAGGCAACAACTTTATATTATTTAAAATAAGTAAACATAAGTGATGAAGACTCAGCAAAAAAAGCATTCATTAATTTAAATTTTAATTGTTTAATAGTTTTTGCATTTATTGGTGATTTTTAAAAATGGTTTAACAGCTATATAAAAGCTATAAGCATAAGGAGTATATATTTTATTTCATGTTTATATATAGTTAGTACAATTAAGCAAAGCTAATTTAAGTCAACAAAAGGGGATGGCTGAAATGCATGTGTGGCTGGCAAACACTAATACGGGGTTGATTTGAACATGTTCATTCATTCAAAAAACATTCAAGATCCTACTGTGGGCCTGGTAATTACGATACAGTGTAGAACAAGACAGACACATCTATGCCTTCATGGGGCTTAGAATTTATTGAAAAAGGCATGCGAATGTAACAAGTGAAATGCCAAAGAGATAGGAAGTATTACAGAAAAAAATAGCATTTTTTAATTTAGTTTATGGGGTGAAGAGGACTCCCTGAGAGAAAATTACATTTAAGCTAAGAAAAAAAGAAGAAATGGGAGCTAGAAGTAGCTGAGACAGTAAAGAATCTGCCTGCAATACAGAAGACCCAGGTTCAATCCCTGGGTTGGGAAGCCTCCCTGGAAAAGGGGATGGCAACCCACTCCAGTATTCTTGTCTGGAGAATCCTATGGACAGAGGAACCTGGTGGGCTACAGTCCATGGGGTCGGACACGAATGAGTGACTAACACAACTTCAGAGAAAAGTGAAGCAACAGAGGGGGAGAGTAATCTCAGCATCAGACACACCCTGCAGACTTGTCAGGAAAGCACAGAAGATTAGAGGAACAGAAAGAAGTCCTGCAAGGCTGTAAGTGGAGTGTGACTCTGATATATGCTGGTGGGGGTGGGGGGCTGGCCATGGTGGGGGTAGGGTAAGAGCTGTTGATTCTAGATAGAGGCAGGGACTTCCTCTAGCAAGGTCCTGAAGACTTCTTAAAGGGTCTGACTTTTAATTCCTTAGGGAGGACTTCTGAGGGTGATGAGAAATCACTGGAGAGTTTTACACAGGTCACACACATTGAGTTTTATTTTGTAAAAACCCCTCAGACTTCAGGTGTACAGAGCACTGGAGGTCGAGGTCAGAAAGGACGGCTAGAGGCAGCTTCAGCAGGCTGGGCAAGACAGGAAGGTGGCCACCTGGGAATCCTGCACTAGAGCAGCATATGGGAGAGTTTTAAGACATATTGGATAAAATCTAGGAACTTAAGTTTAAGACAGAATTGAGACAGCTTGACAACTCATTGCAGGTGGGAGTTAAATGAGAAGGATATATTGGGTTGACCAAAAAGTTCATTCCGGTTTTTCAGCAAGCTGTTAAAGAAAAACCTGAATGAACTTTCTGGCCAACCCAATATTATGGAAAATGGCCAAGTGGTAACTGGTGGATGGTGTCTTTCACCAGATGGAGGAAGAATCACAAATCCTTGTAAGTTGAGGACCACCTGCATTCAAAGGCTGCTTTGTACAAGTTGTTGGAAAAAAATACTTCTGTTTTTCTTGCAATTTCATACCTCTGCATCCATTAAGAATATTTTTTAAAAATACTACTGACTTGCATAATCACTCACACCCAGAGGCGGCAATATTCAAAACAAGCCTGTGTTCTTTTGGGAAAGTCTTGGTTCAAAGACAAAATCTGAAAACAGACAAATCTTTTGATCCTTACTATTGACACGGTGCTTCAATGCAAACCCGAACTACTTAAGACCTTCCTTTGATGGGACAAAGAGCAACAGCTCCACATAGGCACTTAGGTTTAAGAGGCTCCCACTCTCCACTTCATGCCTGAGAAACATGGATTTAAGTATCAAAAGAACTCGGAATTCAAGTTCAAGTGACCACTGCACCTGGCAGAATTTAACCCAGCATTAAACCGCTCCATGCAAATTCACAATTTGTTAAGGACAAACAACTCTGGGAAAAGTTTTCCCATGACCCACTCCCTTATGAACATTTTTAATATTTCAAAAATGCTTAGAAACTGGAACAAAGCAATTTAAAACTCTCAAAGGGTCAGAGCAACTAGAATTAGCTGAAGAATGCATTATACATGAAAGACACCAAGGCTCTATAAACAGGGCATCTTCTTCACACCAAAGCACAAGAAAACAAAGGAAAAACTAAACTAACACAGACCACAGAAAATATCACATGAAAGGAAATTCACGTCTGGCCTAGCCTACAAAAGAAGAAACGCGATAAACAGGCTTGGTTTCTGTGGGCTCCCTGGGAGCAAGGAGCAGAAAGAGGAGAATCATTTCAGTCTTGAAGGTGAAACTTCCAAGGATTTCTAGGATTATTAAGGAGGCAAACAGAGGCAGAGGGTCCCCTGCCTCCATCTCAGTCCATTATCCGTTCACTGCAATGCACGATCTACATTCTGTGTCTGCCTCTAGTTCTTTCTCCAGGGGCCAAAGATGGGAAGACTATTGACATGGATGATCATTTATTTCATCAACACTTGTATCACACTTATTATGTGTCAGGCACTATTCTAAATGTCTCACAAATAAGAACCCACTTAATCATAACTACTGCACAAGTTAGGCACCCTGAGTTTTCTTGCTTTACACACAGGAAACTGAGGCATGGAAATGTCAGCTATAAAATTTGCTCGAAGTCAAACAGCACTAGTAAGTGATAAAGCTGAAATCTGAACCCACTTTTAATCATCTGAGCTACAAAAAGCTATAAAGTTTATTGCAATTTTCTTCTTTATTTCTTATATTTTCACATTTTCCTGTAATGAGGATTTACTACTTTTATACTAATAAAAAACTAAAATATAATTTTTACTTTGAAGTATCAAACCAAAAAAATAAATATAAACAAGGCTTTGAATATCTCATGTATGAAATCACACCTCATCTGTCAGAAGCTAAGAGGTTAGGTCAGATGATCCTCTTTGGATCATCTGCCACAAGATTTCAATTCTATGCCCTGTTTTCCATTACACAGGCAGTAAGGGCTGCAGAAAATGTAGACAAGGCAGCAATTATGAACACATGGTCTGGAAAACTGATCTGAGATCTAGTTCCAGTTTGCAAACTATAGAATCTGGAATAAATGCTTAAGCCCTGTAAACTTCAGTTTTCTGATAACTGAGTATAGATAACTATACCTGTCTGCCAGAGTTAGCTCATGTAAACTACTTAAAAATATAAATGTGCCTGGCATGGAGTAAGAGATCAAAAAATTGTCAAACACAGGAAAACTAAGCTGTCCAGATATTTGCCTATGTAAATGATTCCTGGGCCAGAGCAATCAAATAAACCAAATAAAGTGAAAGTCGCTGAGTTGTGTCTGACTCTTTGCAACACCATGGACTACACAGTCCATGGAATTCTCGAGGCCAGAATACTGGAGTGGGTAGCCTTTCCCTTCTCCAGGGGATCTTCCCGACCCAGGGATTGAAGCAGGTTCTCCTGCATTGCAAGTGGATTCTTTACCAGCTGAGCTACCAGGGAATCCCCAAATAAATCAAAGATTTCATAAAGTCATCAAACATGGAACAAAAGAAAGAATCTGAGTAAGAACATGGGAAGTTTCTTATCATCTCATTACTTAGCAACCAGGGCTAACAGAGTAGAGACCATCTTTGAGCCACAGAGATTTGACTTCCAGATCCAAAGGCCAGAGTTACGGTACTGCAGTGGAATATAAGAAAATGACTGCAGTGGCAGGGGCTATGTTTTCCAGTGTGCCTTTGTTTAATACGAAGAGTTACATTTCAAGGAACAGGTTACTTCATGTCTCTGATTCTCCATTTCATTATTTATAAGAGAAAATCACTGAACTGAGTGTCCACAAAGTTGCTTTCCAGCCCTAATAACCTATATTTTTTAAGGGTATAGCCACATCTCTTTTAGTCAAGATGTACTAAAGAGTTTCCACCACATTTCTAAGGGCTATCACTCTGTCAAGCAAGTGGTCTTCAAATAGCATGTAATGAACAAAATTTTTATACCGCCCCTTTACTACCCACAGCAATTCCCTAAGGTTATGTTAAATGTTCCTGTTAAAAAGAATGCTTCTGGCTCTGTGGTCCTGATATTCTTCTCTCTAAAATATAATTCTCACAGTTAGGAGCCTGACTCCCTAAAAGAGACTTAAATAAAGGAAAAATTAAATGCTGGCAGCACATTTTTACTTTCATAACGCTTTGTATAAAAAAATTTTTCTCTGTCCATATCCAACTCCATTCAGTGCTTTCATGGCCATCAACTGTGAAGCTGCAAGTGCCACAGTGAAAGCTAATGCAGCAATGTGTCTTGGCTTTATTAAGATCTTCAGTGCCATCCCTCATGCCAAATCTAAAGGACACGGAGGATCACCAGTTGTTCACTGAGTTGCCTAGGAATCGGACACTGATGGTAAGGTTGCTGAAGGAGCTCAGGGCATCCCTGGCACCATGGGCAGGCCCGAGGACACAGGTAGAGAACTGGAGAGAAAACAGAGACTGCTAAAGAATGAATGTGAGGACAGAAAAAGAAGAGAAAAGGGGCAGAGAGTGAAAAGCTACAGAATCAGAAGGAATGACTACACCAAGTGCTTTACATTCATTACATTCATGTAAGCCTCACATCATTTTGTTCTCATTTTAAGGGCAAACTGAGGCTTAGAGAAAGTAATCTAGATTACTTTCCTAGAGTTGCACAGCTAGTACACAGCAGAGCTGGTACCTGAACGAAGTTCTTCCAGCACAAAGCTTATGACTGAAGATGCACTGTGTGACCTCGGAGGACATCTCTGATCCCCCTCCTCCCATGGGAGGTTTCAGGTCTCTCTACAGCCTGGGCCAAGGATGGACAGCCCCTACAAGGTGCCCTCAGGGCTGGGCCCTCAACACTGCCATGCAGTTGAGTCTGGCTCTGCATGGCTTTAAAGGAGATCTGTCCTCTATATTAAGCTGAAATCTGTCTCCCACCAATTTCCACCTGTCTTTTTCCCAGGAGATGATCATATCTGCAACAAACATGAGGCTTCCTGTCAAAGCCCCCATCCATAACTAAATGGAGGGAGGGAAAACGTTAGAAAACTTTCAAGGAAAATCCCAAAAAATTATATAATTTTTTTAATCTCAAAAAATTCTGTAATTTTTTTTTTTTTCCTAAAAATAGCACTTTTAAGGTAAGGGCAACAAGCTCTGGGATTAGTAAACTTATTACAGAGAAGTAAGCTTATGACAGTTGAAGGTGGGCTTATCTTTGGTTAGTTATCTTCACATTCACAGAGGAAGATGTAAATTTATTTTTGTTAAGAAAGAAATCAGTTGCCTTAAGTTTTAGCATAATATTTAGCTCAAAATATGATGAATTTGAAAGAGATCAGAGTACAGAGGTGTTCATTTCTTCCAGAAAAGCTGAAAATGTACATTCCCTTAATTTTGTAATGGTTCAGATAAATCTACTTACTCCTTAAGTTGGAGATTGATAAGCTCTCTTTCCCAGCACTGATGAAAGCTTACTTAGGAATGAACAGCTCATCTACTGTGTGGCCTTCAACTTCAACTTACTGCTTGGTTTTTAGGTTCCATCCGGAAAGTGAGAATACTACTTGGTAAATCGTATTTTAAGACTGTTGTAAAAATGTTGCTTTGTTACTGTGTCCTAAAATGTAAGAATCACACATCTAGAATTAAACACTAAAAAAGGCCGGGAACTTCATTTTAGCAAATATGTAAAATATTTTCATATATTTTATTCATTATATGTATTCATAAAATGTGTATCAATCTGGCAATTATATAAGGATTATTTTAATGCTCAGTATTTTTGCAGGTTACAGCCACAGTCATTTTTGCAATTTTTACATTTTCACTTCGCTGTTTACAACCACCTCCTGAAAGCACAAAATGGGAGTCGGCCTCTTTGTCAATGCACTGCTCTAGTATCTAGATCCCATACTGGGCATCTGTGGCAGGGCTGATTACAAGCTCATACTTCTTTCAAAGAGCAAATAATTTAGGAATCATATAGAGGAATCATCATAAAGTAAAAGGATGAAAAGGTACCTCAAAATTAGTGCCTCTTGACTTTTTCCTAAGAGTAGTTATTAAAGCATTACGGTTTACATTTATAAAAGCTAAGACGACCTATTTATACTATCAGTTCTTCTGGGGTAAAAGCTCAGGATTGCAGATAATCCTCTTTCCTTGTATTTAAACAATGAGCGGATTATTTCTTTTCTCCATTCACAGTTCTTACCCCCACACCATTTCTCACTTAAGTAATTTTCACAGCTGTACAAGAGGAACAAAAAGGCAGAGAAACTGTTACAGCACAGACTTTGACAAATCAAAACCAGAGTGAAGGGACCGGCAGCAGCAGATCAGAGGCACCAAGCCCACACAGATAATGCTTAGATAAATGGGCTAACCTAGTAACAAGCCCTGGATTTGTCATTGTTGTTTCTCCATTAATATTTCCATGTATCAAGTCTTTCATTCAGAAATGAGTTTTAAAAAGAGGCAAATTACTTCTCTACTTCACACATCTATTAAATAGTCTGCTAATATACTTTATACTACAAACTTAAAAACTCAGTAACTTTTCCAACTAATCTTAGTAAGCACCCCAGAAACTTCTGACTTCTCTACTTCCTGTAAAATATCTAACATAAGAATATTACAAAGAAAGTTTGTTAAATTTTACTCATAATTCCTTAAATAGCAATATTTAATCTTTACATTTCCTTTAAAATGTGTATATATTTTAACAGTTACAATAATAAATGTACTGTGAATGAATTCTTTTTTACACTTATTTCGTAACATTTCTAATTTTCTGTATATATCTAAATGTATAATTCTATTAGCTTTAAACAGAATATGACTACTACTTCATTTCTAACCTTAAAATTTCCTGACTCTAGTAATAAAATACATAAAAATGGAGAATTACGCTTTTTTTGGAAAAAGAACAAAAAAGTGTTTGTTTTTTTAGGCCCTCCTCTTTCAGAAGACATAAAAAGCTTCACTTGTCTTTTGTTTACTTGAATGCAGCAGTTAAGCAGCAAAAGATAATAGTCCCAATTACACAGACTAACAAACTGCAATATTTACAAAATTTATGACTTTCTTGAAAACACCCGGCAGGTTCAGTTCAGTTCAGTTCAGTCGCTCAGTCGTGTCCGACTCTTTGTGACCCCATGAACCGCAGCACGCCATGCCTCCCTGTCCATCATCAACTCCCGGAGTTTACCCAAACTCATGTCCATCGAGTCGGTGATGTCATCCAGCTTGGTACTAAAAACCATTAAAAAAAAAAAATCTACATTTCATCTGTTTGCACTGAGCCATGCAACCTTAATTGGGTTTGGTTCACACGCACAGGTAAATTCAGAGGATATAATTAACATTTCTAAAACAGTAATGATAATTTTCTCTAAAACGTCACAAGTGGGACTGAGCCCCCTCCAAATCCAGACAGAACAACAGCCTCACATTAGTTACACTATTTTCACCTATTACTACAGATACCAGAACCAAAGAACTATTACAAGTTTTACATGGAAAGCTATACTTTAAACCAGTTTTTGAGTGCTCTTACTCTCCTCATTATTTTTTGAAAGACAGTTAAGAGGCATAAAGACATTCCAAGTAGAAGAAAACTTAATTATGTAGAAATAGAGGTTTTTGGTTCACTGTGTATTAAATGGAAACCTGTCCTATGCCACACTACAGGGGGAACTGATGCTAAGAAATTCTGAGGCTTCGATCTCACCGTACAAGCACAGAAGGTACAGACCAGGAATCGACGACCTTCCCAGGGCAAGGTCTTTCCCATTTCCTACCCAAGGAGTGCTGGTGGAGTGGGACAGTGTGCTTGCCTCAAGTCAGAAGCAGAGAAAGGGTATAAATTTCAGAACCATGGGAGATTTTTCAGCTTGTTTTGCTGTGATTTGCCTTTTCCTTTTCTTCAAAATGAAAAGAGCCCTGTTGTTTCTGATTATAACAATACCTGCTTGTTACTTAAAAGAAAATCAGACAATACATAAAACTATAAAAAAAAAAAGAAGGAAATCATCTTTAATCCTACCACTTAGAGATTGTTGTTGTTTAGCCGCTAAGTTGTGTCTGACTTTTTGCTACCCTGTGGACTGTAACCCACCAGGCTCCTATGTCCATGGGATTTGCCAGGCAAGAATACTGGAGTGGTTAGCCATTTCTTCCTCCAGGGGATCTTCCCAACCCAGGGATCAAACCTGTGTCTCCTGCAGGTGGATTTTTTTTATCACTGAACCACCAGGGAAGCCTACCACTCAGAGATAACTACTCTTAATGTCTGAGTATAGATATTTCCAAATTGTTTCCTATCTATACACACAAAAATGGGGGTTTTGTTGTTGCTATTGTGTTTTGGTTTTGTTTTTAAGAAAGTGAGATCAATTGTAAGCTCCAGGGTCAGGACTAAAAAAATGTTGTAAAGGAAATATATGCTTAAAGAGGAGATAAAACAGAACTATATAAAATGTTTACTTAAAACCATAGAAAGCAAAAGAAGGGTAAAATACAAAGAAGAAATGCAATGAACAGAAAACAGCTGGACACTAGTAGCAGATTCCTTCTTCAGACATTAGTCCAACTTTATCAATAATCACATGTAAATCATATAAACATACCAACTAAAAGACAGATTGTCAGAGATTTTTTTAAAAGACCCCATATTTGTTACCTACAAGAGATCCACTGTAAATGTAAAGACTTAGGTTAAAAATAAAGAAACAGAAACTGAGATCATGGGCTGTCTACTACTTTGAGATTTACCTTTTTAGCATTTTTTTTTGGAGTATAGTTGACTTACAATGCTGTGTTAGTTTCAAGTGTACAACAGTCAACAAGTCAACAAGTCAAGCAGTTACAAAAATACATATGTCCACTCTATTAGGTTATTTTCTCATAGAGGCTACAGAGTACTGAGTAGATTTCTACTTTTTCTTGAAAGACAAAGGAAAAAAAAACTGGTCTATTAAGAAATTCTATAAAGTTCTCAAGTAAACATAATTTCTCCAATATATATAAAAACTGTTCAATATTTCAAAATGTTAACCTATTTTATCCTATTTGAGAAATATAAAATTCTTTCAGCTCAGAAATGAATGGTAGATGAATACTTAACACATGTATTTCTCCCTAATCTTGCTTATAGCTCAGAAAGAAAAATTTGGCAACATAACACAACTCATTTCCTCTCTTTATAATGTGCTCCCACCACTTGTTTCTGGAAGTAGAGAAATACTAATAAATGCCCCTATTCCTGCCTGAGAATTCAGATTACTAGCAGATTCCTTCTTCAGTGTAGTTGCATGTTCAACATGAGCTGCTAAACTTTTCTTACTAGCAAAGCTATGAAATAATTCACTGACCGAGCAAGTTTTAAGTTCAAGTTTAAATGCTATATGGATATATAGAAACTCAGCTGGTTGTTGTCTATTCTAAGCTTAATGCTGAAGGACCCTTTCTGTTGTTGCGGGTCTAACATGCCCATACTGATCAAATACATCTTGGAAATAGACTCTCCTAGACATATTAGATAGTCACTTTGGATTACCACAACTTCATGTATGCCAAAGGCATATTCCTAAATGGTACATACACATCTTGGTTCCTTGTGTTTCAACAAAAAGTATTAGACTTGATTTTCTGAGGTTAGAGAAAATGACTGAAAATTTCCCATTGTATGATGATGCTGGAATCTCTGATCTCTACTACTCTGAGTTCACAGTCAGGCTACTTAGTTTATTTTGAGAGAGCAAATCCTTCCTGCTGTTTCTCAGGAAATGGAAGAACACATTTATAGACTATGTTTTAATTTTATGTTTCAATGGTTTTAGTTTTTTAACTATGTCTCACTTTGAAGAATATTTAATTATGTGGAGATAATAACACTTCCAAAAAGAAGCTAAAGCAGGGTGGGGGGAGGGTGGGCGGTGGAGAGAAGAGTATTCTCAGAAACAAGCTAAAAGAGTGACTTTTCAAAAAATGTCTCACACAAACTGTTACACCCTGTTTCTTCCTGTGAAGAATTTTCCAAGCCTTAAATTGTGCAATAGCTTAACGAAGAAAAAAGGAAATGCCCAAGTTTCTCTCAAATTTGTAATAGCATAGAGAAATTAGAGGCTTAATTTTAAAGTGCCCTATCACCTGCTTAGGCTTGTGAAATCACTACAATAATCTCTGAGTCACTCAACTCATCTGGACTCACCTTTTCATGCTAGCCATACCCTCCTGGGCTTTCAGAGGCCATCACTGCTCTTAATAGGGTGCAGAAACAGTTAATGGCTTTGAAGAATAAATCTTTCAGGGGATTAACACAGCTAACCGAGAAGAATGGTGAAATGCTTCCAACTGTTTCTGACTTCTCTACGGGCAAAGACAAGCAAGGTATAGTGAAGGAGATGGAAAGGAGACAGGCTGTATAAGCTAAGATACTGCAAATAATGCTAAACCTTCTGAAATGGTTGAATTCTCTCCTATGTAGAGCATTTTCAAGGAAGAAGGAGAAACAAACGCAGTGAAAATAAAATGCAATCATATAGGCAAAGAAACAACATAGACGAATGCAAAGACTATGAATGACATGACCTGTCATGTTTCGGGGAGCTGTGGCACACAGCAAACCCACTTCCTGTCCAGCCCTTGCCCAGCTGCCCCCAGCTCTGTTCCCCCTTTCCTGACTTGCTACCTCTCTCCCACTGTCAAGTGCAGCCCAGAGTCAGAGGCCTGGGCACGGTCACCTGGCAGCTGTCCTGGTCTCCTGCTGTCAATACTCCAAAGGCACAGGCATCAGGGCCGTTATCAGAAGGACTCATGAATGATAACTACTCTGATTTTGTCCAATGATGTACAAGTCTCACAGAAGTTCTGAGAGTTACAAGAGACTTGGGGGACATGAAGAGTAACTTCCTCCAATGAAAGATGAGGAAACTGAGGCTCAGAGGGATTAGCGGACTTCCCTAAGCCCATCCTCTGTTAATGGAAGAACTAAGACTAGAACACAAGTTCCCTAAACTCAATTTTTGTTCCCTCTCTTATTTTTCCTTCCCCCTACAACATCCTTAAGCTTCTTTAAATCACCACCTAGACTTAACATTTCAGGCAAGGCCTGTGTGTTTTATTTTTGAAGGTCACTCATCATATTCATTTTAGGGTATCAACCAGAAAAGAAAAAATAAAACAAAATTCACTACCGGCAATTTAATCCCCACTAACAAAATCCCAACAGGGCCCTCAGTGATACAGGACTATTATTATACTTGTCCAAAATCAATGAGCTCCTTTTTCCAAGTTAACTGTTACTAACTTTCAACTGTTTTCTCAAGGCCTCCTCACTCTCAGCAGATTTCATGTGCTTCTACCTCTCTGTGAAAACCTAAGTCATCAGGAAGGAACTTTCTCAACTTCCTCCCTGCCTCCACGTGCCCACTCAACCACAGTGGCACGTATCTTTCCCACCTCCTCTTCTGTCTCCAAGGTGTGAATGTCCTTATTCCCTCCTGAGACAAGCTTGCGCTCCAGACCCTGGCCACCCTATCTTTTCTGGAACTTTACTCCATTCTGCCTCAGTCACTTCTACCTCTCGCTTCTAGCTCAGTCACTTCTCCACTCTTCTCAACAAAAATACAAGCTCTAGCTACCATGCCACACAAAAAATATTCCTCATGGACAAATGTGTACACACAGACACACATGCACTCCATTCAGTGCCCCCACTTCTCAACTCCTACTCTTTCTTCATCCATGACAATCTAGATTTAGACTGTAGAAGCTCTACCTACGAAATACCTGATCGCCAAACCCAATCTCCCATTTTCAATCTTTACCTGACCTTCCTGTGGCCTTGGTCACACCTGACCGTTTTCCCCATTTAATACACGGGTGATTTGGCAAGCTGCTCACCCGAGCTTTCAAGATAGTTTATCTGTAAAGGATAATAACAACAATTATTTCAGGGGGTTACTATAAGGATTCTCTGACATAACATATGGAAACAACACCAAAAAACCCTGGTGCTTAATATTATTATCATCTGTATTTGTGGATTTTCCTCTCTCCCCTTCTTTTGTCTGTTCAGTCTTTGGTCCTTGCATGGGGATCTCAACTGTATGCGTGGCTAGAACCATCAGTTCCAGTCATTCCCCAATACACATCTCCAGCCCTGACTTCTCTCTGGGGGTCTAAGCTTGTCAAGATCAGGTGAATGCCCCAGAGACACCCCAACTTTACGTCAAACTGAACTCACTATTCTCTCTCCAAACTTGCTTCCTTTCTGTTTTCCATCCAGATGAATGACATCTTGAGCCAGTGAATTTTCCCAACCAGAAACACTGAGTTATTTTCTTCTTCTTTTCTCTTACTCTTCTCCCATTTTTCATCAACTTGGCAACCAATTCTTTCTCCTAAATGTTTCTCAAATCCATCCTCTCCTTTACTTTCCCACCATCATCACCTTAGTTCTGGTCCTCATTATTTCTACCTGGACTATTTCAACAGCCATGGGACTTCTCTCTGCTTTCTTTGCACATACCAGCCATAGGACTTCTCTCTGCTTTCTTTTCACATACCTTAGGACATTGATTTAAGCATTTACTTCACTTTTGATAATTCCACAATGCTAGTATGTATGATCCTAGACGGGCTGGACCAAGAATCCGAACCACGATGCAGTTTCTGCTCTCCTCCCCTCTGCACCATGACCTCTCTGTTTCAGTCCCACAGACTTCGTGTTCCTCACAAACTGAGCTCTTCTGGGTTCTAAACCTGGGCTTTCTTCTGTTTTTTTTTTCCTCCTGTTGAGCCTGGTAAATAATCCTGTCCCTCCGATATTTAGCACCAAAATCACCTCCTGCATGAATTCTTTCCTCCCAAACAAGAAAGAACAAAAAAAGAGAGAGAAAGAAGAAAGAACAAATTACTCCCTCCTTGGTTCCCCACTCTCCACTATTATTTATCACAATGGACTGCTGTAAAGTGTTTCATATTCTAAGTTCTGATTAATGATTTGTGTATCTTTCTGAGGTCAAGAACTGTGTCATACTCACATTGTAACCTATTTGCAGAGCAGAAATAGAGACACAGATACACAGAACAAACCTGTGGACACAGGGAGGGTAAGGAGAGGGTGGGACGAACTGAGAGTAGCACTGACACATATATCGCTAGCGAGAAGCTGCTGTGCAGCGCAGGGAGCTCAGCTCAGGGCTCTGTGATGACCCAGAGGGCTGGGATGGGGGTGGGGAGGAGACTCAAGAGGGAGAAGATATGTACACTTACGGCTGATTCACACTGTCGCACAGCAGAATGCAACACAACGCTGTAAAGCAATCATGCTCCAATTAAAACACTGAAAAGTTAAAAAAAAAAAAGAATTTATCATGACGACTGGTATACAGCAGGAAGGAGGAAAAGAGATAAAGGAACTAAGATGTAATAGTTTGCAGCTCAGCAAATGTCTGTTAAACAAATGAAGCAGCATGGCCGTCAAGTATATCAGAATAACTGAATAGAGAGGAGGCTAGGAAGATAGGTGGCTCTGACAGCTGCTGAGGTGAGCACAGAGGAGCCTGAATGAGAAACAGAAAAGGTCCACTTAGATGAAGTCCTCTCCTGAGGATGTAAGGTCAGTCACGTCAGTGGCTAGGGCTGTTATCATCAAATTCCGGTGAATAGAGCCTGTTTAAAGCACAATAGAAGAACAAGTCCAACAATCCAAGGACACTGATCTTATAAGCAGCTTTTGGACTCTAGAACACTCTATATTATCATTTTATCAGACTTTGTGCAAGCCTAGTACATGTCAGTTGTTAAACTGTATCCCTCTCCTATATACACAAAGCACCTTAAGAAGATCAGACAAAAGAAAAATAAAATACACCTATCACCCATTCGTGGACCAGAAGGCCTAGATGAACCATGTCATATACTGTCTATTTTGAGACCACAGCTTGTCCCCTACAATAATTTCCAATAAGCCATGTTATCCACAACATGGTTTCATCCCATGTATACTAAGGAAAAAGTACACTTACTCTTCAAAGGCATGTAAATGCCTGCTTATCAAACAAAGCAACCTAGCATTTGGCGTGACGTATATAGGAAACTGAAGGAGGAATGAGACCCCATGAACTGGGAACACAGTGAAGCAAAGTAAACTTTGAGAAAACCTGAGCTGCAACTGGCAGTGTCTTCCCAATAATAAAGGAACATCTATAATTAATGGGCTTTCAAGAGTGTTCAGCCATGTATTACGGCATCACACCTCATAAAACATTCATTCAAAAGCCATATCGGGAATGCACACCCCAGCTCCATGAGCATGTGCAGGCACTGAAGAACAAACAGGGGACTTGGAAGTGAGACACCCACTGCCCTACAAAGATGACCAAGCGTGAAAGGCTGCCATCAGTGCTAAACAACAACAATAATAAAACTGAAAAGAAATTGGAATGTTGGGAACGTTAGGATTAAATTGTTACTAAATAAATAATGTTCCCAAAGAGTAAACATATTTCTAGAAAATGTTTTTAGATGTAAAGGGTTACAGTGAAATTGCTAGTCGCTCAGTCTTGTACCAAGTCTTTGCAACCACGTGGTCTGCAGCCCGCCAGGCTCCTCTGTCCATGGGATTCTCCAGGCAAGAATACTGGAGTGGGAAGCCATTCCCTTCTCCAGGGGATCCTTTGGATCCAGGGATCAAACCCAGGTCTCCTGCACTACAGGCAGATTCTTTACCTTCTGAGCCACTGGGTAACACACATGCAAATACAGGCAAGAAAGATACCTAAAATAATCTCAATTACTTTTGAACTTTTAAAGTTATATCAATTATGCTAATAAGGCCAAGTCATAAATGTACATGTAACAAGATAAGGCATATTTCAAAGCCCTCGTAATTTAAAAATCAATGACCCAGGAATACACAAATAAGCCACCTGAACAAGATATAGATCTCAGAAAGTGATCTGTATAAATGTACATGTTCATGCTAGAGGTGGCACAAAAAATGTGAAGAAAGAGTGGATTATTTGGTAAGTAGTGTTGAGGAAACTGGCTAGCCCACAATATGAACATTTTTTAAAAAATGAATATACACCTCGTATCTTAAGCTCCAAATCATTAAAAAAAACCCAAGAGTAAACCTATAAAGCTAAAAAAGTGAAGAGATGCCATGTGAGCCCAGAATACAGAAGGGTTTCTTAAATGACTCAAAATGTATAATCACAACTAATACTAAAAATTGTGAGTTCAACTACATTATAATTAAAGATTCTGTAGTTGATGTTAATAAAGGGCACCACAGACAAAGTTATCAGACAAGTGACTTACCGGAATAGAAGTATTCACAATATCCACAGCTAACAAGGGATTCATTTCTAGAATCTACAAGGAACTCCATAAGAATTCTTTCAAGGAACTTCTTACAAGAAAAGGGCAAGAGACCCAATTCACAGAAAAGGGAAATTAAATTAAGTAAATGAAGAGACACTCAACCTCACTTATAATCAAAACAAGGCAGAAATGAACCATGAGCCACAACGAACAGCTAATGGATAGCAAATTCAGGAAATCAGTTAATAAAAAAAGGAATCACATGTTGTACTGATGGAGATATAAAACTGACAATATTCTGTGCAGTTCATTGTAAAATTAGTATATTTATGTCCTAATACTCCTTGTGGACAATACTGCCTCAAGAAACACTCACCAATAGATTCAATATACTTATGTTGCCAACATCCGCTGGATCATGGAAAAAGCAAGAGAGTTTCAGAAAAGCATCTATTTCTGCTTTATTGACTATGCCAAAGCCTTTGACTGTGTGGATCACAATAAACTGTGGAAAATTCTGAAAGAGATGGGAATACCAGACCACCTGACCTGCCTCTTGAGAAATCTGTATGCAGGTCAGGAACCCACAGTTAGAACTGGACATGGAACAACAGACTGGTTCCAAACAGGAAAAGGAGTACATCAAGGCTGTATATTGTCACCCTGCTTATTTAACTTATATGCAGAGTACATCATGAGAAACGCTGGACTGGAAGAAACACAAGCTGGAATCAGGATTGCCGGGAGAAATATCAATAACCTCAGATATGCATATGACACCACCCTTATGGCAGAAAGTGAAGAGGAACTAAAAGGCCTCTTGATGAAAGTGAAAGTGGAGAGTGAAAAAGTGGGCTTAAAGCTCAACATTCAGAAAACGAAGATCATGGCATCCGGTCCCATCACTTCATGGGAAATAGATGGGGAAACAGTGGAAACAGTGGCTGACTATTTTTCTAGGCTCCAGAATCACTACAAATGGTGACTGCAGCCATGAAATTAAAAGACGCTTACTCCTTGGAAGGAAAGTTATGACCAACCTAGATAGCATATTCAAAAGCAGAGACATTACTTTGCCAGCAAAGGTCCATCTAGTCAAGGCTATGGTTTTTCCTGTGGTCATGTATGGATGTGAGAGTTGGACTGTGAAGAAAGCTGAGTGCCGAAGAATTGACGCTTTTGAACTGTGGTGTTGGAGAAGACTCTTGAGAGTCCCTTGGACTGCAAGGAGATCCAACCAGTCCATTCTGAAGGAGATCAGCCCTGGGATTTCTTTGGAAGGAATGATGCTAAAGCTGAAACTCCAGTACTCTGGCCACCGTATTCGAAGAGTTGACTCACTGGAAAAGACTCTGATGCTGGGAGGGATTGGGGGCAGGAGGAGAAGGGGACGACAGAGGATGAGATGGCTGGATGGCATCACTGACTCGATGGACGTGAGTCTGAGTGAACTCCGGGAGTTGGTGATGGACAGGGAGGCCTGGCCTGCTGCGATTCATGGGGTCGCAGAGTTGGACATGACTGAGCGACTGATCTGATCTGATCTGATGTTCCTTGGGGGGAAAATAGCACATACATACTGCATGGAAGTCAAAAACATTTATAAAACGTCCCTATTTCATGTCCCTATTTCTACAGTCTGCATATGTGGTAGGATTTTAATGGAATCTTTGCTAAAAAGGTCAGTCAGTTCAGTTGCTCAGTCACATCCGACTCTTTGCGACCCCATGGACTGCAGCACGCCAGGCCTCCCTGTCCATCACCAACTCCTGGAGTTTACTCAAACTCATGTCCTTTGAATCAGTGATGCCGTCCAACAATCTAATCCTCTGTCATCCCCTTCTCCTCTCGCCTTCAATCTTTCCCAGCATCAGGGTCTTTTCAAATGAGTCAGCTCTTCACATCAGGTGGCCAAAGTACTGGAGTTTCAACTTCAACATCCTTCCAATGAACATTCAGGACTGATTTCCTTTAGGATGGACTGGTTGGATTTCCTTGCAGTCCAAGGGACTCTCAAGAGTCTTCTCCAACACCACAGTTCAAAAGCATCAATTCTTCAGCGCTCAGCTTTCTTTATAGCTAAAACGGTAGGTAAGACTAAATAAAATGTTCTCATTTCTCTTCACAGATGAGGTTAAGGACAGAGAAAGAAGCAGATCTAATGACACAGATGTTTTAGCGTGTGTATGTGTATGTGTGTGACTTGCTCAGTCATGTCCGACTCTTTGTGACCCCATGGACAAACCTGGATCCAAGGCCAGGCCTAAGCTTGTCCATGAGACCTGGGTAAGTTACAGTCTCCACTTGCCTCAGTTTCTTTACATAAAAAACATCAATAATACCCAACCTGCACCACACTAGGATGATTAGAGATAATCCATGTAAAGCATTCAATAAATAGAAAGTGATTTTTTTAAAATCAGAAAAAAGTGCATCATGCACTAACCCTAATAGATTGTGGTGTCCTGCCTAATCCATCTTAGAACACCAAAACCTCAGCAACAGACATGAAAACCAGAGAGACAGATTCAATATAAACTTAGATGTCAGCTTTTCCCAGTACAGAACAGGGTAAATTATCTCTCTTCTTCCATATACTTATTGAAAACTATAAATGTTAAGGTTCAGTTTAGTTGCTCAGTCGTATCTGACTCTTTGCGACCCCATGAACCGCAGCACGCCAGGCCTCCCTGTCCATCACCAACTCCTGGAGTTTACCCAAACTCATGTTCATCGAGTTGGTGATGCCATCCAGCCATCATCTCATCCTCTGTCGTCCCCTTCTCCTCCTGCCCCCAATCCTTCCCAGCATCAGGATCTTTTCCAATGAGTCAACTCTTCACATGAGGTGGCCAAAGTAATAGAGTTTCAGCGTCAACATCAGTCCTTCCAGTGAACACCCAGGACTGATCTCCTTTAGGATGGACTGGTTGGATCTCCTTGAAGTCCAAAGGTTAAGGTTAGGAAGTCTCTTTTAGCTCCTGGGAAATGAATATAAGGCTGCTTCTGATGGCAGCTATGACAGTGATGACCCTGGGACTAGTGTCAGAGTCCTGACTCCACAAACACAAGGAAGTCCACTCCAATATTCCTGCTTGGAGCATCCCATGGACAAAGGAGCCTGGCGGGCTACAGTCCATGGAGTTGCAGAGTCAAAAGTGAGGAAGCAACTTGGTACGCACACACACACGCACATGTCGGACAATGTCGGGAGAACGCTTAGAACTCTAGCTATCCATGACTGAGTAACTGCAGGACCTCAAAGCTTGACCATGAAAACAATTAACTTGGAAACAAGATCAGATCGAAAGCAAGATTTTACACATCAGCTACTGAACATTCAACAAAGAGGAAAAATTCTGCTTGGGAATCTTTATAACCTGATGGCTAACATGGTGTATACGTTACCATTTTGGCATTTTCAGCCTGGAGCAGTTGTTTCACTTTGGTCCTCAGTTTCCAACCTATGGGCTCTAGGATCCTGGCAGAGGTCTGTATACTGAACCCTTGTCTCACTCATACATGGACCACTATTTTACAAATATGGAAGATGCTGTGGTCGTTCTTTATAATACATATCCAGTTAAGTAATACTAAATAGTAACTTTGTCACTAAAAATTAGCAATCATCAGAAACGAGAAGAAAACTCTAAAGAAGCAAAAATCTTTAAAACCTTTTAGTATTAATAAAAGTGTCCCAATTTTTATAAGGGTTGAGAACCACTGCTTTAAAGTTCACGATTTCTAACTGAAGACAGTTTGTATTTATAATAGACATGAAGGAAAAAGAGAGAGGGTTTCAAAAAACTGAAAGTCCTAATGTACATTTATCTCCATTCCCCGTCCTCTCCTGACCATAAACTTTCCCTTGGCATTTAACATCAAAGGTAGTTACCCTTTCATTCTTAGCTCACAAGCCATTGCAACCGTTCAAAGATAGAAATGGCAGTGCATTGTGTATTAAGAAAATATACATGTATCATTCCATTCCTCCCTTAAAACAGAAAAGATCACTCAGTTTATTTCTTCTCCCCCCTCTTCCACCTTCTCTTCCTTCTCCTGATACTCTGACACAATTCTACAAAGGGGAAGATATAGATCACTACAGATACTCAAAATGTTCAAGAGAAAAAAAATACATATTTTATCCAGCATTTCCCAGCAAAAACGTACTCCAAATTTTAATTTATATTCTTCTCAGTGTAACATAAAAATCCTAGCTAAAGACAGCCTCAATGTTAAACACTGCAAAAATAAGAAAAATAAACATTTCTGTCTAGGGAGTATTACAAAAATATTTAATACATAAAGTATATATGGATTTGGCCACGTCTTTCTATAATATAAGCTTTTCAGTAACTTATCCTGAACTGGGGATAGAGAGGTTAGGGGGCTATGTAAGGTAGTCATAATGTATGTAGGGTAATGGGGTGTGGAGAGAGTTATATACATCGTTTATTAATTTATCATTTCTTTTCTGGGATGTAAACTGTGTCCTAAGGGTAAACCAGAAGTGTTTTTTTATTCTAAGAAGTTAATATATGCTAATCTGACCTTTCAAACTAGGACCTGACAAGATATCTGTAAATTAAAACCTGCCATTAGAATTTTGGCAGCAGAAAGCAAGTCACAATGATACAAACACAGCTAAATCTAGTCACCAACACAGAGGAAGTGTAAATGTAAAAGATGGAAAAAAACAAAACAATAAAACCCCTTAAACTCTGGGTAGAGAGCAATGGGAAAAGACCTAAAGATTTAGGTAAAGTTAATCTCAAGTCAGTGTTTATCAGCTCTCCTTTAGAAAGGTGAAAGATCATCTGAATCATCACTGCCATCTCTGCCTTAGGCAGCAACTTTCCAGATTTCAAGGGAGCCGAGCGTTATAAATCGTTAAGACCCCTGTTCAAGTCCCAGCATGTCCATTTACTACTATGACCATTGACAAGTCACATTTTATCAGCCTCAGTTTCTTCTCTCCATCAAATGGAATAAATGAATCCTGTTTCAGACTGTCAGAAGAAAAAATACATTACAAATGAAATGGAGAAAAATGCTCTCTGTAAACAGAAAATACGGAGAAGGCAAAGGCACCCCACTCCAGTACTCTTGCCTGGAAAATCCCATGGACAGAGGAGCCTGGTAGGCCACAGTCCATGGGGTCGCTAAGAGTCGGACATGACTGAGTGACTTCACTTTCACTTTTCACTTTCATGCATTGGAGAAGGAAATGGCAACCCACTCCAGTGTTCTTGCCTGGAGAATCCCAGGGACGGGGGAGCCTGGTGGGCTGCCGTCTACGGGGTCACACAGAGTCGGACACGACTGAAGTGACTTAGCAGCAGCAGCAAACAGAAAATAGGGGGATTCCCTGGTGACTCAGCAGTAAAGAATCCACCTGCTAATGCAAGACACCTGGGTTTGATTCCTGGGTCAGGAAGATCCTCTGGAGGAGGAAATGGCAACCCACTCCAGTATTCTTGCCTGGGAAATCCCATGGACAGAGGAGTCCATAGGGTCATAAGAATCGGACACGACTTATTGACTAAACAACAACAAACAGAAAATGAGGATCTAAAGGCCACATATTATTATTCCTGGGTTATTATTTAGTTATTATTAAATTCCACTAGAGTGGGAATAAATCCTGTTCCTAAGTAGGGGATAAGTTTGAGAGGTCACAAAGGCTGTTCTATTTTACCTGAAACAGAATGACAGATGCTGAGGAAAGTCCTCAAGTAAATTAATGAACCAGAGGGCCAAGAGTATACCTGGGTATAAAAAATAGAGACAAATGGTTGAACAGGTCTTTCCTTTCAAGAGTCTCTCTTAATGACTTGTTTTCACTTTTAATCTCATGATGCATTTGGCAAGAAGAGGCACAAACACAGACATATGAAAATCAAATTTAAGAAGTCTACATCTATCTAAAAAAAGATAAAATTAATTGCTCAGTGCTCATAGTGTATCTTGGTTACTTAATGCTCACACAGTTATACCAATTACTGATAATATCACAATGCTCAAAGCAGCTGCATTTTAAGAGATTAAAGTTCTGAAGGATTATTGGAATAATGGGATCTTATAATTCAAATTACCTCAATGCTGCTAAAAAGAAAAACAAAGGGGAAGGGAGGGGAAAGTACAAATTTACCAGGCTGAGAAACTACCAAAGATTTTCCTTTCAAAGCAAAATCAATTATGTAATAAATATGTTTTACTATAAAAAATTCAGCATGGAGGGGGGGCGGGTATGATGAACATAGAACATCATGAATTTAGGCTTTGCTTTCCGAGGAAGCTCAAGTGCCCAATATGATGAAGGGGCTAAGTGTACACAGTACTGCGATTGTGCATTTTCCCTCCCTGCTACAAAAAGAGACCCCTCTTTGCGGAATTTCCTTTTTCTCCTTCCAGTCATTTGCTTGGATCCCTTCTTCCAAAAGAAAGTAAAAGACGATGTCACTGGCTTAACATCATTCAAACATTTAACTTGAGGCTACAATCTTCCTACCAGACTGACTCTCCTCAACCATCACACCTCCCCTGGTGTCCCTCTGCAAGGCTGGAATTCAACCAGACAGATAAATAAAGGCAGGAAAACAAGGCTGGGCTTTCACTGGGGGAGGGGAGGTGGGGAGAAGTCCATCTGATTTAGTCCCTGGAGAGAGGAGCTGCCAGAGAAATGAAGAAGCAGAAAGTCTGTGCAGAAAACCAACTTTTGCTCTAGCATTTTGTTCTTCACCTCTGCACTTCTGAGACGGAGCAAGACAAGCATGTGAATTGTAATTACCTAGTGAATTTGAGAAAACTCACTCTCAGTTTTACTCTGATGAAAAATGGCATTTAATGAATAAAGATGTCAGGCTCCTACCTTTAAAAGTACCTCTGTGTCAGTAAGGGAGCCTGGCTAAGAAACCACGACTGGAGTTAACAAACCAGACACCAGACTAAACATCTCACAACTAGCTGCCCCTCATTCCTGGTCACTACCTTTCCGGTGTGTGTGTGTGCATCTCCAATTCCCTTAGGTCCTGACAGTCTGGCTCTCCCAGAATGGAAAGCAAAGAGCCTGGACTCCTCTGTTCCACTGGCTGAAGAAGTAGGATTTCTGAGTCTGGACACCAGGACTCTTGCTTCCCTCTCCACCTCACACATCACCCTCAACTCATTCTCTTTCTCCCCTAGGTCCCCACCCCACCCACTCACAATACTGTTAATAACTCCCGGCCCAGGGAACAAAGTGAAGAACAAAGAGCCGCTGCTTCAGGCGGCAGGAGGAAGACAGGCAAGGGTGGAGAGGGCAGCTGAGGACTCAGGAAGCCTCCCAAGCACAGTCAGTCCTGCCTGGAAAGCTCCCGCCTAGAGTGAGTGGGTGAGGAAGCAGGGTAGGTCCCCGGGCTCCGCGTGCTGCCGCGCGCGTTTGCGCCCGTGTCCATTGCACCCCGCAGGCAGCACAGCCACAGAGTTTGGAGAGACCCTCCGAAAAAGCAAGCAGCCAGGGGCGCACAATGAAGAAAATGCACGCGAGTGAGGCTGCAGCACGGAGCTGCAGATCGGCTGAGTGACAGCCCAGCGCCCAGCCCGCGGGCTCACGACCCGGCCTCGCACCTGGACCAGGCGGCCACCCTGCACCCTCAGGGCGCTCTCCTCTCCGGGGACTGGCTGCTGGCGGGCTCCGCGAGCTGGGACCGGCGCGATGCGGCGGGGGCTTCACTCCTCCATCCTGGGACCCGGCAGCACGTTACAGACGGCCGTGCACTTCCTGTCTGAAACACACAGGGGAGAGAAAGAACGGGAGAGATCCGAGCGCTGGCCGAGCGGAGGCAGGGAGGGAGGCAGGCCGGCAGGGAGGGCGGCCGAGGGGGCTGCGGGTTGCATAACCGCCGCCGCCCGCCTCGCACGGTCGGCGGCCCCCAGCACTCTCCTCGGCGGGCGACCCGCCACCCCGGCGGCCCGCGAGGTGGCCGCCCCACGGCCCGGCCTCCCCCTGCCGGCCGCCTCGCCCGCGGCGCGCTGGCAGCCCTTCCGTTTCCAGCCCCCGCCTGGGTTCTCCTCCCCGCGCTACCTAAGTCAACTCCACGCCGTCCGCCTGCCTGCCTGCCTGCCTGCCTGCCTAGGGGTTCCTCCTTTCCTCTACTCTCCTTCCCGCCCCCGGGGCGGGGGTGGGAGTGGGGGGTGGAAATCTGACGAGGGGACGGTATAAAGACCGACAATCCTTACCAGGGGAGAGGAAGCTGGATTTTAAAGTTTAAGAGTCACATCCCCGTATATCTATTCCAGCTCAGCAGCCTAAAGAGCTTCAGGATGGGAAAAGACTTGTCTTGCGCCTGGCTGACTCAAACGGGAGAACGTGCCCGCAGCAGACACGAACTGCCAGAAAAAGAAGGAAAAAAAAAAAGTATTCTGTGTTCCTAGGCTCCCTCTCTACTGAGACCCTTAGCTGCACAGTGCCTTAATATTTATGTATACCAATTCCACATGAAAGATCAGCATATAGTGAAGAATGCATATAGTGCATTCTTCCAAAAAAACAAGTATTTCTCTGGGCGTACAAATCACTAAGCAGTTCCCAAATTCTGGGTTTATGTCCATTTTGTTACCCTCCAACTTAGGTGAACCTCAGTTCAGTTCAGTTCAGTTCAGTGGCTCAGTCGTGTCCGACTCTTTGCAACCCCACAAATCCAGCAGGCCAGGCCTCCCTGTCCATCACAAACTCCTGGAGTTCACTCAGACCTCAGGGTCCTGCTAACAAATTGTTTAAGAATCTGCCATAAGCAGAGTGTGCCCGCTCTAGGAGCGTTCAGTGCCCAGCTTCTGGGCTTGCAAGTGAGAACAATTTCATCCCTACCGTGCTTGCCCTTGCCCAAGAATCCATCAGGTTGCTAGGCACTTAAAGCACTGTCTCTGATCAACAGCTTCTTTTATCATCAAGGTGATGGCTTAAATAAAAGTTATTCTCGCTTCAAAACTCAACATGGAGAATAGTATATAATGAATGATTATTCTACATGAAAAGTTCAATTTTGACTGAAGTAGAAAGAAACTGATGGACATTAAGCTCCTGCTCAGTGTTAGCATCTCATTTTAAACTCCCTTAAATCTTAATATTTCCCAATAGATCTGCAAAAGTCCTATTCTCACATTCCCAATTGAGGAAACTGGGTCAGAAAAGTTAAGTATCTATCCCGATGTCTTAGCTAAAAAGTAGTCAAGTGGAGAGGTCTTTTCTAAGTATAAAGTCTGCGCCACTTCCTCTACACTCTAATTCTCAAAACAATCATGAATTCTCAGGGAAAAATCAAGCCCAGTGACTATCCATGATCCATCCCTTTGTCTCCCACTGAGCCTGCAAGTCCATACTATCACTCCATCACACTAGCTGGGCTCCTTACCCACCTGAATTATATGTACCTTGATGACTCAAGCAAAGGACACTGTGCTCTTTACCATTATCTACCACTGGCTCTGTCAGCCTTTTCAGAACCATTCACTGGCAAAAGTTCAGAAGGTTATGGGACAGCCACTTATATGCCAAGGTACAAAGTCTGCTCAGTTCAGAACCTAATCTGCTGACTAATATTTGTTCCCTGAATTCTTTTACTCTAACTGGGCTCTTTTAAGACGAAGGCAAACAAACACACAAACAAAAACCACACCCACACAAAATGAACAAAACACGCATGAACTCCACTCTTGATGAAATTTGAAATTCTCTCTTTTCATTTCCTTCTGTTTTAGCACTTAGTTCACACTCACCTGTCAATAGCATGCTGCTATTAGCCTCTTGACAAGCCAAGAAAGAGTATGTATTAAAAGGAGATTAAGAATCGTGGCAACAGTGAGACCCCAGACATTTGAGGGGGAGAGTGAGGGAGAAAGTGAGTGCTCTTGTCTTGTCTCCCGTGAACTGTGTCTCATTTGCCCTTCCCTGCCACCTTACTCAGCAGCACAGCCTCTGGGAACTCCAGAGTGGGTAAGTCAAGGCCAAGGACAGTTCAAGTGTGCCAGGAAGGGTTGAGCAGAAGCAGATGCCTTCCCATCCTTCAGGTCCGCACAGTGTCATGAGGGCTAATACTAAAAAACCTCCTGAGGGCTCTTAGCATCCTTTTAGGGTCCAGCTCTGCCTCTGCTGCTGTCATTTTCCTTCTTGAAGTCCCTTGTTTTTCCTGACCTGTCCACTTTTCATTTCTTTTCACAAACTTAATGTTTTGTCCAAAAGCCCTGATATTTCTTTCCCACAAAGTACCCGCTGGGAGAGAAGGGGGACAGAGAGCAGTTGCTCAAATTTCTCTCAATTCTCTCTCATTAAAAAAATAAAAAATGATAATTACTATGTTTTGGATACAATTCTATTTTGAAATACTTTTTGGTATCCCTGCCTTCATTGCTATTATTTATTAATCCAAGAGCCTTGAAGGAAAAACCTCTAAAGAAAAATTAAATTCTTGAGACAAAGCAAAGGAAACATGCTCAAGTCAAGCTGTATGGATCCCAAAGTTCATAGTCTGGATAATGCAAGACTCCTAAGATTGCATCTGTTCCCCACATATATGTATCCTAACCATCACAAGGCCTAAGCATCATATCGCACATTCCCATGGCTCAGCTATTCTCCTGCTCCTTCTGTATTTCATGGAAATTGTTTCTTGTTTGCCACTGTTAAGTAGGGAAAAAAATATTAAAACAACAACCTCATAAAAAGAGGGAAAAATGCTCCTGGGTAGGCACAAATGACACCACAAAAAATAAAACTGATTCTGGAAGAATACTGGAGGTTAATTTTTCAAGTCTCCACTCCCTAAGTACCACAGTCCATGGATGAATACAGCAAGGGTGTGAAAGCCATTTTTGAAGCTCCAAATTAAGTGACAAGAGACCGCTTTCCTCAGGACTAACGGGTGTGGAGGGGGAGATGATAAACTCATATCCAAAAATGATGTTCCTTATCTTTCTTCATCTTCAAAGAGGAAGTCCTTACTTTGACAATTAAAAATGTCTGCTATGCGATTTCTCTGTGTGAGGATTCCTGGCCATTATTACAGGATTTTCTGCAAACAAAAAAAGAAACATGACAAGCCATCTGGTTACCTAAGAGATTGCCTGCCTGTACCAGCAGCCTTCACAGTGGCATCCCTGTCTCTGTCTCCACTTCCAGGGTAGCACATGCAACAGGCTCTTCTGGGAAGGAGTTTTTTGGCACTCACACTCACTTCCCGGCCTCTGCAAGACCAGGACCTTGGTTTTCAAGAAAGACGTCTTCAGAGCCAACTGGCTGGCTTGATTGGCATTTACCCACAGAGGGTTATTAGCCATTTTCAAGGAGCCAGAGTATCATTTCCCATGGCAAACATGCAGCAAAAAAAAAAAAAAAAAGTCTGCCTGCAAGATGGTTTAGGCTCCCTTTTGGGCACAGAGTTCCCTGGCTTTAAGGAAGCTGAGAAGGAAAGCATTACCTAGAACACCTGCAGCCTGACTTGGGAGACCCAGCTGCAAGTCAGAAACACAGGCCAGGATGGCTACAGGCCTGAGCTGGTATGTGTACTTCAACACACACACATTTTGAGCAGAATTAGTACTATTTACATAGGACCCACAGGTGCACTGCCTCACTGGATTCTCAGAACTGCCTTTGCAGGGAGGACTCATTACCACCGCGTTAGAAGCAGCAGAGCTCATAGATGTTAAGTCATTTTCTCAAAGCAGTAGGTAATGGAGCCAAAATTCACCCTGGGTCTGTTCTTCCTCTTGAGGAGACATGAGTAGGTGCATTTTGGCTGTGGATTTATTATTCTGTGCTACACATCCTTTCCTCAGAAGACTCTCACTTTTAAAACACAACGTGGAATGTTCTCTCTCAACTACATCCTGTGACTTCATCCCCTTGCCAAGTTTTTTGAAAGTGTAAACTATAAATGTATTCTGCAACGGGCAACTGATTTTTAGCAATATGTCAATATAAATCAGGTTTAATCTGATCTTAGGTTGCAGCTGACAAGTGTTTAATAAAATAAAAAAGATCCACTGGTCAAATTGTAATGGACAAAATCTTCATACATTTTTTTCCAACTTAGAATGCAAATATATATGTAAAGTGGGTCACAATGACTGATGTACTGTGATTTAGTGAGTATAAATACGAAATATTAGCAAGGAACCATGAAGGCTTAGCTTAGATGCAAATACTTGTACATAAGTTAAAGTATTCAAACTGCTCCTGGCACAGACTGTGAGCATGAACAGCCTTGAGTTATTTACTGACTGTTGATCATGATGTGTATTGTGTAGACTAAACAGTGTCCTGTAAGATATTTTTCTTTGGAAGGCATGTTTTGTCTATTCATCTTTTGTAGTGGGTATCTCTGCCTCCTTATTAAAAAAATATTTAAAAAATTCTCTTTGGGCATCCTTTAAAAATAATGTATTAAAGAATCCAACAACTTAAAATAATTTGTCTTAACAGGTCAAATGAATATAGTACTTATTACTAAGACAATAACGTTCTTAAAAGGATTTTAAAAATACCTAAATATCTGCACAATTACACATTGGGAACTAGCACTAGGTGAGCTGATAGGGAAGAAGTCACACACATCACTGTCTACTGATATATCAATTCTCAACTATCTATTAAAATGGAGCCTTACAAGGTGGCAAAGTTGGACAGTTTCATCTTCATTTCCCTTCCTTTGCCTGTAGTGGCGTGACTAAGGCCAACAGCAGGAAAGAGAAACAAAGTGCCTGGAAAATCCAGAATGTTATTATAAACTTTTGAAAGATTATTCATCAAGTTTTAAACTAAACCTAGCTAAACAAATTCCAACCACTTTACACGTACTGACTCAATTATTCCTGACAACACTTTGAGGCAAGAACTACCATTACCTCCATATTACAAACCAGGAAACAGACAGAGAGCTATTAAATAATTTGCCTAAAGTAATACTACCTAGCAAATACCAGACCATGGGCAGCCTAGCCAGCCAGAGAATCTACCTTTAACCAACACATTTTACAACCAAGGAGACACAATTGGCTTGGACTTGCCTTCTCCAGCCTTAAAGTTCATGGGGAATACTCCCATGATAAGGCAGAAGAAGAGAAGTGAAAGGCTCAGAGGTTTCCTTTCCTGCAGCAAGAATGTAACCACTGGTTAGGCAGGGTCAGGGATATAGCACCTGCTACATGTTGCTGAATAAATGAATCATGGAAAGAAAGGAAAAGATATTTGCAGAACAGTAAAGTTGGGAAGAAGGGCTGCTTCCTTACCCTGACCAGAATCCTGGATTTTAAGGCTCCAGGATTGCCTGCCTCCAACACAACTGAATGAGCACGGGGAGGGAATGCAGTGCACTCCCCCTGCTTTGATCTTGATGAAGCATTTGATACAGTGTCCCATACAATCAGGATCTCCAAATCAACTGAAACTTAAGTGGCTACCAGATCCACACAGGAGTTAAGCAGGCTGGAAAGAAAAACACCGGTTATATATACCAGTGTGATGAAGAAAAGAACCACAAGGAACAGTATTCAGTTTGTAGTCAAAAGTAACTTAGGAATTGTCCACCCTGTTATAATCAAATTTGCACATACCATTAATTTGGGAGCTGTGAAAAGGGCAAATGAGGGCAAGCCAACTGAGTCAGTTAAATTAACAGAGAGGTGAAGAAAAACAAGAAGTTTGGTTTTATTTTTGTGCTCCCTTTAATTTTCAGGGAGGGGCTGAGAGTGCCCATTGGGTAGTAACTGCCTCTGGACCTGAAATGCCAAGACTGAACTAAGTAAAGTAAGCAACAGTAAACTGGATATGTTTAAGATTTTAGGACCTTCCATCTGAATTTCAAAAAGCATGATCCTATTATTGCATGGACCATCAGTAAGGTTCCATGGGAAATGATATTCCTTTCAACAAGAAGACTTTGTTAGCAAAACTCAAAGAAATGAAGGGGCTCAGAGGCTGAATTTAGAGGTCAGATGAAAAAGTCAGTAGTGTATGTATAATCTGGCCCTGCTACAAATATGCCGCTCCGGCAGAAGGTCATGAGAATGGTTTGCAAACACACGGCAGGATAAAGAACAGCGGAGAAGGAAGAGGGAAGAGAGCAAAAAACTTGGACTAACATTATTTTTTTAAGCATAAATTATCATTTCTAATTTTTTTAATGTTGAGAAATTGCTTTTCCCTTGGTAGAACTGTTTGCCTTCCCGGTAGATTTAGAAATCAAGAAACGGAAGTAGGAGAGGTCCAAGACATTTGCGGGGGGAAAAAAAGGCTAATTCACGCTAGGTCCCAGGAAATGCACAAGTGAGCATCATTTCATTCAACTCCTAAGAGACTGAAGAACTGAACTATTAGCTCTGTAGAAACCATGCCCCACACAGTGGACCCCATAACTCATGAGAGACTGTCGATGAAGGGACAGTCACCAAGGAAATGCTACATGATCCATTTCATTTGAAATTAAAGAAAGGGGTGGGGTAGGGGACTTAACACAAAGGCATGAAGATTAAAGCCATACATAGTGCATTCTCAATATGGGTGGGAAATTTATGTGAAAATGATAACATTCTGAGATTATTTAATATATATACAGAATAACAAGCAAGTGATAAAACCTAAACAGATATTCTCCAAGGTTTGACTGCTGGCCCCCTCCTAAGGTTTAAAAATGAGATTGATGACACATGATGATATGATGACAAACTCACAATTGGCCTCAGAATAGCTAAAGGCTGCTGCTGCTGCTAAGTCACTTCAGTCGTGTCTGACTCTGTGCGACCCCATAGACGGCAGCCCATCAAGCTCCCCCATCTCTGGGACTCTCCAGGCAAGAACACTGGAGTGGGTTGCCATTTCCTTCTCCAATGCATGAAAGTGAAAAGTGAAAGTGAAGATGCTCAGTCGTGTCCGACTCTTAGTGACCCCACGGACTGCAGCCTACCAGGCTCCTCCGTCCATGGGATTTTCCAGGCAAGAGTACTGGAGTGGGGTGCCATTGCCTTCTCCGAGCTAAAGGCTAGAGGTCCCTTATCTGACTGCACTCAGAATCATCTGCAGGCTTTTAAATACTATGTCTAGGGCAGGAGGGATTGCCAGTAGCATGGGATGTTCCCATTATCTATACATTTAAGAAACTCGCAGGCGACCCTATGTTGTAGTCTGGTTGGGGAACTTTTGCTGCAGACATTCTACTCCCTTCTAGACTCTGCCACCAGAACCAGCCACGATAGAGACTAAATGATTTCCCTTCTCAAGAAGCTTTAATGGAATAACCTTCAAAGGCAACGGAATGAAGTCCAAATTCCTTAGCAGGACACTTGAGGCCCTCTGTGATGTGTCCCAAGCTACTTTTCTGCCCTCCTTGGCTCCCACATCCCTCACTCTGTCACTGCACCATTCCCCAAACACATCACATGCTTCTTTTACATCTTTGGCACTCACTGCCCTAATGTTCCCTCAGCTTACCCACCCTTTCCCTACCAGTCACCATCTTTCTCGTCATTCAAGTCCGGGCTGCTCAAGTTATTTTTCTCTGTGAAAACTTTTCTGATCTTTCCAGCCAAAATCAGTCTCCCTTTCCTCTGAGCAAATGTCCAAAAAGTGAGCTCGTGCACAAATGACAGCATATACCGCATGCTGCACTGAATGACACTGAACTGCTTGTGGACTGGTCTCCCCCAGAGAGCAGGGCCACGGAGCTCACTC
Source organism: Bos javanicus (assembly GCF_032452875.1). Classification (NCBI taxonomy): domain Eukaryota; kingdom Metazoa; phylum Chordata; class Mammalia; order Artiodactyla; family Bovidae; genus Bos; species Bos javanicus. The sequence continues at coordinate 53,787,009 of NC_083870.1, forward strand.
ATTTCTCATACCATGGATGAGAGTCAGACAGCTTCAAAGTTTACTTTCTCAGTTACTCACAAGCACTGTAACCATTGGTAGGTTATTTAAACACTATAAGCCTCAATCTTATGATCTTTGAAATGGGAGCCACAAAGAAGGAGCCCTACCTTCACGACTGATTTGAGCATAAAACAAGAAATGTGTTCGGCCCAAAGCAGACCACATAAAATGTGCCAAGATGATAGCTGTTGGTATTCTCTATCAACTTTTGTTTCCCTCCCTACTAGAATACATCACAGACACATCACAGAAGAGCTCCAAAAGCATGTGCTTCCACTCAAAAATAAATAAATAAAAAGCATTTGCTTTCAAAGTGATAAACAGTGATTTCTTAAAATTTCTTAAAGCCCTTTCTCCTTGCCCAATTTTGTTATGAAGGGCATTTCATAACATTTCTATTGAGAAGTCATCTCTTAATCCCCTTTCTTTCCTTCAAAAATCAATGTACAAAATTCTAACGAACAAGCCCTGTCTGTCCCTCCTACTCCAGCTTGGCTTTCTGCTTTGAACTACAGTAACTGCCTGCAGCCACAGTGTCGCTGCCCAGAGAAATGCCTGCTTCACCCTCACAACAAACAGCACTTTGTAGGCAAACTGGAGGCGAGCCCAAAGTAGGAGGGGGGAAAACCAAGGAAAAGGAGTTTGGGCCAGAAACTGAGTCGACACCCACATTATCGTCACTCTGGAACACAGGTAAGGAGGGAACAGGAAAGGAGAGAAGCTCAGATCAACGCCAACCTTCCCAATAACTCCCAGGCATCCAGCTCATCACCACCCACCCATGAGAGAGACTCCAAGACTCACAAAGAACGCGCTGGTTCCCAAATGCCCAATACACATGGCCACTGTTGTCGGTAAAACATCATCACGTGTAGTATGCAGCTTATCCCACACAATCAATCCTGTTGCTGTTATCAACCTCTCCACCAATTACAGGGGATGAAACCCAAGTCCCAAGAAGTCTAGTCAGTAGGGAAGTGACAGGACCAATACTCAAGTCCTCTAAGCTCCAAACCCTTGGCCCTTCCCACTGTCCTTTATGAAGTGTGAAAACAATTTTTAAAACATTCTCAGAAGCTCACCAAATCCCTAAGTTGTAAAGGTAAGGTCGTTTTTGTCCTCTTAAAAACAATTCTGGTGCAAAGAATGAGGACTGTCACAGCAAGGAGGCCCCACCTGCAGCCCTTAGAGGGATCAATCCGGTGTCTCAGGACAGGACTCCAGGAAGACCCTTTAGTTTCTGTGCCGAGATGGAAAATATCTACTGACCATGCTGTTTGCTCATTTGGTTTGGGGATGAAGTGTTAGGGAAGGAGTATAATTTTTTTTCCTTTTGTTTTAATCAAACCCTGATCTTGATAAAGGTGAAGTGAGGGGGAAAGCAAAAGAAGATTCTAAGACTTATTTGAGATCCTTGACGAGAGAAGAGTACTGGAGTGGGTAGCCTTTCCCTTCTCCAGAGGATCTTTCCCACTCAGGGATTGAACCCAGGTCTCCCACATTGCAGGCGGATTCTTTACCATCTGAGCCAGCAGGGAAGCCCAAGAATACTGGAGTGGGTAGCCTATCCCTTCTCCAGCAGATCTTCCCGAGCCAGGGATCAAACCAGGGTCTCCTGCATTGCAGGCAGATTCTTTACCAGCTGAGCTACCAGGGAAGCCCACGAGAAGAGTACAAGAGGCTGTAATGCAGTCCTCAGACCATGAATGCCTGGGTTCCAATCACAGCTCTGCCACCTCCAGCTCTGAGGTCTTGAGTCCCTTGGCTGCTCCCAGAGATGGGAAAGTGCAGCCAGATGGGGAACTGGGCCTTGCCGTCCTCTGCTACAAAATGGGCTGTTGTGAGCAGTACGTGAGCTAAAAACACATAAAGTGCTCCAACAGTGCCAGGCACGTGTAAGTACAAGCAAGTGCTTCCTATTATTATTTCCAGAATAGATTAGTCTCCATGATTGAGTTCTTTTTTTAAGTGTGTTTTAGAAGGTTAAAGAAGATTTCTTAGACAAGTTGTTAATCCATAATGCCCTAAAACAGCACAAAGATTTATTCACAAGTTTCACTTCCTGACAGGATCCTCCAGGATTTCCATCTGTGGACTAGAGTCCCTGGAAGAACAAACAGTGGAATCTAAAGAATTTTCCTTCTTCCCAGCAACGGTGCAAGTAAATCTGCACCCATTTTTCTCAACACTACAAACAGGCTTCCACACTGAGGAAAAAAACAAGACACTTATAGCATTAAGCTAACTAACGAAGGGGAAAATTTTTAAATTCACTTTATATCTGAAAGCAACCTAAGTGTTAAAAATTTAAAGTTATACTAGTTGAGAAAGACATGGTCCAGATCATGTTGGGATGACAATCCTAAGGACTGGGATAAAACCTGATGAATCAAAAGATTATCTTCCCCATAAAATGTTGGAATTCCAGGAACAATGGGCTATCCCTGGGATGATTGAGGGAAAAAATGATTTTAAAAATCCCCTTTCAGGCTAAAAGTCTAGACTCAGCTAGACACAGAGCTCTGCTAAAAATCACCTCTCTTCTCTTTCAGAGAGGGCGTATATACAACAGATTAAACAATGGAAGGATTTTTCCCCAAAAGAGCAGATAAAACTTAAAGACAGCAGCACTAGAAGGAAGGGTCACAGCACTGGTCTGGGGTTGTGTCCTGCTCAGGGAAAGAAAGGCTAAAACACAGCCCACACTGGTCTCCAAGCAGCGTGCCTGGTGGAGCAGATGTGGCCCCCGCTGCCACCAACTTCACACGGAAGGGTTGTGGGGGCAGTGTCAAGTGGTGCCAAGCACACCAACTCCCCATGAGCAAAGCAAGCTGGTGTCCAGAGCCATCTCGGAGCTGGAGGCCATCATGCATAACCCCTCAAAACAATGCTGTGCTCTGGAGAGGGGCAGGGAAGAGTCTTGGTTTGTACAACGGAAACATTTTCAATTTTCCTGGTTTACTTTATGATGCCAGCTGTTCTATCCCCCTTCCTTTCCTCACTCGATATTCTCCTTTCATTTACACTCCAATTCTCCTTCTGCAGAAGCCACGAGTTGACGTGCACACGAGGGATGGCAAGACAATAGCCCCCGCCTACCCACAGAGGTTCTGCACTGCTTCTAAATGTGTATCAGATCACAATTTTCCCTTCTCAGGTAAGGACTCCTCTTTCTCATTTCTCTCCTATTACCCCCCAAATCAATTCTAAGATACAAAGAAATCTTCCTCTTCTCTTCTGGGATAGATGATCTTTCTTCACCTCCAGCGGCTCTTACTCTGTGTTCGGTATTTCTAGGGCCACTTGCCTCCCACAGCTGTATCTTCTACCTGCTTTGCTCCCGTACTCAACATATTTCTCCCTCAATCATTACTCCTTAGAAGGAAAACCCCATCAAATACATCTACTCTGGATATAATAAATCAAATTTAAAGAGCAGAAATTATTACATTGACAAGTATGGGGATTTTGGTTTGCTTTGTTCTGCTTTCTGTGTGTATGTGGGGCGGGGGGGGGGAAGGCGGGGGCAGGGGGTTACACAAAACAATGACATCAAGTTTTCATTTGTTTCAACTTTTTAAAAGTGTATTATGCTTTTTGTTGAATCCTCTGCTTCCATTTACCTGGCCACTACAGAGCTATCTATCTCTAAGGGCCTAAGATCACAGGCTCTATCCAACCCACAAAGCTATTTTATTGGGTCTGCAGGAAGTTCTGTTTCAAATGTTGAGCTTAGCCAATCTTTCAAAATCAGGAGATTTTTAAGTAATCCAGATTTCTGGCTTCCAGTGAAGATCTGTCAAGACTGGCCCACATTCCCATATGGCAACAGTTGGCTGCTGAATAGACTGGCTGAACAGGACCCCCTTTACAGGACCTGCATTTTCTGGTTCAGTCCAGGCCTGCCCCCACTCCCCCACCCCCATCACTCTACCCTGAGGTGAATACCAAGTGCCTAAGTCACCTCACGTGAGGCCCACTTCAGGCAGTGTTTGGTATATGCCTAAGACCATAGCTAATATCCAACTCCAACTCTCTCTCTGGTTAGCGCAGAACTTACAGGGGTAATTAGAAAGTTTCTCCTTGATACAGAATTTTCCAGGTATAATTCATAAGGAAAAGAACTTACAACTCAGTAAAAAGGAAAATGTCCCATAGTAAAGAAATACTTGATAAGCACTAAGTTAAAGAGAAAGGCTGTATGTGTGGTGTGTGCATGTAGGAAGAGGATTTGTTGTGTAAGCTGTGTAACACTGCAGACCATTTTACAATTTGTACTTTATTATTAGCTAAACATTAATATGAAAAATAAAACCATTAAAGTAGAAACTCAGAGTGAATTCACTCCACTGAAATGACTATACTTGAACATAATAAATCTATGAATGAAACAGACTATATATATATCACATAAATATATGGATATTTATTGATTCATTATTAACTCAGAGGATATGGGTATGATTGTCTTTAATTGCATATACTTGTGATAGCATTTATTCAGCAAACCTTTGCACAACACACCTTCCAAACAGTAGCTACATCCTTCTACGTTTATGTACAATAGTCCTGTAGAGTCAGATCTAATTAGGGGGAGGGCACTGGTGTGCTATTACAAGTGGCATTCTATTACCAATATTGATGATAAAAGAGAACAGGGCTAGAGAAAGCACCGAAACAAGTGATTTTAAATTACCCTCTCAATTCCAGGATCAACTTTCATTCAAGTCATTTTACTGACAGGCTGGTATTTCTAAAACCACTGTGTTGATGAGAGCTCTGGCCTGCAGAGCAGGGTAGCTCACAGCTCCCCTCTTCTCAGCTGTGTGCCCGTGCTTCAGATACGGTCCATAAACAAGGAGCAGGAACCAGACGAGCTGGAAGGTCTCTTTACGACTCAAAATCAGATTCTCTTTTTTAACAGAAACATTATTATAAAATGAAGAAAAACAAACCTAAGAGAAATGAGAGGAACGCTGTACGTAAGAGAATGAGCTTTGAAATAAAGACTAGTTTCAAATTCCACTTGCCCCACTTCTTGTGATTTTTTTTTTTTTTTTTGGAAAATCACATAACCTCTCACGCTTCAGTTACCTCATCCCTAAAGTGGAAACAAGTCCATCTTCCACTCAGGACTGTTTTGCAGATTAAATGAGAATGCATGTAAATTCCAGGGCATGGGTTTGGAATTATCAGTAAATGCCTAATAAATGATGGTTGTTATTACCTAGGAGTATTCCATAAACTCTTGACCTAAGTTTAAAAAACTAGTTATAGATGATAATAAACTGATCTTAAAAGCTTATGAAGTAGGGTATTATTACAAGAATCACAGGGGTCATTTTCGAAAGAATTTGAGTATTTAAACATTTCTTAGAACTGGATTGGGAACAACCTGTAAAGAGAATGTGACTGATGGTACTTCACACCCAATGTGAAGAGCATGAATGTGTCTGGTCTCCGTTGAGTGAGCTCGGCAGAGGCAGCTTCCTGGAGGCTGACACCCTTGAGGGAAGGGCTGTCTTACACTTCTCCTTCCTCCTCCCAGATTTGTAGACTTCACTGCAGTCTTGGTGATCTGTTGATGCTGAGATTTAGCAATGGGATTTATGGGTTGCTGTGGAAGTGAAGTCTTTTCTGGCAAAGTCCCTAACTATTACCAGCAAGCAGAGAAGGAAAGTAAAAAAGCTTTTTAAGAAATGTTTACGATAGAACTGAACATCAATATGTGTGCTCTTTTCCCAATAGCAGGTGTTAAGAGGAGGAAACGGACATCTCAAACATCTCAGGAAGGCAGTAATTCCCAGATTTTTGATATCACAGACTAGTAAAATTTCAAAAGAAGACTGTCATAAAATTGCCAGATTTTAGAAGAAATAATACCAAAGACAAATCATCACCAGTCTTTCATAACCTATCAAAGTAAGCAAGATATTCCAACCAAGATTTTTTTTAAAATCCTTTCAACTAAATAAACTTAGCACTAAAATTAAAACTGAAAAGCCTGCTGCATTGTCTCTATTCTTATTTTTCCACAGGCTGGTGTAACTGTCACTATGCATTCAGAATGGACCACAGGATGGTCCCCTCACACCATCCAGTCCAGGATGTAGTATCTCATGCAGCACCAAGGGCCGCACAGTGGACCATCTGCTGTCTTGGTCATCATCTTCGAAGGACACAAATGTATCCTTAAAGCTCCTTGTTTAACTTAACTACCAAGTGTGTGCTTGTCAGCCACTAATATTTCAAAGCTTCTCTAAGGTGTCAATACCCACCCTTTCTGTACAACTATGCAAGACGCTGGCTCTCAGTCTTGGCTACACACCAGAATCACTTCGGAGTGATTTGGAGTATGTCATTGGTATAGTGTCACACTTACCAGATTTCACATATCTTCAACAAGAAGACATTAGGAAATCACCATTCTTGGATGTCTCTTGAAGCAGACAGGACAGAAATCCTAGGTAACTTAATGCCAGGTTATGCAATTGAAACTTCACTCCCAGAGACTCTGACCCAAAAGATATAGGGAAAGGTCTGGGCTCATGTAACTTTAAAACATTTCCCAGACTGATTCTGATGCCAGCCAGGACTAAGCAAAGCTTTTTACATTCTTTCCTGAATTTATGTCTTATAAGGCTTTAAGGAATGCACCTCTTCATGTACTCCTTCAGGTATCAAATATCAACGCAGGGCCTGCTGTGGCGGGGGGGGGGGGCGGCACCAGGAAATGAGTGGCGCACAAGACAGATACATCTCTGCCTTCACCACACTGACAGCACCGGAGCAGGGAGACAAGGAAGCTGCCGACTGAAATAGTACATGGGACCAGGGGGAACAATCCAAGTTTCCTCTGTCCCTCTCCTAGCGGTTTCATGGGCGTCAGAATCATCTCCTCCTGGCTGTCTTCTGTCTTCTTTCCAGATACTAGAAACTATATTTTTATCAGAAAAACAGATGGGCAAGGCTCTGTCCTCATGGAGCTTACATTCTGGCAGGACTGTCTACTATTTCTAGGTATATTACATTGGTCATTCCAGCTCTGGTGTCTCACCTAAAGTCAGATGCCCATGCTTTGAACAAAGCACAGTAGAAATTCAATTATGACTATGTTTTCTGTTTTGTTGCCAAAATCTTTTTGATGAAGCTTAGCATTTCGCGTCCTTTTTAATCTGCAACAAGTTGGGAAAACACTGTAAAAATATTTTTGAAGCCCTTTCCTGGATCTTCCCACCAAAAACCATCTTATGACAACTCTGTAATTCCCCCCTTAATACCTGACCTCATATTTGCCCACAAAGAAACACACCTGCAAATCTTCTGATGACTAACATATCCTGGTGCAGTTTCCCTGGAATAAATCCCTGTTGGTTAGCTATTTCATAATTCAGAAGAGCGCACTGTCATCTGTAAACTCCACTGTGTATTCCTTCTTTTGGATCAATTATGTAAATAAGTCCTAAGGGACCCCACTGTTTACTCACCTCCAAGCAGAGTAATCTTTATCCTTAGCCTATATCTGTGGTCTTTCATGCAGGTCGATTCTAATGCCTGCTCCATGAGTGTGTGTGTAACCTGCCACTAATCACATCACCTCCTGAGGCCTCAATTTCCTCTTCTACCACATTCAAGCACTGATCATTCCCATCTATGAAAAATTCTCTCCTTCTACACAAAAATGATACACTGCACTTAATTCCAAGGTGACTTCAACTTTGATACAGCCTTTCAAAGTGTAAAAGGACAATTTCTAAGGATTTTCAAATATGTCCCCACTCAAGAAATCTCTTAAATTCACAAAACACTAGTTCTTATAGAAACAGTTTCATCTCCAGAGAATACAGACAGGTTCCCCATGTGGGCCACGCACAGAAGTGAGAGCAAGCAGACTGCACCACCTGGGCAGTCTGCAGGTGGACTGGGCGCAATGGACGTTCCTAACAAAAGAGGTTACATGTGTTGGCTATGAGATCTGGAATCTTGTTCTAGCACTCTCAACGCTACTGGATGGTGACCACCTGAATCAAGTAATTTATTTAAATCAAGTAATTTATTTAAATCTAGTGTGCTGGACAGATCTAGAACATTTGGATAACCTGGCATTAAGCTACCTAGGATTTCTGTCCTGTCTGCTTCAAAAGACATCCAAGAATGGCGATTTCCTAATGTCTTCTCGTTGAAAATATGTGAAATCTGGTAAGTGTGACACCACACCAATGACATACTAAAGCTCAGTTCTAGCAGAAAGGCCTGTCTCTAAGACCCCACCTCTCTCTCCTTCCCCAAAAGTAAATCTGTCACTAATTAAGTATTTCAGGCATTCTAGCAAAAAAAAAAAAAAGAAGAAGAAGAAAAAAAAAGCTTGAGTGGGAACAAACCTCATACATGGTTTCTGCCAATACCAGTTATTACCCTATTTACTTCTTCACAAATTTCAAAAGCAACTCTGATTTGGCAAGCTTCAGATTTGCACAGAACATTGGCAATTCTCTTCCAGATGTCTAAATAGAATTACAAAGACCCCAGAGGATGGAGTACGGATTTCAGAAGCTTGCAACAGACTCAAATAATATCAAAAGGGCACTTCAGGTGCAAACATTAGCAACAACTGAACTCACTGTAGCTTGGCCACAAACACAAATTTCTCAGATGCCCTAAGCTCGGGGTTCATCAACCCCTGGAATTCCCCTCCATCACCCAGAACTCCCAGCTTTCAGATAGGACAAGCAGCGCCAAACAAAGTACTGCATTTCATGAAGTATTAATATTAAGTGACTACAAAGCTTTTGGCAGAGTCATCCTCCACTCCTCTCTCATATGATTAGAAAGCAGAATTAAGATTTTGAAATCTCAAAAGACTTGAAGACTGGACCAAAATAAATGGGACAGTACTGAAGAGGGACAAAACAAAAAACACCCACTCAGCTTCACACACACACACACACACACTTGCACAATGAACACAGGATGCAACAGCTAATATGACAAATACCTGGGAGTTCTGACTGTCCAGACCCTAAACATGAGTCTGTGCTGGGGCGTTTCGTAAGCTTAAGCTGCAAAAAGTAGATGTTTGTGCCTTGATCTCAGGAAACAGCTGTCCTACTGTACTCTTTGCAGACCAGGTCAGGTCTCCACTACCATATTCAATTTCAGTCACCATGCTGCTGCTAAATCGCTTCAGTCGTGTCCGACTCTGTGCGACCCCATAGACGGCAGCCTACCAGGCTCCGCCGTCCCTGGGATTCTCTGGGCAAGAACACTGGAGTGGGTTGCCATTTCCTTCTCCAATTCAGTCACCATAACTCTCCATAAAAGATGCTGACAAACTCAGGAGGCAGAAACCATGTCCCATGTAGAACTGTGAAAAGAATTAGGACTATTTTGCTTTGAGAAAAGTTAATCGGCTGGAGTGGCAAGAAGGAAACGTTATTCTGTGTTTGCGCCTTTGCAGGACTGTCTGAGGAGGTAGGTCGTTCCAGAGGAATGGAATCAACAGAACAAAGTTTCAGGGAGGCAGTCATCAGCTAATGATCATACACACAGTCCAAAGGTAGGATGGCATGTCTTTGTAAGTAGAGGTCCCTGTATCTGGCGGTGTTTAAACAGATGCTGCCTTACAAGTACGAGTTTACTAAAGAAGTTAGACCAAGACTTCTCTAAAATGCCTAGTCTAATTCTGTGACTTCCCCATCTGCCAGGATCTCTCAAAAATGCCTTTTTCTCTGATTAGAATTTGCCCAGATTCTAATCCCTTCAGGCCTGAGTGTTGCAGAAGTCCCCTCGATTGGCTTCCCAACTCACGATCCTTCCTCACTTTTCAAAACCACCTCCTCCGAGGCCTGTTCTCAGATGTAACTTCACAGTGGCTTCTACCTTCCCTATCTAGGCAGAGTGTTTCAACTTTGGCACTACTGACATTTTGGACGGGACTGTTCTTTGTAGTGGGGAACATCCTGCACACTGCAGGATGTTTAGCAAGATTCAGGGTCTCTGCTCACTAGGTGTCAGTAATGCCTGCCTCCTAGCTAGGACAAGCAAAACTACAACCGTGTCCGGATATCCCAAATGTCTGCTGGGAGGCAAAGTAACCCCCCTGTTGAGAACCACACTTCTTGAAGCAAATAATTAACACCACTGACTTGTGGTTCAAGTCTTCCACGAACTACATCCTCTCTACCTCCCTTCATCAGACATGTTCTCTGTCCCAGCCAGGCAAACCTATTTTTGACCCATGACACACCTCAAAGCTTCCCCTAACACATGTGCCCTCCCTCTTCCACAATGCACAAACACTCCCAGCTGGCTCCAAATACTCTTTCCATCCCGTATTCCTCGGCCTCCTAAACAAATGCAATCCCTTGCTTCTGGTGGTGGTCTCACATGGACTGTCTTACTTGCTTTCTATTAGTACAAGAATCCTCTCCTTCTTGACTAAGGCACCCCAACACCCACTCAGGTTCTCTGCTTCCTGCTGGTACTCAATAAATATTGGCTGGACTTTTCAAAATGTCAATATCAGCTTCAGTGATACATGAAAAACAGGTGAAATCCCTTACCAACTGCCATTTCAAGAACATATGTGATCAGGAGCACACGGGTTTGACAAAACTTTCATGTTTTCACAGTTAGTGCCAATTTAATACCTACAGTACTGAGACTGAATCAAGTCTGACTTCCAAAATACAGCTATCAAAATAATTGTACTATTGGGACATAAACACAGCAAACTTTTTAAAAATCAAAAAAAAAGTTCTGAACAATGTAAAAACTAGGGGGAAAAGGTCAAGTTTTGACCAAGTTTTTAAAATTCTGTAAACCTTGGCTGAAAGAGAAAGATACGAATATGGCTCAATACTCTAACTGTTGCATCATACACTGCTCCACAGGATCATTAAGAGAATGGGGGACTGGGTCATGTAAGGACATCTTCCTCTCTAATGTGTTAGGTTTTCATCAACAAAGTACACACTCACACGCCCTCAATAGAAATGAGACAAATCTAAGATAAAATGTTCAAATATATAAATAAACCATGCCAATTCAAGATTTTGGATTGCTTTTTTCCCAGCTCCATGGATTACCTAATCATTTCATGGGCAGCTCCCTTACTAACCGACAGAGACCAAAGACTTTGTCAGCACCTTATTCTACCTGATTTTTATCTCCGGATCCTTCCTATCTCGTTCTTGTATTCTAACAGGGTTTTAGTCAGTGGGTGTAGAAGACAGGAAAAGAGAGAATTCTCACCCTGTGCTAGCTGATGGGAGGTGTCTGGTCAGTATTAACGAGATGTAAAAATAAATGCTTCCTGAAGACGCCATTTATTGGGTATGGTGAGAGTTCTTCCCACAGGTCTGTACCATGAAGAGGCCCCAGAACCCAGGAGGGGAAGGTCTGAATCACGGTCATTCTTGGCACTTGGAAGCGCCCTTTGGTTGTTTATGCGGTAAACAGCCCTCCCTAGAACTGCAGACGGGAATTCCCTGGCTGCCCAGACTCTTCCGACCTCCAGCACAGAACACGTAATAGGTGCTCAATAAACACAGCCGGACTAGAATTTTATTAGCAAAGCTGCTAAAGAAAAGTTGCCAGAAGTCAGCTCTCTCTTTACTCCTGAATCTCTTTCAAAATATGTCCTCAAACCTTTCTTTGCCCAACAAGAAATATTTTTTTTCCTAAGTCAAGGAGAAGGAAAGGAGGAAATCTGCGAAACAGAAGAAGTGATACATGAGTTCAAGGGGCTCAAGTTGGGCCCCATAGTCGGCTAGGACTCCCCAGTACCTATTCGCCCTCCTTCTGCCCACCTCCTGAGTACTCCACATTCTCACCTTTGCACTTTTTCTTTCCTGAAACCCCACCTCCCCACCTTCTGACACAGACACCCCAACTGCGTATCCAAGTGGGGCCGCACACCCCACCTCTCCAGCAGGGACCTACCTCTCCTCCCCTCGACCTGGGGCAGTTCTTCTTTACTGCAGCTGGCTTTTTAAGAAACTAAAAAAACTCATCTCTTTATCCGTGAGGGATACCCCCAAATAAAGGGGGAGAGAAACAGGAAGGCCCCTATGAACCCTCCAGTCAACGGAGGTGTGATTCTCTGAGCAGCCACCCCCAATCCTCCTCCTTTCCAAGCCCCTGGAAGGGATTCGCGCAGAAGTCCGGCTCCCAAGTGCCCACGCTTCCAAACAAGCTAGAAGCGGATTATACCGGTACCCAACCCGGAGATGGCCCGCGGCGGGCTGGGTGCACCTGCGGGCCCCCGGCTCCCTCCCCCTCGCGCTGGGGGCGGGGCGCGCCCTCACTTCCCAGCCCAGCCCACCCCGCGCGGGAAGGAGGCGGGAGGAGAGGCGTTTCTGGAGAAGTTGAAGGGCTCACCTTCTGGGCAGCGGGCCAACGAGGCCAGACACCGAACACCCACCTCCGGGAAGAATCAGCGGAGCCGTAACCGGGTCTCCCCGCCCTTCCGATGGGGCGGAGGGAGGCGAGAGAAGGGAGCGCGCGTGGCGGGGAGCCGGAGAGAGGCGGTCGCAGGCCGGCACGGTCCTCTCACGGGGCCCACTCCGCGGCCCCGGCGCCCGCCGCTCAAATTGCCGAAAGCGGAACGATCTTCGGGGACGAAGCTAGCGCTCGGCCCGGCCCGCTTGCCGCCCGCGTCCCCCAGCCCGCGAGGTCCCAGCCACAGCCTCCGCTCGGGCCGCGGCGCCGCGGGGCAGGTCGCCGGCGCCGGGGTGGCGCGTGTCGGCTGCGGCGCGGCTCCACCGGCACAGTCCCCGGCCCCTGCCCGGGAGAGGCGCGCACCAACCTTGGGGGGGCAGCCCGGGCAGCTTTGGCCGCCTAGCCCTGGCTTAGGCGGAGGCGAGAGGTGGCGGCATCACCTGCGGCGTGCGGCTACTGCTGCTCCCGGACGCGCCGGGGCGGCGGAGGCGCGCGGCGCCCTGCACCCTGCTCCCGCGGCCCCGCCCGCGGCTGCCACTTCGAAGCGCGGCGGAGGAGCCGGGGCACCACGGGCGGCGGCAGCGGCGGCGACGGGAGCAGCAGCACATGACTCTGTAACGGGGGGAATTAGACAAAGCGTAACATGGACTCCGGGCCCGTGCAGGCGCTGCAGCTTCGGGACCAACCGCAGCCGGCGAGCGCCGCCACTGGCTCGGCCGCAGCCAATGGGGGCGGGCCCGGGCCTCCATGTGATGGCGAGCTCTCTTCCCCCGCGGATCTCCGGTGCCTGCCGGGGGTCGGGGCGCTTCCGCCGCCGTGCGGGCTGACCGGAGGGGAGGGGTGGTGAGTTCGGAGGCCCGGGGTCGGGCACTGGCGGCGGGAGGCGGCGGCACCGCGCGCAGGTGCACCCGGCGGAGTCGGGGCGGCTGCGGGAGCTCGCCGTCCCCACAGCTGCTCATCAGTGAAATGCCCACCTGGGCCGGGCACGATGCCCGGCGGCCAGTGTCGCCAGGCGGGCGAGAGTCCATCTCAGGAACCTTCACCCTTCCTGGGGCTATCCTGTCAACTGGGAACTTTGATAGTAAGACGGGAGTGGGGCTGGGGTATGCCTTGAAATGGTAGGGGGAAATTTGCCGAAAAGTCATTTCAGCGGCTTCCATCCCAACGTACTTACCTGGGATATAGGGCACACACAACTTTATCTTGGCGCGAATAGCTTCCCTGCCTAATTTGTTCTGTCTCTGCTATTAAAGATGCAAGAGAGAGTCACTTACTGTTTTTATCTGAGTCTGCTCTCCCCGATTCCCCCCACCCCATTCTTTTTTGCCAAAGATGTCTTGTGTCTGAAGCAGGCAGATGAAAGTTTGTCCTCCACTAAACCGTGTTTCCCAACCTGATAGTTCTCCCTCTTGTTTTTGTTGTAAGATCAAAGTGTATTTGAAGTCTTTTTCATGGGTGGGGAGAAGCAGAAATCAAGAAATAACGTCACGAGAGATGTTTGGAAGTGTTGGTTTTTAACATGGCAGATGGTTCCAGCCCAGTATCACAATATCTCCTTTTATCTGAATCTACCTGTTTCCATGAACAATGGGTAATGAGTCTATGTGCTCAGTTGTGTTTGACTCTGCGCAACACAATGGAGTGTAGCCCACCAGGCTCCTCTGTCTATGGGCTTCTACAGGCAAGAATACTGGAGTGGATTGCCATTTCCTTCTCCGGGGATCTTCCTGACCCAGGGATCACACCTGTGTCTCCCGCATTGCAGGCAGATTCTTTACCGGCTGAGCCCCATGAAAAATGGGAAATCTCATCTCTTCTACCAAGATGTCTCCATGTCAGTGAATGTTCAATCAACATTTCCTAAGCATCTAAACGTTCTTCATAAGCATGCTGCAAAAATGTTATAGGTACTCAGGAAGGTGGGAGTTCAGATACAGTGAGAAAGTAGAGATTCGTTTTTAGGGTTTCAGGAAAGACTTCAGAGACAAGGGAGTAGAACTGACCTTCAGAGAGTGAACACTTGTTCCCCTGACCCTGGAAGTAAAGAAGAGCAGCCCTGAGGTTGAGTATGAACAGAGCTCCAGCACACACTCAAGGAACAGGCCTAGACTACTTGCAATATGACACTAGATTTTGAGCCCTTCTCACCTCTTGCTCTCTCTTTCCCTGTCCTGTTCTTGGTGCCAGTAGCCTCTCCTGTCCACACACTGAGCCAAGAAGGAGGTGTGTAGGCAGGAGCTGTGTATCCCGTGATCTAATTACAGTACCAGATTCGCTGATCTGGGAGGTTGGTGCTGTTTTAAAACTGTTAACATCTAGTGGTGTGATATTTTGATGGAAAACACTACTCACTACTATGATTAATTTGGAATGTTTTGCTGTTTGTAAAAACACTGTTCCACATTTTGATCTTCCCTGAGTTTTAAAGTATGATTTTAAACTTGAGAACTCTGATTTCAAGAATGGGATAAATTGAGAAAGGAAGAAAGTAGTACTCAAAAAGCAAATGTAGAGAAACAGGCATGTATTCTCATAAATGTGAGTGTTAATTGAGTAAATCCATTTGGAGGACAATTTAGCAATTTTGGATGAAATTAATATGTGAAGGATTTTTTTAACCAGACAGTTTCACCTCTAGCAATTTCTACTTTGGTCATATGTGTGCAAAAATCATGTATTGCAGAAGCATTTACAAGCATGTAGAAAGCTGTATGTACAGGTATATTTATTGCAGTATTGTTTATGACAGGAAACAGAAGGGTGCGTAGGTTTAATAACAAAATCCCAGTAGGGGACTGGTTAAGCAAATTTAACCTGTTTTATAAAAATTAGAGACCTATTTGTACTAAAATGAAAGAATGTCCAAAATCTATACATGAAAAAAGCAAGTTGCAGAACAATATGAATAGTATGATACCATTTATAAGCATATTTTATCAAAAATAGACATGTTATTAAACGTATGCTTAGGTCAAATCTGGGCTTCCCTGGTGGCTCAGACAGTAAAGTGTCTGCCTGCAATGCTGGAGACTCGGCTTCAATTCCTGGGTTGGGAAGATGCCCTGGAGAAGGAAATGGCAATCCACTCCAGCACTCTCGCCTGGAAAATCCCATGGATGGAGGAGCCTGATAGGCTACAGTCCATGGGGTCGCAAAGAGTTGGACATGACTGAGCGATTTCACTTAGGGCAAATCTGGAAGCATATATAACAAGCAGTTAACAGTGGTTATCTCTGGATGTGAGATTATTAGGGTCGTTGCTTTCTGTTACAAGTTTCTGTATGCTTGAATTGTTTTTATGTTGAGTACCTATTACTCTGTTAATAAGAAAATAATAATAAGAAAAGATAAAATTGCTAAGAGCTGTACCAATGACAAATAATGAGGATCACTCTGAGGATCTAGGAAGCAAAAATGTCAGCTTCCCCTACTCCCCAAGAAAAACAAACAAGTAGGAGGCAGCAAAGGATGATAACTGACTTGACTTTGGATTGCAAATGAAGAAATATGATAGAAGAGGCATCTGAGGCTGGTCAAGGCCTGTCAACAGGGATCAAGTGGGAGAAACACAATAAGGCTTCAAGGAAGTTCTAGTAAACAGAGACTTAACACTTACTGTCCTTTGTTGAGTTATGGTCACAGATTGGCAACTGTTTCAATACTTGTTAAATCTGTATCACACAAATCATGACTACAGCCAACACAGTGCTTGTGATGGGCCAGGCTCTGCTCTGAGTACTGTACATAAGTCTACTTTTAGTCCTTGCAGAAACCTTATGAGAGAAATACTATCATTTTTTTTTTGGAGGGGGACTTCCCAGGTGGCATTAGTGGTAAAGAACCTGCCTGTCAATGCAGGTAGACATAAGAGATGTGGGTTCGATCCCTGGGTTCGATCCACTTTAGTATTCTTGCCTGGAGAACCCAGTGAACAGTCCTTCAGTCAGTTCAGTTAGGGTCGAACAGAGTCTGACACAACTGAAGCGACTAAGCACGCATCATTTTTTAGACAGGCCTGGAGGAGTTTATAAGCAGTGCAAGATCACACAGCCTTCAAGTGGCCTTGCTAGATTTTGAAGCCCAGCAGCCTGGCTCTAGAGATACAAACACAATACTGAAGACCACGTAAGATAAAGGTATTTATGTGTGCGCCTTATTCTACCAAGTATTGTAATTCTAAGTTGATTTGTATTTAGTAGCATTTGAAATGCCCTAAGGCATTCAACAATACTGACTGAATGAGTGAATGAATAATTGAGTTTCCTCCTAAAGAAGAATTAGAACTGCTTGGAGGAGTGAGTTTTGCATTGTTCCCGTGTGTGTCACCTAGTGGTGTGCCCAGCACGTGGTAAGTGATGTGAATTTCAGTGATGTGTAAACATGTTTTTGAAACATTGTGCAGAAATCAACCTTTATAAATTGATCCCAAATACACCAGAGCAGCTTCTGAATCATATCATGATGAATTCCTTAGAGTGAAGAATAGCCCCGAAGGGATGGAGCTAAATCTGCTTGTACCTGTATGCTGCTGCTGCTGCTGCTGCTAACCATACACAAATAAATGGGGAATATATTTGCTTGAAAAGTGGCAGTAATGCTGGAGAGCTGTGGAATTTCAAATTATGTGAGTCTCTCTCTTGCCTCTCTTAGTTTCTGAAGGAGATAATAACACCTACATCCAGATAGTGTGAGACCAAGGATTCATTCACATATGGAAAGGGCGTAGCCAAGTGCTTAGACCATAGGTATTGTTCAGCAGATGTTACCTACTATAAGTGTGTCCACATATTGTAAGTGTGATCAGATTTCTGAGTCTATGGTGATTCTGTAAATACTACAGTGTATATGACCTGTGACACCTGGGAGCTCACATACATATAAGGCTTAGAAATTACATAGAGGACATTCCTGATGGTCCAGTGGTTAAGAATGTGCTTTGCATCGCGGGGGATTTGGGTTCCAACCCTGGTCAGGTAACAAATCCCACATGCCTGGGAGCAACTAGGCCCACAGGGCAACGACGAGAAAAGATCTAGGCCGCTGCCAAAGATCCTGCATGATGCATCTAAGACCTGAAGTAACCAAATAAATAATAATAAAATAAAATTTAAAAAATACATAGTCTGTGCTCAACCTAAGCACGTTATAAGCAGTAGACTTCTCATCTTTCTTCTCCTTTGCTACCTCCTGCTAGCCTCTTCTATGTTTTACATGGGTTAAAACCATTTCACTTCTTGGACTTTTTTAAACTCTCAGCCTATTTGAAGCTAGGAGGCAAACTGCCTCCCTTCTTCACAGCTAAGTAAACGGAAATGCTGGAGACCAGACTAGAAACCAGTAGGTAAAGGGTGTAGAATAGTATAGAGAAAATGGAACCAGTTAACGTGTGTGGGGTAACTCTCCATGGGGCCTGACGTAACATAGGTCCAAAGGGGAAGGGGAATTGCCAGACTGCTATAGTTAGAAATAACATGGTGAAATTGAAACTAGAAAAACTCAGGGTGCATGTCTTAATCAACTGCAATGAGAAGAAAGAAATGGACCTCTGCCTTTTAAAATGGACTCAGGCAGATTGAATCAGGAGTGCCTGTCTGGTAAGCCAGTTTCTTAATTAGCAGCCCAGGACTGAGTGCTCCTTTCACTGGGGAAAATATTTTTTAAAGCAGAAAGAAACACCACCATCAACCACTTGAGAATCTGTGCCCATATCCTCTGCCTTTCTGCCTGCTAGTACTACAGATGAACTTACCCATGTTCTTTCAGAAAGCCAGTCCCTTCATTTTGCACTAGGTCTCATTCAATCTCAAATGATAAGAGTAGCAACTGACCCCGGTCTGCTATAGCATTGACTTTCCCTCGCTACTGAATGACTGCCATCACCATTTCTCCCATCATTAGGAATAAAATTTCTCTTGACCCTTTCCCCACTCCAATTCTTGTTTCTCCTTTGCATCTAAACATCTCAAAAGAATTATTGATACTTATTATCTCTAATTCAATTCTTTCCTTTTCTCTTCAACTCAATCTAATCAGGAGTTTACTCCCATTATTGCATCACTGAAATTGATTTTACAAAGGACACTGACAACTGTCATTTTGCTAAATACAGTGATCAATCCTTGGTCCTTAATTGACCTCTCAGCATCATTGGACACCATTGACTACTCCGACCTCTTTGGTAAGCTGCCCCCTCCTTCCTCCCAAAACTGCACTCCCTCCAGGGAGTTCATCCAGTTTTAGAGCTTTGGATTCCCTCTCTATGCCAAGAACTTCACATTTACACATCCAGCATAGTTTTCTCTCCTTCACACCACGTTGTGTTTCTAACTGCTTACTTGACTTTCCCATTAGACCTCTAATAGAACTTAAATTTTAGTTCAAAACCAAACTCTGATTTCCCCCTAAAACCTGTGAAACCCACACAGATTTCCCACTCTGAGTAAATGGCAAGTCCGCCTTTCCACTTCCTTGGGCTAAAAGCCTCCAAGTCATCTTTGACTCATCTCTCACAAACAATATCAAAACTGTAGGAAGTCCTGTTGACTTTACCTTCTAAACACACACCCTTCAATGCTGCACTTTGGTTTCACCCGCCATCACCTCTCTCCTGGCCTGACTCAAGAGCCACTTCACTAGTCTTAGTGCTTCCATTTCACTCTGCTGTCCCATCCCTCCCTTACAGGCTGTTCTCCATGGCAGCCAAAGTGATCCTTTTAACATGTAAGTCTAGTCACCTCTCCCTTTGCCCAGGCCCCGTGATAGCTCTCCATGTTACTCACAGTAAAGCCCAAATCCTTAGAGTGGTTTGCAAGGCTCTTACTTGATCTGCATCCCCTAAACACAACCACATCTAAAAATTAAAATTCCCTTCCTACTTCATTCCTCTTACCTTGCTTTATTATTTTCCTCTGAGTACTCATCATGTATATATATTATATATACATTTATATATCTTCTAGACTATAAGCCCTTTTATGATCAACTTTATTTGCTAGTTTATTTTTAGTTGGCTATGTTTCATGGCATGTGGGATCTTAGTTCTTCCACCAGGGGTTGAACCTGTGCTCTTGCAATGGAAGCATGGAGACCTAACCACTGAACCACCAGGGAATTTTCAGAATATAAGTCCTTTAAAGACAGAAAATTTTATTTATCGTGCTCAACTGACATATCCCAGATATTTAGAATAGTGTCTGACACATAGTAGGTAATGTTTTAATAAATGAATGAATTTATTACAGATTTTTAATCAATATAATTATGGGAAAAATTTTCCTAGGAAGAGAGTCTTTTCATATCATGCTGTTCTCTAAGTGTTTGTTAATTTGTTAATATGAATGAAAGGCATTAATATTCAGAGTCTCCAAATCCAAATCTTTTATTAAAACTGAACCTTGTAGTATGTGTGGCAAAATATTAGTAGAAAATATTACCTTTTGTTCTCTAGCAAACATGAAGAAGAAAACAAGCTGATCTGATTCAACAACAACAAAAAATTGCAAAATAATAATTCCAAAGTCCTAAATTATAGTCTTATTAAGGAAAATATTTAAGCCAAGTAACACAGTAGTGAAAAGAATGTTAGAGAAGATTAAACATTCACTTCCTCCTAACGTATTACTTACTTCAAATCTATCCTGTTGTGTAGGAAAGTGGCTGTGTAGTCTAATCTGGCTACAAGAAAAAGTTTAAGTGAAAGAAAAGTACATTAATGTGACATAAAATAGCAAGTGGGGACCTTTGTGACAGTTTTGGCAGTTGAAAGTTGAAATAACACAAAAATCCTGAGAAAGAGCCCTGTAAAAAGGAATCAGGCAAGACTTGAAAACAAAACAGAACCAGTTCCCAGAGCAAACTGATTTATATGGTCATTTGAAAAGAAGAAGGAAGAATGATTGCCATTTTCAAGTGGTGAGTTGAATGTTTAAAAACCCACACGGAACTACCCCACCAGACCCCTGCCCCCATGTGGGATGTCTGCTTAGAGCTGTGTCTGCAGGAGGAGACAATGAACATAGCAAGAGACCTGACCTGTCAAGATGAGGCTGAGCAGGGCTCGGGCTAGAGAGAGGAATGTGAGCCCAGGAATAGAGAAGCCAGCCTGGGGGTTTTCTTACTCATGGGTGAAATGCTAACATTCTGGGTTTGAAAGATTATTATGTCTGATTACATCTGAAACTTCATCTTACAGCTCTTCAAAACAGTATGGCCCAGGAATAACTTAAAGTGGAGGATGGAGGTAGTCACAAAACTAAAAGTCCCCTCTATCCTATGGTAAGGGGCTCCCTGGCAGTGCGGCAGAGGAGGCAACCATCCTGGCTCCTGTCCTGATCACTCTCCCAGCCCAGGCAGGATGCATGAGCCAAAGGCAAGCTAAGACCTTGAGCCTAAATCTAAATCTGTGTCTGAATCCCTGAGACTAGATGACTAGGGACCTCCCATTCCCTCATCTCCCCTGGAAGTCTATCTCCAGGGTGCTAATAGTTCCTTTTGCCACTTCCCTCCCTGATTTTTGCCTCATCTCCTAAAATCTCTGGGCTTCCCTGGGGGTTTAGCAGTAAAGAATCCATCTGCAATGCAGGAGACTCAGGTACCATCTGTGGGTTGAGAAGATCCCCTGGAGGAGGAAATTACAACCCACTCCAGTATTCTTGCATGGGAAAGCCCATGGACAGAGGAGCCTGGTGGAATACAGTCCATGGGGTCGTGAGGAGTTGGACATGACTTAGTAACTGAACCACCACCACCACCTAAAATCTCTTTCTCATGCAGTGAGAGCTCTGTGGGTAACCATGTTTGTCCCACTTCTCTTTTTGTGATGCCTGAGTGATAACATATAGACCCATAGCCTGCAGATGTTTTAACTGCAGAATGTTTTCTAAATTTTTTTTCAATTGTCAATATTTAATAATCAGGAAATGTCACATAAATATTCAGATTTCCAACACTTTTGACAACTAGAACAACCAAACCTTGCTTAATTCCTGCACAGCAAGCTTGTGCTGGGCTGAGCTGCTGCTGTCCCCTTCCAGCTGCTTCTCACTCTGCAATTCACAAGCAGCCAGGCCACTCCTGATGGTCTTGGGTGATGGTGTGGGGATGGGGAGTGGGGGAAGGGTGCTATTGCCCTTTATTTTTTTGTGTGTGTTGTTTTATCTATAACAGAGGGAAAGTTCTGTGTGTGTGTGCCTGCTAAGTTGCTTCAGTCATGTCCAACTCTTTGTGACCCTAGGGACTGTAGCCCACCAGGCTCCCCTGTCCATCGGATTCTCCAGGCAAGAATACTGGAGTAGAAGGACTGTCATACCCTCCTCTAGGGGATCTTCCTGACCCAGGGATTGAGCCAGACTCTCTTGCATTGGCAGGCAGGTTCTTTACCACTAGTGCCACCTGGAAAGGCCAAAGTTCTCTGTACCACATCTTAATGTTTTCTCCAAAAGTGCTTCATGTACCTTATACCAGACCTACATTTAAAGTACCTATCTGGTTACTCTAGTCTCTCGAGGCTGTGATCCATAGTTTATATTACCTGGCTATACACCCAGGTATGCAACTAGGAAACCTCTAAAGAGAATTCAAGAATGAGGTGATGGCACACCTTATGCCCCAAACAATCCAAGGCAGTATGTAATCATTGGGTGGCTAGGCTGAGGACAGGCTTTCAAGGTCTCTGATAGTCATACCTTATCAGATCAGATCAGATCAGATCAGTCGCTCAGTCGTGTCCTACTCTTTGCAACCCCATGAATCGCAGCACGCCAGGCCTCCCTGTCCATCACCAACTCCTGGAGTTCACTGAGACTCAGGTCCATCGAGTCAGTGATGCCATCCAGCCATCTCATCCTCTATTGTCCCCTTCTCCTCCTGCCCCCAATCCCTCCCAGCATCAGAGTCTTTTCCAATGAGTCAACTCTTCCCATGAGGTGGCCAAAGTACTGGAGCTTCAGCTTTAGCATCATTCCTTCCAAAGAAATCCCAGGGCTGATCTCCTTCAGAATCGACTGGTTGGATCTCCTTGCAGTCCAAGGGATTCTCAAGAGTCTTCTCCAACATCACAGTTCAAAAGCATCAATTCTTTGGCGCTCAGCCTTCTTCACAGTCCAACTCTCACATCCATACATGACCACAGGAAAAACCATAGCCTTGACTAGACGAACCTTTGTTGGCAAAGTAATGTCTCTGCTTTTCAATATGCTATCTAGGTTGGTCATAACTTTCCTTCCAAGGAGTAAGCATCTTTTAATTTCATGGCTGCAGTCACTATCTGCAGTGATTTTGGAGCCCAAAAAAATAAGTCTGACACTGTTTCCACTGTTTCCCCATCTATTTCCCATGAAGTGGTGGGACCGGATGCCATGATCTTCGTTTTCTGAATGTTGAGCTTTAAGCCAACTTTTTCACTCTCCACTTTCACTTTCATCAAGAGGCTTTTGAGTTCCTCTTCACTTTCTGCCATAAGGGTGGTGTCATCTGCATATCTGAGGTTATTGATATTTCTCCAGGCAATCTTGATTCCAGCTTGTGCTTCTTCCAGCCCAGCGTTTCTCATGATGTACTCTGCATATAAGTTAAATAAACAGGGTGACAACATACAGTCTTGACGAACTCCTTTTCCTATTTGGAACCAGTCTGTTGTTCCATGTCCAGTTCTAACTGTTAGAAATTTTTCTTAAGAATGTGGTCCTGAAGCAATTCTGTGAGGTATGAGTCACTATCCCCCTTTTAATAAATGTAAAAACCAAGACATAGAAAAGTAAAGGGGTTTTCCCTAATCACACGGCTCCTAAGCACTAGGAGCCCAGCCCGGATTTGTAAGGCAGGCCCAGTGCTCTTTACAGCTGCTGCATCGTGGCTGCTGCACATCACCATTGAAGATCAATGTGCTTTGATTGTGAGAAACCTTTAGGATGCTCTTTACCGTCAACTCAATAACACGTTTCAATGCCTCACTGCCCAGCTAGTGAGGAGAAATCGTGGAATCATCTTTGACTTACACCCCTCCAGCCCCCATATCTATCCAGGTAAATGGCCTATTTTGCTTTTAAAATAACTATTCTACCAAAATGTTTCTTTCTATTCTTTCTACACAATCCCTAATCCAAATCCATTGACTCACTCTTAAATGAATGTAATGGTCTCCAGCTCAGGACTTCACATAGCACTCTCTGTTCCTTGAGTCTCTCCCACCCCCACTGTCCCCACCAATCTGTATTTACAAGCAAAGACGATGGCCTTGTAACACGGCTTTCTGGTGCCATTGCCTGCCTCAGAAACTTACCATGGTTTCCTCTGCATTAGCTAGAAACCACTGGGATGATGTGCAAGGTCCATGGTTGTGGTGGCTGTGACATTCTTTCCAATATCTGCTATTCTCCTCTGGGAAATTTATGCTTTCCCAACCAGCAACCCCAGGCTTGGCCACATGACTTGCTTTGCCAATGAAATGTGAGTGAAAGTGACATGGGCCATTTCTGAGCAAGAGCTTTCATAGCCATTGTGGCTGCTCACCATCTCTCTTTTTGTTGTTTCTGGAGAATATTAATGCGCCAGATTAGAGCTGCTCTTTCAGCCTGGCTCTTCAACTAAAAAAAACATGGTACGGAGTTACCACCAACACGAAGGCTGAGCCTGGGGCAGTGCATTGCACACTTACCGGAAGACTCCTGTTTATGTAACATATTCACCTAACATGAGCAAGAAATCAACCTCTGCTGTTGTTTGAGAGTTTGAAGCTGTTTATCACAGGGTAGCCAGAGAAAGAAAATGATACAGCCTCTACGAGCAGTCTGTTTTCTTGACCCCACACAGTAAGAGCTGCTTTCCCAGGGCTCTTACTGGGGTTGTTCATAGCTTTTCTAGTTTTCACTGAATTAGAGCCACTTAACTGGAACTATCATCTTCCTTGGTATCAACTTGGTCCCCAAAGATGTGCTTAAGATAGATATTGCTGAATTAGTCCAAGTTCTCTAGAGCAGGGCAAGAGGAAATTAGAACCTGGTAGATATTCTGCTAATATGCAAAATAGAATGATCATACAATCCGACCCTTAATACCAAATGGATGGTACACTAATCAAACAGAGCTCTTAAATGTCTGGCTATTTGAGATTGCACATAAGGTTGCAAGCTTCAGAATCCACAACTTCTTTCTTAGAGATGTATAAATAAAGTGACAAACGACTTGCTCAAACTTAGATGGTTTCTGTGATTTCTTGTACTGTAGCTGCTGCCTTGATGGCTGGTTTTTGCACACTATAGTGCCCTTAGTTTGGTAACAGCATTCTCAGTTGCCTGAATAGATGTTGGGAAAGAGTCCTGGGGAGACATACTATAGCAATGTGGAGCCAGAGGTCTGGTGAAACCCTAAGGTAATTGTCTTAGGAGTGCTGTATCCCAAGGCTGCATCAAGGAGGCAAGGGGATGTTCAGACATTTCCAGAGACAAATTAGGGTCAGAAGCCAGGGACACAGAATTGAGCATCAGAAAGCCAACAGTAGGGCTTCCCTGGTGGCTCAGACAGTGAAGAATCTGCCTACAATGTGGGAGACCTGGGTTCAATCCCTGGGTTGGGAAGATCCACTGGAGAAGGGAATGGCCACTCACTCCAGCATTTTTGTCTGGAAAATCCCCTTGGATAAAGGAGCCTGGTGGGCTACAGTCCATATGGTCACAAAGAGTCAGACACAAATGAGCAACTAACACACACTTAAGCCAACAGTGGCATTAAGCTATGGGCATCAAGCATAATAACTGGCCAGAAAAGGACAAAATTAAAGTGAGAGCAAGGACGAAGCGATGATTAGCAATTGAATGTCAGGTCTGCAAATTCTGGGTTTGAGGCAGAACCTTTCCCTGTGTGGAACCCAGAGGGCATGGTGGGGTGGGGCAGCTCCTTTTTCAAAGATCTTCCATAACCACTCTGGTCCCCATAGAAGACCTCTAGTGCCAAGGAAAGGCTGCACACTAGCCCCTGGGCCAACCCCTCCAGGTCTGCCCTGACTCAAGAGTGAGGGTTCTGGTGGGTGTCAGTCTGAGCAAGAGCAGCCAGGAAGGAGGAGAGAAGTCACAGGCTAGGGGTTGGTGAGGGGGGTTGGATTTGCAGACCTATTCAAGGGCAAAAACAGGAAGTGGGGTGGAGGCTGGGGAAATGAGAAAGGGGGTGGACTGTTCAGAAAAGCAAAGTAGAACAAGGTGTGAGTGTAAAGTGGGGTCAGGAACAACCCAGAAAAGGGACTCAGACAGCTATTTGACTTGTAAACATTGGTCTGGGGTAATTCTCTTAGGTAGGGGAGTACCTTGATATTATCAAGCTCTGAAACCCCCCTCCTACCCTCTGAACCATTGACTGTAAGATGAAATCACAGATTGTGTCACGTTTCCCCTGCTGTTTCAAGTGTGTTTCTCTGAGTCTCAACCAGGATCTAGCCTGTCTTCTGTTTCTTCAGTCTTTCCCCCATCTTGCACAGTGATGAGCCAATGGTTATTAATTTATGAATTATTACCTATCATCAGTCCTTTTTATTGTCTGTTCTTCTTGCCATTGCCAGACATACATTCCTTCAACAGGAATTTATTTTTATACATTATAAATAATAATATTTATTGAGTACTTATTAGCTGTGAATCAAACATTGTGTTCACATATCAATGGGACATGGGACAGATTCTGAATCCCTGAAGAGCTACAGCCTAATGGGGAAGAGAAAGAAATGCAAACAGAAATGTTTTACTCTGCCTAGTGTATCAATCGGAGAAGGCGATGGCACCCCACTCCAGTACTCTTGCCTGGAAAACCCCATGGATGGAGGAGCCTGGTGGGCTGCAGTCCATGGGGTCGCTGAGGGTCGGACACGACTGAGCGACTTCTCTTTCACTTTTCAGTTTCATGTATTGGAGAAGGAAATGGCAACCCACTCCAGAGATCTTGCCTAGAGAATCCCAGGGATGGCAGAGCCTGGTGGGCTGCCGTCTATGGGGTCGCACAGAGTCGGACACGACTGAAGCGACTTAGCAGCAGCAGTGTATCAAGGGAGGCTTCATAGTAGAGGTGATCATTTTGCTGGGTCCCAAAGGATGGATAAAAGTTCTCTTGATAGACAGGGCAGGGAGACTTCCACGGGCAGAGGGAATAGTATGAGCAAAGACAGAGGTGTGCTCTAAGTTCGAGTCCTTGAATAAGAAAAAACACAGTTTATTCTTATACTATGCATGAAGTGAATACTGTGGCTTTAGTCTTCGGCCTCACTAGCAAACGTGCAACTGAAGTCCTCAGCCAATTGCTTTTCTGATGGGGCTGTTGAGTTTTTAAAATTGCTCATCAATTTTAAACACACAATTTAAAGGCTAAACACGAGATTCTTAGCCTTTTTCATTATGAGCACTAAACTTGAGTGGCAACTCAAAAGATGTACTCTTTTCCTCTTGTCTGCTTTTGATTAATTAATTGATGTTGTATACAGCATGAATAAATAGTCTATGTTCATTTTGACTACAAACATTCAGTAATAAATTTTAAAGTGACTCCCATTATCTACAAATTACTCCTTTATTTCTCAGCATCCTAAAAATCTTTTCATTTAGCTAAGATGGTCCAACAGAACTTTACCCAGCTCTGAGGGGGCACTTTTATCTTCTGAGATTCCATGGAATGCTTGAAATAACCTGGATTCTAAAGACTGGTACACTGTAACACTAACACAGTTTAGGGAGGGTGGGCTCTTTATCCAAGGAGAAACTTCTTTCTCTGCTGAAGGCAAGTATTTCCCTCTCTTCTCCCCAGGATTTCAAATCACCAGTAGCAATTACAGACTCAACTTATTATGCATATAACAGCGTACAGAAAGTTCTGGCCACTAGGCCACTTACTGTGAGTCCACTCAATAAAGCCATGGCTGAACGAATTAAGAATGCAAGTGCCGGAACTGAGAGGGTCATCAGTGGACTTTGGATCAACTGCATGACTAGGTGTGAGCATCCAGGAGATGGGAGCTGTCTTCACATGCCTGGAAAGGCCTCCATGATACTTTAACTTGAAAGTCCAAAGAGCAAATGGCCATGTCCTGACTTTGTTGACCCTGCTGGGGGCAACACTGTAATTTGTGAGTTATTTGTAATTTCATCCTGCAGAACAGCTGAGAACCTTTGCCAAAAATCAGCTTTGACCCAGATGGACTCCTGGGTTTGGGTGGGTGGACAGCTGAGATGTTTATTGCCATAGTATCTTAGGCTCTGAAAGAACACCTGTGCTCTTTTTTGTTGTTTTAATTGTTGTTTTTAAAAATAATTGTATTTATTTATTTTTGGCTGTGTCGGGGTTTTGTTGCTGCGTTGTTTTTCCTCTGGTTACAGTGTGAGGGCTTCTCATTGTGGTGGCTGCTCTTGTTGTGGAGCACGGCCTCTACGGCACAAGGCTTCAGCAGCTGCAGGCTCCAGAGCACAGCTTCAGGAGTTGTGGTGCACGGGCTTAGTTGCTCTGCAACATGTGGGATCTTCCTGGACCAAGGATTGAACCCATGTCTCCTGCATTGGCAGGCAAATTCTTTACCACTGAGCCGCTAGGGAAACCCTAGTTGGTGGTGGTGGTGGTGGAGTGGGGCGCGTGTGTGTATTGGTTTTACATGCTCAGGAACAAAGATCTGAAATTTCACTGTGCTTCCTATCCTTTGTATTGCTGGCTGTTAGAAGCACAGAGTCATGTTGGCGAGAGGTGCTGAAAGCAGCTTTAAGCAGCAGGACTTCCCATCCCTCAGGAACTCTTCCCTCCTTCCCCCAGCCCATCCTCTGCAGCCCTGAGTTCTTTTCCTGAACCTCTCACCCAAATCTCCACTTCTTTTAAGTTCATGATGAACCCTGTGTGGCATGTTTGTGGTGTCATGTGGAGGCTGCTGTCCAAAAATAAACTCCTGTATTCAGGAGAGGAGAGGCTGGTTTGAAGAGGCAGGCCAGCCAGCCACGGTGTTCAGTAGCACTCATTGGTTAATGTCTGCAAATTTTCTTTTCCGGCAAGAAGCTAAATGGGGCTTATTAAGCTCCTCTTGGTGTAATTTTTTTTAAAAAGGACAAGTTAAAAATATCCTAAGAACAAGTCTCAGAGACAATGAAAGCTTTGGTTGTTAGGAAGAACTGGTGATGGGGTCCAGGGAAGGTTTTCACATTTGAAATTCAAATCTCCGCAGGGGCTGCGCCCCCACCCCACAGGAGGGAAAGGCTAGAGGGCTGAGTGAGAGAGGCCTGGCTCACTTGCTTGCACGCTAAGTCACTTGTGTCCCGACTCCGCGACCCTGTGGACTGTAGCCCAGTAGGCTCCTCTGTCCATGGAATTCTCCAGGCAAGAATACTGGAGTGGGTTGCCATTCCTGTCTCCAGTGGATCTTCCTGACCCTGGGATCATACCTGGGTTTCCTGCATTGCAGGCAGATTCTTTACCATCTGAGCCACCACAGAAGCCCAGGCTCACCCTCAGATTCAATTCGATTTCACATTTTCCAGCACCTGTAAACATACAGGTTACCAAATGGTAATAATCAAAGTTCCTGACTCATGTCTGCCTATGAGGTCAGGATCCTGGTACAGTTTTATGAGATAGGTGGGACCAGGAAAACTGAAGGACTGCCCCAGCCCTTTGAGGAAGACAGCTGTCCTGATTCATAATGGCTGACGAGGCCTAGCCTTGCCTACTGTGAGCCAAGAGCAAGCAGACAAACAGGTAAGTGGTGGGTGAGTATGGTCAGAAGCGGGGTTTCAGTTACTGCTCCTCCCTGATGAGCCCTGGTGCTGACAGCTGATGAGGAGGCTTCCAGGGGCAGCACATTCTGTCCTGACACCACCCTCCCCAGGCTTTCTTGTCAGTGAAAGGAAAGGTGAGGAGAGCCTTTCAATGAAAACTGAAGTAGTCAGTGAGCATTCTTGGGCTTCCCTGGTGGCTCAGCTGGTAAAGAAAACGCCTGCAATGCAGGGGACCTGGGTTTGATCACTGGGTTGGGAAGATCTCCTGGAGAAGGGAAGCCCAACAGCTTTAAAAGGGGCCTGTGCATGCTGGCTTCTGAACCCAGTACCCACAGAGTTGTGTGGTCTTTCCCTTCTGAGTACTGCAGTCTGAGCCGCTTTCCTCTGCCAAAGCCTCCCAGCTCTCAGCCTGGTGCCCACTACCCATTTACCCAGGACTGAAGAGCTCTCTGCTGCTACTGCTGCTAAGTCGCTTCAGTTGTGTCCGACTCTGTGCGACCCCATAGATGGCAGCCCACCAGGCTCCCCGTCCCTGGGATTCTCCAGGCAAGAACACTGGAGTGGGTTGCCATTTCCTTCTCCAATGCATGAAAGTGAAAAGTGAAAGTGAAGTTGCTCAGTCATGTCCAACTCTTGGTGACCCCATGGACTGCAGCCTACTAGGCTCCTCCATCCATGGGATTTTCCAGGCAAGAGTACTGGAGTGGGGTGCCATAGCCTTCTACGGAAGAACTCTCTAGCCTGTACCATTTAAAAAAAAATTTTTTTTTAATTGAAGTCTAGCTGATTTACAATGTTGTGCTAATTTCTGCTCTACTATGAAAAGATTCAGTTATATATCTGTATATATTCTTGTTTATATTCTTTTCCATTATGGCTTATCACAGGATATCGAATGGAGTCCCCTGTACTAGACAGCAGGACCTTGTTGCTGACCAGCGTTAGTCTGGACTCGTGCACACACGAGCTCCCTGCCTCCTGGAGGGACAAGGGCAGAAGTGGGAGGCAGCAAAGCGTGACTCATCCCGCTGGAGGGAGGGGGGAGCTCCAGACTCTTTTAAGGTTCTGTCCCTACTGGTCCCCACTCCAGGCAGGGCATAGGCAGGACACCCAGGGTTGACTTAGAAGATCCTGAAAGTGTTGTCCTGCGATGACTTCTGGTGCTGGGGCTCTGTGCCCTATCATCCTTGCTGGAGAGCAATGAAAAGGTGGCATTCAGAAGAGGGGTAAGGCTGAGACAGGGATGGAAATGGAGACAGCCATTTAGTGATAGGAGGTAGGGGGAGGCGTGTGCCAGATGGGGACCCTGGCTGGGTGACCCGTGAGGTCTCTGTAATCCTAAGATGCAGTGGTTCCCTAGGAATGGGGATGGCACCTGAGTCCAGAGTTGCAGCAGCCCTGAGAGGCCAACTGGCACATTTTTTTGTCTCCAGTTTGTGCCATGGACTCAGCAACCCAGGCCTCTTCCCTAAATGCTGAATTTTCCACATACTAATTCACCCTGGAGGCAATAATTCTGTGGGCCCAGATTCTTGAGTATGTAATAGATATATTGGAAGCCTTTGACTGAAGGCTTATCATCTGCCAGGAACCACACCAGGCTTATACCTACATTATCTTACTTATTCATCAGCTAGTCCCAAATTCAAAAGTCCCAACTAGGCCATTTGTTATTAGGTGTCACTTTAGGCAAACTACTTAGCCTCTCTGAGCTAGTTTTTCAAGTAGCAAAATGTGACTAATGAAAACACAGAGATAACTGAGAAGATTAAATACGTCAGTGTATGCAAAGAGCTTAGCAGAATGCCTGACACAGTGCTCAGTAATGTTATTATTTGCCAGGAGTGTCATTATTATTATCAGATCTATTTTATACATGCAGCCAAGGCTCTCCAACCTGGGCTCACTGGACTTTAAAGCTTGGCTTTTTTCCCAGTCTGCCTCATTGCTTTTTAAGACTTCTCTTAAATGTTGTGGCAATTATAAGACTCAGAGTCATTTGAACTCTCTTGCGAGTGGAACAGTGTCATTTCTCGTTTCCTATTAATAGTTAAACACACTGACATATAGATCACAAGATGATTTCACTTTAAATATTACACCTGCAAGTTCAGGAGCTGTGTCTCACACATTTTTGCTTCTCTAGGGTTTAGCAGAGTGCATGTCACATCAAAGGCACCTACTACATAAGTACTGAGGTGAACTGACTTGTATCCAGAGGGAAAATGAAGCTGGTGAAGTAACTAGGGAGTCACAACTCCCCTTGACCATTCCCTAGGTGCCCTGTTTGGCCCCAAAGGTTATTGTCTCCATATTTTCCAGTCTATTGTGAAGTAAGGTATATATATTTTGAAGTTTCTTCTCCTGTGTTTCTTTCTTCTTAGTCACTCTTGTCAGTTTATTCATTCACTTATCTACAAATAATGATGAAGTGCCTGGTATATATGAGGCTTTGTGCTTGGTGCTGAGATATAATAATGAGCAAGAAAACCAAAGTTCCTGCCTTCACACAGGGATCCAGGAGTTATTCAGTGGGTGAGGCTGGAATAAAGTTAGAAATGAAACACGTAACGACGTGTACCTGAAACAGAAAGAGGTGTGTCCTGTACCCATGCCCTGGTGGGAGAGCTGTGGGCTGCCATGAGAATATGTGTTTGGAGCACCTCACCTGGACTTGTGATCAATTCCTGAAGAGCAGTGGGAACTAAGTCTTGAAGGGGAGTGGGTGCTGACACAGGTAAGGGAAACAAGTTTTTGGCAGGGAGAAGTGCTGGGAAACCCAATAGGGACCTGGTGGGTATGAAAGGGGGGAATAGAGCTTTTACTCTTGAGAAACAAAATGTATAGAAAGGAGGCAACCTGGGAAAATGTCTAAAGAAATAGCAACAAATGGCAAATCATATCTGTTGATGAATATATGAGTGTGAATTCATCCAGAAGAATACAGTAAGAGCTATTTTGTCAAAGTGAAATTCACAGGCTACCTGCATCAGAGTCACCTGGGATGCAGGGACACTATCTCAGACCTCAGGAATCACAATGTCTGCAAGTTCAACAAGCACCATGGTGCCTCTTAAGGTTTGAGAATGACTCTGAACCAGCATTTGCTGGGCAACTCTTCGGCCTCAACAAACCCCAACAGTCAGGATCAGAGAACAGGGGTCTAAGGGCCAGAGGAGATGCTCTGAAAGCATGGTGGTCTCAGAGCTGAATAAAGAAAAGGGAGGATGTAGTAGATGAGGTTGGAACAAAGTCACTAGAGACTCCAAAAAGATGTGTACATGGGACAGCAAAAATATTGGACTGGCTGGAGTGAAAGAGCAAGATTGTAGAGTAACCAAGATTTAACCAAACAATTCCTAAGGAATTCCGCAAATGAAAGATATTTAATTAGAATGTAGGACATTATTAAACTGTCTTCAGCAGGAAAACACCCTGTGAGGTGGAAATGCTACTTCAAAGGTGGTTAATAGTAAAATACTTTTGCATTTATGACTTTGGACATCCCACTTACTTTCACTGAACCTTGATTTCTTCACCTTTAAAGTGGAGATAATAATACCTACTTTTCAGAGTTATGAGGATTGAGCGGTATACATGTGAAAAGTTAAATTTATTCTGGACCAGGGGTACACTGAAACAATAACAAAAACTAAAATACAAACTTTTCTTAATACATTGTTGTCACTGTGATGTCTGCTCCCATGATAATGACTGTACCTGTTCATTGTTTATGGACTTCCCAGGTGGCACAGTGGTAAAGAATCCATGTGCCAAGCAGGAGGCACAGGAGACACAGGTTTGACCGCTGAGTAGGGAAGATCCAAATGGCAAATCCAGTCCAGTATTCTTGCCTGGGAAATCCCAAAGACAGAGGAGCCTGGTGGGCCCCAGTCTGTGGGGTTATAAAGAGTCAGACACAACCGAGCTACTGAGCATGCATGCAGGTTAACTCTATCTCCTCTCTGCTGCATGCTTGTGTCTAGCTGCTCAGCGCTTCCTGGGAGTCCCTAGAGCCAGCCTTCTCATGGTGCGCCCTCTAGTGTTAGACACTGTAATGACTCATTCAGTCTTGAGGATCATGTTTTCTAATCTCACAAGAAATTGTCCTTTAAAGCTAATGTAACCCTGGTGGCTCAAATGGTAAAAAAAAATCTGCCTGCAATGTGGAAGACCTAGGTTTGATACCTGGGTTGGGAAGATCCCCTGGAGGAGGGCATGGCAACCCACTCCAGTATTCTTGCCTAGAGAATCCCCATGGACAGAGGAGCCTGGCAGGCTACAGTTCATGGGGTCGCAAAGAGTCAGACACAACTGAGCGACTAAGCACAGCACAGCAACCTAAATCAGGGGTTGAAGATTCTCAGATACAAACTACAATATAGAGTGGATAAACGACAAAATCCTGCTATATAGCACTGGTAACTATATTCAATCTTCTGTGATAAAAGGAAAGAATGAAAAAGAATATCTATATATGTATAACTGCATCACTTTTCTGTACAGTAGAAAAGTTTTTAAAAATTTTATTGGAGTATAGTTGTAGTTACATGTACAGTAGAAATTAACACAACATTGTAAATCAACTATATTTCAATAAGATTTTTTTTTAAAAAGCTAATGTAACCTACATAAAAATACATCTTTAGCAGGATGCTGTACACTGACGCCAAAGAAAAATTACTTTGTAATTTTATAGCTATAACATTAACTGACGATTAAGGATTTTTCTACTCAAAACAAAATCTCTCAGCAAATACTGAGGAGTTGAAGATAGAACTAAAGATACAAAGTTTCTTCATTCTGAGGCTTTCCTATCATGCTTCCAGCCATCTTGGGTAGAGAAGGTTTTTGTTAACAGTCTAGGAAAATGCCGCAGGGGAGCTAGCTGGACTTATTTGTCAACAGTATTCTGAGGGCCGAAGAGTGAGAGGCCCCTTCCACAACACCGAGGCAGCTTCCTATCAGCAATATTTCCCTGTTTTTGGAAAAACAACTTCTGTTTTCAGGCTGTGTGACTGAAAGGGAGAGGACAGGTTACAAAACAATAATGATAAAAGAGGCTAGGCGCCTCCCTCCACTTCCTTTGGAGCCCAGTCTCCCTGACTAGGGAGGAGTCCGAGGAGGGCAGCGGGGAGAGAGCACGTGGGCAGACAGGTGCTGGAGAGTCTGGGAGTGCTGAGGGAGCCGGCTCATTCCTCCCGGTCTCATTGTAAAAAGACTCCTGCCAGCAGCATGGTTAGTGTGATGGGCATTCATCTTAGAATCAGTGACAGTGAGGTTTTATAACCACGCGGCTATAAAGCTGACATTCGTGGGAGGCTAGGTTTCCCCCGCCCTCATTCCACAAAGGATATCAGGGCTTCCTTGCACACTACCCCAAGTCAGTCAATTGAAGTGGGCGTGTCTGCTTTCTGCAGCGCTCCTCACTTTGTTTGCAATATCCCAGGAGATGGGTTGGGGAGAATGGGAGAAAGGAGACTGTCACTGAAAGGGCCCACGTTCTGCATTTCTAAGTCCTATCTTCTCTATCTAGCTCAGAGTGGTTATAAGAATGAAAATTAAAACGTGATAAGGTTTATGCAAAGCCTCTGGCAATGAGAAGGGGTATTTAGACATGCCTGCCTGGCCGCTGGTTC
Organism: Bos javanicus; assembly: GCF_032452875.1. NCBI lineage: Eukaryota > Metazoa > Chordata > Mammalia > Artiodactyla > Bovidae > Bos > Bos javanicus. Next base: position 53,821,855 of record NC_083870.1, read on the forward strand.
ATACCCAGCAAGTATCTGCTGGAAAGAGCTGTGTGGGTTGTCTGGCATGAAACAAACAAAACTGATGGGAAGGTATCCGGGGCTTTGTCTTGGTTACTTCCTTCAATCATTCGGAATTCCCTTGTGGCTCAGCTGGTAAAGAATCTGCCTGCAATGCGGGAGAACTGGGTTTGATCACTGGGCTGGGAAGATCCCCTGAAGAACGGAAAGGCTACCCATTCTAGTATTCTGGCCTGGAGAATTCCAGGAACTGTATAGTCCATGGGGTCACAAAGAGTAGGACATGACTGAGCGACTTTCACTTTCCCCTTCTTTTCACTTTCAATTGTTTATTTCATCGGTCCATACATGGAAATGGCTTCAGTTCTCTTCAGCCACACTATCCCCACCAAACCGCCATCCACAAAGGGTACACAGTGGGCCTGATTCTCCAATACCATCACAGCATCCTGGGCCCACCCACATGTGACTGACCGTGTGCCCAATGGCTTATCTGTAATGCCACCTAACATCTATCTTCATGTAACAGGAGCCCAGTGTGTCGGTCTCCTGTAGACCTAAAAGAAAAGAGTATCCAAAAGTGTACAATCACATTGCTGGGTCCCTTCTAGGCCACAGCTGAATTATGTTTATTGAACAAGCAAATTTGGCCTTGGAATATGGAATGAGGCAGGGCAAAGACTAATAGAGTTTTGCCAAGAAAATGCACTGGTCATAGCAAACACCCTCTTCCAACAACACAAGAGAAGACTCTACACATGGACATCACCAGATGGTCAACACCAAAATCAAATTGATTAGATTCTTTGCAGCCAAAGATGGAGAAGCTCTATACAGTCAGCAAAAACAAGACCAGGAGCTGACTGTGGCTCAGATCATGAACTTCTTATTGCCAAATTCAGACTTAAAGAAAGTAGGGAAAACCACTAGACCATTCAGGTATGCCCTAAATCAAATCCCTTATGATTATACAGTGGAAGTGAGAAATAGATTTAAGGGCCTAGTCTGATAGATAGAGTGCCTGATGAACTATGGACTGAGGTTCCTGACATTGTACAGGAGACAGGGATCAAGACCAGCCCCATGGAAAAGAAATGCAAAAAAGCAAAATGGCTGTCTGGGGAGGCCTTACAAATAGCTGTGAAAAGAAGAGAAGCGAAAAGCAAAGGAGAAAAGGAAAGATATAAGCATCTGAATGCAGAGTTCCAAAGAATAGCAAAAAGAGATAAGAAAGCCTTCCTCAGTGATCAACACAAAGAAACAGAGGAAAACAACAGAATGGGAAAGACTAGAGATCTCTTCAAGAAAATTACAGATACCAAGGGAACATTTCATGCAAAGATGGGCTCGATAAAGGACAGAAATGGTATGGACCTAACAGAAGCAGAAGATACTAAGAAGAGGTGGCAAGAATACACAGAAGAACTGTACAAAAAAGATCTTCACAACCCAGATAATCACGATGGTGTTATCACTCATCTAGAGCCAGACATCCTGGAATGTGAAGTCAAGTGGGCCTTAGAAAGCATCACTACGAACAAAGCTAGTGAGGTGATAGAATTCCAGTTGAGCTATTTCAAATCCTGAAAGACGATGCTGTGAAAGTGCTGCACTCAATATGCCAGTAAATTTGGAAAACTCAGCAGTGGCCACAGGACTGGAAAAGGGCAGTTTTCATTCCAATCCCAAAGAAAGGCAATGCCAAAGAATGCTCAAACTACCACACAATTGCACTCATCTCACATGCTAGTATAGTAATGCTCAAAATTCCCCAAGCCAGGCTTCAGCAATACATGAACCGTGAACTTCCTGATGTTCAAGCTGGTTTTAGAAAAGGCAGAGGAACCAGAGATCAAATTGCCAACATCCGCTGGATCATAGAAAAAGCAAGAGAGTTCCAGAAAAACATCTATTTGTGCTTTATTGACTATGCCAAAGCCTTTGACTGTGTGGATCACAATAAACTGTGGAAAATTCTGAAAGAGATGGGAATACCAGACCACCTGACCTGCCTCTTGAGAAACCTATATGCAGGTCAGGAAGCAACAGTTAGAACTGGACATGGAACAACAGACTGGTTCCAAATAGGAAAAGGAGTTCGTAAAGGCTGTATATTGTCACCATGCTTATTTAACTTATATGCAGAGTACATCATGAGAAACGCTGGATTGGAAGAAGCACAAGCTGGAATCAAGATTGCTGGGAGAAATATCAATAACCTCAGATATGCAGATGACACCACCCTTATGGCAGAAAGTGAAGAGGAACTCAAAAGCCTCTTGATGAAAGTGAAAGTGGAGAGTGAAAAAGTGGGCTTAAAGCTCAACATTCAGAAAATGAAGATCATGGCATCCGGTCCCATCACTTCATGGGAAATAGATGGGGAAACAGTGGAAACAGTGTCAGATTTTATTTTTCTGGGCTCCAAAATCACTGCAGATGGTGACTGCAGCCATGAAATTAGAAGACGCTTACTCCTTGGAAGGAAAGTTATGACCAACCTAGATAGCATATTGAAAAGCAGAGACATTACTTTGCCAACAAAGGTCCATCTAGTCAAGGCTATGGTTTTTCCTGTGGTCATGTATGGATGTGAGAGTTGGACTGTGAAGAAGGCTGAGCACCGAAGAATTGATGCTTTTGAACTGTGGTGTTGGAGAAGACTTTTGAGAGTCCCTTGGACTGCAAGGAGATCCAACCAGTCCATTCTGAAGGAGATCAGCCCTGGGATTTCTTTGGAAGGAATGATGCTAAAGCTGAAACTCCAGTCCTTTGGCCACCTCATGAGAAGAGCTGACTCATTGGAAAAGACTCTGATACTGGGAGGGATTGGGGGCAGGAGGAGAAGGGGATGACAGAGGATGAGATGGCTGGGTGGCATCACAGACTCGATGGACGTGAGTCTCGGTGAACTCTGGGAGTTGGTGATGGACAGGGAGGCCTGGTGTGCTGCGATTCATGGGGTCACAAAGAGTTGGACACGACTGAGTGACTGAACTGAACTGAACTGAACTGAAGAGTGCCATGATCAGTTGCTTAGTTGTGTCTGACCCCTTTTGACCCCAAAGATGGTAGTCTGCCAGGCTCCTCCATCCATGGAATTCTCCAGGCAAGAACACTGGAGTGGGTTGCCATGCTCTCCTCCAGGGGATCTTTCTGACCCAGGGATTGAACCTATGTCTTCTGCACTGGTAGGTGGATTCTTTACCACTGTAGTACCTGGGAAGCCCATTGAATTCAAGAACAGAGCTGCTCAAATGTGCATGGAACTGCCTGGGGAGGTTGTAAAATGTGAATCAGATCCAGATGGTCTGGGTCAGGAACTGGCACCCAGCCCTCAGGGGTGTGCTGGTGCCGGTGGTCACAGAGCAGACTTGGACTGGTAAGGCTGTGGGAGACTAGCAAGGATGGAATCCTCTCTACCTCACAACCCCGTTTGCTGTGGTTGACCCAACCCACCCTATGATTTCAACCCCAAGAAAGCATGGGGTTGTTCCTTCTCCTCCATCTCAGTGGCCAGGGCTCTCTGCCATGGGCAAGTGTTCAGAGTAGACTCTTGTGCACACAGGCTGCTCTGATACTCTTTGGACACCCAGACCCTGGGGTCTCTCACCTGCACATCCCAAATTCCATGATCTACTCACAAACTGGCTGCTTGATACCCTCCTCTTAGCCTCTGTTCTTGGGAGCTGAACTCTCTTTGTTGAAATTCCTTTAGGAATGGCCCTTTGAGGCAAAATCTCTTTAAGGAGGTTCCAGGTCAACTGACCATTGCACCCTCCCAAACCGCGCTTCTGTTTCACGGTAAACACGCACTTTTGCCCTGTTGTCAGTTGCGTGAACTTACTTCCTAACTGACACCCTCTGCAGTGTTGTCACAGGCTGCTTCAGTCAGACTCCTGAACTTCAGGTTTCTCAAGCCTGGGGCTGATATGGTCCACGTCCCACCTCCAGGGACATATTTCAACTGCTTCAGAAGGTCTGCATTGTGAGGACTGGGGGTGAACCACACACCATCCACTGACCAGCTCTTCCTTCTGCACGTTCCAGTCCAGCTCTCAGACTCCTCAAGCTCTCTCAAGCTGGGACTGGATAGTGAGCTAAGGTCTCAAACCATTCTTAGCTCCTCCTTTGCAAGTCCTGCACAGGAGAGCTGGCAGCCCACTCTGGGAAAGGGGAGCACTTGCCACCTGCTGTCCTGTGTCCTCAAAGGCCATCCCAGGATTCTCTGCCACTGTGGTCTTAGATACGCTAACAGACAAGGAAGCGGGGTTTGGGATCACAAAAATTGCTTTTGACTGAGAATAAAATGCAACTCTTGCTCCCTAAGCTCCTCAGGTGTTTGAAAAAAAAAAATCTGTTTGAGTTCTTCTCCAGCTATTTGATGCAGTAGAGAGTGACAGGTCCTATCACCCAGCTTCCCAGTGAGCCTACCATCCTGATATCACCCCCCACCCCGCCCCCCTGCAACAGTACAGAAGAGCTCCAGTCCAGGGGGTGGAGGAAAGCACAGACTGGCTGACTCTACTCACTTCCGAGCTTGGAAGAAGCTGAGGAAGCTTGGGCAGAGTGGGCAGCAGCTTTGAAAGTTAGATATTAAGAGCCCCAAGGGCAAGGAGTGGACCCGTCCCCTTCATGGTGCCAGTGCCCTGTCTGGCCCACATGGATGCTCATGGAACATCTGGGGAATGAGTGACCAGGAAAGCTGGTGGCCAGGTCAGCCCATTTCTCTGTGTTGATGGTCCTTCCTGAGTCCTGAATTTTTTTTAAGAACAGTTCTTAATCAAAATATGTCCAGATTTGGAATTTAGAAATTATGGTGACTATTTCAGGAAGGGACATGCTCAGTTCGGATGCTCTTTGAGTCCTTGTGTGGAAGATACCACCCACCCACCTTGGAAAGCAATGTGGCAGGAAAGCTTGGACCTCATACAGCAGGAAGAACCCTGGGGACATTCAGAAGTTGGTGTCTACTGGGCGGAGTGGCTGACTGAATGTGTAGTGAGGGAAAGGGTGGAGTCCATGACTATTACAATTATTTTGTAAACCATACCAGGTATTAGTTCCAGTGCATTGGACAATCATTTAAATGATTAATGAGAGAACTGCCTTCTACATGTATAAATTTATTTCACCAATATATCAGGAAAAAAAATCTAAGTGTAAGTCAATTGTAAAGCTTGATGCCGATTTGCCTCTTTTGTCTGGGGTAATGCTTGGTGAGAGTACCTATTTCTCCCTTCACCTCCAGAAATCACACATTCAAAATTCATTAAGAAGAGATGTGTTTATAGGCATCATCACCTCTAATCCTGTAGTAAACTAGGGAGCATGAACAAATTTCCATGGAATTAGCCTATTCACCAGGGGAGACAGGCTGACTATTCTAGCATGCTACAGCACCTCCCAAGCCCTGTATATGGTAACATGCTAACATATCCAATGAGTGTACCAGTTATCTGGACTGCAAACCCCAAATTTAGTAATTCAAAGCAACAAGCATTTATTATCTCAGTTTCTATAGGTCGGGAGCTGGGAGTGACTCATCTAGGTGATTCTGGCGCATGTCATATCTCATGAGGCAGATGTGATGTCTTCCAGGGCTCGAGTCACCTGGAGGTCTAACAGATTTACAGGTGGATTTACTTCCATGCTCACCTCAGTTGCTAGCTGGTTACTGACTGGAGGCCCATTGTAATGATTAAAATGTAATATTTACATATTACATATTATGTTTGTACATATAATTTTATCTCACTAGGTACCTTTCTTTCCTAAAGTCTAGAATTATTGTCATACAGGAGACTGTGACTTTTTTTTAACATTAAAAAGAACTTTTGTACTTGAGTTCTTGGCACATAATAGGTGTTCAGTAAATATTTGTTTGACTGGATAAAATCAAATGTAGGACACCATTGAATAAGATGATCACTTTGGTTTCTGCCAACTCTAAAATCTTATGAATTCTTTACTTTAACTCTGAGGCAATTTTCCAGTTTGAGTTTTACTGCAACCAATCACTTCTACATAATTAAAACCAGCTCTGGTCCACTGCATCAGTTCCTAAACATGGGGAGACTTTTCCGTTTCACGTACATATAATGGCACTGCTCCCTTAGTATTCACATCTTCAAAATCCCTTCCTGGAATAATCTTCCCCTTTTGTGTAAATGAAGTAGGTGAAACTTACACTCCATTCTTTGAAGGTTTTGCATTATAAATTCATTCAGGAACAGGGATTATCTCTGCTTCTGAGGGTAAAATTAGGAGACAATATGGCAAATCCCTAATAGCAGGGTGGGGATTTCCAAGGCTCTTCATAAACCCCAAATTTATTATTTTATGCTGTATAAGGTTATTAAGTTCTAAAGTGTTTAATCAAAACTATGAAACAAAATATGTTGGCTTTCAGGGAAAGGAAACTCCTGGTGCTTCCCTCATCTACCTCTGAGGTCAACCCCAAGAGGAGGGATGTTTCTACAGATTGGTCACGTTCCCATCCAATGTGCAGAGATATTCTTGAGTCATGCTTTCTAAGGCGTGGGGTATGGGAGGCGGAGCTTAAATAAGACTTCCGTCTTTGCAGATGATTTTCCTCCCGAGGGGAAGGAAGAAGCAGAGTCCTGGCTAATTCACTATTCTCTTTCTTGAATCTCATGATTCTTTCTTCCCTCGCCCTCTTTTCCATCTCTCTGGATAAGTCAGAAAGGCAGGACTGAGTTCATCTGAGGGCTGGGGTTGGCTGCCCTGGGGACTGGTACACACACAGGCTCACTGCTTTTCTTTTCTTGGCCCCCATTCCTGATTGTAGTTGACTTGGTTTTGCCCTGCCATCCAGTGCTGGGATGAGGGTACCGAGATGAGTAGGGCCTAGACTAGGAGGGTTAAATAGGCTGTGAGATCAGTTTTATTTCTAGGCTCTGGGCCGCTTTAACTGGCTCAGCATCACTTGCTAGTGGAATACAGTGGCATTGGAGGCCAAAGCCCAAGTTTCAAAGTTTCCCTTGGCACAGCACAGTCTTCCATATACATGTCGACCTCCAGAATTTCTCAGAGGGTTAGGGACAAGTGGAGCATGAGATCGAAGGGTTCTGATCTTCTATCCAGGTCATCTATTTTTGTTTGCAACATTATGTCATAAGTTATTTAAGAGGAGGATTTTATGTAGAGAACATAGAAAATGAACATTAATTCAGACTGTTCTAAGTTTGATTTTATAAAACTGGAGATTGTTTTGAAATGTAACAAATCACAAATGTAAAGTTAGAAAACAGATTAAAATCCCACTCTATTATATTGGCTGCTGCTGCTGCTGCTAAGTCGCTTCAGTCATGTCCGACTCTGTGCGACCCCATAGACGGCAGCCCACCAGGCTCCCCCATCTCTGGGATTCTCCAGGCAAGAACACTGGAGTGGGGTGCCATTGCCTTCTCCAATGCTATGTTTGATCTCTGGCTTCTTGGAAGGGTCTGAGTTGTATATACATCTTATAGGAGAGTTAGTAGTAAATGAGCTATCATATATACTTATACAAATAGTAGGTGCTTGGTAAATACTTCTTGAAATTCTATAGTAGTTCAAATACATTTACTGAATTTAAAATTTTGAGGTTATTTCTTCTGAGTATTTTCCAAGACTAATTTATAAATTCAGAGCATTCTTTTATTTTCAAAGCAAGGGGTAAAAAGCTTGTGTTTTTCACTATGCAGTCTATTTTGGGAGTCAGCAATTACTTCTTATATTCAAAGAATTGAATGGTCCTGACACTCAACTATTTTAAACTATAACTTTTGTCATTTAGTTAATCTCACTTAATTTATTACATTATGCTGATGTAAATTATACATATTTTACCCAAAAGGATTAAAAACACTTCACAAAGAATATTTTCCACATTATGTGCTTTCATTCTACAGATAGATATTAGTGATTTTGACCTAGATTTCTCTATTATTCTAATTGAGGGAGACTTTCTTAACATAGAATCAACTTGGTATGTAGCCAAATTTTTAAATAAACAACTTAGGATTTTATTTTGTTCTTCCAGTCATGTAATGACAACATCATAGACAAAATGAATCAGTTCTTTGCCCAGGGGTACACATGGATAAGTGGGAGAAAGATAGTAGCCAATCTGGACAGCCTGGCTTCCCAGGTGGCTCAGTGCTAAAGAATTTGCCTGTCAATGCAGGAGACTCAGGTTTGACCCCTGGGTTGGGAAGATCTCCTGGAGAAGAGAATGGTTACCCAGTTCAGTATGCTTGCCTGGAGAATTCCACGGACAGAGGAGCCTGGTGGGCTACAGTCCGTGGGGTTGAAAAGAGTCGGACACGACTGAGTGACTATGCAACAACGACTGGGCAACCTGATCTTAGAGCCTGAACTCTGAGCAACTGGCTACCCAGCCTCCTAATTGATGTCTTAACCACAGTGATCACCATGAATTTGAATTGTCTTCTACAGTCCTGGCTTCCGCTATTCTGTCCCTTTAGTTTATGAAAATGCTCTAACTTGTTGAATCGTGTGTCCCATTTTCAGATAGAATTTTAACATAGGTGGCAACCACGTGTTTGTTAAACAGACACTTGCATTGTGCTTACTAGTCTAAATGCTGTGTTAAAATTAACTTAATCCTTATCACAATTGTGTAAACTATGCATTCCCATGTCACCTCCATTTTATCCATGAAACAACTGAAGAACAGAGAAGTAACTTGACTGAAGTTGCAGAACTAATGAACAGTAAATGGCAGAGCCAGGATTCAAACCCAGGCCACCTGCAATGCCGTATTACCCAGGAAGTGAAGTGAAGTGAAAGTTGCTCAGTCACGTCCGACCCTTTGCGACCCTATGGACTGTACAGTCCACGGAATTCTCCAGGCCAGAATACTGGAGTGGGTAGTCTTTCCCTTCTCCAGGGGATCGTCCATATTACCCCTTCATTTGTGATAAAAATGTAGAGGTATACTTCCTCTGCACTCAATTAGGGGTTATGGACAAGGACGGTACCCTTCATTTGCACACAAATTACAATACTAAATAGTTGCCCAGAGAAAGGTAAAGTTGAAGCAGGCTCTGAAGGTGCAGCAGACACTGATGGTTGTCTGTGTCATCTTCAGGCTCTTCCTCTTCCTTTCGACCAAACGCCAGTTTTGTTCAGGATAGCAATGTGCTCAGTAAGAGGTGGCCATGCAATCAAGTTCTGGCCAAGGAGATGACAGAGAAAGTCTGCTTGTGGGGCTTCCTGGAAAGCGATTCTTTTCCTAGTACAAAAGCACAGATTCAGTCGGCCTGTACCTTTGACCCTCTGCCCTTGTCCTTGCCCTTTGTTTTTCCTTGGGATCCAGACATGACAGTGGCTCAGTAGTAAAAGAATCTGCTTGCAGTGCAGGAGATGCGAGTTTAATCTGTAGGTTTGGAAGATCCCCTGGAGGAGGCAAGGCAACCTACCCCAGTATTCTTGCCTGGAGAACCCCATGGACAGAGGAGCCTGGAGAACCCCATGGACAGAGGAGCCTGGTGGGCCACAGTCTATAAGGGTCACAAAGAGTCAGACATGACTGAGCAACTGAGCATACATGCACAGACGCAATACTTGGAGTGGAGCAACTATTCTACAACCATGAGGACTGAAGCCAAACACTAAGAATGGCAGACAAGAAAGTTAAAAGCAGCCTTGTCCTTGATGATTTCTTCAAGCAGCTGTAGCAATCCTGGACTGCTGACCTCTGGACTTCCTGATGTGTGAGAAAAAATAAACCTTTATACAGTTAAAGTAATGCAGTCAAGTTCCTGTTACAAGTAACTGAATGAAATCCTAACTTATACAGAAAACTTCCTGCAATAGTCTTTTTGTAAGCTTTGAAGGTCAGGCATATTCAGCTAGGTGGGGAAAAGAGAAGCATACCAGGTATGGAGTGCATCTGACCCAATGACCAGAAGCAGAACCGACAGAGTTGGTTCAGGGGGAGGTGGGAAATCAGCATGTCTGGGGAGACCATAGTTAACACATCTCTTTAGCACCTGAAGAAGAGCAAGGTAAAGGGCTGATGTGTGAAACAGTGTGGAAGGGGCTGAGACTTGAGACATGAGCCTTGGGCCACATCATGGATTTGTAATGAAGAGTTTGGGACTTATGAATACAGAGGTGGGAGACACTGAAGAGTCTGGGGCAAGGACAGGATATTAAAAAGCCTGCATACAAGAGTTCTGTAAATGCTACTAGATCTTCCTGCAGTGAGTCCACAAATATTTTTGGACATTCTTCTGTGTGCCAGTCACTGTTGTAAGCCCAGGTGAGAGATCAAGTTTCTGTAAGATAATATAAGTTCAATGTCTGGGTCTGTAAACAAGCATTTTAGAAAAGGGGTCCCATTATTCCTTTTTTAAAATAATAAAACATGGAGTGTTTTGAGGGGGACTGGCTGAGCTCAAATCCTGGCTTTGTTACTTTATACCTCTGGCCTCAGTTGCCTTATGCATCTAATAAAACTACGTGCTGCGTTGCTTAATTATGAGGATTCTGTGAGGCGGGACTGACCTAGCCCTCCCTGTCTAATGGCTGTTCAAACTTCCCATTGTTTTGGCCTCCAATCATGGAGTACCCCTGACTTCTCACATCAGCAAATCCTGTTGGATTTAACTTTGAAAATATCTCCAGAATCTCACTGCTTTGTAGGACATTCACTGCTGTCATCTGGTCATAGCACCTTCATTTCTGCAGTGGTTATGTTGTGCCTGTTTTTCCCAGATGTCCTGGTGTGCCCATCCTCCACCCGCTGGGTATTGGGTGTTGAATGCACAACTTACTTCACTCAAAGTGTACACACTCTTCACAGGGGCAGCCCTGTGAATACGTTAGGGACACATGCCAAGGGGGAACCCTGGTGGCAAGTGAACTGCCATTCAAATGGGGAGCTTACCCTGAATCATTTAGGTGGACCCAGTGAGTGTAATCACAAGGGTCCCTATATATGAAAGAGGGGGTAGAAGTCAGTGAAGGAGATGGGAAAAGGGGAATACAGCTAGAAGTGATGGATTCCCAGAATTGGATTTTCCCCTAGAACCTCCAGGAGGACGGCAAGCTATGAGACAAGACGTTTGTCTTAAGTCGCTGTCTGCAGTATTTTGTTACAGCAGGCACAGGATATTCATGCAATTTTGGACAACTCTGAAGGGCCATGCCAGCTCCAAGGGCTTCCCTAGGAGTGGCTGAGGCCTCAGTTGCTACCATCTTGCAGGCTGGCTTCTCCCTCTGCCCTCATCTGCCTTCTTCATGTCTTTACAGGTGTATTTCCAAACACATGCCCCAAAAGCCTTCTGCATGCAAGTTCCCATCTCAGAATTCATTGCCAGGGAACCCAAACATAGGCAGTCTCTCACTTGAATTGTTGGAATAGCCCCCTGAATCATCTCCATGCTTATACCCTGGACTCTCTGCAGATTCTTCTCAACATGCTAATAGTAGATGCAATGACTCTGTGAAAGAATAATTTAGATCAAAACAGCCAAAGCTTTCCTTTTCATTCAGAGTTCAAATTCCTTAAAGTAACCTAAAGGCCCTTTCCTAATCTTTCCAGTCACCCTGCCAGTACTTCCCCTGCCTCATCTCTCATGACCCAACCCCTTGTTTACTCCACTCTATACACAGTATTCTTGCTTTTCTTGAACCTGCCATGCAAACTCCTGCCCTGGGACCTCTGCATTGACTCTTTCCTCTCTTCAATGCCCCCTTTCCAGTGGGGTCCCTGATCACTCTATTTAAAATAGCAATTGTCCTTCATCCTACACTGCTACTCCCTATCCCTCTCAACTGCATTATTTTCTCTATGGGCCCTAGAACTTCCTATTATATTATATAATTTATTTATTTATGTTTATTGCTTTTGTACTCCCACTAGATTATGCCCTCTATGAAGATGCTTATTTACTGCTATATCCCCAGCGCTCAGAACTATGCCTGAAAAATAGTGGCCGCTCAATAAAAATTTGTTCAGTGAATAAATGAACAAACGCAGTTACAGTATTTAGTGTTTGACACATAGCACATACTTAATGAGTGTGAACTATCGCTTTTTGGTAGAGGAGAAGGGGTTATGAGATTCCCGGCATTTCGGAGACTACGTATACTGGTGTTTGGCCCTATGAGACTGCAGGAAAAGGAAAATGAATCACATGTGCATCAGATCAGGACCTTCATTTCCTCGCTTTTATGTGTGTGATCTAACCTCAGGGATGAGCTGAATTCCCCTTAGAATAGACTTATAAGCAAAAGTCTGAGTCTCTCACAGGGACTGAGGGGGTGATCAAGGGCACAAGAGAAGGATGTGGGCTGGAACTCTTTTGGGAATTGCAATTTGGGCCCAGGGAACAGAGGTCAAGAGGAGTCTGGTCTGACTTGAGGTCAGGTCTGATTCATCCCAGGACCTCTTTGGGAAATGGTGACAGTTCAGCAGTTATTCTGAGACAGGAAGGTTGATGGCAGTTTATTTACGTATTTTTATAGTTTCATTTATTTATTTATTTTCGACTGTGCTGGGTCTTTGCTGCTGTGCAGGCTTTTCTCTAGTTGCGGCGAGCCAGGCCACTCTCCAGTTGCAATGCACAGGCTTCTCGTTGTGGTGGCTTCTCTTGCTGTGGAACATGCGTGCTTGGGCTTCAGTAGTTGCAGCATGTGGGGTCCAGTGCACAGGCTTAAGAGTTGTGGCCCAGCGGCCTAGTCACTCAAACATGTGGGATCTTCTTGGACCAGGGATTGAACCCACGTCTCCTGCATTGGTAAGTGGATTCTTTACCATTGAGCTGCCAGGGAAGCCCCTGATGAAAGTTTATACTGAGTCTAAACTCTTTATTTATTAGAAGGATTGCTCTGTCTTAACGGGATTTCTGTGAAGAAAAGTCTAGAGGTCTATTTCATATCCTTGTTTATGAGCGCTATCCTTTCTTGAGTTGAATGTGCTATTGACCTGGGGTACTAGCCAAAGGTGAGATTCTTTCTTTTGGTAAGTTTTGGTGAAAGAGGCTCAGAAGTGTACTTTGAGATGGGAAGGAGCAAGAGTATATGCATGTAAATTTGTAAGATATTATGATTTCTAGGGAAATATGCATGCATCTTTAAACAATATCTGTTCTGCTTCATATATAGATTTGTATTAAATCATAAAAGAACAGCATAGCCAATTCTGCCATCTGTTGGTTGTGGGAGCTTTTTGAAGACAAGCTCTTGTGTATGAGGTACTTAAAATCATTGAGTCCCTGACTCCAAAATATAGATAATGCCTAAACTGTTAAGAACGGGAGGGGATTGGCCCTATTTTAAAGATCTTTTGAGATAGACTTGATTATATCTGCTGCTGGTTCCTTCCCAAATTAGAATGTCTTGGAATGTATTTATAGCACTTAAGCTCAGTTTTGACCCCAGTTGATGATGGTAGCTCCTAATCAGATGCTAACCCTGGAAGTTGCATACTTGACATATATATGAAGTAACTCTGGTACTTTTTTCCCCCAAGTAAGGTCAATTCCTAATTCTTTGATAGTTCCTTTTAAAGAGATCGGATGGGGGAGCTTTCCTGAAACTTGTGTAGTGCCCAGATCATGTCAGAGGGTCTCTGGGCTTCCACTCCTATCATACAGTGTTTGCTTTGTAAAAGTTGAATCCCTAATTTCTTTAAGAATTAACCCATCTTTAAATATCTCTTCTAAATAGTCAATAAGTAAAACACAATATAGACAACAATATGCACATGGAGGACTTGTTTTAGGTCTTGAATAATACACGTCCTTGTCGTATTTCTGCTGATAGGAAGCATGAGCTCTATCTCACATTTCTGTGTCTTTACAAAAAATCATTTATTATTTATGGCTTTGCTGAGTCTGTGTTGCTGAGCACAGACTTTCTCTAGTTGCGGTGAACAGGGGCTGTTCTCCGGTTGCTGTATGCGGGCTTCTCACTGTGGTGGCTTCTCTTGTTATGGAGCACGGGCTCTAGGTGTGTGGGCTTCAGTGATGGGAGCACATGGGCTCAGTAGTTGTAGCTCGTGGGTTAAGTTTCCCTGATGCAGGTGGGATCTTCCCGGACCAGGGATTGAACCTGCATCCCCTGCACTGGCAGGCAGATTCTTAACCACTGGACTGTGAGGGAAGTCCCATCCTTGTGTCTTAAAAACTTTTGAAGTAACACACATTACTGAAGTAAGATTTTTGCTTAGAAAGTCATAGTTCTTTCATTGCAATTTTCTTTGGTAATTTTTTTTCCATCTTGTCCCAGGAAAAAATGAATTGGACCAAATATGCAACCTCATACCTTCATTCTTGCTGTATGTATTGCATCTTTGTTTTACTGGGCCGCATTACTAACCTAATTTTGAATAATAGTCTAATCTTCTAAGGTGTGATAGTCCTGTCCAGAGCTGCCTACTCATTCTGCCAGCCCTTCACACCTCACCCTTGTAATCATGGATCACCTTGTCCCTGCTCCATTGACATGGATTGATGACTGATATTTCTAGCCACCTTAGTCTTCATCAAAATGATTTTTTAAATATAATTTCTTCAAACATCATGTATTACAGGGCTGTGTCCGAATCTTCAGATACCTTGTTGAAAGAAAATGTCAGTGGGCAAATTGCAGTCAAGTGTTCTCACTTCCTGCATTCTCAAGATCACCTCTGAGTTTGCATTAATGTGACACATGCTTGAACTTACACTTGTATTTTTAAAAAAATTCTCCATCATCCTTTCAGTCTTGTTTCTTGGTACCTAATCTAATGTATCTTAGCAACATCTTCAAACAACAATCAAGGGCATAGTTTCCGAAAACTACAGCATTCAAAACATCCTACTGGGTTCTGTGCTGATATTTTCCAGTCAACCTCTTTTTATTTTAGGAATCTAATATGAATCTAGAAGCTAATGATTTATTGCCTTTCTGTCTTCAAGGTAACACTTCCTGTTGCAAGCATATTTCTAAGACTCTGACAGCTTAAGGAGCTTCTATTCACTGCTAATACTCCATCAGCTATTGTTTTTAAGCTTCCCAAGGAAGGCCAAGCATTTTTGAGGGTTAATTCAGACCATGTCCTGATGGAAAACACCACCAAAATCTTGTACTCACATGAATCCATTAGTCAGAGATTCCAATTTTTTTATTGTTATAGCATATAAACAGTAAGTGTACAAATCTTGTGTAAATTTGATAATTATATACACACACACACAATGTAATCACTGCCTAAATCAAGACATTCATTGTTTTCAACATTCCAGAAGGTTTTCTTGCCTTCTTTAGCTCTCCCTCTTCTCAGTTAATTCCTTACCCGTTAACTAGGAATCTGACTTCCATCAGCATAGATTAGCTTTGTCTGTTCTCTAACTTCATAATAAATGGATCCACATAGTGTGTGTACTTCCATGTCTGGCCTCTTCCTCGTTAGTCTATCAGTGAGATCACTTATGTTTGTATTTGCAGTAGGACTACATTCTTTCTTTCTTCTTTTTTTCCTATCGTTGTGTCTTACTCTATCAATGTTCCACAGTTTATTTTTCCATTCTACTAATGATGGACATTTCGATTGTTTATAACTTTGGACTATTTTGAATAAAGCTGCTTAGTCAGAGATTTTCATCTGTAAAAAAAAGTCTTAGCTTCACATATATTCTGGTATTTGGGCAATTCTTTGTATCATGATAGACATTGAGTAGAAAACCAGATCAAGAACCCTAGGATGCTTTCTGTAAGACTCTCTGTAAGTGTCTGTAAGACACTCAGAATCCATGCATCATTCAGGTTGAAATCAGCTCTAAGAGCACAAGCAACAAAAGAAAAAAAAAGGTACAATAAGACTTTATCAGTTTCATGGAGATTTGTACACCAAAGTAAACTATCAAGAAAGCAAAAATACAGCCTACTGAATGGGAGAAAATATCAGCAAATCATTTATCTGATGAGATTATCATCTAGAATATATAAAGAGCATGGAAAACTCAACAACAAATAAATAACTGAATTTTTAAAAAATGAGCAAAAAATCTTTGAATAGACATTTCTCCATAGAAGATATACAAATGACCAATAAGCCCATAAGAAATGCTCAGTATCATCAGTAATTGTTGTTATGTTGTTGTTTATTCACTCAGTCATGTCCAACTCTTTTGTGACCCCATGGACTGTAGCCCGCCAGTCTCCTCTGTCCATGGGATTGCCCAGGCAAGAATACTGGAGTGAGTTGTCATTTCCTTCTCCAGGGATCTTCCCCACCCAGGGATTGAACCCTTATCTCCTGCTTTGCAGGTGGATTCTTTACCACTGAGCCACCTGGAAAGCCCCTATAATTAGTTACTAAAGCAATGCCAATCAAAACCATAATGAGATACCACTTTACAATTACTTGGATGACTATACTTTTATTAAAAAAGAAAAAAATGGAAAACAAATGTTGGCCAGGATGTGAAGAAATTGGAAACCTCACGCATTACTGGTACAAAGGTAAAATGGTGTGGCAGCTGTGGCAAATGCCACGGCAGTTTCTTAAAAGGTTGAACTCAGAACTATCATATGACCCAGTAATTTCAGTCCTGGGTAAATGTCCCAAAGAACTTAAAGCAGAGACTTGAACAGATATTTGTACAACGATGTTAATAAGAGCATTATTGACAATAGGCAAAAGGTGAAAATAACTGAAGTGTCCATCAACAGATAAATGACTAAACAAATGTGGCATTATGCATAAAATGGCATATTGTTCAGCCACAAAAAGAACTAACTTTTCACATACACCACAACATGAATAAAACTTGAAAACATTATGATTAATGAAATAAGCCAGACACAGAAGGGCATCTGTTGTTTGATTCCCCTTACGAGGTACCTAGAATGGGCAAATTCACAGAGACAAAAAGTATTATTAGAGGTTACTAATAACTTCTAATAGGTTAGGCAGAAAGGAGAAGTTACTGTTTAATGAATAGAAAGGTTTTGGGTGGGGAGATGATGAAAACTTTTTGGGTGTAAAAAGTGGTGAGTGGTTAAATATTCATTCTGAATGAATTTAACTCTACTGAACTGTATACTTATAAATGGTTAAAATGATAAATAATACATTATGTATATTTTACCACAATAAATTAATCAACTCTAAGTATATACAGTGTTTCCTTGGTATTCAGTCATTCAACACACACTTATTGAATATTGGAGAGTATCAGTCTTAGACACTTACAGAAAGATGAATCAGACATAACATATTAGCGTCCTACTGCTGTTGTAACACATTGCCACCAATTTAGTGGTTTAAACAACGTTCGTTTATTATCTTACAGTCCTGAAGGTCAGAAGTTCAAAATGAGTCTCAATGGGAAAGAAATCAAGGTACAGCAGGGCTGTGTTCCTGCTGAAGGCTCTAGTCGAGAAGCAGTTTGCTTGCCATTTCCTTGGAAGCTATCTGCATTCCTTAGCTTAGGGCCCGCCCCTTGAGCTTCAGTGAAGAACAGTCACAACACTTCAACCCTTTTGTTATCATGCCTTCTTTGTCTCTGATTGTCCTGCCTCCCTCTTTCACTTGTATGGACCCATGTGATGACATTGGGCCCGCCTGGGTAATCCAGATAATCTCTCCATCTCTACAGTTGATTAACAACCTTAGTTCTATCTGCAACTTTAAATTCTCCCTTTCTATATTTGTGCTTTATTGACTATGCCAAAGCCTTTGACTGTGTGGATCACAATAAACTGTGGAAAATTCTGAAAGAGATGGGAATACCAGACCACCTGATCTGCCTCTTGAGAAATTTGTATGCAGGTCAGGAAGCAACAGTTAGAACTGGACATGGAACAACAGACTGGTTCCAAATAGGAAAAGGAGTTCGTCAAGGCTGTATATTGTCACCATGTTTATTTAACTTATATGCAGAGTACATCATGAGAAACGCTGGGCTGGAAGAAGCACAAGCTGGAATCAAGATTGCCAGAAGAAATATCAATAACCTCAGATATGCAGATGACACCACCCTTATGGCAGAAAGTGAAGAGGAACTCAAAAGCCTCTTGATGAAAGTGAAAGTGGAGGGTGAAAAAGTTGGCTTAAAGCTCAACATTCAGAAAACTGAGATCATGGCATCCGGTCCCATCACTTCATGGGAAATAGATGGGGAAACAGTGGAAACAGTGTCAGACTTTATTTTTCTGGGCTCCAAAATCACTACAGATGGTGACTGCAGCCATGAAATTAAAAGACGCTTACTCCTTGGAAGGAAAGTTATGACCAACCTAGATAGCATGTTCAAAAGCAGAGACATTACTTTGCCAACAAAGGTTCGTCTAGTCAAGGCTATGGTTTTTCCTGTGGTCATGTATGGATGTGAGAGTTGGACTATGAAGAAGGCTGAGCGCTGAAGAATTGATGCTTTTGAACTGTGGTGTTGGAGAAGACTCTTGAGAGTCCCTTGGACTGCAAGGAGATCCAACCAGTCCATTCTGAAGGAGATCAGCCCTGGGATTTCTTTGGAAGGAATGATGCTAAAGCTGAAACTCCAGTACTTTGGCCACCTCATGAGAAGAGTTGACTCATTGGAAAAGACTCTGATGCTGGGAGGGATTGGGGGCAGGAGGAGAAGGGGATGACAGAGGATGAGATGGCTGGATGGCATCACTGACTTGATGGATGTGAGTCTGAGTGAACTCTGGGAGTTGGTGATGGACAGGGAGGCCTGGCGTGCTGCGATTCATGGGGTTGCAAAGAGTCGGACACGACTGAGCGACTGATCTGATCTGATGTAGCCTATTATATAATCACAGATTCCAGGGACTTGGAGATTGTCATCTCTGGGGGGCTATTATTCTGCTTACCACACATATTAATACCTTCTTGACTTCAAAGATTCAGTTGAGTTCAGTCGCTCAGTCGTGTCCGACTCTTTGCGACCCCATGAATTGCAGCACGCCAGGGCCCCCTGTCCATCACCAACTCCTGGAGTTCACTCAGACTCACGTCCATCGAGTTGGTAATGCCATCCAGCCATCTCATCCTCTGTCGTCCCCTTTTCCTCCTGACCCCAATCCCTCCCAGCATCAGAGAAAGATTAGCAGGAGAGATACAACAATAAATAAGTCATGAACGGTGCAGCTGATGTGTTGCGAATTTAGCTTGAGAAAGATTATTTCAGATGAGAGAGAGAATCAAGGGATTCTTCTTAGAGACCATATCGAAATCAGTCAAAAAATAATACAAGGATGACCTCTGTGTCAGGGACTTTGGGATTCTCACGGCTTCAAGGCACATGTGAGCCGTATTCCATATCTAATGGCCAGGCAGATCACCAGAAAGCAGCTGATCAATCAATGCCAGAGAGTGAGTCACAGTGGCTGCCCAGAGACAGGATTCAGGTCGGTCAGCTGGGGACAGGACAGCTGTGCTGTCGCTGCTCGACAAGCAAGGCTGCCAGGACCATTACATCTCAGTGTAATCCACAGGTGACTAGTCTGCGGAGTGCCTACTGGCAAACCAGAAACCCAGAGAAATGTGAATTCTGGCACTAGCATCAAAAATGAATATGAAACAGGCACAGAGAAGAGACTTGTGGTTGCCAAGGGGGAGAGTCGGGGAAGGGGTGGAGTGGGAGTTTGGGATTGCAGATTCAAACCATTATATATAGAATGGCTAAATAACAAGGTCCTACAGCAAGGAGATCTAACCAGTCCATTCTGAAGGAGATCAGCCCTGGGATTTCTTCAGAAGGAATGATGCTAAAGCTGAAACTCCAGTACTTTGGCCACCTCATGCGAACAGTTGACTCATTGGAAAAGACTCTGATGCTGGGAGGGATTGGGGGCAGGAGGAGAAGGGGACAACAGAGGATGAGATGGCTGGATGGCATCACTGACTCGATAGACGTGAGTCTGAATGAACTCAGGGAGTTGGTGATGGACAGGGAGGCCTGGCGTGCTGCATTTCATGGGGTCTCAAAGAGTCGGACACGACTGAATGACTGAACTGACTGACTGACTGTATAACACAGAGAACTATATTCAACATCCTGTGATAAATCATTATAGAAAAGAATACTTTAAAAACATTTTATACACATTTATATATATGTTTTACATAATTTATATTTTTATATACATTTTATATAAATGTATAAATGAATCACTTTGCTGTACAACAGAAATTAACACAATATTGTGGGTCAACTATACTTCAATTACAACATAAGGCTAGGTTAGGTAGACCAACCTAACCAAATGCTATTATATCTCAAAATAAAAGAGTGAGCTTGAGAGACCTAGGAATAATGGCAGCCTGGCCCTGTGATTCTCTTACACACACAATGCAATGTGGCTACAAGTTGGGTTATGTATCAGTGTTTGCAGGTGGCGCTAGTGGCAAAGAATCCACCTGCCAATGAGACATAGTTCAGTCCCTGGGTAGGGAAGATCCCCTGGAAGAGGGCAAGGCAATCCACTTCAGTATGCGTGTCTGGAGAATCCCATGGACAGAAGAGCCTGGTGGGCTACAGTCCATTGTGTCTCTAAGAGTCAGAAATCACTGAAGCAACTTAGTACCCACGCAAGCACCAGTGTTTGTGGTTGCTCTGATTTAGCCAAGAAATAACCTCACCAGCATTTTCATGTAAATGGGCTGCTCATAAAAACAGCAAGACTCACTACATCTTTTGATATAAGATTTTTTAAAAGTGACATCTTTGTATCTTCAGTAACATCAAAAGGCATTTTCACCTCACTAAAATGTGAACTGAGATACATTTCTCTCCAGGTAGATGGAGAGGTGAATGCAGAAGTATTGTGTTTTTTACCTCCAAAAACGTGATGTTGTGTTTACAGCATCACAGAACAACTCTGCTAAGCATCCAGGCATGTCCAGCAATGGCCACCATGGTAACCTCACCAACCAGTGTGCTTCTGTTTTGTCCTTCTCGTTTGTCATTGAATGGATTAATCCACTGGGAGTATAATATGTGCTCAGTAAGTGTCTAATAAACGCATGAAATAGGAATAAGCAAATGACTTCAGGTACCTAAAACTCTTAACCCAAGTCTAGGTTGTGGGTTTAAAGGATTATACCTCTGTGATCACACCCATTTCTTTGCAATGACCTCATGTCCACACACATCCTTGTTTGCTCAGTTTAAGAGACTTGTTGCCAGGCTGTGTGAACTCTACCAAGAAAAACACATTTAAGGATATTAGAAAAAATATATTTAAAGGTTGTTTTATAAAAATAAGAAACATTTTATTTGCACTTTTGCCTTGGTTAAAGGAAAACATTACTGGGTCTTGCTTTGTCCTGCTCCAAGATGACATCTGAACCACCGGATGAGGTTGGCTGCTTGGAGCCCAGGAGTCCCCTTTCTCTTCTCTACTCACTGACACAAAGGAATAGTAATAATAATCACTTTCAGCTGGGGGATCAAGGTCTGCAAGGCCCAAAGTACTTCGCTGTTTACCCTGAGGGAATGTCTGGGAGAGTTGCTTATAAATCTCCAGACACAGCCAAGGTGACACCCCAGACTCGTGACCCCATTATAAATGGAATGGATTCAAAGATGTGTGAAGTCCTCAGGAAATTATATGCCACATCTTTGCTTAGGTCTGGAGTAACATTTTATGTCACTTTCTCTTTCTTTTTTTCCATGTATCTCCTTCGTCCCACTTATTCATTAATTCAATAGCTATTATTGAGCACCTGGTGGTTTAGACAGTAAAGAATCTGCTTGTAATGCAGGAGACCCAGGTTTGATCCCTTGGTCGGGAAGATTTCCTGGAGAAGGGAATGGCAATTCAGTATTCTTGCCTGGAGAACTCCAAGGACACAGGAGTTTGGTGGGCCACATTCCACGGGGTCACAAAGAGTCGTACATGTCTGAGCGACTAACACTTCCACTTTTCATAGTGTGCAAAGGATTAATTATTCAGCTGGGAATGACAGAGTGGTTCTTGATTTTATGTACTAGGGAGAGGGTCCAGTCATGAACAAGGGAACTAAATGATTAATGAAATATCCTCTGACTATAGGTATTAGGAAGGCAGCTAATAAGTTCTGTGATAGAGAATTATGGCGAAAGCGTGTTATTTCTTATGCACTGAAATATGTGTAAATGGGCAATTGTCTGCAAGTGTAGAATAACACTGAACCAGCCTTTTTTAGGGAAGCTTCTAGAGGAGAAAGCTGTGTTAGTCTTCCTGGTAAGGGAGGAAAATGAAAACTTAAAATGCCAGGGCAGTTTATCTTGTGAGAAACTTAGTAAGGGACATCCATCTTGTTTATCATATTGTGTCCAGTGTACAGCAGTGTGCATACAGAAACTGCTCCAAAAGTAATAGTTTATGGAAAAACCAACTGACGCTGCAAAAAGTTCTTTCTTTCTTTCTTTTTTTTTTGTTTCTTATTCTATTTATTCTTTCTATTTTCGTCTTTTCTTTTCTTTTTTTTTTCTTTTTTTTTCACCTTCAGGTTAGCTTTCTGTCGTTTGTAGTTTTATTAAAAATTCTCAATAATTCTAACGTGTAAATAAAGGGAAATCACCGATGAAATTTTAAACACAGCCTCAGCTTGAAAAAAAAGATAAAATTCTAAGCCAAATATCCTCACCACCACATTGTTAGTAACATTCACACTCAAATGGCTTACTTTTTGTTATAAGTTTTTTTAGAATGGAAACCTACTAGTGCTGGGTTTTGAACATGGAGGAAAAGCAAGTGCTAGCATGGCTGTTGGCCCCTGGGCTTTAGTGGCCTCCCCCACCCCACCTGTCAAACCAACATTCACATTCTCTTCTTACTTTTGTAAGAACTTTCTTTTGTTCTAGGTAGAAGAAAATCCAGCGGTCTCCAGTGATCTTTAGACATCTTCCCACATATGGCAGATTTTCTGGGAAGGCACTTAGTAAAAAGTGGCAACAGGCTCAGGGATGCGAGGAGAACTTTTTTCATAGCCTTATCCAGGAGGTCAAACCACAGGAGGACATCTCCTGAAATTATCAAGATGCTGATGGTGGCTGATTGGATGTTTGGGTAAGGATTATCTCTCAGGGCCAGATGGCTATTTACCAGAAGAAAATGGTCACTCTTGGCCCACCCTGGGAAAGGTTCATTAGGAAAACACAATACTCAATTAAAGCATTTACCCTCTAGTACTTTGTTTAATTGTGTGCACATCAATCTCTCACTCCAGTAGACCGTAAGCTTCTCTTGTGACAACTTAAAAGGGCTGACAGCAAGAAGGGGTCAGCCTTGTCTTGAAGCTGTCTTTTCATTATAAGCATGTGTGTACTTAGTTGCTCAGTCGTGTCCAACTCTTTGCGACCCCATGGACTGCAGCCTGCCAGGCTCCTCTGTCCATGGGGATTCTCTAGGCAAGAATACTGGAGTGGGTTGCCATGCCTTCCTCCAAAGGATCTTCCCAACCCAGGGATCGAACCCAGGTCTCCTGCATTGCAGGCGGATTCATTACTGACTGAGCCACTGCTGCTGCTGCTGCTGCTGCTGCTGCTGTCACTTCAGTCGTGTCCAACTCTGTGCAACCCCATAGATGGCAGCCCACCAGGCTCCCCCGTCCCTGGGATTCTCCAGGCAAGAACACTGGAGTGGGTTGCCATTTCCTTCTCCAATGCATGAAAGTGAAAAGTGAAAGTGAAGTCGCTCAGTCGTGTCCGACTCTTTGCGACCCCATGGACTGCAGCCCACCAGGCTCCTCTGCCCATGGGATTTTCCAGGCAAGAGCCACTAGGGAAGCCCAATTATAAGCATATGTTTTGAAACTACAGGTTTTATTTACATGAATAAAAATTTTCATTCAATTTTACACTTTTTATTTACCATCATCACCATCATGTTACCAGGTGGCTTTGGGGTGGCTGCTAAAAATCAGAGTCAAGCCATTTCCTGCTTCCCCTACATGTACCACAGATCACCCCCGTCAACCAGCAGTCTTTTCTTTAGATTTCTTAAATCCTCAATATTTAGCATATAGTAAGTAATTGTTGCCTTGAGTTTAAACACTGAGAAAAAAGAAGTAATTTTTTAAAAAGTATATTTGTACAAATATTCATCTTATTTCCTAATACTTATAGTTTGAATGTGTTTCTCATTATTAGTTATTTTTAACATTTTTAATGTGATAAATAAGAAACTGCAACAGGATAATCATACTTAATTAAAAAAAATTCATTTTAATGCCATCTCTAGCAGGATAGACTGGAGACCACAGGGGAGAGTAGAGAGGAATACTGTCTCAAAATATTTACATTTAACATTTAAATATTGTTTTTTTAAACTTTTTATTTTATATTGGACTACAGTTGATTAACCATGTTGTGATAGTTTCAGGTGAACAGCGAAGGGATTCAGCCATACATACACATGTATCCGTTCTTCCTTAAACTCCTCCCATCCAGGCTGCCACACAATATTGAGCAGAGTTCCCTGTGCTATACAGTAGGTCCTTGTTGGTTATCCATTTTAAATATAGCAGTGTGTACATATTAAGTGTATAAAGGCTTAATACAAAAATGAAGGCTTAACAAAAATACCTGATCGGCTATGTACATGTCAGATATTTATACCTCCTGTCCCAGTAGGTATTTATACCTCCCTCTTCCAACTAGACTGATTGACCCCCCACCCACATCCCCAGCCCCAAGCCTCTAAACCTTCTGTCAGACCAGGTGCAAGAAGCAAGAGACCAGAGAGTCTCTAGGGATAAACTGTCATGAAAGCCCCATAAGCTTTCCTTCCCTAGGACACCGCATTAGAGAAGTGATTTGAGCTAAAATGATTATCACTGGGCTGCTGCCAACTGAGAATACTGTATTCCCAGCTTATTAATAGAAAAAAAAAAGATGGAAGTTGAATCCAAATGAAATATAATTCTATCTGCTTTTTATCCAAGTGATTTCAGTGGACAAAGGATAATGGCTCTGCAGAGAACGAATTAAATGAGTCCTGGGATATATCACACAGTGGCTTTTAGGGTGGTGAGAAGGGTGGGCTGGAGAGCGAGGGAAGGGCATTTCCCCCTCCCCAAAGGCAAGTCTCTGAATGTCTGAAAAGAGAGGGAGGTAAGGGTGGCTTGAGGCCCTACTTTAGTGATATTACTCCCCAGAGGAGTGTTCCTCCCTTGAAAAATCACTGCAAGGCGGAGTTACAGAAGATTCTTGAGTAGGGGAGGGGCAGGACCAAAGTAGCATTTAAAAAGCTGAATAAATATTTTTTAGTGAATGAGTGATGTGAGTGATTCATATGTGACTCTGAGGATTGTAACCCACCAGGCTCCTCTGTCCATAAGACTGTCCAGGCCAGAATACTAAAGTGGATTGCCAAGCCCTCCTCCAGGGAAGCTCTACCCAGGGATGGAACCCAAGTTTCTAATGTCTCCTGTATTGGCAGGTGGATTCTTTACCATTAGCACCACCTGTGAAGCCCAAGCCCAAGACAGAGACATGAATTTGGCTACTTCTGAATATGTATTTCAATAAAGATTTTAGAAAAGAAGATTAGAAAATAATATCCAATCAATATCATAAGTATAGCTTTAGGTTATTTACAGTTTTCTAATTGTTTATTCTTCTGTGTGTTCTTTGGAAGGAATGATGCTAAGGCTGAAACTCCAGTACTTTGGCCACCTCATGCGAAGAGTTGACTCATTGGAAAAGACTCTGATGCTGGGAGGGATTGGCGGCAGGAGGAAAAGGGGACGACAGAGGATGAGATAGCTGGGTGGCATCACTGACTTGATGGATGTGAGTCTGAGTGAACTCCGGGAGTTGGTGATGGACAGGGAGGCCTGGTGTGCTGCAATTGATGGGGTCACAAAGAGTCAGACATGACTAAGCTACTGAACTGACTGAACAGAAGTTAATACAACAAGATAGTTAGACAGATCTAACTTATGGATGTGATAAGACACAACTCTATTTTTGTTTTTATTGATGAGATTTGTGTGGCACTCTTTGCTTGTCCTGGATAAATATGATTCACTCACAGGTAATGGACCAAATCCCTTGGACTGCAAGGAGATCAAATCAGTCAATCCTAAAGAAAATCAATCCTTAAAAGTCACTGGAAGGATTGATGCTGAAGCTGAAGCTCCAGTACTTTGGCCACCTGATGCAAAGAGCCGACTCATTGGAAAAGACCCTAATGCTGGGAAAGATTGAAGGCAGGAGGAGAAAGGGGTGACAGAGGATGAGATGGTTGGATGGCATCACCAACTCAATGGACATGAGTTTGAGCAAGCTCCAGGAGATGGTGAAGGACCCGGAAGCCTGGGGTGCTGTAGTCCATGGGGTCACAAGGAGTCAGACATGACTGAGCGACTGAACAACAGTCGACG
This sequence comes from Bos javanicus, assembly GCF_032452875.1. Lineage (NCBI taxonomy): Eukaryota > Metazoa > Chordata > Mammalia > Artiodactyla > Bovidae > Bos > Bos javanicus. The sequence goes on from NC_083870.1 coordinate 53,848,202, forward strand.
GTCAGTCCCGTAGTCATTTTAAGTTGCGAAACACAGCCTAAGACATGTTAAAACACATAGCCCCGGGAACAATTAAAACCCTGAATTCCATTTAGTGACAAATCTCACTTTCTCTGGCCCCACATCTCTCCTATCTGTTGTTTCTTGCTCCTCCCTCACAGAGACAGGGAGGGTTGGAACATAGAGAAAGGAAAAATGGGAGCAGGAAATGATCTTACTCCTGCTTCATTTGCCATTCCTTGGCTTTGTGTTGAATGAGTGCATTGTGCATATGTGCTCAGTCATGTCTGACTCTTTGGGACTCCGTGGACTATAGGCATGAGGCTTCTCTGTCCATGGGATTTCCCAGGCAAGAATACTGGAGTGGGTTGCCATTTCCTTCTCCAGGGGATCTTCCTGACACAGGGATCAAATATGTGTCTCTTGTGTCTCCAGCATTGAGAGGTGGATTCTTTATCAGTGCACCATTAGACTCGTGTTTAAAGCTGAAATTTTCCTGAGTGCACTTTTGGGAGCCCTTGAATCCCTTATGGGATTCTCTGGAAGTGTTTTTGTTGATGCTCCTCTGTTAGCTGGCAGCCCACCCTCTTCTCTGAGCTTCTACCCACACACTGCTGGAATCCCATTGCACATTCTAGGTGGTCCTTTCAGGGGGATTCTAAAACAGCCTCAGAATGGCAGACCCTTGATACTGGGGGCTCTGTACTGCAAAAATATTTGGTGTCCTGCTGCCGTAGGGGCTTGAAGTAATTTTCCAGGCTTTAAAGTGGCTACTTGCATTGACTGCATCACCCCCAACACAGCTTCTCTCCTACCTGGTGTATTTTCTGGGGCAGAAGTTAGCCCTCAGCTCATCATGACTCCCAATCTCTGGACAACACCTGCCAGACTCTCAAAGTGGCCGTGTCAAACACCTCTAAGGCTTGACCTCCTTCATTTCCTCATGGGGTGAGAGGTTTTGAGGTTCTTAGGACAAATTTCTCCAAAAAAAGTTCTTCTCTCTTGAATTGTTTGACATCCTTCCCATTTTGTCAAAACATGTTATACTTTTGGGATTCAAAAGAAGCCCCTGCATAAATATCCTGGAGTTTTGAAACCAAACCTTTAAAACCTCCAGATTTTTAAAACCTCCAGATTGTTTTGAAGTGTCTCTTGTGGCCCTCCATGTCATATATTTGGTACATGAGAACTGTAACATCAGTCCCTCTGAAGAAATTGAGGTGAAAAATGTTCTATTTAATATCAAGTTACACTCACTTAAATTCTAAGTAGGGCATTCTATACAGCAGCTTCAATTTTTCCCACTTAATATTCTTGTCCTCTCAAAGCCTGAAGCTAGAAGAATTTCCAAAGTTTCCAGACAGATTGGTAAATAATACTAGAAATCTTTTTTCATTAATAATTGACTAACTTATTAAACATAAAAATTAGAAGCATAATCAGATCAGATCAGTCGCTCAGTCGTGTCCAACTCTTTGCAACCCCATGAATCACAGCACGCCAGGCCTCCCTGTCCATCACCAACTCCCGGAGTTCACCCAGACTCAGGTCCATCGAGTCAGTGATGCCATCCAGCCATCTCATCCTCTGTCTTCCCCTTCTCCTCCTGCCCCCAATCCCTCCCAGCATCAGAGTCTTTTCCAATGAGTCAACTCTTCGCATGAGGTGGCCAAAGGACTGGAGTTTCAGCTTTAGCATCATTCCTTCCAAAGAAATCCCAGGGCTGATCTCCTTCAGAATGGACTGGTTGGATCTCCTTGCAGTCCAAGGGACTCTCAAGAGTCTTCTCCAACACCACAGTTCAAAAGCATCAATTCTTCGGAGCTCAGCCTTCTTCACAGTCCAACTCTCGCATCCATACATGATCACAGGAAAAACCATAGCCTTGACTAGACGGACCTTTGTTGGCAAAGTAATGTCTCTGCTTTTGAATATGCTATCTAGGTTGGTCATAACTTTCCTTCCAAGGGGTAAGCATCTTTTAATTTCATGGCTGCAGTCACCATCTGCAGTGATTTTCGAGCCCAGAAAAATAAAGTCTGACACTGTTTCCACTGTTTCCCCATCTATTTGCATGAAGTGATGGGACCGGATGCCATGATCTCAGTTTTCTGAATGTTGAGCTTTAAGCCAACTTTTTCACTCTCCTCTTTCACCTTCATCAAGAGGCTTTTGAGTTCCTCTTCACTTTCTGCCATAAGGGTGGTGTCATCTGCATATCTGAGGTTATTGATATTTCTCCTGGCAATCTTGATTCCAGTTTGTGTTTCTTCCAGTCCAGCGTTTCTCATGATGTACTCTGCATAGAAGTTAAATAAACATGGTGACAATATACAGCCTTGACCAACTCCTTTTCCTATTTGGAACCAGTCTGTTGTTCCATGTCCAGTTCTAACTGTTGCTTCCTGACCTGCATACAGGTTTCTCAAGAGGCAGATCAGGTGGTCTGGTATTCCCATCTCTTTCAGAATTTTCCACAGTTTATTGTGATCCACACAGTCAAAGGCTTTGGCATAGTCAATAAAGCAGAAATAGATGTTTTTCTGGAACTCTCTTGCTTTTTCCATGATCCAGCGGATGCTGGCAATTTGATCTCTGGTTCCTCTGCCTTTTCTAAAACCAGCTTGAACATCTGGAAGTTCACGGTTCATGTATGAACCGTGAACTTGCTGAAGCCTGGCTTGGAGAATTTTGAGCATTACTTTACTAGCGTGTGAAATGAGTGCAATTGTGTGGTAGTTTGAGCATTCTTTGGCATTGTCGTTCTTTGGGATTGGAATGAAAACTGCCCTTTTCCAGTCCTGTGGCCACTGCTGAGTTTTCCAAATTTGCTGGCATATTGAGTGTAAAAGGTCTTGTAGGTCTTCATAGAACCGTTCAACTTCAGCTTCTTCAGTATTACTGGTTGGGGCATAGACTTGGATTACTGTGATATTGAATGGTTTGCCTTGGAAACGAACATTCTGTCATTTTTGAGATTGCATCCAAGTACTGCATTTCGGACTCTTTTGTTGACCATGATGGCCACTCCATTTCTTCTGAGGGATTCCTGCCTGCAGTAGTAGATATGATGGTCATCTGAGTTAAATTCACCCATTCCAGTCCATTTCAGTTCGCTGATTCCTAGAATGTCGACATTCACTCTTGCCATCTCTTGTTTGACCACTTCCAATTTGCCTTGATTCATGGACCTGACATTCCAGGTTCCTATGCAATATTGCTCTTTACAGCATCGGACCTTGCTTCTATCAGCAGTCACATCCACAGCTGGGTATTGTTTTTGCTTTGGCTCCATCCCTTCATTCTTTCTGAAGTTATTTCTCCACTGATCTCCAGTAGCATATTGGGCACCTACTGACCTGGGGAGTTTCTCTTTCAGTATCCTATCATTTTGCCTTTTCATACTGTTCATGGGGTTCTCAAGGCAAGAATACTGGAGTGGTTTGCCATTCCCTTCTCCAGTGGACCACATTCTGTCAGATCTCTCCACCATGACCCGCCCGTCTTGGGTTGCCCCATGGGCATGGCTTAGTTTCATTGAGTTAGAAACATAATAGGGCTCCACTTTTCATCTGACAGGTTAATAAATATTAAAAAGTAGAATACTGCAGTATTCTTGCCTGGAGAATCCCAGGGATGGGAAAGCCTGGTGGGCAGCCGTCTATGGGGTCGCATAGAGTTGGACACGACTGAAGTGACTTAGTAGCAGCAGCAGCAGCAGCAGCAGAATAAAACAGTGATGATATGAAGAAATTTTCATAAACTGTTAGTGGAAGTAGACATTAATGCAAGATTTTGGAAGGTAATTTATTAACATATGTCCAAATTTAAAATGCAGTCTCTGTTGATTGTATCCACTGCCTGACCAACAGAGGCAGCTCCGGGTTATGTAGAAGATTTCACAATTTGAGGAGCATTGTTTAAGAAAAAAAATGCAAGATTAGGAACACAAACTGGATAGGAAAGCAAATAGTTACTTAGAAAAAAATGTATAGCAAATTACAAATTTTAAAATGCTAATACCAGAAACATAAAAAATCCAGAAAAATTACATGTTTTTGTGAATAAATTATAATATATATATACTTGAATTTCTTTTGAATTTTGATATAATTCAAGAATTCTGAATAAATATAGAAAATTATCTGAAATTAAAGCATGTACAGGAATAATTAAAATGTGTTAAAACATTCTTACATTGTATTAAGCTAATTAATTATATAACATATTATTTTTATATACATTGATTTATTTATAAATACCTATAGTGATTCTTTCCCTGGGTTATCTCTTTAAGCTGTTATGCTCCAATGATGGATAACTTTTCATCTTTTTGTCTAAAACTGCTGGTTTTCTTCAGCATGTAATGTGATCCATTATGTTGGATGGATGAGATGGTTGGATGGTATCACTGATTCAATGGACATGAACTTGAGCAAAGTCCAGGAGATGGTGAAGGACAGGGAAGCCTGATGTGCTGCAGTCCATGAGGTTTCACAGAGTTGGACATGACTTGGTGACTGAACAACAACTTGTTGGATGTATAAAATATGTAACCAAAAAAGTAGGCCTGGTCACAATGGAATTGGCACTGATTTGTACCTTACAAACTCAGGAAACATGATAAATTCTACTTTATGCAATTTACACCAAAAAAGAAAAAATATATTGTGGGTTTATAATTGCATATAAAGATGCAAACATATTTGATAACTGCTTATGAAATATATTCATGGCAGAGCTGAACTTTTGACTAGACATTTGTGAGAATCAAATGCCTTGCTTATAATAGTACATACCTGAAGATTGGCAGAACTTTCATAGACCAGCTTCTGCTTCACACTTTTGTAAACTTGTTTCTCCTTCAATACCCACATACTTCCAATGCCTTGTGAATAGGTTACATTCATTTCCTCTGGCATTGCCAAAGCAGACAATGGGAACACTGCCGGAAGCCATTCCTGCACCAGAATAGCTAACAATAGCTTAACTTGATGTCAAAGTGAACCCCATAAATATGACCTTCTTAACATAAACTCTGTGTGTCTTCAACTCAGCTTCCCCATAGCTGAATCCCAAGCAGCCCGTGGTTTCTAACACCAGTCTACAGAAAGGCAAGTGTTAACAGAAGGTAAGTTGGAGACAAAAGAGACTGAGGTCCTAGTTGACTGTGGCTGAAATAGCCTTCACGTTTTACAAAAGCATATGATCGTGTGAACATATTGCTTGGGCCCTAAACAGGGCCAGGAAAGGAGCATGTGCATATGAGGGACATAGATGTCATTAGCTTCAAGGTCAATCTGCCTTGCCAATCAGGAAGGAGAGCCCTGTTTGCATGATCCGTCTATTCATATCACACTTATATTCATAAGTTCGGCACACTGGGGTGTTTGTGGACAAATGCAGTTAGGTTATGTTTAGCAGCTGGCCAACCTCTGACAAGAGTCAGCAATTGAGTATTTTCCTAAATCTTATTTCCTAGCCTCAACCCTGAGGAAAGTTACTCACCTCATTATGGTGATCATACACCATTGAAAGGTGTTTGACCTAGGAAATGAAGGTATTTGGTAAACTAGCAAGGAGCAGGCTCATGGAAGGACTGGGTTGTACTCAGACACTGGGAAAATTAAAGAGAGCATGGGAAGTTCCCTTAATGATCAGTTTAAGGACTCTCTTTTGTACACATATTTTGTAAGGGAATAGTCAGGAACAATTTGATCTGGAAGTAACAGAATACTCAACCAATGGCAGCTTAAATAATCAAGATGCTTAATTAACTCTTAGAACGAAATATCTGAAGGTAGGAAACCTTATACTTCTGCTATTTTGGGACTTTGGGTCCCTGTCTCTGTGATTCTCATGGTCAAAAGTCAGTTGTCACAGCTCTATGAATCATTTATCCAAAGGCCAAAAACAGGAGGCAGTGGGAGAGTATGTGCCTATCTCATTTTAGCAAGGAGAAAAAGTCTTTCTAAACAGTTTTCCATCAGAATTCCTCTGAAGGTCTCGTTGGCCAAAACTGGGCACGTGGGCAACTCTAGGATAAGAGGGAATTGGGAAAGTGGGTGTCTGGCAAAGGGTCATGGGAGTTCTAGGTTTGGCTTAGTCATACTTCATCTTTATGGGCTAAGCATATGAGTTTTCTGAATAAAAACACGGATCCTACTGGTAGGAAGAAAATGGGAACAGCTATTTGGAAGAAGCTAATGTTACATGCAGTTGGAACTTTTGGGTTGAATATCATAAAACTATCCTTAAAGCTCAACATTCAGAAAACTAAGATCATGGCATCTGGTCCCATCACTTCATGGGAAATAGATGGGGAAACAGTGGAAACAGCGTCAGACTTTATTTTTTGGGCTCCAAAATCACTGCAGATAGTGACTGCAGCCATGAAATTAAAAGACACTTACTCCTTGGAAGGAAAGTTATGACCAACCTAGATAGCATATTCAAAAGCAGAGACATTACTTTGCCAACAAAGGTCCATCTAGTCAAGGCTATGGTTTTTCCTGTGGTCATGTATGGATGTGAGAGTTGGACTGTGAAGAAAGCTGAGTGCCGAAGAATTGATGCTTTTGAACTGTGGTGTTGGAGAAGACTCTTGAGAGTCCCTTGGACTGTAAGGAGATCCAACCAGTCTATTCTAAAGATCAGTCCTAGGTGTTCTTTGAAAGGAATGATGCTAAAGCTGAAACTCCAGTACTTTGGCCACCTCATGCGAAGAGTTGACTCATTGGAAAAGACTCTGATGCTGGGAGGGATTGGGGGCAGGAGAAGAAGGGAACGACAGAGGATGAGATGGCTGGATGGCATCACTGACTTGATTGACATGAGTTTGAGTGAGCTCTGGGAGTTGGTGATGGACAAGGAGGCCTGGCGTGCTGCGATTCATGGGGTCGCAAAGAGTCGGACACGACTGAGTGACTGAACTGAACTGAACTGATCCTTTACTTATCAATTATTAAACTGACATGAATTGAGAATATATATGAATACAAACTAACAATTATTTACTCAATATTCTGTGCCACATTGGGACAGAATCTGTGCTATTCTGTGCAAGCTGTTAGATATACGCTATCTGCAATTAGCCCAGCCCTGCAAGATGAATATTACTATTATTATTTTTCAGAGAGATTAGTTTACCTTCCCATTGAGGAAGTAAGTAGCTCTATTTGTCTAATATCATTAAAGTCTTTGCCTTTCTTGAACTTTAAATGATAAATCATATAAAATGTTCTCCTTTGTTTCTTGCTCAAAGTAGGTCTATGATTCATTCATGATGGAAAGAGTATCAGTAATTCATTTTTTATCACCATGTACTATCCCATCATTTGAAAATATGACTGTTTATTCATCCATTGTACTGTAGGTAGATGGGGCTTCCCAAGTGGCACTAGTAGTAAAGAACCTGCCTCCCAGTGCAGGAGGTGTAAGAGACATGAGCGGGATTCCTGGGTTGGGAAAATTCCCTGGAGGAGGGCATGGCAACCTACTCTAGTATCCTTGCCTGGAGAATCCCCGTGGACAGAGGAGACTGTCTGGCTATAGTCCATAAGGTCGCAAAGAGTTGGACACAACTGAAGTGATTTAGCACACAATCAAATAGGTATATATTGGGGTTGTTTCCAGTTTGGAGATATTCTGAATAAAGTTGCTATTAATGTTCTTAATATGTGTCTTTTGGTGGATAGAAGCCCTCCTTTCTGTTGGATTTATATCCAGGAGTAGCATAGGGTATTTTTAGCTTTAGTAGATACTCATAAAATCCCATGGATGGCGGAGCCTGGTAGGCTACTGTCCATGGGGTCGCAAAGAGTCAGACATGACTGAGCGACTTTACTTTGCTTCATCTCATTAAATCTTTAAAGGATTTCCAAAGTGGTCTTACCAGGTTCAGTTCAGTTCAGTCTTTTAGTGGTGTCCGGTTCTTTGTGACCCCATGAACCACAGCATGCCAGGCCTCCCTGTCCATTACCAACTCCCAGAGTCCACCCAAACCCATGTCCATTGAGTTGGTGATGCCATCCAACCATCTCATCCTCTGTCATCCACTTCTCCTCCTGCCCTCAATCTTTCCCAGCATCAGAGTCTTTTCAAATGAGTCAGCTCTTCCCATGAGGTGGCCAAGGTATTGGAGTTTCAGCTTCATCATCATTCCTTCCAATGAACACCCAGGACTGATCTCCTTTAGCATGGACTGGTTAGATCTCCTTGCAGTCCAAGGGACTCTCAAGAGTCTTCTCCAACACCACAGTTCAAAAGCATCAATTCTTTGGTGCTCAGCTTTCTTTACAGTCCAACTCTCACATCCATACATGACCACAGGAAAAGCCATAGCCTTGACTAGACGGACATTTGTTGACAAAGCGATGTCTCTGCTTTTTAATATATTGTCTAGGTTGGTCATAACTTTCCTTCCAAGGAGTAAGCGTCTTTTAATTTCATGGCTGCAGTCACTATCTGCAGTGATTTTGGAGCCCAGAAAAATAAAGTCAGCCACCGTTTCCACTGTTTCCCCATCTATTTTCCATGAAGTGATGGGACCGGATGCCATGATCTCAGTTTTCTGAATGTTGAGCTTTAAGCCAACTTTTTGACTCTCCTCTATCACTTTCATCAAGAGGCTCTTTAGTTATTCACTTTCTGCCATAAGGGTGGTGTCATCTTCATATCTGAAGTTATTGATATTTCTCCTGGCAATCTTGATTTCAGCTTGTGCTTCTTCCAGCCCAGCGTTTCTCATGATGTACTCTGCATATAAGTTAAATAAGCAGGGTGACAATATACAGCCTTGATGTACTCCTTTTCCTATTTGGAACCAGTCTGTTGTTCCATGTCCAGTTCTAACTGTTGCTTCCTGACCTGCATACAGGTTTCTCAAAAGGCAGATCAGGTGGTCTGGTATTCCCATCTCTTTCAGAATTTTCCACAGTTTAATGTGATCCACACAGTCAAAGGCTTTGGCATAGTCAATAAAGTAGAAATAGATGTTTTTCTGGAACTCTCTTGCGTTTTCCATGATCCAGCGAATGTTGGCAATTTGATCTCTGGTTCCTCTGCCTTTTCTAAAACCAGCTTGAACATCCGAAGCCTGGCTTGGAGAATTTTGAGCATTACTTTACTAGCGTGTGAGATGAGTGCAACTGTGTGGTAGTTTGAGCATTCTTTGGCATTGTCGTTCTTTGGGATTGGAATGAAAACTGCCCTTTTCCAGTCCTGTGGCCACTGCTGAGTTTTCCAAATTTGCTGGCATATTGAGTGCAGCACTTTCACAGCATCATCTTTCAGGATTTGGAATAGTTCAACTGGAATTCCATCACCTCCACTAGCTTTGTTTGTAGTGATGCTTCCTAAGGCCCACTTGACTTCACATTCCAGGATGTCTGACTCTAGGTGAGTGATCATACCATCGTGATTATCTGAGTCGTGAAGATCTTTTTTGTACAGTTTTTCTGTGTATTCTTGCCATCTCTTCTTAGTATCTTCTACTTCTGTTAGGTCCATACCATTTCTGTCCTTTATTGAGTCCATCTTTGCATGAAATATTCCCTTGGTATCTCTAATTTTCTTGAAGAGATCTCTAGTCTTTCTGTCTATTGTTTTCCTCTATTTCTTTGCATTGATTGCTGAGGAAGGCTTTCTTATCTCTCCTTACTATTCTTTGGAACTCTGCATTCAAATGGGTATATCTTTCCTTTTCTCCTTTGCTTTTTGCTTCTCTTCTTTTCACAGCTATTTGTAAGGCCTCCTCAGACAGCCATTTTGCTTTTTTGCATTCTTTTTTCTTTGGGTTATACTCCCACAGTTTAGGAGACAACCATTTGTTAGTGTTTGATTTTGTTATATAGAAAGTGGTAAGAGGAAAATTTGGGCAAGACAAAGAATTTTTAACACTGGAGGTAAGTGGGGCTGGTTGAAAATTTAAATACAGTGGTTAGGATAAGTTTTCGGTTTTTTTTTTTTTTTTGAGAAGGTTACATTTGAGAAAAGTCACAAAAGAGGTAAGGGAGTGATCAATGCAGGCATATGGAAAATGTCCTGAGCAGAGGGAAGAGCCAGTGCAAAGGCTGTAGATAAATGCTTGATGCATTCAAGTGAAAGAAACAGGTCAATGTGGAAGAAGCCGAAGGAGTGAGAGGGAAAGCAGTAGGAGATTACATACAAGAGGCAGATAGAGCCAGAGCAGGGGGTTTTATAGGACATGGGGAGGACTTTCGCTCTTACCCGGAGTGAAATGGGGAACCACAAGAAGGTTTTGAGCAGTTGAGTGACATAACTAACTTACATTTGGAAGAGATAGCTCTGATTTCTTGGTTGAGAATGGACTGCAGAGTGTGTGTAGTAAACTACTGCAGGAGGTGATCATGGCCTGGGCCAGACGGTAACAGAGAGACATGTCAAGACTAGTTAGACTCTGGATGTATTTCTAATGGAGAGCCATCCTTATTCTTGGTATAACCGGCTTTAATATTAGCAATGCTATGATAATAATAATAATCATTTTCAGCCCTCTTACTATGTCCATAATCTCTGTTTTATTATCCTCATAAACTAAAGCTCAAAGACATTAAGCAACATCCCTAAGGACACATATTTCATAAGAGATAATCCAGGGATTCAATCTTAGCTCTAGCAGATTTCAAAGTCCTTTAAACTGCTTTATCACTGGATTGTGGTTTCCTTTTTGCCAAGCCCACTCAGTGCCTTATTCATAAAAAGTAATCAATATCTTTATATTGAATTAATTAATGACACCGTTCACTTTTTTCTGTACTTCCTGAGATTAAACTACATGTTTGATACTGAGGCTTTTTAAAAAGTACTGTTTTATTTTATATTTCCGTGCAGTAAATTTCACATTTTTAATATACAGTTTTATGAGTTTTAACACATGAATAGATTTGTGCAACCACTACCGCAATAGGATACTTCTGTCAACCTCCCCATAAATTCTCTTATGCTGCATTTTAGTCAAATACTATCCTCACTCCTAATTCCTGGTAAATACTGATCTGTTCTTTGTGTATAGATTGTGGTGCACAGGTTTTTGTTGCACATAAGTGTGCATTTTTCTAGAGTGAAAACCTCAGCATGAGTTTGTTGGTTCATATGCTGATTGTTTATTTAGCTCTATAAGAAACTACCAAACTATTTTCTAAACAGCTGTACCACTTTGCAAGTCCACCAGCACTGCATGAGAGTTACAGTTGCTCTGCATCCTTGTCAGCGCTTGACAAGGCCAATTGCATTTTTTGTTTTAGCCATTCTAATACGCATGTGATGGTATCTCATCATGGGATACCAGTTATTTTTGAAATTCATAGTAAAATGTTTTAGGCTCCAGAATTTAAGTCATAGGCTGTACTCCAAGTACATTGTGAATAAACACGGTATGTACGTGCGTGCTAAGTCACTTTAGTCGTGTCTGACTGTTTGTGACCCTATGGACTATAGCCTGCCAGATTCCTCTGTCCACAGGATTCTCCAGGCAAGAATACTGGAGTGGGTTGCCATCCCCTCCTCCAGGGGATCTTCCCAACCCAGGGATCTGATCCGAGTCTCTTGTGTTTCCTGCATTGACAGGCGGGTTCTTTACCACTAGCGCCACCTGGAGGCCAAACATAGCATAAGCATACTTACGCTAAAAATTGACCCCCTGTACATTTTGACCCTGATAACCTTGCCATTTGGATACTGTGTTATCGTGATGTTGCTTAAATATAAATAACAAAACTTGTTTGCAAGATTTTTTAGCCAATAAGAAATTGTTTATGAAATAGGCTTACGCTTTGCTTTTCTCTCAGGGTTGTTATAGAAGATAATCAAAGGTCATGAGACAACGAATGGAAAATTGCCTCAAGATACAAGAACATACATTAATATTATTATTAGAGTTGCAGTCACTGAATTAAATAGGGAGTAACTTAATTAAATGAAGGCAGTGTTTACTAAATAACTAATATAGTGAAGGTATTATGTTAGATATGGTCTATGGAGACTATATTGGAAAACAGAGCTCTTATCTTCATGACATTTATAGTCTACCTGTGGAGAGAAGGAACATGTAAAAGATTTTAAATAACTAATTTCCATAATACATCAGTTTGCATTAAAGGATTTATTTAGCTTTTCAAAATGATGGTACAGTTAATAAAAATATCATACTTATCTATCAAACATCCATATATATATTTATATGGTACATTTAATAAGTATTTAAGTTTTCTCTCACAATACATAATGTGTGAGATTTACAGGACCAATGTTACTATATTAATCCCTAAGATTTCAGCTGGGCTTGAGACAATAGTGGAGTCTTGGTATCAGAGAGGAGGAAGAGGGCATTCCAGGCAAATGTGTCAGGAGCCAAAGCCCAGAGTTAAAAAGTGCAAAGCCTGTGCCAGACCTGTAATGGGGGAGTGATAATCAAGCACTTACCGTGTGCAGATGACACCACCCTTATGGCAGAAAGGGAAGAAGAATTAAAGAGCCTCATGATGAAAGTGAAGGAGGAGAGTGAAAAAGCTAGCTTAAAACTCAACATTCAGAAAACTAAGATCATGGCATCGGTTCCATCACTTCATAGCAAATAGATGGGGAAACAATGGAAACAGTGAGAGACTTCATTTTCTTGGGCTCCAAAATCACTGCAGATGGTGAGTGCAGCCATGAAATTAAAAGATGCTTACTCCTTGGAAGAAAAGCTATGACCAACTTAGACAGCATATTAAAAAGCAGAGACATTACTTTGTCAACAAAGGTCCATTTAGTCAAAGCTATGATTTTTTTCCAGTAGTCATGTATGGATGTGAGAGTTTGACTATAAAGAAAGCTGAGCACCAAAGAATTGATGCTTTTGAACTGTGGTATTGGAGAAGACACTTGAGAGTCCCTTGGACTGCAAGGAGATCCAACCAGTCCATCCTAAAGGAAATCAGTCCTAAATATTCAGTGGTAGGACTGATATTGAAGCTGAAACTCCAATACTTTTGCCACCTGATGGGAAGAACTGACTCACTGGAAAAGATCCTGATGCTGGGAAAGGTTGAAGTCAGGAGGAGAAGGGGATGACAGAGTATGAAATGGTTGGATGGCCTCACCGACTCATGAGTTTGAGCAAGCTCCAGGAGATGGTGATGGACAGGGAAGCCTGGCATACTGCACTCCACGGGGTCACAAACAGTCATACATGACTGAGTGACTGAACTGAACTGAACTGTGTGCCAAGCACTGGGCTAAATCTGATCCATGGGCCAGCTCATTAAATATCTTAGTTTCTTAACAGTAAAGAAACTAACACTTTGGAAACTTCCACACAGTTACAAAACTGATAAGCTTCAGACCTGGGACTCTAACCCAGATAATCTAATTCTAGCCCTAACTTAGACATTACACTGCAGCATTAATGTTGGAGGGCTGAGATATTTGATTTTTTTACCCAGAGAACTTGTGATTCTTCATCTTTTCACTACTTTTCTAGGTTTGAGGAATTTCCCCTCAGCAAGACGGGTTCAATATGAGCATGGTTTGAGGGAAAAGCATCCATACCATCAGCATCTATGTGGGCATGCTGCTCACTTGTCCTGAGACACTGAGATGCCTCTCAGGAAGGGCATCTCCCTTTTGAGAATCGGCACTTTAGGTAATGGGGAAGCAAGGAAGGCTCTTAAACAAAGAACAAGGAAGGCAAGAATGAAAGTCTGGAAGACAAATTTGGCACCAAGGTGTGGAAAGGATTAGACACAAGAGATGGAGGCAGAGAAGCAGGAAAGAGAATATGGCAGCATAACTCAGCACGGGTGATGAGGCCAGAGCTAGGCTGGGGCAACAGGAGAGTTGTTGAGGGAGCAAATTGATAGGACTTGGTGCCCGGGGTCCTCTGGGGGCTATGGAGAGGGAGGAGTTAGGCTCTAAATATATTATTACTGTGCTTTTCCTTCCTGAGTCTTCTAGGAGAGCTGACTGACCTGGGCGCAGAGTCCCTGAGCCCTCAGAGGCTATTGTCACATCAGCCACGGCCACTAGAGGGCTTCCCCGCCTCGCCTGCTCGCGCCCAGGGAGGGCTTCTCTGCTGTTTAAAATCCAAGTCAGGCTGGCCCTGGAACGCTTCAGGGAAGCCGGGGTTTAGAGCAGTTAATCTTCACTGACACGGAAACTTAGAAGGCCTCCCACTTGATTACAATGACTGGAAACTGAGTCTAACATGTAGCGATGAATGCAGGCGGGAGTGCAGGTGGAGGACCGGGAGGTGGGGAGGAGGAAACAGCTGCCTAGAGGCAGCCCTTAGCTGGTCCTGGCCTCAGGGGCCTGAGGCTCCAGAGATTCTGAATCTGCTTTCCATGGTCACTCAGCTGAGCCAGCAGTTGTATTCCTCTCTCTGTCGCAGGTTTGAAGTGTGTGTGAATGTGTACACGTGTGGATGCATTATGTATAAGGGTGTATATATAAGTGAGTGTTGTTTAGTCACTAAGTTGTGTCCAACTCTTTTGCGACCCCATGGACTATAGCCTGCCAGGCTCCTCTATCCATGGGATTTTCCAGGCGAGAATACTGCAGTGGGTTGCCATTTCCTCCTCCAGATCTTCCCGATCCAGGAATAGAATCCAGGTCTCCTGCATTGCAGGCAGATTCTTTACCACTGAGCCACCAGGGAAGCCCCTATATAAGTGAGGACATGTGTACATATATGTGTGCACGTATGTGGGTGAGTTCTTGTGTGTACACATGTGGGTGCAGGTGTGTTAGTGTATGTGTATGCCTGATTGTGAAATTGGGTGCGTGTGAGCATGCTTGCGTGTGTATGTGTGTGCCTGCCATGCAGGGGGAATGTTAATGTTTTTTGCTTGGCTTCAGCCCAAACGAGAAACAAATAATGACATGAACGGAAGTGAACTCCAGTCTGGGCTTCAGCACTAATTAGCCGCTATCAGTTTCGACAAAGAGGACAGACAATAGTGGCAAATGAGCAAAGGATGGAAAAACCAGGGAGCTGAGTTGCACAGGGAGCCGGGAGGACACTCAACAGTCCCCTTGGGCAACAAGGCCATCTCAGAAGCCCAGGTGCCTCGGTCAGGCAGGAGACCCTTCCTGCCCTTAGGTGCAGATGAGTGGGCCAGCCCAGCATCTCTTTGGGCTGATTTTGATCTTACTAAGTGCTGCTTCACTTTTTGATGGGCTGACAGGTACCCACTTCACCCTCCCCTGGGTAGTTTTTGCTTTTGTTTGTTAGGCTGGCTCCCGTCCACATTTCCCAGGGATATGGTCACACCCCTCTTACTCACCAGTTGCTTAGAGGGCCTTGGCTTCAACCTGAGTCTGCACTGAGTCATGTTGTTCTGCCTTTAGGCTCTTCTTTTGCTCCCTGTGGGGCTTCCCTGGTGGCTCAGAGGATAAAGCATCTGCCTGCAATGCACGAGATCCGGGTTGGATCCCTGGGTTGGGAAGATCCCCTGGAGAAGGAAATGGCAACCTACTCCAGTATTCTTGCCTGGAGAAGAATCCCATGGACAGAGGAGCCTGGTGGGCTACAGTCCACAGGGTTGCAAAGAGTCGGACACGACTGAGCGACTTCACTTTCTTTATTTTGCTCCCTGAGGAGGTTTGGAAGAATGGTGGAGGCAGAAGCACAGACTATTTGTTGGGTTGTGAGAAAGAGCTGCTCCTTAATTTCTAGACCTGCGTATGTATTTATGTGAAATGGGTGGGGAAAATGGTGGTAGAAGGTGATGTCAGACCCCTCCCACCCCCAGGTAAGCCTTCATCCATCATCAATAGCTGGGGCCCTGTCTGTGGGTTTCCCACAGGCCCAACTCACACGGGCTTCAAAGAAAAGGGTTCAGCTAAGGAATAAGTGTCTCCCTTGCAACTGCAAGGGCTTCCCTAGTGGCTCAGATGGTAAAGAAGCTGCCTGCAGTGTAGGAGACCTGGGTTCGTTCCCTGGGTTGAAAGATTCCCCTGAAGAATGGATACCCACTCCAGTATTCTTGTCTGGAGAATCCCATGGACCGAAGAGCCTGGTGGGCTACAGTCCATGGGATGGCAAAGAGTCGGACACATCTGAACGACTAACACTTTCACTTTTTCAAGTTGCCAAAAGGCCCGCCACACCCTCAGAGAACAGATTTTCTCCTGGGCCGTAACACCTCCTTGTAAACACAACCAGAGGGCACCAGGCCCCTTGAGCAGAGCAGCAGGACTACAAGAGTGTTTTCCAAATCTCTCCATACACAGCACGCTCTCCTCATACTTGTATACTAGAGCGTGTGTGGAAGGGAAAGGGTGTCAGGGAGGGTCTCTGTCAACATTTCATTCACACCATGATAAATCTAGGGAGCGGTTGCTTCTTCTTAGAACTTATTCATAACACTTCCTATTTGTTGATTATCTTGAAATAATATTCCCTGTTCTTCGTTTGCCCCTTCAGGGCACATGTGGCCCAGTCCCAGTTGGTTTTTCTTTCTAATGTGCTTCTTCCTTTACAGTTTGCTAGGATGAACAGCAGTTGGAATTCTCAAATTTTAGTAAGAAAAAAAAAAATCTTCTGCAGAACTTGTTTTAAATGCAGATTTCTCAGGCCCTGCCCAAACTATAGAATCAACACAGGAATCTGCATTTTACCAAGCTCTCCCCTTGTCACTCCCCACTCCCAAGATCCTAAGTCAGGTGGTCTACAGAACATCTGCTGTAAAACATGGTGCTAAAGGATGTATTTATTTTTAATGTTGAGTTCCGAGAGTTCTTTAAGATTCTAGACTCAAAGCCTTTGTCAGATTTGATTTTTCCACAGGCTGTAATTTGTCTTTTCATTCTTTGTACAGGCTCTTTCACAGAACAAAAGTTTAAAATTTTTATTAAGTACAATTTATACACTTTTCCTATTATGGATAATGGTATGATGTCAAGTCCAAAAATTCTTCCTAGTCCTAAGTCAGGAAGATATTCTCCTGGGTTCTTTTCTAGACGGTTTATAGTTTTGTTTTTATATTTAAGACCATGACCCGTTTTGAGTTAATTTTGTGTGTGCAGTTATATACTAGACCTTAACATTGACAAGAGTGATTTTCCCACTTTATTCTTGTTTTTCAAAACAGCTTTGGCTGATCCAGAGCCTTTCTCTTCCTGTATAAATTTTGGAAGCTTGTATAGGCCTACAGGAAAACTTGCTAAGATTTAGATGGGAATTACATTAATATGGGTCAGTTTTAAGATAATAGTTTTTTTTTTCCTTGTAGCAGAAGGTTTTTAAAAAACAGCCCTAAAGTCTTATCTGGTTAAAGGTATATTTTTACTTCCAACCAATACAATCTCTGTTTTGGTTATAGAGAAGAAACTATGTGGAAAAGCTGGGGGGCTGTTGTTGGTATAAGATTCATTAACAAATATTGTTCCATCCTAGAATTCAGAAATTAAGAAGACTTGCAAGGGTTCAGAATAGGTGGTGGTGGTGCTTTAGTTACTAAGTCGTGTCCAACTCTTGCAACCCCTTGGATTGTAGCCCTCCAGGCTCATCTGTTCATGGGATTTCCCATGCAAGAATACTGCAGTGGGTTGCCATTTCCTTCTCCAGAGGGGTTCAGAATAAGCCTCCCACAAATGTGTCACTTTTATGTAAGAATTATTTTCAGTTAAAGGCAATTGAGATTCTGGGAATTCAAGAGAAACTACTGCTCCTCCCTTAGCTACCTAGAAGAATTTGAATTGGGGATGTTCCTCAGAAAAGAGTCATTACCAGAGATAAATTTTATTGACATGGCCCCATCTGTATGGCTGAACAAACATATAATTACCAAACATCTGCTCTTCTTCTTGTCCTGTGAACAACCCTCCTTGGTTATTCCATGTCCTTGGAAGCCCAAGGCCTCTATCCCATTCTTTAGCTCAGGATGGCAGGCATACCTCATTTTATTTATCTTTGAATCAAAGTATGTGGGGTTTCTGACCCTGTCATGTATGTAGGGTTCCCATAAGTATGAAATTAAGTTTGATGTTCTTTTGTTAATGTCTCATGTCAATTTAATTCTTAGACCAGCCAGAAAGAACCTAGAAGGGCAGAGGAAAGATTTCTTCCTCCTCAACAGACTCAGTGCTTCTACTTGGCTTCTTCAGTGCCCATTGTAGCTTCTTAATTCATACATTGTCTTAGGAACACAAAATAGAGGTGTCTTAAGACAAGTAGGTTATACTTCTTGAGTCTGTGAGAACCAAGTGTCTCCTTCAGCAAAATTGATCCTCCTCTCCACTTTGATGGAGAAGGAAGACTGTGTGGACTTACTGGAAATACATCTCTTACCAGCGCCGTCAGGAACTGTTCTGAGGGCAGGGGAAGAAATGGTGGTGGTGCATTAAAGGGAAATTTTGCTGAAGGCCTTCCAACTTCCCATCACTGCCCTTGTTCTCCTCCTGTATTCTCTTAATGCCTCTTACCCATGAAGGAACCAGCTCTGGGATCAGATCCTCCTGTCTTTACACCCTTCACTTGGGTTTCACCACATCCTCCTTGTCACAACTTTAGTTCTCCAATCTGTTATCTTATTTTTAGTCAGTGACCCAGATACATGGCATGTTAACCTTCATTTTATTTGATTTTTAAAATTTTTATTGTTATAACTTACACACAACTCACTTGCTTTTACTTGCACAATTCAATGATTTTTGATATATTTACAGAATTGCCTACCATCACGACAGGCATAGAGGTTTTTTTTTGGCCTGGCAGTGTGTGGGATCTTAGTTCCCTGACCAGGAACTGAACCTGTACTTCCTACATTGGAAGATTGGAATCTTAACCCCTGGACCTCCAGGAAGTTCCTAACCTTCATTTTAGTTAACACCAAATGAAATGAACTCAGTTTCCCTTCTGTCCTCATCAATAAGTTGATCCCAAACTAGTTTAAAAAAATTATCTCTAAATTCACTGTGGGCAAGGCTGAGTATTGTGAGCTCCTTTAGTGACATTATTTATACTGGGTCTGTGATGGGCATCACATCAGACCACTGAAAGCATTGCTAGGGAAGCATTTGATAACAACAACTACTCGTCCAAACTTTGCCCCCGGATTGTGGGAGTCCTGACTATGGACAACAGTTTGGGGCATCCCCAGATGCTTTTAAGGTGTTCACTCTGAATTTAAAAAAAATCAACCATCAAAAGATTTGTTGAGAATGACAAACCTAACGTGAAATGAGAACTGTATCCAGTTAACTAAACAGGTGTTATATCAGATCAGATCAGATCAGTCGCTCAATCGTGTCTGACTCTTTGCGACCCCATGAATCTCAGCACGCCAGGCCTCCCTGTCCATCACCAACTTGCGGAGTTCACTCAGACTCACGTCCATCGAGTCAGTGATGCCATCCAGCCATCTCATCCTCTGTCGTCCCCTTCTCCTCTTGCCCGCAATCCCTCCCAGCATCAGAGTCTTTTCCAATGAGTCAACTCTTCGCATGAGGTGGCCAAAGTACTGGAGTTTCAGCTTTAGCATCATTCCTTCCAAAGAAATCCCAGGGCTGATCTCCTTCAGAATGGACTGGTTGGATCTCCTTGCAGTCCAAGGGACTCTCAAGAGTCTTCTCCAACACCACAGTTCAAAAGCATCAATTCTTCGGAGCTCAGCCTTCTTCACAGTCCAACTCTCACATCCATACATGACCACAGGAAAAACCATAGCCTTGACTAGACGGACCTTTGTTGGCAAAGTAATGTCTCTGCTTTTGAATATACTATCAAGGTTGGTCATAACTTTCCTTCCAAGGAGTAAGCGTCTTTTAATTTCATGGCTGCAGTCACCATCTGCAGTGATTTTTGAGCCCAGAAAAATAAAGTCTGACACTGTTTCCACTGTTTCCCCATCTATTTCCCATGAAGTAGTGGGACCGGATGCCATGATCTCAGTTTTCTGAATGTTGAGCTTTAAGCCCACTTTTTCACTCTCCTCTTTCACTTTCATCAAGAGGCTTTTGAGTTCCTCTTCACTTTCTGCCATAAGGGTGGTGTCATTTGCATATCTGAGGTTATTGATATTTCTCCCGGCAATCTTGATTCCAGCTTGTGTTTCTTCCAGTCCAGCGTTTCTCATGATGTACTCTGCATATAAGTTAAATAAGCAGGGTGACAATATACAGCCTTGACATACTCCTTTTCCTATTTGGAACCAATCTGTTGTTCCATGTCCAGTTCTAACTGTTGCTTCCTGACCTGTATACAAATTTCTCAAGAGGCAGATCAGGTGGTCTGGTATTCCCATCTCTTTCAGAATTTTCCACAGTTTATTGTGATCCACACAGTCAAAGGCTTTGGCATAGTCAATAAAGCAGAAATAGATGTTTTTCTGGAACTCTCTTGCTTTTTCCATGATCCAGCAGATGTTGGCAATTTGATCTCTGGTTCCTCTGCCTTTTCTAAAACCAGCTTGAACATCAGGAAGTTCACAGTTCACATATTGCTGAAGCCTGACTTGGAGAATTTTGAGCATTACTTTACTAGCATGTGAGATGAGTGCAATTGTGTGGTAGTTTGAGCATTCTTTGGCATTGCCTTTCTTTGGGATTGGAATGAAAACTGCCCTTTTCCAGTCCTGTGGCCACTGCTGAGTTTTCCAAATTTGCTGGCATATTGAGTGTAGCACTTTCACAGCATCATCTTTCAGGATTTGGAATAGCTCAACTGGATTCTGTCACCTCCACTAGCTTTGTTGGTAGTGATGCTTCCTAAGGCCCACTTGACTTCACATTCCAGGATGTCTGGCTCTAGGTCAGTGATCACACCATCATGATTATCTGGGTCATGAAGATCTTTTTTGTACAGTTCTTCTGTGTATTCTTGCCATCTCTTCTTAATATCTTCTGCTTCTGTTAGGTCCATACCATTTCTGTCCTTTATCGAGCCCATCTTTGCATGAAATGTTCCTTTGGTATCTCCGATTTTCTTGAAGAGATCTCTAGTCTTTCCCATTGTTGTTTTCCTCTATTTCTTTGCATTGATCGCTGAAGAAGGCTTTCTTATCTCTTCTTGCTATTCTTTGGAACTCTGCATTCAGATGTTTATATCTTTCCTTTTCTCCTTTGCTTTTCTTCTTTTCACAGCTATTTGTAAGGCCTCCCCAGACAGCCATTTTGCTTTTTTTGCATTTCTTTTCCATGGGGCTGGTCTTGATCCCTGTCTCCTGTACAATGTCAGGAACCTCATTCCATAGTTCATCAGGCACTCTATCTATCAGATCTAGGCCCTTAAGTCTATTTCTCACTTCTACTGTATAATCATAAGGGATTTGATTTAGGGCATACCTGAATGGTCTTGTGATGTGATTTTCCCTACTTTCTTCAATTTAAGTCTGAATTTGGCAATAAGGAGTTCATGATCTGAGCCACAGCCAGCTCCTGGACTTGTTTTTGCTGACTGTATAGAGCTTTCCCATCTTTGGCTGCAAAGAATCTAATCAATCTGATTTCGGTGTTGACCATCTGGTGATGTCCATGTATAGAGTCTTCTCTTGTGTTGTTGGAAGAGGCTGTTTGCTATGACCAGTGCATTTTCTTGGCAAAAGTCTATTAGTCTTTGCCCTGCTTCATTCCGTATTCCAAGGCCAAATTTGCCTGTTACTCCAGGTGTTTCTTGACTTCCTCCTTTTGCATTCCAGTCCCCTATAATGAAAAGGACATCTTTTGGGGGTGTTAGTTCTAAAAGGTCTTGTAGGTCTTCATAGAACCGTTCAACTTCAGCTTCTTCAGCATTACTGGTTGGGGCATAGACTTGGATTACTGTGATATTGAATGGTTTGCCTTGGAAACGAACAGAGATCATTCTGTCGTTTTTGAGATTGCATCCAAGTACTGCATTTCGGACTCTCTTGTTAACCATGATGGCTACTCCATTTCTTCTGAGGGATTCCTGCCCACAGTAGTAGATATAATGGTCATCTGAGTTAAATTCACCCATTCCAGTCCATTTCAGTTCGCTGATTCCTAGAATGTCGACATTCACTCTTGCCATCTCTTGTTTGACCACTTCCAATTTGCCTTGATTCATGGACCTGACATTCCAGGTTCCTATGCAATATTGCTCTTTACAGCATCGGACCTTGCTTCTATCAGCAGTCACATCCACAGCTGTGTATTGTTTTTGCTTTGGCTCCATCCCTTCATTCTTTCTGGAGTTATTTCTCCACTGATCTCCAGTAGCATATTGGGCACCTACTGACCTGGGGAGTTCCTCTTTCAGTACCCTATCATTTTGCCTTTTCATACTGTTCATGGGGTTCTCCAGGCAAGAATACTGAAGTGGTTTGCCATTTCCTCCTCCAGTGGACCACATTCTGTCAGATCTCTCCACCATGACCCGCCCATCTTGGGTTGCCCCACAGGCATGGTTTAGTCTCATTGAGTTAGACAAGGCTGTGATCCTAGTGTGATTAGATTGACTAGTTAACATTTAAATGTGATATCAACACAGTAAGCTTCTGTGGCATTAGGTACATTGTAACTTAAAAGTGCCTACATCTTAGGGAACTAACAACAGCCTTCATGGTGCTTGCCTGTGTGCTCAGTGGTGTCCGACTCTTTGGGACACCACAGACTGTAGCCTGCCAGGCTTCTTTGTCCATAGGATTATCCTGGCAAAAATACTGAAGCAGGTTGCTGTTTCCTCCTCCGGAGGACGTTTCTGACCCAGGGATCAAACCTGCATCTCCTGCATTGGCAGGTGGATTCTTTACCACTGAGCCATCTGGGAAACCCCGACAGCCTTCCTCAGATGTGGCTAAAGAAATGACTTGATCTGAACTCAAAGGAGACTTCTTTCCCTACTCCTTCCCCCATCATGCTTATTCTGTATTGCTTACACAACCTCTCACATGTCCTCTGCCATGTTCTATTGCAATGGCTCCTTCTGAATGCAAACTGTAGCTGATGTGGTCATTGTGCCCACTGTCCCCCAAGAGTTGACCTATGGTGAAAGGCATGTCCAGGGCCTGAGAGCAGGAACCCAAAGGAAACAAAGATGGAGTGTTGCTGAGCTAAACAAGCAGCTATATGTCTTCTTTGTTCTTTCTCCTTGGACCATGAGAGCACACAGCTGCCTTGCTTGGGATACAGATACTGTGGGACAGGGCTTGGGGCTATGGAAACAATAACACCCAATGGGATTAAACCATCACTTGTCTTCCTTGCTATGCTCACTTCCTTCACTGCAGCAAAAACCATGGTCATCCTTCTCTCCCACCATTTCTGTCCAGTCACCTTATAGGCACATCACACTCTCACCTGACTTGCCAGAGAAAGAGAGGGTCTCTGTTGGGATGCACAGAGGAATCCCGAGTTTTATAGTGACATTACTCTGTCCTTCCTGCCCCAAACTCCTTCTGTTGATTATAGAGAGTTCTCAGTTTGTGGGTGCTCCTTCTTTCAGTTTTGCTCTCTGTAGAAATTGGCCCAGCTGCTATTTGGGGGATAGCATTTCCCACTGAGGGGCTTCCCAGGGGGCCCTAGTGTTAAAGAATTTGTCTGCCAATGCAGGAGACATTGGAGACATGGGTTCGATCTCTGAGTCGGAAAGATACCCTGGAGGAGGAAATGACAACCCCGTCCAGTGTTCTTGCCTGGAAAATCCCATGAACAGAGGAGCTTTGTGGGCTACAACCCATGGAGTCACACAGAGTCAGACACGATTGAGAGACTGAGCACACATTTCTCCCACTGAAGTCTGCATGGACTCTGTCCCTGTAGGTTGCAGGGTTGAGAGTGGTGTTAAGTCCCTAACTTTTTGGCAGGAAGGAAGAAGCTTTTAGATTGAGTATAAGCTAAAACATGTTTCCCCCTCTCAACTGAGATCCTTGATACTTCCTGTGTTGCAATAACAACGACCCCTCCTCAGGATATGGGTTCCACAGTTTAACCCCTGCAGGCTCCCTAGGGAGGTGGGGCTCAGAGAGTGGGAGTTAAAGTGCCACCCTTTCACGCAGGCTCCATCTGCAGAGCACTTCCTGTAATTTCCTTTCTGCTTCTGTAATCTCAGCGGGACAGAGGTGTCCCTGTTCCTCTTTGCACAGCCCTGTCTGTGCTCAGCACCTCCTGTGCCCTCTATAATTTCCCTCTTCCTTACAAAACACAGGCTTCTCTCTCTGTATTTACAGCCATCTAATCAGCTGGTAAATTACTTTCAATCAGTGTCAGATTGTGTTTCTCAGATTTGTATCTCTTCATTTAATGAGGCAATTATTGGCTTTCCTTTTTACCATCATTTTACATGTTAGCTGCCATGTTGTGCTGATTAATAATCCCTTTAGTATGAAGGTATAAACTATCAGCTAAGGGAGCATTTATCAAAAGCTAGACAACACAAGGCTTCTCAGGTGGTGCAGTGGTAAAGCATCTGCCTATCAATGAAGAAGACACAAGAAATGCCGATTTGCTCCACGGGTCAGAAAGATGTCCTGGAGAAAGGAATGGCTACCCACTCCAGTATTCTTCCCTGGGAAATCCCATGGACAGAGGAGCCTGGCTACAGTCCACAGGGTTGCAAGAGTTGGACATGACTGAGTGACTGAACACACACAGACAACACTTACATCACAGGCAAGTTCAAATGCCAGAAAATGGAGTAGAGTCTTTCCCTCCCAGTCTTATGCTTAGTCTTAAATCTCTCAGTCATCAGTGTCATATCTAGATTTCTAGAAGCTTTCTATATTTAACTCCAGCCAGGAATCATTTTCCTTACCTGGCTGCCTGTTAGGACCATCTTGAATGGTTAGAGGTGGGGGAAGGGTGGTGGGGCTGTGCCAAGGTGTTTTGTGCCGAAGACTTGAGCTACACCTGGTTATAGAGGCTGCTTGATAACACCTAAAAAACTGTAGGCCAATAACAGGAAATAATTTTTGTGGCTTGTGAAGGTGGTTAAGTCAAGCAGAATAGAAACTGGAGCAATGAAGATAGCAGGTGAAGGCAGAGAGATTGAGGGAAATCACATCCACCTAGACCCTTTAAGTGCACCTTGGATGCTTCACTAGACAGGGGAAGTGTCCTTAAAGGGCTGATGTTAGTAATCTGTTGGTCTGTCTTCTCTTCTGAGAAAGACTCTACTAGTGGGACAGAATCACAGCTGGGAGCCCTTGACCCCTGCCTGTGCTCAACACTCTCTCCTTTGTCTGATGTATCCCCAAGGGCATTCTAGGATTTCTCTAGAGGGACTTAATGGCAGCCATCTGTTTGAAGCAAGTAGATAGAGTGATGGATAATAGGGGATCTGTTTCAAACTTTCCTAGCATGGTGGGCAAGCTGTTTTCCTTTACAGGAAAAGTAGGAGAAAAGTGTAGCTCCTGGAGGCAGACTACATGAGTTCAAGTTCCAGGGGTATTGCTTAGCTTTGTGATCCTGGACAGGGTTCTTAACCTTAACATATCTCAGTTTCCCCACATGGGAACTGAGAAGAATCATTTGGGACACTCATTTGGGAGACCTGTCCTCAGAGCTTAGTGGCCCAGCCACCAGACCAGGGTCTGGAGTTACGGGTCTTCCAGAAGAAGGACTGGCAAGGGTGAAGAAATAGCAGACCCCTACCCAGATCTGTTTAAGGAAGGGGCACCTGGGAACACCAAGCGGCCGAGTAGCCCACTGGGAGCACTGGATCCTATCTGGGGTTAGCAGCGGACATGAGTCCGTCCGTTCTCGGGTGTTGTGCTAAGGCCGTGGAGCCAGGGAGAATAAACATCACAAAGTGAGTTAGGCCCTTCCTGCTGCTCATGCCTCAGAATCACTTCTATGGCTTCATGAGAGTCAGACCTGAGACTCCACCTTGGAGTTACTGAGATGAACAAATCTTGAGGTCAGGCCTTGAGTTTGCAGCTCTTTCCTGGGCTGACCCCAGGCTCTGACAGGAGGAGCTAAAGTCAGCAAAGCCAGGGGAAATGAGGTGGAACTCACACTGGAATCAGCCTACAAACTCACACGTCTTTGGACTGATTCTGACTGTGTTCATTTGCTAGGGCTGCTGTAACAAAGACCCACCAACAGGGTGACTTACACAATAGAAATTTGTTGTCTCACGGTTCTGGATGCTAGAAGTCTAAGATCAAGATGTAGGCACCTGTGGTTCCTTCTGAGGGCTTGGAGGAAGACCCTGTCCCATCCCTTTGTCTTGGATCCTGGGGCTCCGCTCACAATCTTTGATGTTTACAGGCTTGCGATGCATTGCCCCATCTCTGCTTGCAAGTTCTCCTCGTGTTCTCTCTACGGTGTGTCTGTCTCTGGGTCCAAATTTCTCCTCTTTTTTGGAGATAAAGATACCATTATTATGGATTATGACCTTAATTTAAATTGATTACCTTTATAAAGACCTTATCAACCCCCCCCTCAAAAAAAAAGGTTACATTCTGAGATGCTGGGGGTTAAGGTTTTAACACATCTTTTTTTTTTTTTTAAAAATTTCTTTTCCCACAGCCCCAACAGGAGCCGCCACCACCACCCCATGGCTTTCAAAGCAGGAGCCACACTCTCCCACCTCCAGAGATTGTAAGGATCTTAACACATCTTTTTGAGGGAAAATAATTCAACCCAAAATCTTGAACAGGTGGGACCTGGATGATAAAGAGTAGAAGGGGAGTAGGAATCATCCGAATTACTTGGAAAGGACATCTGGGCTCCTTGACACGCTCTCAAAACTCAAAATCACATTTGAAAATTTCTGGGGGAAAAAAAAGAAAAACTCACAGTATAATCAAGAGATCTGATCTGGATAGATAAGTAACGTTCAGAAAGAATTCTGGTAACAAAAGTGGAGGTAATCCTGAAGGAAGAAATTATTGTGTCTGCAAAGAGAGCTCTTTGGTAAGTTCATATATTAAAGGATTGTTGGCAGAGGAATAAATAATCAAGAATCTAACATGCAAAACGAAGCTGAAAGTGAAAGGCATCTTACCAAAAAACCTTAGGTGATGCAGTGAACTTTGCTACATAGGTGTAGAGCAATGAGAACAAATGGTAAAGAGGTGATAGATGGTAACTAAACCTACTGTAGTCATTTCACTATATAGACATATATCCAATTATTGCATTGGGTGCCTTAAACTTCTACAGTGTTCTATGCCATGTATTGCAATAAAATTGGAAAGAAAATAAAATGTAAATGAGTAATTGAAAAATGAGAAAAATAGTGATTTCTGCCTAAATAAATGATCTTTACTATTAAAAGTTTCAAATGTGGAAGAGACATTGCATGGGGCAGAAGATATATGTCAACAGTTGATAATAGGCAGCTATTTTGTTTTGAGTTCTTTAATAGAAAGAATATATATCAAATTGTAAAGGCAGAAGAAAGATGGCTAAAGAGGAAGCATATCCAAATATAGATGAGCTGACAGAAAGAAGTCACATAGTCTGCCTCAGATGAGTTCAGAAATTTGCCCTAGACCAGGAGTTGGCAAATTGTTTTCTGTAAAGGTGATATTTTAGGCTTTGTGGGCCATGTGGTCATGGTTGCAGTTACTCAAGACTGCTTTTGTAGTGTGAAAGCAGCCACTGATAATTTGGAAATAAATAGGTGTGGCTGTGCTCTAATGAGACTTTATTTATAAAAGCAGGCAGCTAGCCAGATTTAGGCTGGGCTGTAGTTTGTAGATCCCTGCACTAAAGTAATGACAACCTTGGAAAACGAAAAAAAATCACTGTAGGTCATCTTTGAGGAGAAGAGCTAAAAACAAAAAGGGGAGTTTGTTTTTTTTTCAAGTATAATTGATTTACAGTGTTGTGTTAATTTCTGCTGCACAGAAAAGTGACTCTCTTATACATATATACACATTCTGTTTCATGTTCTTTCCCACTGCGGTTTATCACAAATACTAAATCTGGTTCCCTGTGCATTATAGTAGTACCTTGTTTATCCACTCTATATATAATAGTCTGCATCTGCTGATACCAACCTCCCACTGCGTCCCTCCTCCACCCCACTCCCCTTTGGCAACCACATGCCTGTTCTCTATGTCTGTGAGTCTGCTTTGGTTTCATAGGTAGGTTCATTTGTATCATATTTTAGGCTCCACATGTAAGTGATATCATATGGCATGAATCCTTCTCCTTCTGACTTACTTAGTCTGATAATCTCTAGCTCCATTCTGTAAATGGCATTATTTCGTTCTTTTCTATGGCTGAATAATACTCTATTGATGCGAGCAGCTGACTTATTGGAAAAGACCCTGATGCTGGGAAATAGTGAAGGAAAAAAGAGAAGAGGGTGGAAGAGGAAGAGATGTTTGGATAGCATCACTGACTCAATGGACATGAAGTTGGGCAAACTCTGGGAGATAGTGAGGGAGAGGGAGACCTGGTGTGTCACAGTCCATGGGGCTGCAAAAAGTCAGACATAACTTAGCGACAGAACAACAATATTTTGTTGTATGTATATTTTATATGTATATGTAATATACATTTATATTTTTAATGTATATGTATATATATTAATATAGGGTTTTTCAGGTGGCACCAGTGGTAAATAATCCACCTGCCAATGCAGGAAACACAAGAGATGCGGGTTTGAACTCTGGGTCAGGAAGATCTCCTGGAGTAGGAAATGACAACCCACTCCAGTATTCTTCCCTGGAAAATTCCATGGACAATAGGAGGCATGGGGTCGCAAAGAGTCAGATACCACTGAGTGACTGAGTAAATGAGAGATCTGGACTTGAATTTCTGAAGTCCTTTTCAACTTGAAATTATGCTATCCCAAAACAGCTGAAAGAATCTAGGGATGCGTAGCCTAAAGCAGGAAGTAACGTAAGGGAACAATGGGAGCTCTTTTTAATTATCCAAACGACTGTCTTGAAGAAAAAGTATTAGATTTGCTCTGTAAGTCGGGTCAGAGGGAAGACCACTTCTTAATGGTGAAATGGCTTCCAGGTGAGGCAGTGACCATTTAGCAGAAGTATGATACAGATTCTCCTCCAGCCTCTCTGAAAGTACTTGGCACAATCATACAAATGTGTGTGAGAATTGTATTAAAATTCCCATCAAAAGCACTCACACAAACCCTTGGGAATTTCTCTAGATCCGCTCACCTCCAATTCGCCTACTCTTTATTTCTCCTCCACCAGCATCCCGTGTATCTGCTTGTGTGGCTCTATGCCCTTTATTCTCTCTTTTGCTCCTGAGATTAGCAAGTTTATTTGGTGTTCCCTTTTCAGGCTGTGACTTTCTCTATCTGCCCTTTGGCGCTTCAGACCATAAGTCAGTAGGTACCATCACCAATGACCTTCCCAAACCAACAGAATTGTGTATAGTGAAATTGCCATCGTCTGGCCCCCATCTGACATAGGAGGAAAGAAGAACACTGCAGGACTCCCTGTCAGCTGCATAGAAGCATCTACACGGGGTGGAAGGTTGGACTTGATGGCCATTAATGTTCCCTTCTATGCCCAGATTCTATGACTTTCTCAATTATATTTGTCACTGTTCACAGGGCGGGCAACAAATAGAAAGTTTAAAATGATTCTTTTCAATGGTAGTGCTTATCTAAGAATGCCACCATTCAATAAGCCACTTATAAGTATAGACGCTTTTCCTTCATTTTGTTTTTGAACTACCTGGGGCGGAGCACAGGCAGCTCTTGGAGCAGAGGAGACGAGAAAAATGATGTTTCTTCATTTACCTTCTTTTGTCTGGGGTCCCATATGACCAAAGGCAGCCTGTAAAGTACAGCCAGATGTAGAGAGGAAGAGGGAACCCGCATTCATCATAGAACAATCCACTGCTGATGGCCCATGTGGCCAAACTTTGGCCTTTCGGCCCTCTGAGCATAACAAGATTCAATGCTGTTTGAAAAGCTTTCAGTGAGAAGAGTAGGGACATGGTTGTGTTGACCCCCAAATAAATCAATTCCAGTGAAAAATAGCAGTAGACTAGGACCCTGACCCACAGATCCTGTATAATGGCTCTTCCCCTTCATGGTAATCTGATTTAAAACAAACAAACAAATATGATCACACCGCTCCACCAATACTCTACAAACGTCTTTATAATAATATCCAAATTCTAGATCATGGCTTAAACGGTCTAATTCTTGCTTCTCACTTCAACCTCATCTCATATACTTATTCTAATACTTATTTCTTGAAGGCAGAAACCTTTTCTTGTGCCTTGTTGCATCAGCAATGCTGAAAACAGTACTTGGCATATACTTTAATAATTATTTGTTGAATAAATGAGTTCAGACTTGACTTCCAAAGAACTTGACTGAATTCATATAATGGAACCTCTCATTACTAAATTCTTAAGAATAATCCCTTTTCAGAAATTCCATTTCCATATCCCCGTCACTCAGAAGTAAAAAGCATCAGTTTGATTAATAAAAGCACAGCCAAGAAAGTAAAGAATGATATCGTGTCTAGTTCAAAGTCCTTGGGGAAATTTGGTTGGGAGGATGGAATTACCCAAGTTGGACTCTGCCCAGCATACCAGGCTTAAGTTATTGGGTAAGAGTACATTAGAAAAATGAATTTTGGCAGCTGACAAAATATTCTCTTTATGTGGAAGTAAGTGACCTTGGATTTAGTTTCTCTTAAAGACTGGCTTTTTCTGGCAGGGGCAAGAGATGATACTTTGAAGGAGCCAGTATTTTGCAATGACAGCAGCAAGTACCAGGAAACTTGTGGGTGGTTCTACTGCATCCATTTCTCAGCATCCATTACAGTAGGAATGTGATGGTTTAGATTTGCTTTTTGTTTTGGCAGTGTTTGGCCTCTTCTTTGGAGAATCATTCATGACTGTAACTGACTGTATTCCAAGATTCATGAGCCTTGGCACCTGAATCATATACCTATAGATAAAAAGAAACCATTTATTTACTCCTTTTTTCTTTCTCCTTTCTTCCTCCCTATTGGACTGTCCCAAGTTGTCAGTGAATGAGTCAAGTATTCAACACTTTTTTCCAGAGACTGGTTTTGGAAAAGCCAATACAGTCTATCATATGGTTTCTCAATGAGTTCATCGTGACATTCTGGGACTTTGAAAAGACATATTTTCTATGTCAAGTTGTCTTAGGATAGCTTATACCCCTTTGTTCATTCTTGGCAAGATAGATGGAGGACAGGGTGACAACACAGCAAGATGAAAAGAGTGGGAGGAGGAAGGTTGTAGAAATTGACGTCAGGAGTGGAGGGTGCAGACGGAGCAGAGCGTAAAATAAATGGCAGGGAGGGGTGAGAGACCTCCTTGTCAGAATTGCTCACTATTCCAGCATGTTCCTAAGACTGGAAAAGAATTTAAACGCTGGAAGCCTTCTTTGAGGTATTTATAGTCTCTGCTAATAAGATCATAAATAATCACCTTTATTGTGAATCCAAATAGAGTATGTAATGCCAGTCGTGGTGGGGTTTGGAGGAAACCACCCCAAACACTTCCCTAACCAGTCTGGGATGGTGCCTACCAACTCTGCTCCCAACCTTTCTTTGCGCAAAAGTCCTACCTCTCACAGCCCCTAAGAAAGCGCTGGCATTTTACCTGGGAGGTCAGCTGACAGGAACGGGGTCGTTTTATTTAGCTGTCAGCTAAGAATGCAAGCGATCTTAGCTCGAAGTTTGGAATGCGGTCATGGAGGTGGGGTGGCAGCTGCGGCTGCTCTCTTACTGGAGAGCTCTGGGGAGGCAAGAACAGCAATAAAAGACACCTGCTTGGGGCCAATGAGGCGACCTAGAAGATTAGTGGCAACACGTGTGAGCTACAAAATGACCACTGCTTTGCTTCTCCCCTTCAAATCTCCTGCAAGAATATCTGCTGTGGCCACTCTAATGGGACACGTGCAGGGGAGGGAACTCTGGGAAAGGCAGTTCATCCTCACCAAGTTGACACTATCAAGCCACCCTGCCAGGTCAGCTGCTTCCACGGCCCTGCCATGACATCACATCGCCCTTCTCCGAATATTCAGCCTACATTAAGTATCGATGCCATAGGCTTCGAGCAGGGCTGGTGCTATTGGTAGAATGAGGAGAAAGACTGGGAGGTTAGCATCTTCTAGAGGAGATCTGGAGAAGGCAATGGCACCCCACTCCAGTACTTTTGCCTGGAAAATCCCAGGGATGGAGGAGCCTGGTGGGCCTATGGGGTCGCACAAAATTGGACACGACTGAAGCGACTTAGCAGCAGCAGCAGCAGAGGAGATCCAACCACAGATTAAACTCCAGCTGCAAAGGAAAAGGATCTCATCCTTCGGGTGTATACAATAGGGGTCAGGCATTTTGCTTTTCATGACCTTCTCACATAGCCAACCACCAAGTGCACTTTTGCAGTTTCTGTCCTGCACAAAGATGTTCAACCAAGGAGAAATATAGCCCTACTTCTCTCACAAGTGCTCCAACCTTGAGGAATAAAAAATGTTTTCAATCCAAGGGCCTGGAAGAGGCAACTTTTTACAGTTTGCACAAAGTGTATGACTGGGAATGTTTGCACTGGAAGTGTAGTCACCCCTTACATCACCCGCTTGTAGCTGTCTCCCATGCTTTTTTTCTCTGGGACAGCCGAGGCAGGGCGGTGTGCCTAGACTTCGCAGATTGACCCCTAGAGGAGCTCAGCTCCTGGCCCTCCTGTCTGGGGCCTGAGTGCACCTCCACGTGAGGAAGGTGGGAGCTGAGAGGAGCAAAGTTCTCCTAAAGCATTGGAACAGTGGTACCTTCATCACGATTTTGAAGAGTTCCTCCTTTTCTCTTTGAAGATCAGCAGAGTATTTCAATGAGAAAACTGAGCTTGATAGAAGAGGATTTGTGGTTTGTGTGTGTGTTTTACAAAGTGAGGAG
The DNA here is from genome assembly GCF_032452875.1 of Bos javanicus. NCBI lineage: Eukaryota > Metazoa > Chordata > Mammalia > Artiodactyla > Bovidae > Bos > Bos javanicus. Next base: position 53,880,973 of record NC_083870.1, read on the forward strand.
ATAGAAGCACATTTTGAAAGAACCAACTTTTCAACAAGATGGGAGGCAGGCTGTTCACTGATTTTGGCCACATACAGTCTGTGGGCTCATAGAACAGAAATGTGCTGGGTCAGGATGCCCTGATAGCTTGGTATCTACTGAGGATGCTTCTTTCTCTCCTGTGTCACGGCTCAGATCCAGCTGCTTTAGCACCTCCAGCCTTCTGCTTTGACGTCACTTTGCACTTCTGCTTTGGTACTTACAGCCCAGCACACTCCTAATGGTGCTATTGTGGGACAGATAATGAGCTGGTTTTGAACAATTCTTCATATTTTCTTTTAAGCATCAAATGAAATACTGAAAGTATGTAATGCTTGTGATGAAAATTGTAGTGAAATGTCCAACTGGCCCAGAGCAGATTCTGGTCTAAGAATCAAAAAAAGATGAACTAGTTGGCTAAAGAGCACACATATACTGTTTTCTAAGCTCTCTGAGATAACATAATCAATCATCATTACATGGTGGGCACTTTGTGCTGTTTAGGGGGCCAGGCCTGGGGAGCCATTCACATACTGACATCTGTAGACCTAACCCAAAGCAAAACTGTACCATTGAGGAAGTCTGTTTTTATGTCCTCGAATCCTCACTAATTCTCTTTTATCTGCATCCCTTTTCCTCCTCTCTGGAACTTCATCAGTCTTTACTGTTTTGCAACATGGAAAATATAATAAAGATAGTTAATGTGTATTACACACAGGGCATATGCAGGGCATTTTGCTGAGCACTTCACATAAATCGAATATTATCCAATAAATATTTATATAGAACTTACTACATATTAGAAAATGTGCCAGGTGCTGGGGATACGGAATAAAGCAGACAAAAATCCCTTCCTTTGTGGAATTTACATCTCAAAGGGAGATAAAGAGAATTTAAAGGGTAAAACAAATGATATGAAGATAATGATAAATGCATTGTAAAATAAATAAATACAGGCATTGTAGAAAAGTAAAATGAAGTAGGGTGCTAGGAAGTGCTGGTGAGCGTTGAGAAGGGAGGGTGTGGCTACTGTAAATACGGTGGGTGGCAAACCTGAAAGTAGATCCACACATCTCTGAAGACAGATAATGCTGTTATCCTCATTTTACAGGTGAAGAAACCGAGGCTTAGAATATAAAAAATTTTTCTCAAGAATAGATCTACTAGCTATTCTTATACCAGAGTCTATCTCTTCCAGAAGCATTTGCTATAACTTTCTTCCTCACTCTAGAAAGCAAAATTATTGTACACAGTTAAGGAATTATGTCAGCAGGGGCTATGCCCAAAATGTGAGAAAGAGGGAAAGTCCCATTGTTTGTGGCTCCTATAGTCAGGATGGCTTAGTCAGCTTGCTTGCTGGTCTCCCTCTTGAGCTAGAATGGACCTCTCTGCATGATGCTGCCTGGGATTCCATGGCCACAGAACAGATTAAAAAAAAAAAAAAAAAAAAAAACTCAGTCAATTGAAAAAAATAGACTTTATTTTTAGGGCAGTTTTAGGTTCACAGCAAATTGAGTGGAAAGTACAGAAAATTCCTGCCCCCCTCCCCATTCCCACACACCAGCCTCCCCCACGATGGACATTCCATCTTTTATTCACAATCTTTTATTTTCTTCCTGTCCTGTTCCCTCTTCATGTGTTAAATCTGGACTGCAGACTCAAACACTATTGCTCCCTGGGTGCTGAGGCCCTGATGCACACTTAGGCTGTCCTGTCCTTCTTGGGGCTGGTCCTTCTTTGCAAGGAGGACCCAGCACCTGCAGAGGAGGTCAGAAGGGCATACAGCAAACTGGACCGAGAGACGGCTGGCTTCCTGAGTGCTGGCAGAGCCGTGAGCTGATGTAGGTCCGAGGTCGCCCTTGCCTCATATCCCTGTCAATTCAAGTAACCTTCTCCTGGCCAAGGTTTGTGCGTTTTTTTTTTTTCTTTCCCCCTAGGAATTTCTCAGTCCTGGTTTCCCTTTTGCTTTTCAGTTTCTCATTGTGAGCTGGCTCATCTTGCCCTCCAGACTTGCCTGAAAACTCCTTATTGTATGTTGAGCCCTGAACGAATTCCTGTCTGCTGCCACGTGCTGAGTCACGGTTCGTGTGACTCCTCACTGACTCCTGGCTGCCTTCTAGGCAGATGGGCCTGCCGGGACTGAGAGGAAGCAGCGGCCAGCCAGACACCCACACCTCCAGGCAGAGTCACTTCTGAGATGCCGTCTTCCGTCCTCGGGGTGAAAACGAGTCATCGGCCAGCTGGGTGGGGAGAGAGGAGTGGGGTGGGGGTCGGCTGACATCATGCCTGATCTTTCCTGCCGGGTTTGAGGGAAGGTCATGCTTAAGCTTGACTTTTGAGGGAAAAGGAGGTGACGTCATCGATGAGCTTTCTCTGCTTGAGCTTCAGGGGATGGAGTCACTTCCAGGTTTGTCTTCTTTAGAAGAGTGAGATCATGCAGCTTTTCCCCATATTTCGGGTCGAGGAGTGAGGGGAAGAGGGTATACTGGACTGGGATGTGCCTTATTTAAGAGGCCGGGGCGGTTCTGAAGCCCTCTCTGCCTTCCTACAGAAAAGCAGGCTTCTCTTTGGGAAGGTGCCTGAGGGACCAGCCCTCCCGGGGCAGCACAGGGCGTGGCGAGTCTGCTCTTCTGCTCGGCACTATGATTTTCATGGATTCCTTCCTCCATTAAAAAAAATTAAGAATGTTATTTTATGATTGTGTTAGTACAAAAATAAGTATAATGCAGGCTGGAATCATTATTACATATGCATTATTATATTCCTTTTCTTCTGATTTTAAGAGAAAATGAAAGCATTTTCTGTGGGTCTCTAAAAAGTTTCATAGACCTTAGACCCTCTCTGTCTGATGGATAAATTGGCCATGAGGTCGGGGGTCTTCTCATTTTCAGACAGGAATCTGGGCCTGGAGCAAGAACAGACAGGACACCAGCAGCTCCCTGCCCTCACTTTGCCTGACTGAGATGCTCTGCTGGAATTGGGCTACAAGACTGCACAGAATGCAGCCTGTCTTCTTATACAGACAGGGCACTGAGCAGAAGCAGAGTGGTCCATCAGACAACAGCCTTGCTTAAGAGGACTGACTTCTGGTGAACCGCCCTTACAGTGAGTAACTAATTCATCCAAGAGCGGATATTAGTCATTTCCTCAGGCAAAGGTAAACATCAATGGGGGCAGGGTTTGGAAATTCATGCCAAGTGGTCAGTGTTGAGGAAGCCATATAAGGTAAGAGTGATCACATACATTATTCACGTTTATTCATTCAACAAATACTTATTGAACATCAACTATGTGCTAAGCACCAGATTTAGGGGGATGCAAGTTCTGACATTCATGGAAATTACATGTGTATTATACACTCCAAGGTATCTATAGCCACAGATAAGTTAGGAAAAGAGGAAGGGAGAAAGGCATTTAATTGTGAGAAGCCATGTCATTTATTACCTGCCAGCAGCCTGATAAGCATTGTCCCTTTATCCTCCTCTCCACCCATGAAGCATGAATGTGAAGGCAGGTCTATACCTCTGGTTGAGATACTTGCAGCATCAATACGGGTACCAATTCTGAAGTGTGACTGCCTCACCCAGACACACGCAGCAACTGGGCATGGCAGCTAGTGGAACATGGAATTAGGGGAAGACTGAGCAGGAAGTCAAGTTTCCAGGAACTAGCTGGGGTCAAAATCCTGGGATATACAGAACAGGAATCTCAGATTAGCCAAGTCTCCTTCAGGCAAGCACCAATGATCAGGGCACATCCAGCTCAAAGCAGGGTGTCAGAGACCATAGCACCTGAGACCCGGACCCAAGAAAGGTGAGTGAAAGCCAGTTTTACAGAGGGAGATTTGTTTTTTTTTGCCTCATGTTAGGGGTGCATGCACGCAATGCGTGAACATCAACTGGTTTGATTTAAAAAAAAAAAAAAAGAACTGGTTCCAGGTATTCTTAGGAGTCAAGAATCTAGCAGTTTCTGAATGAACTCTGCTTAGATTATTGTGTTGGTCTCTCAAAAATGTGAAATTGCTCATTCATTGTACACTGCCTCTGCCATAGCATCTACTGAATGAAATTATCTAAAATGTACTTATTATAAGCAGGTATATTTCTTCAACTCTGATACTGTCCTTGTCTTTTCTTATGCACTGAAACTCATGTATAACCCAGTCCTGTCCCACCCAGCCTTGGTCACATAATAGTAACTCAACAGAATAATGTGCTGAGACCCATAGTTGCCATCATTTGCTGGTCAACTATCATTCATTTCTGCTTTTAAGCTCAAACTCCATTACTCACCCACAACACTTTAGAAATAGAAGATTATTTTTTCTTCTTTCCACTCTTAAGCATCTGACCACAACAAGAATATGTTGTTCTTTGGATGAGATCCAATCTTCCCAGTCTATATGGTGTCCCCTCCTCCCTCCCTCCCCTCCTTTCTCCCTCCTTTCCTTTCTTCCTATCTTCCTTTTTTCACTTCCTTCTGAGCAGTAAGTAGAGTGTATAGAACATTTTTGAGTCTGTTTTGGTTGATAATGAAAATACTTCTGGAATTCCAAATTCACCATTAGGAATTGTTTTCATTGGATAGAATGACAAATACTGATGCAGGAAGTCTGCAGACTAGTCTGAATCGATAAATCCTTGAGAAATGTATTGAAGGTTGGTTATGAGTAATCCTCAATCGACTATTTGAGGATTAATAGTCACTATTTTTGTGTGATTTTCCATTTTCTCCTAAAAATCAAAGGCGGATAAATTTCTGATTAACTGAAGTTTCTGGTTATTTGGTTAAAGCTTTCTTTTACACTCTCTTCTTTTCCAGATGTGTCTGGGTTAAAATTTTAGGAAGAACCTAACAAGGGGGTAGGGGCTTCCCAGGTGGCTCTAGTAGTAAAGAACCTGCCTGATAATGCAGGTACACATAAGAGATGTGGGTTTGATCTCTGGGTTGCGAAGATTCGCTGGAGGAGGGGAACCCGTTCTAGTATTCTTGCCTGGAGAATCCCATGGACAGAGGAGCCAAGCCGGCTACATGAAAGGGCCCACATGGGGTCTCATTGTTAAGATGGCTATCATGTTAACCTCACAAGCAAAGAATAAAATCACAGTGATCCTTGAAGCTGACCAAATTGCCCAAATGACATTCTGTTTTCTCACTGACGCCTATCTTCTCAAAGCTTCGAGACCACCAGATTCCAGACCTCCGGCTATGTGACCAAGGACTCAATGACAGGCTAAAAATTAAGCATCCCTTCAGAGAATTTTTCATTGATGGGGTATAGTAAAGACCCTGTCAAAAAGGGAGGGTGCTGGTTCTCCTTAAGAGCCAGTCATCCTCTCTTTTCCCTCTAATAAATTTCCCTTTTCTTGCCTGACTGCCGGCCTCTCTCTTTTTCTCTCTGCACTTGCCTTACACTACAGTCCATAGAGTTACACAGAGTCAGACATGACTGAAGCAACTTAGCATGCATGCAACAATGGAAAAATCCCTTCTTTTTATAAACCAACCACCTATTTGGCTGCAGGATCATTTCATGTTCATAATTGTCTCTGGTTGCAAACATTTTACCTTGATTAATCAAAGCACTGCTGCTGCTACCAACAGCAGGGAAGAGCTTCTGGAAAGGACTCCAAAGTCACTCAGCCTCTTTAAAATCTCTACTGTGCACAAATCTAGACTAGTACATGCCTGCCAGCACTTTAATTATTTTATCTAGCAAAGCAGGAATGTGGCAATTACATTCTTTCAATTGCTTCTGTCACAATTGAACTTTACCCACTTAATTAACAACTTCAACCTAAAAAATGTTTTTCTACTTAAATGCTATATACTTTCATTGTAGAAGACTATAAAATATAGAGAAACAGAAAAATACAAAGACCACACATAATCACACTACTAAGCGCTATGCTAACATTTTGGTGAATATCTGTCAAGTATTTTTTCTAGTTACACAATCTTTTATATTCAATGTAAATCTTCCATTTTAATAAAGAGTTGATATTTTTTCCATTAAAAATAAATCACAGACATTTCCTCCATGCAGATGAGTATCCATACAGGACGTGGCATTTAATGGCTCTGTAGTGTCCAGTTTTATGTAGATGTATCATGATTTAGTTAATAAAACCAACTACAGTTAGGTTGCTTTTTTTCACTATTGCATGTAGTACAGACATAGACGGCCTTGTACATATATCTCTGCAAGAAACCCCAATTACTGCCTTGTGGCAAATTCCAGAAATGGGATAGCTGGCTGACAAGGCTTAAACTTCTAAGTCTTTGGCTAAAATACTGCAAAACTGGCTTCCAGAAAGAATGTACCAATTCATATTCCTAAGATGGTTAGGAGACCAATTGTTTATCTATATCCTCAATGGTATACAGTCTTCAAAATAAAACTTCACTAGTTTGGTTGTTGAAAATTGGGAACCTCATTTTCATGGAAACTTGCTTGAATACTGGTAAGGTTGAGTGCTGTTTTACATGTTTAATTGGCTATTTGTATGCGAGCCCTAGGGAATGGCTCATTAATGCCATCTACTCAATTTCCTATTGAGATGGCTATCCTTTTACTTATTGGTTTGTAGGTGACCTAATTGTTTGGCAGTTTCCACTGTCAGATCATTTCCAAAGATAAATTTTATGGCTATGTTTGTTCAACAGGCTTCTTTTCTGTTACCTTCTCTAAGAGGGTCATGGAAAGTGAATGCATATGAAAAACTGTCCGGATTAAATACAAACCATATTTGAAGCACTGAATATAAAAGAGAAAAACAAATGGCAGAAAAAAGTGGAAACAACTGAAAGAAAGCACTATTCTCCCCACCCCCCCAAAGTCATCTCATTAAATATTTTAAAAGAAAAAAGGAATCAAGGAAGTCAGATGATCATATATTTTTTAACAACATAAAGTTACATTTCTTTAGACCTATATGAAAGGTGATATTACTTTCCTTCCAAATTTGCATATAAAGTTTCTCCTAAGTAATTATTCTGTTTTGAAATGCTGCTGTGACTCCTTTCTACCTTCAGGGTGAAAATGAAATTTACTAGAAAAAAGCAATGTACATGGCCTAGCAGCAGATTTCTTCTAGAGCTATGCTGCTCAATACACACTAGACTTTAGGTAAAGCATTCTCACTGCCTATACAGAAGACAAATAAATAGAGGACAGAAGGAAATTTTAGGAGGTGATGGATGTGTTTATGGCATAGATTATGGTGATGATTTCACAGGTGTACACTTCTCTCCAAGTTTTTCGAGCCGTATACATCAATTATGCACAGCTTTTTGGATGTCAATCACTCCCTAATAAAGTGGTTTAAAAATCACACTAGCCACAGGTGGCTATTTAAATTTAAAAATTGAAATAAAATTAAAATTTCAGTTCCTCACTTGCTCAGTAGCCACATGTCACCTGCAGCTACCTTTTTGAATAGCCCCAATATAGTAACTTTCCCATCATCACAGATAGTTCTGGACACCATGGATCAACAGATTTAGCTTTTTCCAGCCTCTGGATCTGCTCGCTTCTGTATCTTCTAACCTCTGCTTGGAATGTCCTTTTCCTTTTCTTTAGCTAGCTCCCACATATCCTTCAGCATATAGCTCAGATACCACCTACTCTAAAGAAGAGTCTCCTGACCACTCACAATCCAGACTGTATGTCCTTCTGTGACCTGGGCATAGAATGCCCACAACAGTCAACAGCAATGCCAGTTTGGTGATCCTTAGTCCCTACCAACTCACTGAGGGAAGAGTGTATGTCTTCCACTTCTGATTCCCCAGGCCTCAGCTTAGTTTCTGAAAGATGGACAAAGCTCAGTATATGTTGAATAAGTGGTTTGCCCATTATTTGTCCCACCCCATGCAAATGCGATGGTTTACTCTTAAAAATTATCAAGAATTAAAAAGATATAGTGCTGAAGAATTGATGCTTTTGAACTGTGGTGTTAGAGAAGACTCTTGACATTCTCTTGGACAGCAAGGAGATCCAACCAGTCCATCCTAAAGGAGATCAGTTCTGGGTGTTCATTGGAAGGACTGATGCTAAAGCTGAAACTCCAATACTTTGGACACCTGATGGGAAGAACTGATTCATTTGAAAAGACCCTCATACTGGGAAAGGCTGAAGGCAGGAGGAGAAGGGGATGACAGAGGATGAGATGGTTGGATGGCATCACCGGCTCAATGGACATGAGTTTGAGTGAACTCTGGGGGTTGGTGATGGACAGGGAGGCCTGGCATGCTGCAGTCCATGGGGTCACAAAGAGTAGGACACGACTGAGCAACTGAACTGAACTGAAAAAAATATATCAATAGAAGTATTTAAGAAACAATACATTTATTTCAGGAAGAGTAAAATTATAAATTATAATAAAGTAATGAAACAAGTGGTCATGCTTTATGAACTGCCTCATAAGAGAGAGTCACAGCAGCAATACTGTAACCCTTCTTTTGATAGAGACATGGGTATATTACCTTCAAACTTCAACAAACATACATCATTGGAATAATTGCAAAGCACTTCCTCTTAATAATTCTCACCAAAGATAAAAGTTTCTCTGTTATCCTTGATCTTCCAGAGTGTCTCTGGGATCTTCATCTCCAGTTTCTTCTAAAATGACAGAATAGTGCTGTAGAATGTGAATTTATGAGCACCAGGCAGGCCCAGGGTGCTTTTTTCCTTTAAAAAAAATTTTTTTTTAATTTTAATTTTTTTTTATTTTTAAACTTTACATAATTGTATTAGTTTTGCCAAATATCAAAATGAATCCACCACAGGAAGGCAATGGCAACCCACTCCAGTACTCTTGCTTGGAAAATCCCATGGATAGAGGAGCCTGGTAGGCTGCAGTCCATGGGGTCGCTAAGAGTCGGGCACGACTGAGCGACTTCACTTTCACTTTTCACTTTCATGCACTGGAGAAGGCAATGGCAACCCACTCCAGTGTTCTTGCCTAGAGAATCCCAGGGACGGGGGAGCCTGATGGGCTGCCGTCTATGGGGTCGCACAGAGTCGGACATGACTGAAGTGACTTAGCAGCAGCAGCAGAGGAAAAATTTAAAATAATGATACATATAAAAAACAAAGGAGAGACTTCCTTGTAGTCCAGTGGTTAAAACTCTACTCTTCTAATGCTGGGGGTGCAGGTTTGATCCCTGGTCTGGGAACTAAGATCCCACATGATGGGAAGTACAGCAAATTAAAAAAGGAAGTAAAAGAAGAAGGAATTTTCAAGACAGCTACCCAGAAACCCTACCTGAGTTTCCAACCATCAGACTCAAGGTGGCAACATCAGCTCTTACCTGAGTCCCCTTCCTAAAAACTTGCTGGACTCCATTACCATGTGAGCCAACTTCTTTAAAAAAATTTTTTTAAAAAGAACTCACCCACCACCAGATGACAACTTCTGTCTGCATTTGACATACAACTTCCTCCAGCTTTTCTCTACAAAGAGATAATCTTTTTTTGTTTCTTGCAAAAATGAGATTACACTGTGCTTAGATTTAGTTTTTTTCAATTAACAATCATAAATAAGTTTGTCAATAAATATGTCTGCAACATTATCTTAAATGTCTATCTAGCATTTAAAATAACACTGTCCAATTTGGGAAGCTTAGATTGTTTCCACTTCTTTTTTTCCCCTCTTGTTAATAGTGCTGTGATGGCTCTCCTGACTAAATGCTTTCCAGGGATCTACAGATCTGAATGTGTTCTGCTCCAAGACAGAAGCAAGGAATAATCTTCTTTGCTGAGGTGATTAAAACCTGCCCAGGCCAATCTAGGAAAAAATGAACCAAATTAATGGGTCAGTGTTTTTTCCTAGAAAACAGTGTGAGGTAAAGCGTGCTTGCTAATGTTTCTCTGGGAGGTGCCACGGCAGAGCTGTGAAAGTGAGAGAAAAAGAAAAGCAAGGCAGGGAAGGAGGAAAGTGAGTACTTGTTAACGAGTTGGTCACAGTTTCACGATAAAATGTGACAGGTTTCCTGGTGACATGGGACAGCTCTGGCAGGGCATACCTAAAAACTGAGCCTTAGGATGATCCATAGCAGGGAGGATCCCTGGGTCTACTTTGGTTCAAGTAAACCCTGTGGGCAGAAACTCCTCCCCACTTCCAGTGTCATCTGGTCCCTTGGTTGCTGTGGGAGTAGAGTCACGCTCAGAGGGGTGATGCTTCCTCTGGGCCTGAAAGTGGTTGGAAGAGCTGATGCAGGAGATAGATGGGCTCCAGGTTAGCCATTTACAACTAGCCTCCCGTTTGCATTTCCTGAGACAAGAGTTAGATGGGCTTCAGTTGAGGCATTTACAATCAGCCTTCTGTTTGCCCTCCAAAATGGAATTAACAACAGAAACAGGGTAAATAGTCAGCGTTTGTCTCTTGTAAACACCTGAAGGTAATAGTCATAGCAAGGAAAAAGAGAAGCAAAACTCTGAGTAAAAGATTAAGGGATCTCCACTCCCCACTCTTTTGGGACAAGGGAGATGCTATACATGCCCAGAAAGGCTCTTTGTGGGTCAAAGTCAGGGGTTAATGCCAGACCAGGGGTCTTCTCTAGTAGCTTAGTTCGTAAAGAATCTGCCCGCAATGCAGGAGACCTGGGTTCGATCCCTGGGTCAGGAAGATCCCCAGGAGAAGGAAATGTCAACCCACTCCAGTATTCTTGCCTGGCAGGCTGTAGTCTCTGGGATTGCAGAGTCAGACATGACAGTTTGTCACTTTGTAGCCAATGCCAGACCATAATGAGGCTTGCTTCTCTCAGAAGCCTTCACTTGGAGGTCCATCTTGGCTGAGGGGTGTGTGTACACCCCAGGGGAGGGTCCCAGGGTAGGTCAGGTGTGGAAAAAGAAACCAGATAATTGTCCTGAAGGAAGACAAAGACCCAGAAGAACTGACCTACATAAATGACTTACCCACCTCTTTGCTGGACCTCGCCTGCCAATGAAGGAGATGCAAGAAATGTGGGATCGATTCCTGGGTCAGGAAGGTCCCCTGGAGGAGGGCATGGCAACCCACTCTAGTATTCTTGCTTGGAGAATCCCCATGGACAGAGGAGCCTGGTGGGCTGCAGTCTATGGGGTTGGCAAAGAGTTGGACACGACTGAGTGCGTGTCTTTGCTGCACTCCTCCTCTTCTCTCTGGGTGTGTATCTCTGCCTCGCTCCTCTCTTAACTAAACAACTACATCTCTATGTGCTCTCCCACTTATTGCTGTGCTATGTCTCTAATAATAAACTTTGTAGCTGCATTTCCAGTTTCTGCCTCCATGATAAACACATTTTTCACTTGGGGCTGAGATCCAGGGAAACAATAGCTTCTAGCCTCTAGCCCTTGCTGGTCTAGTGGCTAGGATTCCTGGTTCTCATCTAGGCTACCCAGGTTTATTTCCTGGGCAGGGAATTAACATCTTGCCTCATGCCACTGTTCCCTGCTGCCTCACCAGCTGAGATCAGATTAGGGGCTCCCCTGGTTTAGTAAGGGTGAACACGGGTTACGAGATGCTCCCACTGTGGCTGGGTCATGGGGACCTGCCAGAAACCGAGCCTCACCCTGAGGGAGGCAGGACGTGCAAAGAAACTAAGAAATGGAATCAGCAGAGAAGGGGGATAACCTTTGGCTTTCAACGTGTAGTCTTCCCAGTAGGCCCATCAAAGCCCTTGGTTTTGAGAAAAAGGGGATTCTGCAGAGTGCTGTCCATGTGAAACACCAAATCCCATTCTCCCCAAGAGGTGGGACAGGAGTACAGCATGGTAAGGAATGGGGAAATGGAAATTAAGTTCTGTGGGCAGGAAAGCACCACCTTTCCTCTGAGGACAGAAAAAGAGCAGAGGTCAGACAGGGACATTTGGCTGAGTCTAACCACGTCTTCCTCCGCATCTCCTGGTCTGGGCCATCCAGCCCAAGTGACTCAAGCAGGCAGCCTGGGCTCAGCCGGGAGCTGGCTTCAGAGACGGTGGGCAGGTACAGCTGTACATCCTGTTGTGCCCTGAGACCAATGGCACCTCCAAATGAACATCCCAAAACCGCAAGGGGCAGAGGCAGAGGGAGAAGTTTTGCCCTGAGAATACTACTCAGAGTTCAGTTTAATTGAGTGGTTTCCGTTATGACTTTCCAGACTCTGAACAGGGCAAGTTTCCTGCAATCAGCTGGTCTATTAAAAAAAAAAAAATGGCAGCAAAGCAAAGGAAGAAACTAGGGTGTGAAAGGAGAGGAAGAGGCAGGGACAAAGGAGATTGAATCTGCTGGGTGGTTTCCCTGAGGTCTCCCAGTGCCAAGGACAAGTTAAAGCAACACATTACTGCTTATGAGTCTCATTATGCTCGGCCAAATTTGCTCTGGGCATTGTCAGTCTGCCCACGCTTGGCTTCTCTTTGCAGTCTTTGGTTTTCCTCAAGACCAGATGGTAGTTTTTTTTCTTTTCACAAGGATTTGAAAACAGAGAGGAAGATCTCAGACAGCCTCTGTAAGATTGTCCAGGCTTGGAATATAACAGGGTAGGATTAAATTCCTTCCTGTTTCCCACCACCTGAAGGATAAATCAAAGAGCTCTCTGGTGTTGGTGGCATATCCAGGGCATCCTCAAGCTAATCTATCCATCCTTACTTCCCATCACTTCAAAGGTTCTTGATCCTTCCCTGCTCCTAAGCCCTCCAATGACGTCATGCGTCTCTCAGACCTCCATGCTCACTCGGAAATCTCTTTCCCCGCAGTGCTTTCACTTCTGCCTGGGCATCACCTGCGTCTGGACCCAGGTCAGATTCACCTCCTGAAACCCTTCCTATCATCAGGTGAATCTGACTGCATCTTCTCTGTGCTCACATGTAGTGTGAATGGACATCTAGGTGAGATCTCAGTATACACTGTAGCTATTGGGAACAATCCAGTCATTTCCTACTGGATTATGAACTGTTTAAACACAGGAATCATATTCATTTATGATCCTTCAGCACCTAAAATAATGTCTGGTCCCTGTGATGTACTCAGAAAATGCTCGTTGTTAGAGAAAGTGCCTGTGTTTTCAGAGTAGTGCAGTTGGTTCTGTGGATACAGAGGGCAGATTATTCTACATTATTTTATATAAGGGACTTGAGCAGCCACAGATTCTTGTATCTGCAAGGGGTCCTGGTGCTGTGAAAGGAAAATCAATATGACCAGTGTTGCTAAGAGAGCTGTCTAAATGAAGCTGTGGAGCCATTGAGGAACTGTGGCTTGTACTCATTTCTCCTAGATAGAATCAGACCTTTTGACTACGACTGTCTTAATGCAAGCAACCAGAACAAATGCCAGAAACTCAAGATGCTCACTCGACACTTACGTTAAAACAACTGGTGTCAGCCATTAAGGACAAATATTTCTTTTCTTACGTCAGAATACAGCCTCATGGCTTTTGCCTTTATAAGCCCCTGACTCTTTCATTTCCTTGTAACACTCTTTTGGCTTTACCTGAATCTGTGTCTCCTGAAATACAATTTTTCAGACCCCCAAATACATTCTTTTCCTATTTGCAGTTTTCTGGGCTTTTACGGTCCACAGAACCAATCCCCTGAAGATAAAAAGGGGTGACTTGCTACATTTACATGCCTGCTGCACTGCTCAGCATGTTGCCCAATGGTAATCGCTTATCTGTGGTTCTCTGGGATGCTCCAGGTCCTTGAGGACAAAGGACAATGCCTTTAAGACAATGCCTAGAACATTCTAGATGCATGAGTGTTGACTTTAGGAAAGTGCAGTATTGTAGAGTACTTTTTACATTAGCCAGAGCTCAGTCCATAGTCATTGTAACATTAGCAGATTTCTTGAGTATGAGCACTGAGCTAAGCGTGTCTTACACATCACACACTAATCATCACAACAGCCCTTAAGATGTGTACCCCTCCCCTTACCACTCACCCATTTTATGATGAGGAGACTATGACTCAAGGAGCTGAGGGATTTGCCCCAATATACACATCTAGACAGTGGCCAAGATGAGATATAAACTTTGGTTTGAATTCACATGCTATGAGGCAGCCAGCCTTTGAGCTCTAGCCCTTCCTCCCCATATCTCGTTACCTTTCAGCATCTGAACTTTCAAGAAAAGTAAACAAGCTTTCCTTCCTCACAGTCCCTGATAACTGCTCCACTATATAGCTAACCAGTCATTTGGTTGACTGCAATATTACTACATTGTCATTTCATTTTACTTTCTGGCTATCAAACTTAAAGTTGTATCATAGAGACCTTGAAAATAGCTATGATTTGTGGCTGCGGGTGCAAGTAGAATTTCAAATGTGCAAGTAGGATTTCAAGAGTACAGATTGTCTTTATCTTGATGGGAACCAGGTTCAGTGAGAACCTATGAAAAGATGTTTACTGGATAAAGAAGACGTGGTATGAATATACAAAGGAATACTTTGTTGTGGTGGTTTTTCAGTCACTAAGTTGTGTCCGACTCTGACCCCAGGGACTGCAGCATGCCAGACTTCCTTGTCCTCCACTACCTCTTGGAGTTTGGTCAAATTCATGTCCATTGAGTTGGTGATGCTATCTAATCATTTCATCCTCTGTTGCCTCCTTCTCCTTATGCCTTCAATCTTTCCCAGCATCAGGGTGCTTTCCAATGAGTCAGCTCTTCCCATCAGGTGGCCTAAGTATTGGAGCTTCAGCTTCAGCATCAGTCCTTCCAATGAATATTCAGGGTTGATTTCTTTTAGGATTGACTAGTTTGATGTCCTTGCAGTCCAAGTGACTCTCAAAAGAGTCTTCTCTAGCACCACAATTAGAAAGCATCAATTTCTCAGTGCTTAGCCTTCTTTATGGTCCAAGTCTCACTCATGACTACTGGAAAAACCATAGCTTTGATGATATGGATCTTTGCTGGCAAAATGATGTCTCTGCTTTTTAATATGCTGTCTAGGTTTGTCATAGCTTTTCTTCCAAGGAGCAAGTGTCTTTTAATTTCATGGCTGCAGTCACCGTGTGCAGTGATTTTGGAGCTGAAGAAAAATAAAATCTGTCACTGCTTCCACTTTTTCCCCTTCTATTTGCTATGAAGTGATGGGACCAGGTGCCATGATCTTGGTTTTTTGAAAGTTGAATTTCAAGCCAGCTTTATCACTCTCCTCTTTCACCCTCATCAAGAGGCTCTTTGGTTCCTGTCACTTTCTGCCATTACAGTGGTATCATCTGCATATCTCAGGTTGTTGATGTTTCTCCCAACAATCTTGATTCCAGCTTGTGAGTCATCCACCCAGGCATTTCACATGTTGTACTTTGCATATAAGTTAAATAGGCAGGGTGACAATATACAGCCTTGTTGTACTCCTTTCACAATTTTGAACCAGTCTGTTGTTCCATGTCCAGTTCTGTTATTTCTTGGCCTACATACAGGTTTCTAAGGACACAGGTAAGGTTGTCTTGTATTCCCATCTCTTGAAGAATTTTCCACAGTTTGTTGTGATCCATATAGTCAAAGGCTTTAGCATAGTCAGTAAAACAGAAGTAGATGTTTTTCTGGAATTCCTTTGCTTTCTCTGTGATCCAATGAATGTTGGCAATTTGATCTTTAGTTTCCCTGCCTTTTCTAAACCCAGCTTATACATCTGGAAGTTCTTGGTTCACATACTGCTGAAGCCTACTCAGCGACAAACAATGAAATATGCCATTTGCAGCAACATGGATAGAACTACAGATTATCTTACTAAGTGAAGTAAATCAGAAAGAGAAAGACAAATATTATATGATATCACTTATATTTAAATCTAAAATAGGACACAAATGAAATTATGAAACAGAAACAGACTCACAGACATGGAGAACAGATTCATGGTTGCCAAGTAGGACAGGGAGTTGGAGAGGAATGGATTGGGAGTTTGGGATGAGCAGATGTAAGCAATTATATATAGAATAGATAAGCAAGCTCTACTGTATAGAATAGGGAACTACATTCAATATCCTGTGATAAAACTGTAATAGAAAATAATACAAAAAAGAATGTGTGTATATATATATATATGAAATATATACACATATGAATCACTTTTCTGTACAGCAGAAATTAACATTATAAATCAACTATATGTCAATAAAATACATTTTAAGAAAAGAAATTTACAACTTAGTAAGGACAGAATTGGTACCAGCATTGTTATGTAATATTTTAGAGCTTCTTGGGAAAGACCAAAGTATGGACATCTTTAACATAAACAGACATCAGAGAGTTCACATTCACCCTCCCAAAGTCATAGAGAAGGTATATGGAGAGTGACAATTAGAGTTTGCATTGGATAACAGGGCCTGTGTTGGAAATGCAGGTCAGGCCTGGATTGTGTTAGATCATGAAAGGAATTCTAAGACTGTATTAAGAAGACAATGAGAAGATTTTTGAACAGAGGGGTAATATAATCAGAACTACACTTTGGAAAACTAGCGATGTAGAAGAGAAAGCGAGGATGGAGGGATGAGAGGCTTGTGGGGAGACCATGAAGGAGGCTGTTGCCCTGACCAGTTTAGCTTCGATGAGATTTGCTCTAGATACATTTAAGACATCTCTTCAGTTAACAGGACAAGCAGAAATGCCCAGAAGGCAGGTGGAAGTGAGAGGCAGAAGAGAAGGGGTAACTAGAGGCAGAGATCTGTGAGTGGCTCTAGAACACCTGCAAAGCCCCAGAAGTAAATGAGATCGCTGTGGCTGAGGTAAGAAGGAAGAGGGATGAGGAGTGAGGATTCAACTTGGGGATTTGGGACCTTCAGAGGGAAGGAGAAAGGCAGGAAATTTTGAAGACAGGAGGAATAGTTAAAGAAGTGAAGCTCAAAGCAACGATTCCCAACCCAGGGACTGAAACCAGGTCTCCTGCATTGCAGGCAGATTCTTTACTGTCTGAGCTACAAGGGAAGCCTACCAATGCAGGAGATGCAAGAGACATGGGTTCAATCTCTGGGTTGGGAAGATCTTCTGGAGGAGGGCGTGGCACCCCACTCCGGTATTCTTGCCTAGAAAATTCCATGGGCAGAGGAGCCTGACGGGCTATAGTCCGTGGGGTTGCAAAGACTTGGACATGACTGAGCACATACATACACAGGGAGAACACAGATCTTAAGGCAGCAACACATACTTCACCTCAACTGCTGCAGGGCAAGCTGCCCAGCTGCAACTCGTTAGCTTTAATTGTCTGCTGGAAAACATCTCTGAGACTTTTCTGGTTCCTTTGTTCATGAGTAATTAATTCCTAGAAAACTTTTGGAGCCCCCAAATGTTCCTCCTGAGCTAGAAGGGTGGGACCTAACAGAGACTGCTGCTGCAAGGAAGAGGTCGGAGGCTTAATAGACCTGTTCTTGCTGCCTGTCCTGCAGTCACTGTGAGGGTTTGTCAGGTAGGGAACTAGGGTGGGAGGAAGGCTTCTGTGTTTGGAAAGGAACATTAACTGAGAAGCTTGACAAAGGGAGCACGGTGCTTTCCCCCACAGAGTGACAGGACTTTTCCTCTGAAGAGTTTGTGTCACATACCAGGGGTGTGTGCATGTATAGTGTACACACGCATCTCTGAGGAATGGAGGAACTTTTGGCTAACATTGGGAGAAACATGTGATATCAAATAAAATTTCTGAATGCACCTTGCTTATACTCGGTCAAAAAGCTGATGATCTTTAATAGATTTCAATAAAATGAAATGATGGTTTTCTTCCAGTTATTTCATACTAGAAATTCTGCCAGGCTCTCCCAGCTTTCCCAAAGAAATTAGAAACAAAGAAGTGAAGAAAATGCTAGCTTTCTCAATTCTCTAGTTTTTTATAATAATCACTGGACATACTGACAGGTTGTGGGAAGTTTGTGAGTGTGCTTGGCCTCTATGGATCCCGCATTTCTTAGCTACAAGTGCCAGTGAACATCAGGAGTAGAGAGGTGCTGCCCAATAGTTGAAGAGGATGGTGTGGGTAGTGTGTCAGATTATATTTTTCTCAGATTTGTCTCAACAGTATCTCCTGTTCCACGTATGTGGATGGACATAGACACTCCTTCCATCGAAAAGTGGGTTTCTGTGTCCCTACTCCTCTGCCCCTGACATGGACAAGATTTACAACTATTTCAACTAAGAGAAAAGACCCTGATGCTGGGAAAGGTTGAGGGCAAAAGGAGAAGTGGGCCACAGAGGATAAGATGGCTAGATGGCATCACTGACTCAATGGACATGAGTTTGAGCAAGCTCGGAAGGACGGAAGCCTGGCGTGCTGCAGTCCATGGGGTTGCAAAGAGTTGGACATGACTTAGAGACGGAACAACAACAACCACCAATAGAATATAGCAGAAGTGAGGTCATAAAAGGTGATGCTGTATACTTTCTGCCTGTTGAAATAGCAACCTTGGAACCCTCAGTTATCATCTAAGATCTCTGGCTACCCTGAAGCTTCCCATGCTGTGTGGAGAGGCCCAAGGAGTTTCCAGCCAACAGCCAGAATCAAACGCCACACGTGGGAGTAGAGACATCTCCAGATGCTTTTAGCATCCATCCACCAAGTTTTCCCAACCGGGGTCTCAGATACCATGGGGCAGAGATAAGCTGCCTTTGCTGTGCCCTTTCCAAATTCCTTATCCACAGAATCTGGGAGTGTAATAAATAATTGCTTCACCCTATTACGTTTTTTGGAGAAGGCAATGGCACCCCACTCCAGTACTCTTGCCTGGAAAATCCTATGGATGGAAGAGCCTGGAAGGCTGCAGTCCATGGGGTTGCTGAGGGTCGGACATGACTGAGTGACTTCACTTTCACTTTTCACTTTCATGCATTGGAGAAGGAAATGGCAACCCACTCCAGTGTTCTTGCCTGGAGAATCCCAGGAACGGGGGAGCCTGGTGGGCTGCCATCTCTGGGGTCGCACAGAGTCAGACACGACTGAGGCGACTTAGTAGCAGCAGTATTACATTTTTGGTTTTGTTTTTTACAAGGCAATAGTAAGTAGTACAGATATGAAAGCAGGAGACCTATCTGGTCTCTGAGTCCTTCTGAGATACATTTTCGGAGAGTTAGAGCTTCTTGGAATACTATATGAAAACCTTTGGATCAACCAAGGCCTCCAAATCCCATGTTTCTAAGAAACCTAGAATTTAATAGCTTTATCAAGAAAGAAATATCTTGCTTAGTGTCATGAATTGTGTCCCCTCTCCCAAAGAAGAAGTCCTAACCCCTACCTGTGAATGTGAAATTATTTGGAAATAAGGTCTTTGCAGATTATCAAGTTAAGATGATGGCATCAGTATGGGCTCAGATCCAATATTACTGTGTACTTAAAACAAGAGACACACAGGGGTAATGCCTGTGATAACACCTCCTAATGAAGATGGAGGTAGAGATCAGGTGATGCATCCATCAGCCGAGGATTACCAAAGATTGCCTGCAAACCACAGACTTATGAAACAGTTTCTCCCTCATGACCATCAGGAGAAACCAACTCTGATGACACCTTGACCTAGAACTACGAACAATAACTGTTTGTTTAACCCACCCAGTGTGTGGTAGTTTGTTACAACTACATTCAAGAACCAGTTTGAACAGGGACCATGGCCCTTCATAGCTCCAAGGCTCTCCGTTCATGAAATGGTTTTTCAGGATTCATTTCATAGAAGTCAGAATGAGAAGCACTTAGAAAAATACAAAAATAAATTAGGTCTTGGTTTCCGCAATCATTGGAACTACAACTCTGGAAGAAGAGACATGGTAAGTCTTTTTTTTTTTTTCATGGTAAGTCTTAAAATAATCATAGTACAACTGGTAAGTCAAGGCATGTAGAAAGTCTTGAGAGAAATTCTTAATGTCTTAAAATTCTTTTAAAACATCTCTGGGATTTTAGTATAAGTAGAGCCAAAATTAGATTTGGATGGATAGGATTGAAGATAGAAGGGGCATTTTTATGAATATTTAACAACCTGTGAATCCCTGTCTAATCAATTGCTGTTGTTCAATTGCTCAGTTGTGTCCAACTTTTTGAGACCCCATGGACTGCAGCATGCCAAACTTCCCTATCCTTCACCAGCTCCCAGTGCTTGCTCAAACTCATATCCATTGAGTCAGTGATGCCATCTAACCATCTCATCCTCTCTCATCCCCTTCTCCTTCTGCCTTCAATCTTTCCCAGCATCAGGGTCTTTTCTAATGAATCGGCTATTCACATCAGGTGGCCAAAGTATTGGGGCTTCACCTTCAGCATCAGTCCTTCTAATGAATATTCAGGATTGATTTCCTTTAGGATTGGCTGGTTGGATCTCCTTGCAGTCCAAGGGAATCTCAAGAGTCTTCTCCAACACCACAGTTCAAAAGCATCAATTCTTCAGTGCTCAGCCTTTTCTATGGTCCAACTCTCACATGCATAGATGACTAATGGAAAAGCCATAGCTTTGACTAGACAGACCTTTGTCAGCAAAGTAATGTCTCTGCTTTTTAATACACTGTCAAGGTTTGTCATTGCTTTTCTTCCAAGGAACAAACGTCTTTTAATTTTGTGGCTGTAGTCACCATCTGCAGTGATTTTGGAGCCCAAGAAAACAAAGTCTGTCACTGTTTCCATTGTTCCCCATCTGTTTGCCATGAAGTGATGGGACCGCATGTCACCATCTTTGTTTTTTGAATGTGGAGTTTTAAGCCAGCTTTTTCACTCTCCTCTTTCACCATGAAGAAGCTCTTTAGTTCCTCTTCACTTTCTGCCATAAGGGTGGTGTCAGCTGCATATCTGAGGTTATTGATAACTCCTTTATTGTCATGTCTACTTAAAGCATTTAGAGTCCTAGACACATTTTTGTATAATGTTTGTTTCCTCCTTGTACACATAAGAAAAAAATGTCTATGAGTCCAAATATTTTAACACAACCTAGAATGCAAATTCTGTCTTACAAGCATTTTCTACAAGGTTTTGCAGTAAACTTTCAGGCATTTTTGATATGAGTTCTTGATCAGATTTATAGTTAAAGCTTTCAATAGTTTCTGACTTAGGAGAAGTTTTCTGAAAATAATGATCTAGCTAGTTTTCCATAATTGAGATTTGATGGTTTTAACATTGTTGATAGAACTGAAGGGCAATGAATCAGCCTGAAGTTTAGAAAGTGCACTGAGCATCCTTCATCAGGAGGCTCCCGGTTAAGTCAATCACACCTCTATCCCCCGTGCCCTCATAACAAACAAATGCCTTATGTAAATAAACCAGGTATTTAATCCCTCTGACATTTTTCATATTTCCCATTAGACACCAGTTCAGTTTCTCTGAGAGGTTATCTGGACTTACAAAATATTTATATAGCTAAATGCTTAGAGTGAATAGTTTTGATTGAAGCTGAATCTCTAGTTTCCAGTTTTACAAGCATGAACTCATTTTAAATACTTCCTCACTTCTTGTAATAACCTATAATGGAAAATAATCTGGAAAGGAGTATATATACACACATATACATATATATATATATATATACCCAATCAATTTTCTGTACACCTGAAGCGACAACATTGTTAATGAAATGTACTTCAATTTGAAAAAACAGCCAAAACAATTCCTCACCAAAGTAAGGGGAGTTAGCATCCTATCTTTGTTTCTGGATGCATAAAACAACTAAACCTCTGAATATGCTGATACTGTTAAGGTTCAGAATGTGACTTCCAAGAAAGTCTATAAGTCACATTACCAGAGGCTAGAACCTGGGAGAATTAAGAAACAACCCTGAATAAATAATGAGTTCTAAATAAAGTCTTTCTTACCATTCTAACAAGTATCAAGATTAATTTTTCTTTAACACCACTTTAGTGGTCATTAATGTACATGGCCTCAGGTTTTTGTTGAGACTGGCTACATCATAAAGTATTTTTTATGGAGCAATTTAAATCATTAAGAACTGTAATTTATACATATAACTCAATAGAATAAATGGAACACACCTACTACTTCATAAATTTGTGGACATTTATTTCTCAAGTTTACAATGATGTAGCTTCATGTTCTTGTATTGATTTTATTTATTCTTGGACTAAATCAGCCTGACAAGTTGAAAGCTGTTCAAATGTTACTTAGAGTATGATTTTAACAAAATTATTCCAGATAGTCTATGTGAAATTACAATGGAATCCCAAGAACTTTGTAATTCAGATAAAAATGTTGTTTATCCCTATACCAAAATCACTGCTGAGGAGTTGATATTTTTCTTAGAAGAATTATGGAAGAGATATAAAATGCAAAACTTATATGTGGCCTTTTTGTGTCACTTTTCCCAAGATCTGTATTACCTGATCAGGTAATTATCATATTATACTAATAAGAATGGAACTAAATACTTTTTAATGGTGATGTCTAGATGTAACCTGAGTTGAAATAAAATTAATTCCACAGGGACCTAATGCATAGCACAGGGGACTATAGTCAATATCTTTTAATAACCTATAATGGAAAAAATCTGAAAAAGAATATATATATTTTTATATCCATATATCTGGGGCTTCCCAGGTGGCTCAGTGGTAAAGAATCCACCTGCCAAGCAAGACAGGTAGGTTCAGTCCCTGAGTTGGGAAGATCCCCTGGAGAAAGAAAATGGCAACCTACTCCAGTATTCTTGCCTGGGAAATCCCATGGACAGAGGAGCCTGACGGGCTACAGTTCATGGGGTTGGAAAAGAGTCAGACAAGACTTAGCAACTAAATAGCAGCAGCAATATCTTTATATCTGAATCACTTCGCTGTGTAATAACAATAGCAACATTGTGAATCAACTATTCTTCAGTTCAAAAAATTAATTAAAGGACTAAAAAAAAATAAAGAGAAAGACCATCTTCTAACTGTTTCCAAACTTTACAACAGAGGAACCCCTGAATCACAATAATCAGAATGGCCAGTTTGGTTAAGATGTTTGGTGATAAAATCTTTGCCTGATGCTTTGTTTTTAAAAATATTTATTTATTTTATTATTATTATTTATTTGGCTGAGTCAGGTCTCAATGGTAGCATACAGATTCTTCACTGCATCATGTGGAATCTTTCTCTGTGGTGTACAGACTCGGCATCTGGGCTCAGTAGTTGCAGTGCATGGGCTTAGTTACTCTGCGGCATGTGGGATTTTAGTTCCCCAACCAGGGATTGAACCCATGTCCCCTGCATTGCAAGGCAGATTCTCATCCACAGGACCACCAGGGAAGTCCCCTAGTGCTGTGCTTTTTATGCAAAATATCCAGACTCTGAAAACTTCATCACTGTGGTATGCCTGATCACATAAATGTTTACTCATACCTTGATTTGTTCACAGATGCTTAAATATGAAACCTAAATTATAACCTGTATTCAAAGATTTATACATAAAAATAATGCAGCCTATGAAGAGCTTTTCACTTTTTCCTGCTTGGATATTTAGAATGACATTCAAATATACATTCAGAAACACACAGGCCTGGTGTTATGGCTGTTTAAGTACCCTGCTTATTTTAGTGACTTTCATATATCTCTCCATCTAAATCAAAGTGCTTATCCTGTACCTTGCTAACTGAAACAACTGAGTTAATTTTAGTGTTTATCTCGATGTTCTGTGTACACGAAAGGACTGGAAGATGGGGTGGTGGGAGGTGGCAGTGGACACTTTTTATTTGTGCAACTTGCACTGGAATCACGAGATGTTTCTGATCTGCTGCCCATCTCAGCTCGTCTCCAAAGTTTCTCCAGCACTCTCCCATAATTCCTTCTAAGTCTCTGTACACATATTCGCAAGGCCTCTCTCATCACACTCACAATCTCTCCTCATCTCTACAGTTCTTTCCCAAAGGACTATCAGTTGATTATCAGTGAAATAACTGAGTCATAAATAACTACAGAAAAATTTGTAAAATGATAATTTAGCTTCAAAGTTACCATCCACAATTTTCTTATGCATAAGTGGTTCATAAAGTTATTTTATTAAGTACTTCCCTATGCTTGGAGTGTATGTGTTTAACTAGGGAAATCTTTCTAGTTGTACAGAAACATTCTGATTTCTTTAAGTAGACCCAATTATTACCATAAAAGTATTTACTGAGACCTGGGCTGGACAGCCATTGTACAGTCTGATCTGGCAAATACATAGAAACTGCACTCCAGATTACACAGCAAGGCACTAATGACCCAAATGAAACTCCAGGGGCACCTTAGGTAGATGCAGTACAGAGAATTAAGGAAGGAAATCATTAGTCACAATTGCAGAAACTAGCCAAATACAAAGTGAAAAAAATGCATGCAGCCTATTTCCTGCAGAGTACGGGGAGCCTTGGTAACAGAATATGCAAAAACATAAGAGAAATGCAAAAGAGAAACATGATTTCTACAAATAAATAAGAAAGGGTCTGATCTCAATTTTAAATTACAAAAACGATTTTATTTAATTTATTTTCTCTTCCTATGTACTACATAGCCAAATAACATTAAGACATTGTATCATGAATTTACATTATGACAGATCAACTTTCAAGCATTTTCTTGACAGTCTTGGAGGTTTTGCCAGCACTGACAAAATCTGAACATATACAGTAAGAGGAAACGAGCAGCAAAAGGAAATCTAAGTGACCACATAAGGCATTGAGTTTCAACCCCACAAAAAAATATTCATTAAATAGGCAGAATCATATGAGAGAGTGAACAATGTTCAGCAGAAAGCAAATTTATACCATATCCAAAACCATGTATAGGAACTGTTATTTAACAGGACCAAAAAACTGTTTGAAGTTATATACCCCTTTTTGAGGTCTGAGCCCCGAAGAATTGATGCTTTTGAACTGTGGTGTTGCAGAAGACTCTTGAGAGTCCCTTGGACTGCAAGGAGATCCAACCAGTCCATTTTAAAGGAGATCAGCCCTGGGTGTTCTTTGGAAGGAATGATGCTAAAGCTGAAACTCCAGTACTTTGGCCATCTCATGAGAAGAGTTGACTCATTGGAAAAGACTCTGATGCTGGGAGGGGTTGGGGGCAGGAGGAAAAGGGTCGACAGAGGATGAGATGGCTGGATGGCATCACGGACTCAATGCACGTGAGTCTGAGTGAACTCCGGGAGTTGGTGATGGACAGGGAAGCCTGGCGTACTGCGATTCACGGGGTCACAAAGAGTCAGACACGACTGAGTGACTGAACTGAACTGAACTGAATAAAAAGAAAAAATTCCTTGGTGTGAGAGGAGAGCTTCTCTCCTGTCTCCCCAAAATGAATTTAAGCATGTTACCTTTACCAGTGAAAGTCTCTGAGAAGATGGAGTAAGAGTGGATAGCTAGTTTGAAAGACTGGTATGAAATTGTATTAGAAGCATGTCACTGAGGCCTCAATCTGAAAAATCAATGGCAGGTCTGAGACTGTCCAAGTTTTCTTACAATGTGTCTGAATAGACAGGAAAAAAAAAAAAAAAGAGAAAATCTTACAGACCCTTGAGGCATTCCCCTCACTAATAACTGTGCTATTTTGCTATGGAACCCTACCTACCCTGAGTTATTGAGATCCTACCAAAAATGTGAACTGCTTGAATAGCATTATCACATTCAAGATTCATAGGAGAACACAAACTGAATCAATTTAGTTTCTAAACACAAATTTAAGTTGTCTAGAAGCTTATCTCTTTTCTACTAAATACTGCAGTTTGCATAAAGGTGGATCACTGTTTAAGTATAATAAATATATCACTACTACTGATCAGGTATTTGCTATGAAATCCCATGGACAGAGGAGCCTGGTGGGCTACAATCCATGGGGTAGCAAAGAATCAGACACGGCTGAGTGACTATCACTACACTACATTAGAGAGTAAAACACTACTTAAAAAAATGAACTTTTCTTAGAATTAGGAACATAAACCACAGCAAAACTCTTGGGGGGAATGGTAACAACAGATGTAAATATTTTTTTCTTCCCTTTCTTATAACAGAAATCATAAGAGAGCATGTTGCAAAAACATGAACTTTGTTCATCCCCAGTAACTCATGGAATACTTCAGGTTGCTAAGCCCCTCTCTGTAAAGATGGCTTCAGAGGCAGAGAAGGAGGCACCTATAAATGAACAGAATACTCACAGCAGGCTTATTTTCCAAGCCTTTCTGAAAAAGTAGTGCCTGCACATGGGATGCTGTGGAAATTGTTAGAACTCATTGCACTAACTACATGGGAAACCTAAGGCAGGGGAAAGGTGGGTGAACAATCAGAAAATTCACCAGTGTAAATAACAGGTTTCACTGAATCAAGAACACATATGTTAAAAACCATTGTACTAAAAACAAAACAGAGTGAGTGAAAACCCAACAAATAACTAGTTTTCTGAGGTGTGGTCTTTTTAGGTGAGTTCCACTAGGATATACTTAGATGCTGTGTTTCAACCGGACCATCCACCAACAACTGATCTATACTTAACCATTAAAACTGACCAAAAAGCATACTCACCAAGGGTGTCCAGTAGCCATAGGACTTGAGTATGTATGATGCTTTTATATTTACATAAGCAGTTTCTCATGAATCTTATAGAAGTTGGAGAAATAGAGCTAGTTGTTCCTTTTTTAGCAAGAGCACTTGTAAAAATATGAAAAGGATTAGGTAAATACTCCTTTTAACACTGAGTTGATTCATTAAAGAACTTTAGAAAAGTCAGCAGTTCATTTACCTGAGTTTCCCATTTAACGGCTAAAGAGTAATTAAATGCTTTTTACTTAAGAATGTGAACAAAAATACACAATATTTAAAAGGGTCAAGTTGGAAAATTGAGACTCAAGATGAAGTTCGAACATTTTGAATTTTTATAAAATCTAACAAACATCTAGGAATTTTCCTTCCTAGTTAAACCATAAACTCAGAACTATACTGATTTACTGGATGTTATTTAGAACTTAGGTTAGGGTCAACCTGTGAAATCATTAAGGAAGTAAATAAAATTATTTTGACATTTTGAGCAAGTTGTCACAAAGACTAATTACTAGTTACTTACTTCAGTTATGAACCCATGGGAGATTATAAGTTAACACCAGATAAAGATTTCAGCATAAATATGATGTTTAACCTGAATAGATCCCTTTTTAAGGGTGATATAGAAAACAAGTATAAATTTTATCCAGAAGAATAATGCACCCAGTGTCTTAACAGTAGTTATCAAAGCTCACCTTTCAACAGGGGTATTCTTGTCATGCTCAGTGACGGACAATCTTCCAGGTTTGTTTGTTTAAAACAGGTAGTGCTATGTCTCTAAATACAACTCATGGTTCATAATCAAGATCCTAAAAACATACTAGAATTGAATATTTTATCAAAGAAGTAAAACCGTGTTGCTATTTTAAACATATTGTTTCAATTCCAGGTCAAAATAAACCAGCTATACAAAATCACCATTCTAACACTTAAACATGGAGCAGAAACAGCAAAGCACTTTGGTCTACATGATTAAATCGTTCAATAAATGAAAAGCATCTCTT
This sequence comes from Bos javanicus, assembly GCF_032452875.1. Lineage (NCBI taxonomy): Eukaryota > Metazoa > Chordata > Mammalia > Artiodactyla > Bovidae > Bos > Bos javanicus. Next base: position 53,908,393 of record NC_083870.1, read on the forward strand.
CCCCAAATCCTTTACCCCATGATGTATCATAACGTTTAAAATACAATGGAGGTACATGTATCTGCTGAGTAGTTTGTAGAGCTGTGTCCCGTGTATGACTCAAAGTGTCATTAAGCAAATTTACCAGGATCAAGGAGTAAATTTTAAAACCAGCATTTTGAAACCCAAACCATCTTCCTACTTTTTTTTTTGTTAAGTCACAAAACCGTCTTAGATCAGACTATGGTTCTGAAAACAGTGAGTGTGAAGTTGGAACATGAAACAAAATTCCCATGATAGATAGCACTGGTCCTGGATTGAGGGCACAAATAGTGTTTCCATTTTCCTGTTCTACACAGTTTAATAATCAGTGAAAACTTTTGCCCAAGACCCATACATTTTGGGCTTCCCTGGGGGCTCAGCTGGTAAAGAATCTGCCTGCAATGTGGGAGACATGGGTTTGATCGTGGGTTGGGAAGATCCCCTGGGAAAGGGAATGGCTACCCACTCCAGTATTCTGGCCTGGAGAATCCCATGGACTGTATAGTCCATGGGGTCAAAAGACTCAGACACGACTGAGCTACTTTCACTTTCCACTATGCTGGATTTTTTAGTAGAGAGATAAAATAAAAACTCTGCTGGCCACCAGGCAAAAATTATTTCTAAGTGATATCCACTCAGCTATTTTTTCACACTTAAAAAAATAAAGGAATAGAATTATTTTAGATGAGATAAACTTTTTTAAGCCAAAGAGAACAGATACAGTTTCTGTGCTTGCATCACTAGCATTCATAGCAAGGGCTGACTTGAGGGAGATTGATTAATACATATATATGTGTGTGTATACATTGATTAGTTTGTGTAACAGGCAGAATTTGAATAGAGATCACCCCTGCCACACTGCCCAGAGGAACCAGCGCACCTAACTGGAGCGCACCAGCTCTTTAGCAGGGTGCTTTAGTAGCACTGTTTTTTTTTTTTCCCAGCGGATGTATTCACATATCAAGATATCAAAGATGATTAAATTACTAAAAAGCAGGCTTCTGATTCTGATTTTTAAATTTAATTAGCTATTTTAATTAAAATAAATTAGCTTTTCTAAGGTTGTTCACCACAACTACATAACAACATTGATATTAAAGGGGAGGAGTTTCTGCATTTCCTTTTTCACTGAAGGAAATATTTTCAACATTTTAAAAATGTTGGTAGTAATGTACATCAGTTAAATTATAAATGACCAATCCAAGCAAGCTGACCATGGAAGATTATCGTCCTTACTCACTTAAAAAATCCTTGCCTAATGATAAATAACTGCCAGGTATGTGAAAGAATACAATTTAGGGTTCTGCTGGAGGCAAGGGGAAATTTTGAAAATAATAGTCCATGACAATGCACTTATGTGAGCTTATACTCCAGAGAAGAGTTTTCTATACAACGGAATACTTGACCAATGCAGAAGGCAGCTGGTATTAAAATAACTAGCAGAGATTCCTTGATACACATACAATGTATACAATGAAAACAAAAATAAAGACCCTGTACAGATGTAAACAAGCTAAAAAATGACCTTGGCAAAGTATCTTCATCGATTTAAAAAATACCAAAAGCATGCAACCTAAAATTCCCTTCCTTCCACAAGAATTTACCAAAAAACCAAAACAAACAAGCAAGCAAGCAAGCAAACAAACAAAAAAACCAAACAAAAACAGGTGGAACCATCTGTCTCTGTCAGTAGAAAACAATAATAGATACATTAGGTTCCAGGACAAATAAATCTTTAAAATACTAATATTGAAAAAATACAATTAAATTTTTATTAAAAAATACATACTCCTTACTCATTCTTTGTGTACATTTTGTTTTGTGCGAAAAAGAAGAAAAATAATAATAAAGTAGGAAAGGCATTAAGACTACCTAATTATTTATACTGTATTTGGTAGAAGCATGTTTCAGTCAAACGTTAAACAAAAATAAGTTATTCAGTTTTCATTTGCTCCCGGACATCAGAAGGCAGGGTTTCAAACAGAGTGTCTTCTACAACTAAACCAGCTCGCTTCAAAGCCCGACAGTCACCCAGTTCAGGAGGGAGGATTTCAAAGTGATTGCCTTTAACATCTAAATAGGAAAGAAATAACAAATTTCCAATTTTGGGGGAAAGTACTGATAGGCTGTTTTTCCCAATCTTCAGAGTTTTGAGTTTCTTACAGAAGTAGAGTTCATCTGGAAGGCTCTCCACTTTGTTACAAGTGATGGAAAAATACTGTAAACTTTGTAGAACTCCGATCTCAGGTGGGATAAATCGAATGTCATTGTAGGACAAGTCCAGGTAACGGATTTTGTTGCATAGGAAGAGGTGGGAAGGCAGCACCTCGATTTTATTGTGACTGAAGGACAGACGCTCCAGGCTGGTGAGTTTCTTGATATGCTCTGGGATGTAGGTGATGCTGTTATGCCAGAGTTTCAACACTGTCAGCTTTCTCAAGTGCTGGAAGCTAACGATCTCTTCTATGGATTTCAGATTATTTTCCTTGAGGTCCAATTCCTGGAGGCTGAGCAGGCTGAATACGGCGTGAGGGATGCGCTCCAGGTCACAGTGGACCAGCTCCAGCTCTGTCAGGTTGGTCATCTTCTTCAGGTTGTTGAGCATCACCAGCTTGGTGCCATCGTTGTGTATGCACATCTTCTGGAGATGGCTGGAAACATCAACCACTGCCTGTGGGATTTTGGAAACGTTGCTTTTGATGGAGAGAATTTTAAGGCTTTTGAGATCCCGCAGAGACTCAAGGGTGACATTTCTGGAAATATCGTGACTTAGAGAGCCAACCAGGTAGAGTTCCTCCAGGTTCCGGAGGCCATACATCCAGGGGGGCAGCTCCCTCATGTCATCAAACTTGACGCTCAAGACCTTGAGATTCTCCTTCAGGAAAGACAATGCTGCGCTATGGATTTTGACTGAGCACTGGTGTAGAGAAAGCTCCTGGAGATTGTCTAGCTGCGCGATTGTGGCTGGTATCATGACGTTCTTAATGATTTCAAGTTTTAGGGACTGCAACTCTGTGATTTCAAAAACAGTGTCTGGAAGGCCAGAGAGCATGATGAGAGGCAGTTCTAAGCGGTTATGGGCATTTGTCTGCAGCTTCTGCCTCAGTTTATCTGGAGTCCACTCATTATTTAAGTTCAGCTGCTTTAATTTGTTTTCACTCACTTCAGATAGGAACACTGCGAATCTCTTGGAATACAGAGGGTCATACTGATCTATCATATGAAGCATAAAAGCAAAGTCATTTTTCACATCTGGAATATCATCAATTCCAGTCTCCTGCCTGACATACTCAAAAGAGTACTCCTTCAGAGAACGGTAGAACAGCCAGTACAACGTATAAAGGCACGTCAATCCGTAGATACTTACAAAGCACAGGTAGCAAAAGGAGAGTTTTGAAAACAAGTGTGCCATGGTATGATTGCAAGAAAAGTTTTTATATCCAGTCATGTCCTGAATGTCAACATTACAGTCCACTGTAAATTGGACTTTGGAAACCAGGGCACTATTATATGCAATGATGATTAGGAATTTTATAACCTTAAGTACAGTCTGACGAACATACATGGCATATAGTATATCACCTTCTTCTACGTGCAGCCGGAACTTCTTCACCTTCTCAAATAAAGCTTTTGCCTGCTCACCCTCCTTCTTATCCAGAGCCCCTGCAGTGGATTTGTCAACCACAAACTTCTCAGGAATTGACTTTAAAGACTGAGAATTGACCAGACTGCCTTCTGGACCAGACTGGGTGGTGTTGGACCTGCTCATGTTGTTCTTCCTGTTGTCCTTCTCTTCTGAGTCCTCCCCAGACACTTCAGATAAGGCTCGTGTGGTCCAGGGAGAGTCAAAACACTTCCCCAGGATTGAGATGAAATGTTCTATTTTGGAGCTGGAGCCAGGGAACTTGAACCAAAAGTTGCTGCAGAGCATGAAGACCAGGGTATGAATGAGGACTAGGTATGGGAAATACTTGGCGTACCAGTGGAGGGCTCGCTCATAGCACATCTGGTTAATAAAGCTGTACTGCTGAAGGTCCAAATCTGTCTTCAGCCCTTTCATTTCCACAGTGACCGGGTTAGAAGGAGATGGTTTGGGTGGAGGCAGTGGGGTGGTACTGGCCACTGCTTGAGAGACATTTGAAACAGAAGACTGGTTCTGAGAAGGCTGTACTCTTTTCGGAAGGCAGATTATCTTGTCTTGCATGACCTGAAACACAGAAATAATATTTCCAAATTATATTACTCAAAGAGCTTTCATAATGTCATTAGTGAGAAGGAAAGCAGCAGTAACATCCAATAAACGTCCATTTCCTTTGCCTGGAGAATACAATGTTCAATTCCAGCACGAGATTTTTATTCTTAGCCCACAGGTTAGAAAAATGAAATGCTTATCTTTGTTTGCCACATCTAACTCATGACACAAAATGGAGCAGTTTTGTCAGCACACAGAACAGTGCATGACAAATATTTGAAGAACATTTCACGTATTTTAAAAAAGTTTGCATTTCTTCTTTCACTGAAGCCTTTGGGGAATCAGTCATTGGTCTCGGAAGTACATCCTCTTATCAGATTCAGTCTTGAATTGGATGGCTCCCAACATTATATTAGTTTCTGTACGAGAAATAAAAGGATTAAAAGGAGGAAATATGGGAGAAATTCCTGTCTTTATCATTTCCTCTTTTCTTTCTACCCATATCCTAGTCATGCATAGATGAATATGTCTAGTTTTAATAAAATGGGAATTTACTATGCTTTTTTAAAAGCTATTTATTCAGAGAGAGATGAAAGACTATAGAAATGTTTGATAGTAAAATAGTTATGTCTAAACTTGCTGCTTTTCACACAAAATATCACATTAACTTCTATTCCCCTACTAATGCTTCAGTTTGTTGAAAATCATATTAAGCCCTACTAAGTCCTGCAGTCTCATAAGATTGCAATTTCAGTAAGAGAGAACACTTTCTTCCCAAAGATGAAATAGGATGAGGCAAACTACACTTTGAATCAACCTGGAGGAATCATCTTCAGGAAGAAGTACACGAAGTGTACACTGAGTCTATTACAAAGTGGACTGTTATGGCACCAGGAATATGACCACAAGTTGGTGACGTGGGAGATACACGCCCCTAGAGAGAAGTGTTGTACAAGGTTTGACAATGCAGTGGAGCGTCCAGCCCTTAGTTGAGTATCTGATATAGGAGACCACCAGTATATATTTGCTGAGAAAGTGGATGAGTCTAGAACTGACACGGATGCTAGCCCTTCCAACTCAGAGTTGCATAGTTCTGGGTGTGGATCTTTCCTAGGGATAAAGTTAAGGACAGTGATTACAGTGATGGCAGCAACAAACTTTCTGTTGTGTTTAATATGCAATTCTATTCCAAAAATGTCAAAGATATTACTTATTTCAGTTGTCACCTTAAAGTAACACAATATTGTAAAGTTTAAAAATAAAATAAAATTTAAAAATAAATAAATAAATAAATTCAGCTTGGGAAAAAAAAAAATTGTCACCTTAACCTGATGAGGCAGATTACTCTGTTTACCCCAGTTTCACAGATGAGGAGACGAAAGCACAGAAAGGTTAGGCAACTTGCTTAATGTCATCTAGCTCAGGCCACCTGGACCCAGAACCCACATTCTTATTTTATTTTACTGAGTTTCTAGGATTAAATAAAAAAGATCTCAATTTTACTTCATCCTAAGTAACAAATTACCTTTTAAAGTTATACATGTTTTAGGGGAAAAGCTTATCTCTTCCCATATCCTATGTGGATAACAATGAAAGAATGAGGTTAGGGGGAAGAGAGGAAGTTTTGTTTATAAAGATATATAAACGCCCTGTAGACTAGAAGATACACCAGGGGCTACCATTTACTATGGAAATCAGAAGAAGGCAGGGAAGAAAAACAAATGTGACTGCATTCAGAGGGTTCCATGACTACAGTGGTGTGAGAATGTTTGAGAATGTCTTCAAACAAACATTTTAATCACTTACCTGTATCAGAGAAAAAAAGTGTTAAACACGTCCATATTTGTGTGCATATATATGTCTATGGGCTTCTCTGGTGGCTTGGCTGGTAAAGAATCTGCCTGCAGTGAGGGAGACCTGTGTTCGATCCCTGGGTTGGGAACATCCCCTGGAGAAGGGAAAGGCTACCCACTCCAGTATTCTGGCCTGGAGAATTCCATGGACTGTATAGTCCATGGGGTTACAAAGAATTGGACACAACTGAGTGGCTTTCACTCACTCACATATGCCTATTTATAATTATAACCATAAAGTATTGCCAATCCATCAGCCAAATATTAGAAAGCTTATTTTTCCTTTAGGTTTAAAATAAACATAAAGTTTTCATTTTAATCTCATATTTCAATAGGGCATCCTTTATATTTCTTGGGGTCAAGCACTGTACCATGGAAACCCCTGGAACAGAAAATAGTAGGAGAAAGCCTAGACAGATGTTAGAGTCTACCCTGCAGAAATATCAAACAGAAAAAGAAATTCAGTGGCTGGGGTCATGTTCTAGCTGTTTTCCCAACTGTAGTCTCATTTAATGCTCCAATTATCTGTGAAGCTTCAATTATCTGGAGAAGGAAATGGCAACCCACTCCAGTATTCTTGCCTGGAAAATCCCATGTACAGAGGAGCCTGGCGGGCTACAGTTGATGAAGTTGCAAAGAGTTGGACACAACTGAGCGACTGAACACACCTGTGAAGCAGGCAAAAGGTGGGGGCTAGAGACCAGTATGGACAGAAATGCTTCCCCAGCACCTTCTCCAAGAGTGACACCTTTGAGCTAGGATGTTAATGCCGTGCTGTGCTCAGTCATGTCTGATTTTTTGTGACCCCATGGACTATAGGCCACCAGTCTCCTCTGTGTATAGAATTTTTCCGGTAAGTATACTGGAGTTGGTTGCCATTTCTTTCTCCAAGTATGTTAATATGACATTGTTAATGATGTGATGAAAACATAGATGCATTGGTGTAAAGCAAGATCAGCCAGAAGGTAAAAAGGCAGGTAGGTACCTTTTGGAGGTTCTAAGTCCCTGCCAAGCACCCAGATGGTCCCAGTACTGCCTCCTGCCCTGCCCTTCTCCAGACTCACTCCTCATGGGGGCAGATGATTAACCTCCAGAGCCTGGCTGCTGCAGAGGGTTTCAGGTTATGCCAGGCACCAGGGTGTCCAGCTGAGGGGCAAGTGTGGCCTGAAATCCTGCTTGTGTCTCCCTGGCTCAGTTGTGTGCCCTCCTGGGATACCTCTTTATATTCAGGACAAACGCACTTGATTGGCTAGCATCTGCCATGCTACAGAAGTAGGTCATTTTCTCCGCATTCTACAGAAGAACCCAACTAAGCTTCAGCGAACTTCAACAGCTTGCCAACCTTCATACAGCAATGAAACAGCACCACTTCAGACAGTCTGCTCGTTTCTCCAAACTTCTGCTACGATGGCTTTAAGAGAACGGCCCAACGTAGGAAGGTAATATATAGATGAACTCTGGAAGTTCCTCTCAGCTTTCCGATGTCATATTTCTTTCAATCTTTCAAGATGTCATTTTAAAATGTGCTTATTTAAATCCCAGGAAGGTAAAGACAGTGATATCCTTTCCAGAAGCTGTTAACTAGTCAGAAATGAGCAGAGAGTAGAAAAAGATGCTGGAATTTAGTCCAAATAGCTAAGCAAAATAGCTGCTCATACTGCTAAGAGGACACATCACAAGAAGACTCCAGCAGGGATACAGCTTGGAGTTGAATTCCCAAAGATGTGATGGCAGGTTGTCTATCTGGCACTATGAGAAGGAAGAGGGCAGGCTGCCGAGCCCAAGAGAAAAGACGGTGGGGATTTAAACAGTGCAGTAGCCATAGAAGAGAGGAAGGAAGTTACTTTCTATGATTACTGTAAACACTCCAACACTGAGAAGAACTGGGAAAAGCATCAATGTTTTCAAAGGTACAGTAAAAGAAAGAGAAGACAGAAAGGCTTCCTTTAAAAAAGAAAAGAGTAAGGGGTGTTTTGTGGGATATTTGTAAACAGCAGCTTGTAAGAACTTAAAAGATTTTGTTTCAACTTTTCTGCTCTTTTGAGTAGCTTGCCCAATTAAACCTATATCTCACTTCTCTTTACCTAATCCAGAAATTTAAAGATTAGAGTACAAAATAAGCCTTAAAGAATAGCTGCAATTTTTTTTTTCCCAAAGAATAATGGTAGGGTTCCAGGCTGCAGTGCAGGACTAAGGAGGAGTGCTTAGGGTAAGAGCAGGAAGAAAGCCCCACCACCATATCCTGTTCTGCAGAACATCAAGGCTCAGACCATCACCACCAGCTTGTACCATACATGTGTCACACAGATGAGAAATGCAATGCTTTTCTTCTAGGGACAACTCTCAGACTGCCTTTGGAGGAAAAAAGCATCGAGACTAGAGCTACACCTACACAGTGTGTTTATGTAGGGGAAGGGTGAGAAAGAGGGGAAAGAAATGGGGTCAAGGGGTAGAGAAAAAATTTAAAAAGCAAGATGAACAGGAGAATCTGATCCACGATATATCAAGGTAAGAAAGTTACTACTCTAAGAACAGATTTGAGAATAATAATTATTATTTTTTGGCTGTGCAGCACAGCATCTTAGTTCCCCAGCCAGGACCCAGACCCATTTGCTCTGCAGTGGGAAGCCCTGAGTCTTAACCACCGGACCACCAGGGAAATTCTGAGAATAATTCTTGAATGAAATCATCTAAGTTAAAGCAAATACCTAAGTTAGTTTCAGAATAAGGAAAAGCTGTACATAGGAGGGCATGAGTCACTGAGGGCAAAAGTGAGGTGAAACCAGCAACAAAGATGGCTAAACCGCCCATGCTATAGTGGGATGAACGGGGTTGGAGGGAGGGGGAGGTGAATCAGTAGAGGAGGGGTAGAATCGAAGGAAACAGGACAAGCAATGTGGTAGGAGGCTGCACTGCATACTCATTATTTCCATTTGGAGATGGAAATACCTTTCACTCTTCCCTAAACCTTTGGTAAAATCTGCTAAACACACACACACCTCTGTATTATGAATGAACTGTAGAAATCACAGGCAAAAGACTAAATAATTTAATGCTTAGATCAAAACTGAACAGACAAGGAGATTTTGCCTGGGATGCTAAAAATCTATAATCTAAATTGTTTCCATGGAAGAAGGAACTGGGACTATGAGAACCTAATTCTTCCAGGAGTCTGTTAGAATACAGAGAGCTCATGGACTGGAATTTGATACAATATCCTCTATATCCTATGGAGCAGCTGACATCCAGGTAACAAAGTATATAAAATGCTCTTCAAGACTTTACAACTAAAGTTCTTAGAGGAATAAAAAATATACATGTAAAATCATTCCATGACTGTTCTAATACGTGGATAATATTTCTGGAAAAGAAACACAAAGGTTGCAGTAGTTGGAGAAATGGGCTCACTAAGAGCCAAATACATGAATTCCCATTTGCAAATTATTTTCAGATAACACAACAGCTGTTTTCGGAAAAAAATTGTAGGGTCAATGAAATAAACTGCATTTCCTGATTTTGTTTTCTACACGGTGTGTTTTTAAGAGAAACAAAGTAAAATTCAAACTTCCTTAAAAAACTGAAGCAACCTATCTAAACTATATCCTGGAATGCTGCTCTGAGCTAGAAAAAGAAATCGAATATTTAAAATCATAATTGCCAAATTTATGCCAGCAAAGAGATACATTTTTATGTGGAATATGTACACACTTGATGGCAACCCAATTCAGTACTCTTGCCTGGAAAATCCCATGGATGGAGGAGCCTGGTGGGCTGCAGTCCATAGGGTCGCTAAGAGTTGGGACACGACTGAGCAACTTCACTTTCACTTTTCACTTTCATGCATTGGAGAAGGAAATGGCAACCCACTCCAGTGTTCTTGCCTGGAGAATCCCAGGGACAGGGGAGCCTGGTGGGCTGCCGTCTATGGGGTCGCACAGAGTCAGACACGACTGAAGCGATTTAGCAGCAGCAGCAGCAGATCACATATTGAAATATCTTGCATGGTCAATGTAAATTAGGACCTTTTAATAGTAACTTTCACAATTTTAAATTATTAATGTCCACCTACATCTTTGATTGTATTTTTGATGATGGTTATTTGATTCTCAGTCCCTTTGCTAGAATCATAAACTCCATCATTACAATGTAAAAAAGTAAGATCTGCTTAACTGAGGCAGTTTCCAGAAAAGCAGCGCAGTGAGAAGCAGCAGGGACCAGTGGTAAGCTACTGAAGCAGTTCAACATGTGCATGAATGAGACACCAAAGGGCTGAGATTCAAACTCAATCAAACAAAGCCACTCAGCTTCAGAGAAACCGCTTGATATAACAAAGACAGGGAAACATACATAAGGGCCAGCTTATCTTTTACATGCAGGAGACATAAAAGACATTGATGGGGGAGGTGTGGGACGTGTAGAACACAAGTGCTAACTAGTTTTGAGTGTGCCTCAGGAAAAGTCACTCCTAGTGAAGGACCTGCTGTACGTCAGACATCACGCCAGAGATACCAAGAGCAATGCACCCTTCAAGGTCCTGAACAGGAGATAGGTGACTAAATCAGTAATGAGTGTTGTAAGTGCTCAAATTCACGCTTGTCTTTCACAATGAACTTTATAATCAACTTTATAGTCTAGATCCAAAAAAAAAAAAAAATCACCTTGGTGGTATTTTTATTGGGATTATATTACATTTATAAACTAAGAAGCACTGACATCTTTATGGTGTTGATTCTTCCTCTCCATGTGTGTGTTTCCACTTGGCTTAATCTAATTTTGTATCTCCCAGGAGTGTTTCATATCTTTCCTCAAATAGATTTTGGGCATTTATTAAGTTATGCCTAAATATTTTATTTTTTGCTATTATAAATCTTCTTTTAAAAGATGCATATTTAGCATAGAGGGAGCATACTCCCTTCACCTTTCCCACTCCCCTGCCATTCCTTAGGAAGCCTGATAAGTTTGGTGGGTATTCTATATCTGTGTATTGACATAGACATGACCTCTCAGGTGGTGCTAGTGGTAAAGAATCCTCCTCCCAATGCAGGAGGTGTTAAGAGACATGGCTTCGAACCCTCGGTCAAGAAGATCTACTGGAGAAGGAAATGGCAACCCCCTCTCGTATTCTTGCCTCCTATGGACAGAGGAGTCCGGCAAGCTACAGTTCATGGGGTCGCAGAGTCGGACATGAGTGAAGCGACTTTGCATACACGACATATAAACACGTGGGATCTTACTACATGCATTGTTCTTGCCCCTTAAAATTTTCACTTTCATAGTATGTCTTACCGGAGAAGGCAATGGCACCCCACTCCAGTACTCTTGCCTGGAAAATCCCATGGACAGAGGAGCCTGGTAGGCTGCAGTCCACTGGGTCGCTAAGAGTCAGACACGACTGAGCGACTTCCCTTTCACTTTTCACTTACATGCATTGGAGAAGGAAATGGCAACCCACTCCAGTGTTCTTGCCTGGAGAATCCCAGGGACGGGGGAGCCTGGTGGGCTGCCGTCTGCGGGGTCGCATAGAGTCGGACACGACTGCAGTGACTTAGCAGCAGCAGCAGCAGCAGCAGCAGCAGCAGCAGTATGTCTTACAGACCCTAACACACCCACATATACAGATTTACTTCATTCTAAGGCCTATATTACTATATGATATAGATGTGCTATAATTTATTAAAAATATTCCAATGATGATTGCATTCAGGCAAGTTTTAATTTAAAAACAGTGCCAGTCTCAAAAACTACATAGTGCCTGATTTTACATGACATTCTGTAAACCAGGTCAGAGAACAGATCAGTGGTTGCCAGAGGTTCACTGCAAAGGTTCAGGACCTGGGGATTCCTCGGGGTTTTGAGATTCTTTTGTATCCTGTGTGGTGTTACAAGAATTTATGTGTGTTCTAAAATTTAAAAATACACCTTGTTTTGATAAAGAGTGCATTTTGAAAATGGAAGGTCTAAATACTATCTAATATTATCAGAGCTTCATCAGCTTTTTCCTGTTTTTTAATATCCTTCTTTAATCTCTATTTAGAAACTTTGTGTTTTGTTATTTCCTTAGGTGTCTGTTTTATGGACTTTTAAAAAAATCCAAACTAATCACCTCTTTCTTCTTACAAATGAATTTAATCCATTGCAATGTTGTGGCTCACCTCACTCATATTTGGATATTTAGTGATATTTGGATTCATGTCCATGTTTTTATTTTTATATATACCACTTCTTCCTCCTTCCTGCTTTCTGTTGCTCTGATAACATTGTACACATCTCCTATTTCCATCCTGCCTCAGCTGGTTGGGAATGTGTACACTAAATTTCTGTAGTTAAGGTTACATATAATTTCTTAGAATGTATACACTTAAAAAAAAAACCAAACTCCAGTACTTTGGCCACCTCATGGGAAGAGTTGTTGACTCATTGGAAAAGACTCTGATGTTGGGAGGGATTGGGGGCAGGAGGAGAAGGGGACAACAGAGGATGAGATGGCTGGATGGCATCACCGACTCGATGGACGTGAGTCTGAGTGAACTCCAGGAGTTGGTGATGGACAGGGAGGCCCGGTGTGCTGCGATTTATGGGGTTGCAGAGTCAGATATTACTGAGCAACTGAACTGAACTGAACTGATACACTTAAAGCTTTTCAGAATCCTTACCTCCTATTCCAAGCATGTTTTAACTACCCACCGAACTATCCTGTTGTGTTGTTCCTAGAGTCTGTTTTAGCTCTCCTTTGAAAAAAATAATCTATAGTTCATTGTGATTATCTACATATTTATTAAATCATGTGCTCACCCACTGTCTCAGATCCTTTATCTTCCCCTGAGTTCCTTTGCTATGGGTTGAAGTGTATCCCTTAATAGTTCTTTTAATAAGGGCCTGTAGATAGAAAATTCATATGCCTCATACATCTGAACATGTCTATATTGCTTTCACTCTTGAATAATACTTTGTAAATTATAAAATTCTGCTGACAGTAATTTCCTTTCAGCACTTAAACATATTATTCCATTTTATTCTGGCCTCTTTTGCTGATGAGAAGTCTGCTGTCAGCTTACATTTGTTCTCTGAGGAGCAATCTCTCTTTCTCTAGGGTAGCTTTGAAGATTTTATCTTTAATAAAAGATCTTTTACATTTTCACCTTAATTTTAAATGTATGTAGATGAACACTGCTCAATATTTGTAGCCAAGGACTTGACTTTCTTCAATTTTGGAAAACTTCAGGTAAATCTCTTTAAATAATTGCTTCAAAAATTGCTTCACCATTTCTTCCATTTTTCCCTGCAATTCCTATTAGATATATGTTAGAGTCTCTCAGTTCCATGGGTGTGTGTGCACTTTTTAATTCTCATCTCTCTCTGTGCTGGGCTCTGGGTAACTCAGAATTCTAATTCATTACTTCTTCTTGCAACTGAGTACAGTGTTATTCTTCTGCCTGTTGATATTTTAAATTTCAGTGGTTTTTTTATTTCTGATCTTATGACATATCTACTGACTTTTTAATGTTTTGTCTTTATCTCCTTGACCACTCTAAATCTATTTTTTCTGCTTTTTATTTAATTTTTTTACACTTTAGAAAATATATTTTAACTTCATTATTGTTGCAAAGCTTAGTTTCCTCTAGAGTGGAGTGAATCAATATTCCGACTGTCAATTTTGCTGAGAGACTTTCTTAGCATAGCTGTCTTCATGCGTTCTGGGCGGTAGGCTCATTCTGAGGAGACTGTTTTTCTCTCGTGAGCTCTTCTGTGGTTTCCTGCACCCAGCCTCCCAGTCCACCATTAGGACCTGTCATGATGTTTCGCTGCTCCGCTGTGATGTCAGGATCTCACAATTCCAGGCGGGCTGACTCAGTTCCTGGCTGGGAGGCACCCCAGATGCATGGTTTCCTCTGAAGCACCAGCTCTAGCGGTCAGTTCTTCGCCATTCTTTTTAGCTTCCTTTTGGAAATGAGGGCCTTTGGCTACAGTGACCGGACTCCAGTCTCTTATCTTGCTTGGTGCATTTTTAGTTCCTTTACTGGCAGGAGCTGAACTCCTGGCTGCTACTGCCTACATTTGGATGGGAGCCCGGCTATTGCCTCAGCCCCACTCAGTATTCTATTTGTGCTCCATAGAACCATTTATCTTGCTTTTAAGTCCATGTATGTGTTTTTAGTATCTCTCTTTATCATGGCTTTATCATGGCTATGCACATTGAACAGAGTGTTTTCAAGAATAACTCTTGCTTTACTATCTTTTCAGAAGAGAGAGGCAGTGTGTTGAAATAAAAAAAAATAGTCTTATGACTATTATGAGCTTCCCTAATGGCTCAGTGGGTAAAGAATCCACCTGCAATGCAGGAAACAGAGGAGATGGGTTCAATTCCTGGGTCAGGAAGATTCCCCGGAGAAGGAAATGGCAACCCATGCCAGTATTCTTGCCTGGGAAATCCCATAGACAGAGGAGTGGTGTGGATTACAGTCCAAAGGGTTGCAAAGAGTTGGAAATGACTGATGAGCAAGCTACCATTATGAATAAACAATATTGCTTGGGTAGTGCCAAACAAGGTAAACTTACAATGTCAAATGCTTCTCCCACCAAGAAAAGTCTGGATTTCTTTATATACATCTCCCCTTAACAGCATATGAGAGGTCTTATTTTCCTACAATTTTGACAATTAAGTCCAGTACTCTTTTTCTATGAATTATAACTCCTAAATCATTTTTTCTGGTTTAGACTTTAAATCATAGCTACGACTGTATTATCACTGAAAGAAGTGAGAAAACTTGCTGCATATGATAAATCAGCAGTCATCATTCCAGTATGCTAATGTGTCACTCAGGTATATTCTTTAGATAGTGGCCTGTTCTTTTAAAAGATGATGCTTTAACTTGGTTATGGCAAGTTGGACATGGACAGGTAGACTGGAGTCATGAAGTGACAGGTGGGCCAACAGGAAGATGATTAACTTTATCCCTTACTTTCCCTCCACTCTCCAGATACAACTGGTTCCAGAGGGTTGGACTCTGAAGACCAACCAGATTTGTCCCCAGTCTGATAGAACAAGTTATCCCTGCTGATCTAAGAATGATCTAGTAAGAAACAGATCCCAAAGATCTATTCCCCGGGGCTTATTCAGAGATACTAAGGACAGGTTATCCTTTATTAACTAAAACTTACTGAAGATCTACTTTATGCTAACCATCATAGGAAAATCAAGGAGGCATAACCAACATTCCCTGTTCTAAAAGCACTTACATTCTTGTTGGAGAAACATAAACAGGCACATGAAAAGTCAAACAAGGTGCACACAATGTTGTATATACATCGAGTGAATGGTGTGGTAAGTGCAACAAGCTAAGGCTTGCAGTGAGCAGAGAAGGATTCATGGAGTAGGAGCAACTTCATTGGAGCCTCAAAACTGCTGGACCTGGATAGGTTTGGAGGGGGAGGATAAGGTCAGAACCCTGCGGGATCCAGAGATAGGAGGCAAAGGACTGCATTTGCAAAGAACAAGGGATAAGGTTAAAAAGATGGGAACTTCCCTGGAAGTCCAGTGGTTAGGACTCTGTGCTTCTACTGCAGGGGGCAGGGGTTCAATCTCTGGCTGGGGAACTAGGATCTCACATGCCTGTGTAACATGGCCAAAAATAAATAAATAAATAAATAAATTAAGATTTTTTAAAAAAAGATTAAAAAGACAGACTGTCACCATCCTTTGTGAGGTAGACCCATTTCTCCTGGGAAAAAATGATGGCGATACAAGGGAAGGGAATTAACTTTCATGTCACTAAGTTATCAGTTAATGTACAAACTGCATTAATTATATTCTCTCAGAAACACGCTAGGAGACAAAAGCATCTATCCTCAAGAGACATAAGATTTACCCTCATCAGTGACAGGATTAACTCAGAATGCCAGAATTTGTTTCAAGGCTCACTACTGAGAATATTTTAAGTACCAAAAATCTTACTGAGAAACAAAAGGGACTGAAAAAGGCATGGAAGATGGTTCTAAAAGGGTAAAGATTTAAATGCTTTAATTCTCAGCAAATGTCTTATTCGTAAAGCTTGCTAGTCTCCAAGCCCATGTGTACTTGGGGGCAATAACCATGGGGAACAAAAATAGACACGCAGGAGCCACCACACACACTGCATCACTCTCACCAACACAAACAAGTTCTTGTCTCCAGGGGAAATGGAAAAGCAAAACTGCAAGGGTGTGGCATCATTTCCTGCCTGCTATGCACATGGTATCTTCCTTATTTAATGATGATGTTTAAAACTTATGCGATGGTCAGGAAATAACACCCTGTGTATGGAGGAAGTTTAGACCCAGAGTGTAAAGAGAGAGAGAAAGAACAGTATAAAGAAAATTGCCAAATTTTAAGATGTCTATTAATAAACATAAGGACTGAGTAAAAAGTCTGTTTTTATTGGTTGCTTATTTCCTCAAGAGCAATAGGAAAAGGAGAAAAAAAAAATCATACCCTGGCACCTCTGAGGCATGGAATCAATGTCCTTGGAAAAAAAAAAAAAATCTAAGGGATTGGAGGGATGAACTGATTAACACTTAGACTTTTGAATTAATGAATTCTCTTGGTGGTAAGGTACAGCAATAATACACATGCTGTAGGATTCATCTGTACATGATTAAAAACCGGACGTCAAGCAGATCTTCTCTAGTGAAGTGTCATCAAAACTTTCTCTGAGGAACATCAAATGCCACTAGTCTGGTGTAAGAATCAAGCACTGAAAAGGTTAATGCATAATTACCTGGGTCACTACTGTATAGAACAAAAGTATACAGTTAACGGGAGCAGGTTTTTAAGTCTGGATTTTCCCTCTATTGTAGCACCTATGGAAACATAGTCGGATTTTCTATTATCAGTTTACCTTCTAGACCAGTAAAGATACAGAGAAGCTCCATCCTTATTGACATTGCTTGGTACAAAGTAAGTGCGCAATAAATATGAGGTGAATAAATCAACACTGTGCCCCCTCCCCAAAGGAAAACAAAGTGCAACACTGGCAAGTACACACATGGATAAAGTCAGATGCCAGTGAACATGGGGAAACCGGCCTTCTGGCTCTCTTCCTCTGAGATGAAACAGCTCATTTCATACAACCTCCAAACTGCCAAGTGATGTCAGCCTAGTGATGCCTAAAGCCGGAGCAAAGTGCTGACTCATTGAAGATACAGAAAGAGAGTGCCAGATTTGAGAGGCACTACTCATTCATTTAAATCCCAAGTAAAAGGAAAAACCAACACACCTACATTACGATCCTATCTGCGTTTTGATATCTCGCTTTAATAAAAGCAATTCTCCTACCACTATGAATATACATACACCGACTTCTCGAGGTAAGGATGACTATACATACTGTGAATGTTAATTTTTTTTAACCCTGGTTAGCCTGAGACTTTCTAGTCATCAAGAATGTTTTCATTTCCTACATCTTGAATTTTAGTTGTATCTACATTGTTTTCATCCCTTTTCTTTTGAGGAAAGCTTCTTTAGGACACACAAAGAAAAGAAAAATGAGGAAGTGGATAAAATTAAACACTTTTCTTTTTGCTTCATGGCATTTTCAGATAAGCCAAGTGAGTCAGCCAGTTCAGTTGCGCAGTCGTGTCTGACTCTTTGCAACCCCATGAACCGCAGCATGCCAGGCCTCCCTGTCCACCATCAACTCCCGGAGTCCACCCAAACCCATGCCCACTGAGTCAGTGATGCCATCCAACTATCTCATCCTCTGTCGTCCCCTTCTCCTCCTGCCCTCAATCTTTCCCAGCATCAGGGTCTTTTCCAATGAGTCAGCTCTTTGCATCAGGTGGCCAAAGTATTGGAGTTTCAGCTTCAACATCAGTCCTACCAATGAACACCCAGGACTGATCTCCTTTAGGATGGACTTGTTGGATCTCCTTGCAGTCCAAGGGACTCTCAAGAGTCTTTTCCAACACTACAGTTCAAAAGCATCAATTCTTCAGCGCTCAGCTTTCTTTATAGTTCAAATCTCACATCCATACATGACCACTGTAAAAACCATAGCCTTGACTAGATGGACCTTTGTTGACAGAGTAATGTCTCTGCTTTTTAATGTGCTGTCTAGGTTGGTCATAACTTTCCTTCCAAGGAGTAAGTGTCTTTTAATTTTATGGCTGCAATCACCATCTGCAGTGATTTTGGAGCCCAGAAAAATAAAGTCAGCCACTGTTTCTCCCACCTATTTGCCATGAAGTGATGGGACCGGATGCCATGATCTTAGTTTTCTGAATGTTGAGCTTCAAGCCAACTTTTTCACTCTCCTCTTTCACTTTCATCAAGAGTACAAATGTACAAAGCTGTACAAAAAAGTTCATGACCCAGATAATCACGATGGTGTGATCACTCACCTAGAGTCAGACATCCTGGAATGTGAAGTCAAGTGGGCCTTAGGAAGCATCACTATGAACAAAGCTAGTGGAGGTGATGGAATTCCAGTTGAGCTGTTTGAAATCCTGAAAGATGATGCTGTGAAAGTGCTGCACTCAATATGCCAGCAAATTTGGAAAACTCAGCAGTGTTTTACAGGACTGGAAAAGGGTAGTTTTCATTCCAATCCCAAAGAAAGGCAATGTGAAAGAATGCTCAAACTACCTCACAATTGCACTCATCTCACATGCTAGTAAAGTAATACTTAAAATTCTCCAAGCCAGGCTACAGCAATATGTAAACCATGAACTTCCAGATGTTCAAGCTGGTT
Source organism: Bos javanicus (assembly GCF_032452875.1). Lineage (NCBI taxonomy): Eukaryota > Metazoa > Chordata > Mammalia > Artiodactyla > Bovidae > Bos > Bos javanicus. Next base: position 53,927,184 of record NC_083870.1, read on the forward strand.
TTAGAAAAGGCAGAGGAACCAGAGACCAAATTGCCAACATCCGCTGATCATCGAAAAACCAAGGGAATTCCAGAAAAATATCTATTTCTGCTTTATTAACTATGCCAAAGCCTTTGACTGTGTGGATCACAATAAACTGTGGAAAATTCTGAAAGAGATGGGAATACCAGACTACCTGACCTGCCTCTTGAGAAACCTGTATGCAGGTCAGGAAGCAACATTTAGAACTGGACATGGAACAACAGACTAGTTCCAAATAGGAAAAGGAGTACGTCAAGGCTGCATATTGTCACCCTGCTTATTTAACTTATATGCAGAGTACATCATGAGAAACGCCGGGCTGGAGGAAGCACAAACTGGAATAAAGATTCCTGGGAGAAATATCAATAACCTCAGATAAGCCAAGTAGGTTAATGAATTATTTCATCCATCACGACTTAAGTGGAAAGCGTTCACTTCAAGGTCAAAACCATATGAGAAAACTCAGTGCATATACAAAAACTATGGATAAACAATAGGAACATACTGTTAGTGATTCATAACCAAGACAATTTGTTTCTGTTGCTTAGAATTTTGAAAATATTTAAAATTATGCTCTTGAAATAATGAAGAAAAAGCTCTTTCTGAAGCAACACTCAGGGACTGAAATCTTAGTTCTGTTTTCAATTGACTTATCTCTGGACACCCTGTAGTTCACTGACAAATTTGTGAGCAGGAGTTAAGATAGAAACTGGAAGAGTCCCAGAGAAACATAAATCTTCTGGACTATTCACACCAATGTACAAACAGCCCAGAGATACAGAATTCTACCACTGGCACCAACCCAATAGACAAAGAACTACTAAAAGAATCTTTTAAAAAATGGTAATTTATTTCAGAAATTTTCTATAGTAATCAAAGAATAATTTGCTCTACTACTCAGCAAATGAATGATGTCAATTGCCAGGCTGTGGTTCAATCTATGTGAAAGAAAAGATGGTATCATTTACAGGAGAGAACAGCTGTTATCTTGCTGTGACATCACTAGGGTCTTCCCTGGTGGCTCAGATGGCAAAGATTCTGCTTGCAATGCGGGAGACCCAGGTTCAATCCCTGGGTAGGGAAGATCCCCTGGAGAAGGGAATGGCAACCCACTCCAGTATTTTTGCCTGGAGAATTTCACGGACAGAGGAGCTGGGAGACTACAGTTCATGGGGTCTCAAAGAGCTGGACATGCTTGAGCAACAAACACTTTAAATTACATGATATTACAGAAGGCTTGCAGGTAAGGCAAGAGTCATGCCAATCCTTAGTCATTTAGGTGTGATGATGGTTGGAGAATTTTTTTTTTCCCAATCATTTTATGTTTTTTTGGAAGTTAAGCTATCTGGACTCCAGAAATACCATTAATTTGGTTCCACACATTCCAGGCGAATAGATCTTTTACCATATAAGGTGAATTTCAGCTGTGGATTTTTTTTTTTCTTTTTTCCTAACTCATCTGATGGTTGATCTTTGGGCAGAACTCAAGACTCTACTTTATTCCTCCTTTTTTTCTTTCCAGGAGAAAGAGGGCTGGTAGAGATGGTAACATTAAAGGAAAAGGCATTGAACCTTGGTGCTTAAGGGGTTAGGGGGTTAAGGCTCTGAGTCTGAGCAGGGGCTCTCTTGGAATTAGTTTGTTTGGAGTCTCTCTTTAGAGCTTCTCATAGGAGTCATCACTCTGAAGTCTCTCTTATTCTGTGAAGTTGATGTGATAGGTGGGTCTGGAGCTGCCCCCCTCTTAGAAGTGGATTATACCCTGGGAGGGCCTGGGGAGGATTGCTCAGAAGAGCTCCTCCTCACCCAGTCTCTTCTTTGCCCAGCTTCCCCTTTTCTTGCTCCAGGGAGACAGAGATTAAAGTACAGGGAAAGAGGATAAAGGAGGCTTCCTGTGCTCTCCCACCTGCTTCCGGTTCAGCCTTCAGTGTTCAGCCAAAGGAAGTCCTTGTGACTTATCTGAGTTCTGGCCCAGCTCACTGGGAGAGTGACAGTGAGGTCTGGGGCCACAACTTAGTTTTCATCAAATGTTCTTTTGTCTGTCTGTCCTTTGCCTATATAGCTCCTGCAGATCCTTTGGAAAAGGGAAGCAGACAGCTGTGAGAGGGAAGATCTGGGCATTTGGACCTTGATCTTAGACATCTTTCAATCTCTTTGCTAGAGACTCAACTAATCACACCTAAGACATCTAGAAATGTCAGATGAAGAGAAGGCTTTTGAAGTCTGGAGTTAGAGACTAAACATAACACATTTCTATTTTACCATTAGGTTTCTCCCATCATCTGTGAAATGAAAATGATGCCAATGCTGCTCATTTAATAAAATTGGCTCAGAAAGGACATGTGTTTTACCCAACATCATATGGCAGAGTCCCCATTTTTTTTTTGCTTGAAGCTCTGGGGAAAGATTCAACTTTTCTCTTTAATTTTACTTGACCTAGCTGAAATTATAAAAATTAACCCAGATTTAAGATTTCCAGGGAGCATATGAGGTTTCTTACAAGGCAAACTGATGACGCAGTTGATGGTCTGTTTATTAGACAAAAGATTTGTGGCTGATACTACAGAATTTCTAAAAGTTTAAAATTAAGCAGCTGACGAATACAAATGATGCACAAGAGTGATTCAGAAGAGGATCTCTACAACATTGTCTCCTCATGCATTAGGCATTTCGTGAGTCCAGCTCCAACATTTTAAAAGCTTACATTAACATCCCAAAACATAAGCTAACATATTTGAATTTAAGATTACACAGCCTTAGTTTTAGGTATTGGTCCAAAGAATCTCGTCAGCTCTTAAGACTAATGTACCCAATAGGGAGATACCAACTCAAATCTAAAGGAGCTAATTCTAATACTGCCAGTTAGAATAGTTTATTTCTTAGGGAGCCTAAAGATTTTAACTTGCTATTACACAATGAACAGTGATGTACACATTTCAAAGCCTCTATTTCTTTATTCTTAGAAATAAAATACTGTTAACATCTAAAAAGTTGAAAGTCTTTACTTGCTAGACACTTCCACATGACATTCATTAAATTTTATTTTGCCTTACAGGTCTTATTCTTTATAACACACCACAACACTTTTTTTTTTTTTTCAGGAATATAATTTAAACCATCCTACACAGAATATCAAGAAACTGGGTTTCCCCAGGTAGACTTAACTATTCTTCCTCTTTGGCAGCTATTGCAATCTATGGTCATTACAATATGAACATGCACGCGTGCACGCGCCCACACACACACACACACACACACCCCATCAACTATATTGTGTGTTAGAAGGATGTATTTGAGCGTCTATCTTTGCAACAGTTTAAACATCTTCAGGGCCAAGAGCAAGTTTTGTGTTATCAGAACTTAGCACAGTGCCTATAACACCATATACTGAATAAACTGGTACAATAAATGAATGTGTTACTTTGCTTTCCAACTATTCCTTAAGCTTCTTAAGAGATGGGGCCTTAAATTATTTTTACTCCCAATAATATCTAACAGCGCTGGGAACCTAGTCAACATTCAGTAAATATGTACTGATTTACTTGCAGTTTCATAGCAAAAATGTGATTAAACAGCACATTTCTCCCTATTACCAAATTTGCTCAAATAGAAACCAGATATTAATTTGTCAAGGATGCTGTAAAAGAGATTTCTATATTGGATGAGAACTTGTACTAAATCACCTCTAAATTCTTTTCCAATTCTGAAATTCTATTACTTTTATTTCTTTAAAAGAATTTTAACTAGTGCAGGATCTTCTTAGGTTAGAATGACCTTTTTAGATTAGAATAAACCAATATCATGAAAATATCATCATTACTCAGAAACCACTAAATTTTAAATAATCTTTTTTTAGTGTCTGAAAGACTAAAGTATACTAAATAGTTAATGACCATAAGCAAGCCTTCAAAAGTTTGTTGGAAATCTGGTTGTTTAGAAAGAAGAAACCATTTTCCCACAACACAACACGGAGGTTTTTAGACTCTCAAGGCAGCTTGTAACATCTATTTCATGGGTACATGGTCAAGTACTAATACCATTACAGAACTCAGTCAACACTCACAATGAGGTTTAGTTTGGGATGCCCAAAAAATATTTCTCCACCCAACATCCGTATGAATGGACAGTTCATACGGAAGAAAAACCTGATTTTCACCATGGCATTCAACTTTATTATAAAACAACCACAAATGGCCAAAACATAACAAATTCTTGGTTCTGTAAAAATATACTTCATTAGTTTCACTGCAGTGATTCTGTAACTTGCTCTTCCAAGGTGCCTCAATGTCTACAGTTTCTTAAGCCTCTTTGCCATAAAAGCATGATTTTTTTTTTTACACAATTTTGATTGTAGTTTTCTAGCACGTGAGGGCACATAACATACAACTCAGGAGTTGTTGATCTATTTTTAGCACATTTTTGCAGTACATCCTCAAAGGATTTTTTCTTTCAAGTTTATTGCTCAAGCTTAAGGGCCTGTCTCCTTTCTCCAGCACTGGGTTTATGATAATTGTTCTAGAGAGGATGCTCCTCGAATTCCTATCCAGTTCTGCAGAGAGCTGTGCTTAATGTCTGATACTCCTAAAGAAAGATCACTTGCTACTGGCTGCTTTTTCTACTTTTTTTCAGGGGAGATCTGATTTTTATCACCTCTCATTAATTATACCACACAAAGCTTTCCTCCATCAGTTTATGATCCAGTTTTAAATTAAGAGTTTGTACAATTGTTTTTACTAAGACAGTTAATAAATTCTTAGAGCTGCTGAAGCAAATTGATGCATTCACTCAACACACATTTCTTGTGTGTTAGGTCTAAGAATAAAAGTGGTACAAAGATGTACCAGACACAGATCCTGCCTTTGAGCAACTTGAAGTCTTGAATGGACAATGCGATATGGTAGTATTTTCTTCTACACACTGTGATTAGTTGTCAACAAAGAGGTAATACTAATTGCTTTGGTAGATTATAAGGTCCCAGATTTTACATACTACAGGATTAAATCCTTTGTGTTAACTCTGACAACTCTGAAGCTTAAATCTCAGGTGCCTGACATTTGTGGTAATACTCCACTTAGGTTAAGACTGATGTCAAGCCTCACACAGTGGATCCTAGCAAGAAAACAGTGGAAGCACCACACTTGCCTGTCCCGTCTCTGTACCTGGCACACTGGCCTCTTGTGTTTCCTTTGCCTGGAATGTTCTTCTTCTGGATACCCCCATGCCTCCCCATCGCAGCTCCTTTGGTATTGCTCCAATGTCTATTTTTCAGAGAGGACTTCCTTGACCACCTTACTTAAAGTAGGGCCCCTCTCTCTCTCTCCTTACACTGCTTTTTCACAAAGCACTTAAAATACACCTGACATTGTATTTTAAATGTTATCAGTTGATGTTTTTTTGGTAGGGCCTTGTCATTTTTATCACTGCCTGAACTGCCTAGAACTTAATCGTATGTAGCAGACAAATGCCCACAGTTCTCAACACGTGGATTGTCCTTGTAGGCTCCCTTCCACCAGGCCATTCACCCTCTGTGAGTTTCCCAGTAACGGGAAACTCACAACTGAACATGGTATTTTCAGAAAGAGCTTAACTTTTTGAAAGTTGGGTTTGTACTGAGCCAAAATCTTCCTTCTAAAACTTCTGTTGTTGGTTCTGTTTGGTGTCCTAGGACACATGAAATCAGTTTAGACCATTTACACTTTCCACATGGCAGCCCTTTGAGTACCTGCTATCTTTTCTCATGATCTCATCAATTTTCTCAGCTTTAGGCTATGTGTACCTTCAACTAGGTCTCGTACAAGTTTTTGGTCTCTTTTTTGTACTGGTCACAGTCTCTTAAGTTATGATGTAAAATACCCGGAAATAAGCACAGTATCTCAGTAATTCAAAGGTCTCAGTCCCTTTTCAAGGCTGTTAAGGTGGCACCATGGGTAAAGAACCTGCCTGCCAATGCAGGAGACATAACAGACACGGGTTCGATTGCTGCATTAGGAAGATCCCCTGGAGAATGAAATGGCAATCCACTCCAGTATTCTTGCCTAGAGAATCCCATGGGCAGAGCAGTCTGGCAGGCTATGGTCTATGGGGTCACAAAGAGTCGGACAGACTGAAGCGACTTGGCACACAAATGCTCACTGTACGTTAGCACATGGCAAAAATGTCTCGTGAATTCTTCCTCACTCATCCTGTCATTCCACAGAATGAACTCTGGTGAGTACTTGCTTATCCAGGACTGCTACTGTCTTTCCTTCTGGGGACACATGAATGAACCTTACAGATGAGGCCTGGTCTTACAAGGTTTCTATTCCCAACAATTAGAGGTCATTCTTTCAGCTAGAGCTTTGCTCTTGAAAAACGGGGATGCTACATCTTAAGAGTTAATGACGTACCCACTTGTGAAATTCACAGTTAGGAAATTTCCTGCTTGTAAATAGAATATTTGCACAGAGATTTAGAAATTTACAATTGGGAAAGGAATGAGAATTAGATGGAGATTCTGACCCATATTCTATAAAGGAAATCTGAAGAAATTAGTTTATATAGTCAAGGTGTTTTGTCGCGTGTGTGGTGGGCAAGGGAACCCTCAGGGGCAGAGGGCTGAATTTTCCATATTCCTCCAAGCACTGTATTTTATCAGTTCCTGCAAAGTCCCTCCCTCCCCACCTCCTCTTCCTTCTCTCTTTTCTTTCCTTCTATCAGCTTATATCATTCTATTCCCCTTCACCACCACAAGTGAGCACTCTTCATATAAATTTGATATATGTTCACCAAGTTTCTCAAAAATAAACTAACTAGAATATTCTTAATATTGCTTTGAATTTACAAACTAATTTTTGAGGACTGAACATCTTTTTAATGTCAAGTTTGTGCCATCCAAAGGCACAATGTCTTTCCATTTATTCAAATTGTCTTATAAGTCATTTATGAGGCATTTAAAAGCTATTAGTGAAGACTGCAAGGAGATCCACCCAGTCCATTCTGAAGGAGATCAGCCCTGGGATTTCTTTGGAAGGAATGACGCTAAAGCTGAAACTCCAGTACTTTGGCCACCTCATGCGAAGAGTTGACTCATTGGAAAAGACTCTGATGCTGGGAAGGATTGGGGGCAGGAGGAGAAGGGGACGACAGAGGATGAGATGGCTGGATGGCATCACCGACTCGATGGACGTGAGTCTGGGTGAACTCCGGGAGTTGGTGATGGACAGGGAGGCCTGGCGTGCTGCGGTTCATGGGGTCGCAAAGAGTCAGACACGACTGAGCGACTGAACTGAACTGAAGTGAAGTTCTTGTGTATTCTTGATTAGCTTAATTTCCAGATACTTAATAGCTTTCATTGCCACTGTGAGTGGGATCTTATATTTTGTTAAATCTTTCAGTTGATATGTATCTTTCTAGTTGGGAGTGTTTTATTTCATAGTTTATAATAAAGTAAATACAAAACAATAATACTAGATTTAAAAAAAACTATAGGAAGGCCAGATGTTCCAAAACAATAGGAACTGTAAAATAAAAATAACAAAAATGCAGGATTTTACAAAGAAAAACAGTAGCATGGGGACAAAAGAACAGCACACGTTATGTATGTTAAATATAAGATTCCAGATATAATGTAGGAACTTACACGCCTTGCAACTAAAATGTAGTGCCAAGTGTTAGCCTAATCCTTAGCACAGAGACCCTGCGTAGGCCGAGAAGATCTAGACTCGCTCAGTGTTCTCAGGGAAATGGGAAAGAGGGATCTTGGGGAGGAACCCAGTGAGGGAAGAGGAGGAAGAGTGAATCTGCTTGCCTGACATATGAGAGGATGGAGGAGGGTCTCCAAATCAAAGGTCCCGATTAGAAATACAAGGTTATCTGCCCCCATCTCATGATAAACCTGCTTAACAGAGATTTTTAAACACAGATTTTGGTGATTTACAACATAGGATCCACAAGAGATTAGGATCGAACCTGGGTCTCCTGCATTGCAGGCAGATTCTTTACCAACCGAGCCACTGCTGCTGCTGCTGCTAAGTCCCTTCAGTCTCGTCCGACTCTGTGTGACCCCAATGACAGCAGCCCACCAGGCTCCACAGTCTTTGGGATTCTCCAGGCAAGAACACTGGAGTGGGTTGCCATTTCCTTCTCCAATGCATGAAAGTGAAAAGTGAAAGGGAAGTCGCTGAGTCCTGTTTGACTCTTTGCGACCCCATGGACTGCAGCCCACCAGGCTTCTCCATCCATGGGACTTTCCAGGCAAGAGTATTGGAGTGGGGTGCCATTGCCTTCTCAGAACCGAGCCACTAGGGAAGTCCTAACAAGAGACTGCTGCTGCTACTGCTAAGTCTCTTCAGTCGTGTCCGACTCTGCGTGACCCCGTAGACGGCAGCCCACCAGGCTCCCCGTCCCTGGGATTCTCCAGGCAAGAACACTGGAGTGGGTTGCCATTTCCTTCTCCAATGCGTGAGAGTGAAGTCGCTCAGTCGTATCTGACTCTTGGTGACCTGATGGACTGCAGCCCACCAGGCTCCTCTGTCCATGGGATTTTCCAGGCAAAAGTACTGGAGTGGGTTGCCATTGCCTTCTCCGAACAAGAGACTAAATATAAGTAAATCTCAGTTGCTTCACAGATGAAAAAATTCAATTCTCTTGTCAGTGATTTGCTGAGGGAAAGATGTATTATTAAACGATCAATAGGCAACAAAGTCACAACAATCCATAATAGTGAAATAAAAGGAAACGCTCCCCATTCACTGAGGGGCATTGGGCGGCATCAGATGGTCTAAGAAAAGCATTTAGATTCATGTCCTGTGTTAAACCCAAGAGAAGGAAGTGAAAGGCACTCATATATTATTCTTGTGGTCAGGAATTCACTGCACATTAAGTTGTCAAGGTGATAGATGACAAGAAATAAAGTTCTAGGAAAGAAAAAATATCAGTTTGAATAAACCATCATACCAAGGAAATCCTAACTAAGGCATATTTTTGTTACCAGATATAACAGGGATTTTGAAACAGTGCTTCTCTCACAGCATCCACCACCATGATGAGATGAGAAAGGTTGATCTTTAAAATTATTTTCACCATCAAATGATTTTTGCTTTATATTCCCCAAAGAGTGAAGTAGAATGGTGACATGTTGTACACAGAAGCTTTATAAAACATATCTTAGATGAGGTCTTCATTTTAAGCCTCCCCACTGGTACTATCTGCTGTTATATTAGGATTCTGAATTTCACCGTAAACAATAGGCTAATCTAAGTAAGAATTTCTGAGTCTCCATCTGTAAATTCAGATTTGGCAAAGGAGAAATCTACTAGAGATCCTGGGTAGTATGGGACAAAGGATTAGGGGAGAGAGGCAGAAGCAAGGATTCAGGGCCTGTAATCGAACTATTCTGGGGACTTCCCTGGTGGTCCAGTGGTTAAGATTCCAAGCTCCCAATGCAGGGGGCCTGGATTCAATCCCAGTGTGCATGCTGCAACAAAAGATCTCACACATAGTAACTAAGATCCTACGTACTGCAACTAAGCCCCAGCAAAGCCAAATAAATTTTTTAAAAAATGAACTACTCTGAAATCACTAATTTTTACCACCTGTGCTTTCCAGTGAACTGCCTATGAGTATTTTCAGTTGAAGGCCATTTGCCATGGAGTTGATGCTGATGGTTCTAAACCAGAGAAGCAATTGAGTATGAAGCAAAACTAAAAGTGAGGATCAACTCCAACCAGCAAGCTCCGATGTCCCAAACTCTTCTCAGTGTGACTCTGCTGGACAGTTTGCTCCTGGCCATTGGCTTAGTCTATAAGGATTTTTTTGTAGGTGATTTCAAGTTATTTAAGTCATTCTCTTGGCTTTTTCCCCTCTAATTCAGAAAGCAGGAAATGTCTTTCCTGTGTAGCAGTCACAGAGCAGTCCCCTAGGGTTTCCAGGGGGCTTATCTTCCAGTTCCTGTTGCTGGTTTCTAACTGTTAACTCTATATTTGGTAACAGCTTGACCATGGGCTGTTTTGGATTTGGTCATAATAAGATAACCTGGAGTCACGGAGCAGAGATCTAAAGCAATCTTATTTTTCCAGGAAGCAGCGTGTTGACCTTTCAGGATTTCGTCTATTTTATTGAATTATTTGAATAGTATTGTTTATAGCACAAGGTTGGGTGTTTATGCTATTGGCCCTAGAGGGTGTGTGACTATACAGAAATAGGATACATACACTCTTCTGGTTTACAATGAGTTTGTATTTGTTTGTTATGTGGACTGATACAATCTAAGGAATGCTCTTTATGCGTGCTCTTAGTCCATGGCAGCCTTGAAAATGTCACTTGCTCAGAAATGAATAAATATTTGTCAGATGAGTAAGACAAATATTGATTTTGATCCCTTCACATCTCAAGGCAAGAATCAACAGACCATTGACAAGACAGACCATTGACAAGACAGTATCTTCCTCCTTTCCCCAGTATTTTCAAAGCTGCATAGTGTTAAAGCTATATGCATACCATCTCTTTTGGAATAAAGAGATAATTATATATATTACCATGTGTAAGATAGCTAGCTAGTGGGAAGCTGCTATATAACACAGGGAGCCCAGCCTGGTGCTCTGAGATGACCTAGAAGGGTGGGATGGGGGTGGGGTGGGAGGGAGGCTCAAAAGGGAGAGGAGATATATATATATATATATAATGACTGATTCACATTTTTGCATGGCAGTCATCAACATAACACTGTAAAGCAATTATCCTCCAATTTAAAGAATAATTTTAAAAATAAAGTAAAAGGGTAACTGTATAATGATTAAAAAAAAACAGATAATGAACTATTGTTCGCTATTGGAAGAGACCATTTATAAAACAGTAAAAAAGCTGCTGGTATCCTATTTTACCACCAATGAGTACTCTTCTAACCCTACTGAGATTTTGCTTTGCTGTGTTTTCAAATCCCAAGAGTTATGTTGTTTTATAAACATGATCAGAATGAATGACTGCACTTTTACTGCACAAAGGGAAAATCAAGGCATAAAAACATATTGTGATTACTGTAAGATCTCCTTAGAAATGGGAAAGGATTTTGAGCTTCAAAGAGAACCTTTTGTTTATGAATTTATCAGTCATTAAACAGGATTATCACAGCAGAGCTAAAATAAAGAGCTTAAATTCTCCCCCTCGGGAACATTACTTTCATTTGCAATACGAATACTGGGTGGTTTTACTTTCTTTAGTAATTTATTCTTGTCTCTTTAATGTTCACTACAGGTTAGAAGTTATTATTTGTTAATAGCAGGTGTACAGTGAATAATCTTTTAGAGAACCTAAGCTGTAAATCAGAAAAAACCAATCTTATTATAACTTTCTATTTTCTCTTTCAGTCATCTTGCACTTATTTTTATATTTAAAATTCTGTTTTACAAGCCAAAATTTGGCCATTACAATTTGCAACTGTAATGATTTCATAATATCCCACCATAGCAGGGTAAACAGGAGTGAAAGTTACATGGTGGAGAACTGACCTGAGATCTGAACCCTGGCTGCATCTCTCTTGGCTTTGGGACATCACCTAACCTTTCAGATGAGAATGCTCATCTGAAAAATGGGACTGATCTACCTCCCAAGGGTCCTTATAGGAGCTAAACAAAATGCATACCCATTCTATCACAGGCTCCTTACCAGTGTCACTAGGTAGAGTGCTATTAGCATCCTGGATTCTGTGGGAATGCCCCACCCAGAGCAGGATGCCCCTGAAAAGGCTATGAGGACCCACCAATGAGGGCTTCCTGAAATAATCACACTAAATCTACTGCTTATACTGATATTTTCCTTTAATTCCTCTTTTCAAAAAATGTATATTTTGGTTTTATATGCTTATTCTTTGAGAATTCGCTCAAATTTACCTCCTCAAGTCCCTAACTTCCAGTAGCTAAGATGACATCATATTTAATGCTCTTGAAGTCTACCACCATCAAGGTGCTCACACATTGAATGGCATTGCTTCTGTATTCCTATGGTCTGTAGAGTGTTAGCAATCTGAGGGCAGGGGCTGTACTGTATTCTCTTTCAGTGTCTCTAGCACACCACACAACACCTGGTATACTGAGGGTGCTTAGGGATGTTTGTTGAACCATGGTCTACCCCATATGAATTCTGCGCTCTGTAGCCTTCACATTCTGATGCAAGGAAATGGCAACCCACTCCAGTGTTCTTGCCTGGAGAATCCCAGGGATGGGGGAGCCTGGTGGGCTGCTGTCTATGGGGTCACACAGAGTCGGACACAACTGAAGCGACTTAGCAGCAGCAGGGATGTTTGTTGAACCATGGTCTACCCCATATGAATTCTGAGCTCTGCAGCCTTCACATTCTGATACAATCTTCCTTTGGGGTATTTCAGATGTTTTAGAACCTTGACATCTAATATTGTCTTTCCGGTATCCAGTCAACTGCCATCCATATTCTTAAAGGCAGTAAGGATGAAACAGGCCTGTGTGTGAAGGCTCCATGTTGGGTCACCCATCTGAGGAGTGGGTACTCAATGTGCTGGGCAGGGTGCTAAGTGGGAAGCTTCTGTGTAGCAGAGAGACATGATGGGGTCTATGCTCCAGGAAGATGGTTCTGACCAGGGCTCGGGAAGAGATGCTTAAGTTGTGCTTGAACTCACAGCAGCTATATCCCTAAATGATGTTCATCATGGCATTTTCATAGATACACACTCCCATTTTCATTTATTTTGTTCCAAGTTAGCTACTAGTTCTTACAGATGCTCTGTGGTTTCCCTTTTCTACGACAGAATAAGTAAAAAAGAAAAAACCTGCGCTTGTTAATAAGCAAGGCCCTGCAGCAGCTCTGCTGTCATGCTTGGCATAGCGATAAAGTAAGACAGATGCAGAGTCTTCCTGCAGACCTATGTTACCCTCCTCCTGCTATTTCCCCAACTTGCCATTCCAAAATCCGCCCTTCTCCTTGAGGACCCCAAGCCATACCCACCTCGTTGCTGCATCTTGCTGCCTCCCTTCCCCCACACTCTCTCAGCAGACGGGTCACTTTCTACTTCATGGAAGCTCTAGGGCATACACTCCCATCTTACTGTGTCTTTCCTCTCCCTGCAAAAAATGTCTCTGTAGCCATCACTCTTGTTCTTGTAGAAGGTGCTCCCTCTACCCAAATCAATGATAATCTGCCCCCTGGATCCTGGATCCAACACCTCCTTCCTCTTGAAGATGATCATTCTTCTCCTACCAACAACTCCTGGGTCTTCTATTTAACTGTTTACTTCTCCACTTGGACATTTAACATATTTCAAACTTAACATGCTCAAAAACAAACTTTTTCCAGTGGCTCAGGCCTAAAAACCTTATAGTCATTCTTGATTTCTTTTTCTCTCATTCATCTCATTCAATCCAATCTTCTAGCAACTCTCATTTTTTTCCATTCAAAATATATCCAGAACCACAGCTTCATTCCTAGTCCAAGCCATCTGATCTGTGTCATGCCTGGATTATTGCACTAGCCTTCTCAGTCATTCCCATTTCCATCCTTGCCCCCTACACTGTATTCTCAGCACCTAGAGTGGTCTTGTCAAAACCTGAGTCAGATAATGACAACCCTCCAAACACAGAGCATCTCACTCAGAGCAAAGACAGAATCTTTACAGTTGCCTCCAGGCCCTCCAAGATTTGGCAGCTGTTGCCTCTCAGGCCTCAATCTTCTATTACTCTACTCCTCATTCTGCTCTAGCCCACTGGCCTCCTGGCTTTTCCCTCAGTGTGTGAGGAACACCCCTGCTTCAGGCTTGTAACATCACCTCAACATTCAAACTTAGTGTTATAACAGATCTCACTTGGTTCCAGAATCACTTGGAAACAGGACTGGAGTAAGAGCTTGCCAGCCAGGCAGCATCAGGCTGTTTCCCTTTGGGGGGAATCTTCACAACTATCTGTGTGGTGGTCCACCCTGCCGCCCAAGAGCTAGTCTCTCCCCAGGCTTTTCCTCCCCAATCATCTCAGGTGCAAGGAAGAGAGATCCACAGTATGCAGGTTCTGCATTTACTCTGACTTTGATGCTTTATGTTCCCAAGGAGCCAACAACTCTTATAACTTAGTAGATAGATATTTCATGTGTCAAGGGACATGCTCAGTTACAGGTGTCACCAGAATCACAGAAATCCCATCTATGTCTTCCTACCAGGCATTTTTATCATTCCCTGACCCCAGATGTAGTTGACCAATCAGCAGCCCTTGATGCCATAAGCAATGTTGCCTAGTAACACAATTAACATTCTACTGTATCAGGCACCAGGGAAACTGAGATAGAAAGCTGAGAAAGCCAAATGTCAATTTCTTCTGTAGAAGGGGAAGGGTACTGTGACTGCTTTGTTCACTGTGTCTTTTGCTCCATCTGTTCCCTCTGATAGGATGGCTCCTCCCCGGATATCTGGATAGGCTGCTCTCGCACTGACTTCAATTCCTTCTTCACAAGTCACCTCCCTGGTGAGGGCACCCTGTTTGAGAACCTCAAGTGCTAATCTCAGCTGCTGGGATTTCCTACCATTCTTGTATGCTTTATTTTCTTTTCCATTGTTCTTATTACCTTCTAACATGTATGCTGATGCTGCTGTTCAGTCACTCAGTTGTGTCCGACTCTTTGCAACCCCATGAACTGCAGCACGCCAGGCTTCCCTGTCCTTCACCATCTCCTGGAGTTTGCTCAAACTCATGTCCATTAAGTCAGTGATGCCATTCAACCACTTAATCCTATGTCGCCCCTTTCTCCTCTCACCCTCAATCTTTTCCAGCATCAGGGTCTTTTCCAGTGAATCAGCGTATAACTGACTGATTTTGCTTATTTTTTTCCCCATAGAACTTAAATTTTATAAGGCTAGGAAATTTGTCTTTTATTTTTATCTCCTACATTGACAATGCCTGGCCTGTAAAACAGTGCCTGTCATACAGTAGGTTCTTCAACAACTATCTGTTTTATTTATGAATGAATTTATGCTCTTTCTTTCAAACTCTAGTTTTTCACTGGCATCATTTTATTGGTGTGGGGAGGAGGGCGAAATATTTTCAGCCCGCAAATAAAATGCAGCCTGGTGTTAGGGATTAGGATAGGGACTTGGGGCCAAACTGTTTGGATTTCAACAAGGGTTTCGTCAGTCACCTTGGAAGTTTTCCTAATCTCTTGGTGCCTTAGTTTTGCATCTATAAATGGGGATAATAATAGAACATCCTAGGGCTGGTATGAGGATGAAATGATTTAAAACATATGTAAAGTCTTCAGAAGAGTGTCTGACACATAGGAAGCACTGTGCTTAGACATTTAGTCATGTTTGACTCTTTGTGACCCTATGGGCTGTAGCCCACCAGGCTCCTTTGTCCATGGGATTTCCCAGATGAGAATACTTCAGTGGGTTGCCATTGCCTTCTCCAGGATCTTCCTGGCCCAGGGACTAAACCTGAGTCTCCTGCATTGCAGGTGGATTCTTTACCACTGCATCTACCTGGGAAGCCCTAGGAAGCACTAGATGTTAACTATTATTAAAAGCAACAACAAAAAGGTCTTTATTTCTACTCTGCACCACTTCTAGCTACTTCCCTCTTTCCTGACTTTTCCTCTCAGATCTATCAATACATGACAGTTGCATCTACCCCACAGCCTTTAACTCCCATTCAGTTTTCCAACCACTTGCACTAAGGTTTCTAAAGGCCTAGTTGCCGTTTTTCTCTCCTCAGCCTGTGAGTTAGTTGAACCACCTGCCTTCACTGACCACACCTGAGCCTCTCCTCTCTCCTGGTTTGCACCTGTCCTTAGGGCTGCCCCTCGTCAGCCTTTTCCAGAGGCGCCTCGGTTTCCATCACTCACTCTCTACTGCCATTCCTGACGTTACCTCACCAAGCGCATCCTCCTGGTCTGACTCCATTCCCAGGCTCTGCTTCAACCCTCACGCTGAAGACACCCAAAGGCTGCTGGTCCTACACACTGTCTCCCAGAGGAGTCATGTCCTTTTCTCACATCCATGACTAAGAGCTTTCTTTCCTCTTCCTAGCACTTTCTTTATTGCCAGCTCCCTCTTCCTGACTGGTTCTCAAGTTTTAATATTGCAACCATTTTTCTGGTTCCCCTCCTTTGCACTCAGAGCTCTTCAGAAGCCTCTATCACAGCCTGTTCTGACTGCTTGTTTAGTTTCCCCCTAGAAATGAACTGCTTATGGCCACAAAGGATAGTGCCTGACACATAGATATGCAAAAAAAAAAAAAAAATCTAGATTCAACATATGAATGTACAGTATCTATACAGAATAAATTATGATTCAGTTACATTTTAATTCAGAACTAAAGCACTGGGTGTGAAAACATCTCATCAAAATGTCAGATCTTTCAGAAAATCTTAGGAGTAAAAATAAGAGATAAAGAAAAAAGCTTGATATTAAGAATGTAAATGGCACTGTGGGTATCTATGCTATATTTTACCGTAAAGCCAACTTTGGAAGATAAAGGACTCCCTTTGATATTCATGACATCAAATATTACTTGACTATACTCAACTGCTATTTGAACTCAGCTAAATCTTACAAATACCCTATTTACCTTATTAGGAAAGTTCAGGAAATTAGGCTTCAGGCTCCCTGCCATAATTATAAATACCACACGCAAACAGAGAAAGAGCAACGAATGTATACATGGTTAAAAATCACACACTTTTTTAAGAGGTTTCGATGGCTTAGTGTCTTGCTCTGCCTCTTTTTTGACCTACCTGCAAAGTGCATCCGAACACACCAATCATCAGCATGGCCACGGACAGGTAATCGGTAAACACATCCCACCATGGCTTCAGCACCCGGAAGGCAGGCTGCTGCTCAGAGAACTGCCGGAACTCTGTCACCGGAATCATGTTTCTGAGAAAAGAGAGGTGACTGGTGAATTCACTTATCTTTACACACAACATACTGCACTGTTCACGGCATTTGAAAATTCTGCTCCAACCTGTCGTATTCAGTGGTCTGAATTAGTCCATGAGCTGTCACTGTACTTTAGGGTTTTAACAAGTTATTGAGAGATCCACCCCTTAAGGAAATAAGGAGCCCCACATGGAAAACAGCAAGCACCTTTACTAACTCCTATCCAATCAGCGGTGCCCTTTAGCTCCAATGGGCCAAAGCTAAAGGCCCAGAGAGACAGCATGACCAAAGCTGCCTGTTATTTCCTGGTCTCTCCCTTTCCCCTAATGTCAGAAAGATATGCCAGAAAGAGCCAGAAGATGCCAGAAAGAGCACAGCCCATCCTTTAAAACGTTTTTCCTATTTGTCTTGTCATCTTGGGGTTTTTTGTTTTGAATTATTTTTAAAGTGTAAACCTCAGCATTCGTTTGTATTAATTATTTACTAAGTCCTGAAAGGCAAACGACTTTGCCACTAATCTTCTTCTGATAAATGGGATCATCTCATGTGGGGAGGAGGTGTTGGGGAGAACTTTTTTTTTTTGCCCTATTTTTTTTTTTTTTGGTCCCTGTGATTTTTGACTTGATTTTTTCCCCCCCTGTATTTCCTAAACACTTTATATTTCACTGTGAACCTCAAACTAATCCTCTGAGAAGTCAATTTTCCCTGGAAACATCTGTTGTTTGTTGTTGTTTAGTCGCTAAGTCTTGTCTGACTCTTTTGCAGCCCCATGGACTGTAGCCCTGCCAGGCTCTTCTGTCCATGGCATTTCCCAGGCAAGAATGCTGGAGTGGGTTGCGATTTCCTCCTCCAGGGGATCTTCCTGACCCAGGTATTGAGTCTCCTGCATTGCAGATGGATTTTTTTTTTTTTTACCACTGAGTCACCAGGGAAGCCCCAGCCTCTCTCTCTGAATGACAGAAGATGAATAGGGTGTACTGAGGCTCTGGGAAAAGAGACACATCCTTTTCTTCACCTGCACTGTTCTATCTTTTGGCTTAATCCCATTGCCTGTATTATGATTTAAGACTTCAAGTTAATCATCCAGCTACTGGGAGAAGAAATATTTTTCCTTATCTCATGGCAAGGAAAAAGGGTGGCCAGTGAGGGCCAAAAAAAAAGTTTCTCTTTTGCCATCTTTGGATCCAATAATCTCACTCTTTACAGCTGCCCTTGTTATGTAGTCTGATTACAGAGCAGGGAAAGGCTACATTTGGTGCTTGTTTTCCTAAGCCTTTTTGTTTCCTGGATCTTCTCTTCCCTAATACTGAATTAAAGTCTGTATGATAAAATTCTTCAAGAGATGGGAATACCAGACCACCTGATCTGCCTCTTGAGAAACCTGTATGCAGGTCAGGAAGCAACAGTTAGAACTGGACATGGAACAACAGACTGGTTCCAAATAGGAAAAGGAGTATGTCAAGGCTGTATATTGTCATCCTGCTTATTTAACTTATATGCAGAGTACATCATGAGAAACACTGGGCTGGAAGAAGCACAAACTGGAATAAAGATTCCTGGGAGAAATATCAATAACCTCAGATATGCAGATGACACCACCCTTATGGCAGAAAGTGAAGAGGAACTAAAGAGCCTCTTGATGAAAGTGAAAGAGAGTGAAAAAGTTGGCTTAAAGCTCAACATTCAGAAAATGAAGATCATGGCATCTGGTCCCATCACTTCATGGGAAATAGATGGGGAAACAGTGGAAACAGTGTCAGACTTTAGTTTTTTGGGCTCCAAAATCACTGCAGATGGTGATTGCAGCCATGAAATTAAAAGATGCTTACTTCTTGGAAGGAAAGTTATGACCAACCTAGAGAGCATATTGAAAAGCAGAGACATTACTTTGCCAACAAAGGTCCATTTAGTCAAGGCTATGGTTTTTCCAGTGGTCATGTATGGATGTGAGAGTTGGACTGTGAAGAAGGCTGAGTGCTGAAGAATTGATGCTTTTGAACTGTGGTGTTGGAGAGACTCTTGAGAGTCCCTTGGACTGCAAGGAGATCCAACCAGTCCATTCTAAAGGAGATCAGCCCTGGGATTTCTTTGGAAGGAATGATGCTAAAACTGAAACTCCAGTACTTTGGCCACCTCATGCGAAGAGTTGACTCATTGGAAAAGACTCTGATGCTGGGAGGGATTGGGGGCAGGAGGAGAAGGGGACGACAGAGGATGAGATGGCTGGATGGCATCACTGACTCGATGGACGTGAGTCTGAGTGAACTCCGGGAGTTGGTGATGGACAGGGAGGCCTGGTGTGCTGCGATTCGTGGGGTCGCAAAGAATCGGACATGACTGAGTGACTGAACTGACTGTTATGTAGTCTGATTACAGAGCAGGGAAAGGCTACATTTGGTGCTTGTTTTCCCAAGCCTTTTTTTTTCCTGGATCTTCTCTTCCCTAATACTGAATTAAAGGCTGTACGATAAACAGCCTAAAGAAAATGAAAGCCTCTTATTTGGGTTCACTAGTGTTTATCTTTGGAAATTATTATAATATGTTCCATTCCATCTCACTGCTTTACCTGACTTTTTCTTAAGCAGTAATTTGTCTTAACACAACATGGAAAATCCAACCACTTGGCATTCCTTTTACCTATGATCTACCTACTTGACATCTGTGCAGCATTTGATAAAATTTCCTCATTTTACTGAAACACAACTTTCCTAACTCCACTTTGTTCACCCACTGGGTTGCAAGCGTCTTGAAGGGAGAACCTATATGTTATCATATGTGTGTTTTCAAAACATATGTTTCAGGCAAGCCACCCAAGCTAAATAACTTCGCCTACTCCTAGTGTTATTAACATTTCAGACTAGTCCAAATTTTGATTTTCCTGACACTTTAGGACCGTTTTCTTCTCAATGGATCATTATCTCATGGCCCCAAATGTTTTCTAGTCACAGCTGTCCAGTGGCAGTCACAGACTGGCACTAAACCTCATCTTAACTTCCACTTTCTGCCTAGAAGCTACTGTTTTGTTCTATTTTGCACCCGCATCACTTACCACAGTGCCTGGAAAACAAGAGGCCCTGAGCAACTGTCTGTTAAATGGATGAGTCGATTCAGATGTTTGTTCATAGAGCAGTGCTCACCTAATCAAATTAGGAGTGACCCGAGCCAGCTGCAGCGACAGGACTAACAAGTATGGTGCTTGTGCTACAGTTTACATCTTTTGATAGATTTGGTTATTGTCTCCTTCTTGATAAGTTTCCTGTACACCTTGGAGGGAACCGGGCTTGTTCTCTGATGCAAGGAACAATTTCAGGAATAAAATACACCAATGAAGAGCTGTGGTTCTCAAGATTTTTGATCTTGGGAATCCCTTCATGTCCTAAAATGTAGGAGAAGGACCTCAAAGAGCATGTTTTAGGTGGATGATACCTATCAATACTTACTACATTAGAAATTAAAATGAAAATTTAAAAATATATATATTAACTCATTTAAAAATAATAAACTCATTCCAAGTTAACATAAATTATTATAAAGATAACTATATTCTCCAAAACAAAGACAATTAATGAGAATAATGGCATTTTTTTCACATTTTTGCAAATCTCTTTGCCAGTGGACTTAATAGAAAATAGCTGGATTCTCATATCTGCTTCTTCATTCAGTCTGCTCTGATACGTTGCTTTGATTGAAATTTATGAATCAAATATATGCAGTTAAAGAAGGGAAGACTATCTTAACAGGCTTTTCATATAATTGTGGATAACTATAACTTGATAATATATCAAATTAACTTGGTAAGTTGCAGTATAGAGCCTGAAAACTGTATTAATGAACTTTTCAAACTCCTTGCTGTTAAAACTCACTCATCAGTCTTGAACTTTGAATGGACCCTTTATCCATATATGATTTGGTAACAACATTAGTCATTTGGAAAATATGGAAAATACTGAATCACTTAGTCATGCAGATTTTCCAAATGCTGACAAATTATACTTAGAAATCACATTCATTGAAATCACTAATGCTTTCATCAGAAAATTTTTTAAGTAACTGGAGCCTGTCAAGCTCATGGTGGTGTATAAATTTTCCAAAATTCTAATCATCGCTTGAAAGTTTGAATTTTGTTTGTGGCAGCAAATATTATGTTCTTCTCTTTGAAATGTCAAGCTCGCTTCATTCATTTTGAGAAATTATCTTCCACATACTCAAGTCTGAATATCAGTTGTTTTATTCAATTAAAAATTGTACATTATGATAAAGTGGCTAATTCAACTTTCAATTCAAATAAAGATTTCCCTCGAGATACCTACCTACTGTACTTGGAATTCAGCAGACGTGCTTTATGTATTCTTCCCTTTCATCACTTCATGTATTATTACAATATGTAGTCAAGGGTCAAGAGCTATTAAAATAATAATTTTTATGGATTCAACCAGGACATTAAATAAAACTGGCATTTTTTTCTTTTAAGTTGTAAATGTGTGCCAATGAGGTATACAGTAGAATTTGCTGCCTCCACCTTGATTCACACTAAGATGACTTACCCACCAGTGATTTTGTACCATCAGTGAAAAATGCAAGAAATATCTTGGCATTAAAAACTAGTTTTGATCTTGTCAGTTCAGTTCAATTCAGTCGCTCAGTTGTGTCCGACTCTTTGTGACCCCAATGACTGCAGCACGCCAGGCTTCCCTATCCATCACCAACTCCTGGAGCTTGCTCAAATTCATGTCCATCAAGTCAGTGATGCCATCCAACCATCTCATCCTATGTCGCCCCTTTCTCCTCTCACCCTCAATCTTTACCAGCATCAGGGTCTTTTCAAATGAGTCAGTTCTTTGCATCAGGTGGCCAAAGTATTGGGTTTCAGCTTCAGCATCAGTCCTTCCAAAGAATATTCAGGACTGATTTCCTTTAGGATTGACTGGTTTGATCTTTGATCTTGTGGACCCTCTAAAAATGTGTAGGTGACAGGTGTTCCATAAACCACACTTTGAGAACCACTGAGGTAGAGGTTCACTGTTCCTTCATCTGTGGCTGGCCTTGAAAAAGCAAAGGCCTAGGGCACTCATAACGACGAGGCTCTGCCAGTCCTCATTGGCATCATTCTCTTAATGTGGAAAATAAAGACAAACTAAGCAATCTAGGAAACTTAAGTATTGTCTACTGCTTCCTAATACTGGTACAGCCTAGTTAAGAGGGATTGTCAGAGGAAACAGTCAAGGTGAAACAGACTTTTAGAGTTATAACTCTACTCAATGTCCTTAACCTCTTTAGGGTAAGTGTGTGTATGTGCATGTGGCATGCACATGCCCTTCCTTATATGTATGTACACACATACTACATATAAATGTATGTGGACACATGTATAATACGCACATATAGACTTCATTGTTTTAACATAACACAAGGCTTAAAGCCAATATCCAGTACAGATTTAATCCTTGGAATTATTTTTGATGCAAATAAAAAAAAAGGGGGGGGGGGAAGAGAGGAAATATAGGAATTGACTTAAAACCTCTTGACTTAAAACTAAAGAGAGGGTGAAGGAATCTTGCACTTGCTTAACTGAAAAAAAATTTTGTGTTCTTTCACCAATTTAAGTGCTTTCCTCCATTTTCTATTTCAATATTTTGAAAACTTTTTACAGTGTTGTGTTGGTTTCTGCCATACAACAGCGCAAATCAGCCATAATTATATATACGTTCCCCTCTCTCCCTAACCTTCCTCCCCTCTTTGTGCATTACAGTGACAACACAATTTCTCTCTCATTATCATTGTACTTTCCAAATGATTTGTGACATTTTAGAGTTATCATATCAAGTTGAAGAAGCCACTTCTGAATAAACTGCTAAGTTTACATAGTTTTTTCCCCTAAAGATCAATCAGGATAATTCTATTTATATTTTTTTCCTATTTTAGAAATATAAATGATTATATTAATATTGCTTCCAACTCTAATTTCTAACTTGCTATGTAAGATTTTTGCTTATCTGATAATGCCTTTAGAAACATGGCATTTCAAATTAGATCAAAAGATTCTTGTCTCTAATCAAAAATATATAAACTTTTACATTGTTATATATTTGCCTTTATATCCTTTTGCAGAAATCCATTTGCATTACTTTTATTAAAAATACTTCTTACTAAAACTAGCCAGTCCAGGTTCGATGCATGAGACAGGGTCTTCAGGGCTGGTGCACTGGGATGACCCTGAGGGATGGGATGGGGAGGGTGGGGGGAGGGGGGTTCAGGATGGGGAACACATGTACACCCATGGCTGATTCATGTCAATGTATGGCAAAAACCACTACAATATTGCAAAGTAATTAGCCTCCAATTAAAATAAGTAAATTAAAAAATACTTATTACTAAAACTCATTTTAAAGGCTTCATTATTCATAAAATGTTACCTCTCAAAAATATACAGATCTATAATCCTTTTTGTAAAGAATATTGGTAAAGTTAGTTGCAAATCCAGAGTTTCTTTCTTTCATTTATTTGGTTCTCCCTGAAACAATGTCTTCTCTTCTCAAGAATTAATTATACAGAACAAATTGTACTCTATTTATTACCCAGGACTTTAAGAATATCAAATATATTCTACTCTGATTCAAATCTGATCGCTAACACTGTTTTCCAATGGCTATTAGGTGGGTATATACTACCAGTGCTTTGTCTCACATTTTTCTGGCAGTTGGAAAATAGCATTAGACATGAGACAGTATAGTACTGCTCAAGAAAACAAGAGCCAATTCCAAGTGATCCTAGTAATCACATCAATAGCACAGTGAGTGGCCCCTTACAAAAATGAGTGTTAAAAATTCAATAATTCCTGAGCACAACAAATGTGACTTCTACAGGAAAGAAACCCACATATATAATTCATCTGTGTGGCTAACTAAAGCTAATGGTCAGTTCTCAGCCCTCACCTTACTTGCTCTATCTGAGGCATCTGGTATAAAATGACATTCTCTTCTTGGCTTTCAGGATGCTATAGACTTTAGGTTTTCCTCTTGTTTTCCATGCTGTTCCTTCTTTAACTCCTTGACCTCTGGCCTTGATGTGCCCAGTGTTTAGTCTTTGGTCCAATTCTCTTCCCTACCTCATTTACTCCCTTGTGAGCACATGAAGTCATCATGCTTTAAATGGTGGACCCAGCTGCCAACTTGGTATCGCCATCTGGACACCCAGTAGACACATTAAACTCAGGATGTCTGGAACCAACTCCAGTTCCATTTCCTTATCCCTACCTCTCCTATCCCTGGCAAAGCCCTGTTCCTCTTGCAACTTTCCTCCCTTGATGGCAACTATGTCTATCCAGTTGCTTAGATCAAAATTTTTGGAGTCATCCTGAGTCTTCTTCATCTCTTACATCCCACATCCCATCTGTCAAAAATTATACATTCCTTAATGTATTGTCTGTCTCCCCTAAAAGAATCTAAGTTTCATGATGACAGGAATTTTCTTTTCAATTTTATTTTGTATATTGATGTGTCCCAGCACCTAGAAAGTAATGCTTGACATATGGTAGGCACTCAATATTTGCTGAATAAATTACTGAGTAACTAGTAATTCTGATAAAGATAGGAGGGGTGATTGCCTTTTGGTTTGGAAATAATGATTATAAAAGCAAAGTGGGTGTCTAAGTATTGTCATGGGAGGAAGATCCCACGGTGCAGGGCCTTGACACTGGCACAGCCAAGGCCAGTGCAGAGAAGTGCAAGACAGAAAGAGCACAGGAATACCATGATTTATTTATGGGTTCTTTCAGCAGTACCAATCAAAATAAAGTCATCAGAATATGCTCAAAACATCAATTATAAAATGAATTACTTTTCCTTTAGCAATGCAAAGATGGAAATAAAAAACAGGACAAAAAGCCAGATTTCCTAATTATATAAAAGTGATTTATTTCTCTTAGGAGAGCATGACTCTGGATTGTATTTTACTCTGCAATTGCAGTATACATGATAATTTTTTTTTAAAAGAAAAATCCACTAAAGAAGACCATGATTGTATGGTTCTACAGAAATTTATTTAATTGAAAGAAACTCAGAGGTGGGTTATAACTGTTCAGAGAATCTGAAAGGCTCTTTCAGAAGTCATCCACTCCATAACTCTCATTTTATGAGTAAAAACTTGAGTGGAGAGAGATTAGGTGACTTGCCCAAGGAACACAGCTAGTGGTGTCTTGACTTCTAATCAAACCTTACCCCTTACTCTACAGCTTTTAGTCAATAATACATCACACTGATCTGAATGCAAAGAATCTAAAATATATACTAAGAAACAAATGGCTTAAATAGAATTTCTTGTTTCATGTCTCTCTTTGAAAACATAAAATGAAAAATAAACTATTATTAATATACTTAAAGGATTCTTAAGCTCTAGTGCTCTTACAGTCCCATAAATGAGAACTTTAGACTCAGAAGGCAAGTTGATCTGACAACGCAATGGATACTTTGGTACTATCATCTCCTTGAATATTTCCATGATGTCATGTGTTAAATTAATGGCCCAATCACATTATTTGGGAAGCGTTCAAAATGAGCTTAACCTGTTTTTCTAAGAGTGGTAGGGAACAACAATTACTCCTTGGGGACTTCCCTGATGGTCCCGTGGCTAAGACTCCAAGCTCCCAATGCAGGGACCCGGGTTCCATCCGTGGCCAGATCCCAAATGCTGCAACTAACAGTTCTCACACAGCAGCTAAGAGATTGCAACTATTAATAAAAGATCCCCATACTGCAACAAAGACCCAGTGCAGCCAAATAAACAAAATTATTTTAAACATTATTTTAGTTGTCAATTAAGATATAATTATAACATTTTTCTCATTATATCCTTCCCATATTTAAAGAAAAACCCTTTAATCACTGCTTCAGACCGTATATCACAAGGCTATTGCTTTACACACCAGTATCCACAGTTATCTTTAGCATAGTCGTAAGTTTTTAATTTACTAAAATTTTGTTATGTACTATTATCAGTAGCTTATTTTTCTCTCACAAGCATATTTCATTTACTTGTGTACTTGCTATAAATAATTATAGCATTATAAGAAATATATATTAAAATGTACACTAAAAATATAAAGTTTAAGGTATGTCAAGCACTGTATTAGGTGCTGGGGGAATAAAACAGACAAAGTGCCTGCCTCACCCCTGTGTACGCTTCTAGGAGAATGTGCATTAAACAAATTCCCGTGAGAGCATGAATTGTAATTGATCTTTGATTACTGTTTCCAGTGCCAATGGTGCATTTAAAGAGGTTGCTGTTTTTATTTCACTGAGGACAGGATTTATATCTTGTTGATCTTTGTATCTTCTAGAAAATAGCACAATGTCTTAGAACAGACCCTCAACACATTTTTGTTAAATTCAAAGAGGCCTAAACATGCAAACATAGTCATAAACAGACACACACCCCCAAATGAGCACTTTGCAGTAAAGACAATTCTTCTACTGTTATCCTCTCTTATAGCTTGATACTGCAATAAGAGTGTGACTATTACCACATAGCTTCACAATCATTGAATAATGATTATTCAAAGTACATCCACTACTGAAGAAACTGTTTGAGAAGAGAATGAGAATCAGGAATAATTTATAATTTCAAAGTTAAGGGTCATTGAAAATTTAATGTACGATGTCTGTCACTAGTTACAAAAGAGGATATATCGATCGATGATGACTTCTTAAGCACCAGTCAGTATCCAATGGCCATGTTTTGTGATTCCCTTATCAGAACATTAGTCTATTAAGAAACAAGTGACAGAAACAGATCCAAACATAAAAGCCTTATTTACAATATAACAGTTTAGAATACGGCATTTATAAATCTTGGTGAGATTTTTACTTCTTTGGAATTTTTGTCAAAGAACTTCAGCTACATCTAAATGACACTAGTAATTATTTAATGTTTATTCTGTACATTTGAAGTAAACTCAGAAATTTTTTCCAAAAATGAGCTAAGTGATCTAATAGTTTCTTAAAACCTGACCATAAAAGATTATCATCAAATGTTATTCATTCTCTCCCTCATCTCTGTTCTAAATACACCTAAAGTCTCTCTGAGAATTAAGGCTTCAGCTCTCTGCACCTCACTGCTCTTCTCAGTCACCTCTTCATGCCACACTGTTTCCACCTTCCTTAAACCAAAAATAGTCTTCCAGGATGTTAGTGTATACTTGACCCTCACCCCTATCCCATAGGATTCTAAACCCCTAAAAAGGCTGTCAGTTCAGTTCAGTTCATTTGCTCAGTTGTGTCCAACTCTTTGCGACCCCATGAACTGCAGCACGCCAGGCCTCCCTGTCCATCACCAGCTCCCAGAGTTCATCCAGACTCACGTCCATCGAGTCAGTGATGCCATCCAGCCATCTCAGCCTCTGTCATCCCCTTTCCCTCCTGCCCCGAATCCCTCCAAGCATCAGAGTCTTTTCCAATGAGTCAACTCTTCGCATGAGGTGGCCAAAGTACTGGAGTTTCAGCTTTAGCATCATTCCTTCCAAAGAAATCCCAGGGCTGATTTCCTTCAGAATGGACTGGTTGGATCTCCTTGCAGTCCAAGGGACTCTCAAGAGTCTTCTCCAACACCACAGTTCAAAAGCATCAATTCTTCGGCACTCAGCCTTCTTCACAGTCCAACTCTCACATCCTTACATGACCACAGGAAAAACCATAGCCGTGACTAGACGAACCTTTGTTGGCAAAGTAATGTCTCTGCTTTTGAATATGCTATCTAGGTTGGTCATAACTTTCCTTCCAAGGAGTAAGCGTCTTTTAATTTCATGGCTGCAGTCACCATCTGCAGTGATTTTGGAGCCCAGAAAAATAAAGTCTGACACTGTTTCCACTGTTTCCCCATCTATTTCCCATGAAGTGATGGGACCAGATGCCATGATCTTCATTTTCTGAACGTTGAGCTTTAAGCCAACTTTTTCACTCTCCACTTTCACTTTCATCAAGACGCTTTTGAGTTCCTCTTCACTTTCTGCCATAAGGATGGTGTCATTTGCATATCTGAGGTTATTGATATTTCTCCTGGCAATCTTGATTCCAGCTTGTGCTTCTTCCAGCCCAGCGTTTCTCATGATGTACTCTGCATAGAAGTTAAATAAGCAGGATGACAATATACAGCCTTGACATACTCCTTTTCCTATTTGGAACCAGTCTGTTGTTCCATGTCCAGTTCTAACTGTTGCTTCCTGACCTGCATACAAATTTCTCAAGAGGCAGATCAGGTGGTCTGGTATTCCCATCTCTTCCAGAATTTTCCACAGTTTATTGTGATCCACACAGTCAAAGGCTTTGGCATAGTCAACAAAGCAGAAATAGATGTTTTTCTGGAACTCTCTTGCTTTTTCCATGATCCAGCAGATGTTGGCAATTTGATCTCTGGTTCCTCTGCCTTTTCTAAAACCAGCTTGAACATCAGGAAGTTCACGGTTCACATATTGCTAAAGCCTGGCTTGGAGAATTTTGAGCATTACTTTACTAGTGTGTGAGATGAGTGCAATTGTGCAGTAGTTTGAGGATTCTTTGGCATTGCCTTTCTTTGGGATTGGAACGAAAACTGACCTTTTCCAGTCCTGTGGCCACTACTGAGTTTTCCAGATTTGCTGGCATATTGAGTGCAGCACTTTCATAGCATCATCTTTCAGGATTTGAAATAGCTCAACTGGAATTCCATCACCTCCACTAGCTTTGTTCATAGTGATGCTTTCTAAGGCCCACTTGATTTCACATTCCAGGATGTCTGGCCCTAGGTCAGTGATCACACCATTGTGTTTATCTGGGTCGTGAAGATCTTTTTTGTACAGTTCGTCTGTGTATTCTTGCCACCTCTTCTTAATATCTTGTGCTTCTGTTAGGTCCATACCATTTCTGTCCTTTATAGAGCCCATCTTTGCATGAAATGTTCCCTTGGTATCTCTAATTTTCTTGAAGAGATCTCTAGTCTTTCCCATTCTGTTGTTTTCCTCTATTTCTTTGCATTGATCACTAAAGAAGGCTTTATCTCTTTTTACTATTCTTTGGAACTTTGCATTCAGATGCTGTGTTTCCCCTTAAATGGCTGATATCATTCAAATGTAATTTAGACAAGATTTCAGTTCTCATCAGTCTCCACATCCAAAAACCAAGTCTAGATTTCAACTGAGTATATCTGTAGTGATTGTTTTGAAGATGATGTCTCTCTTCCTTCAAAGGGCAAAAAGAGACTGAGGTTTATCTCCAGTTCACTTTTCCCCCTTGAATAAAGAAAGCACAACAGTTCTAAGCAGCTGAAACACCATGAATATATAGCGCAGGCCAGAAAATTCAAACAAAACAAGTGCCGGAAGCCATCTACCTGGAAGGCGACTTTCTGAGGAAGGGACGGGGAGGAGAGGTGGAGAGGACAGAAACATTCCTGCTCTCCAGAACATTAAAACTAAAGCCTTTTGCTTATTTTTCACCAAATAGAGTAGATTGAAAAGGCAGGGGTCACCTTTTATTTCATATTGCTTGCTCTGGGGCCTAAAAGGCTCAATAGTTTGTTGAGTTAAATTCCTAATGATTCTACAGGGGTTGGTGGCAGGGGGCTGGGGTAGGGGGGAGTGGGGGACTTGCCTTTTCTGTTTCAGTAGAAAGTCTGGTGTGTTTTATAGTTTTCACACACATAGATGGTCTGGAACTTATAAAAAACAGAGCACCAATCAAGAGTGACAGGGAAGTTAAAGTAACTTGTTATCAAAACTTTGCCACTAAGCTCTTTTTTTGTTGTTTAATAGGGTAAAATTTTAAATTTCCAGCCATGTTAAATACAGTAGGAGCCAAAGCAACACTCCTCAGTGAACAAAGAGATTGATGGTTAAAGTGAGAGACTGAAAGACTAAAGGATTTATAGTATCATTGTTTTTATCATCTTTTTTATTAAACTCATCTTTATAATAATCCACCATTCACAATTTCCCTTTTTAAGATCAGGGAACATGGTAGGGTTGTTAATAGCAGAAAAATATTAAATGCTGAGTAAATCTCTTTTCAAGAAAGTTGTTCTCAAGAAGTCAACTTTTGGTTTGTCTTTTCTGTTGGCTGTGCTCAGTAAGATCCATGATGGAACAAAGAAGTTCAGATCTTCCAGCCTCTGGGGAGGTAGGTGGGAACTATAGGAGAAAATGACCAGAATCTTACTGTCAGACTATTAAAACTACCTGGAAATTGGAATATTTGTTTTTACCCATATAGCCAGTAAACATTTAATGCAAAGTTTTGTGCTTGAAAGAAAAATATCTGTTGGGTTTGGCTCTAAAGTTAACATATTGATTTAATGGCTCCTCTTTTCCAAGTTAGACATTATATGAGTTCCCCCTTCCAATTCTTTTCTCACAGCAAAGCTAAATAAAATCTAACATGATGATATTCAACTTTCCTCGAGTCTCACTTCTGGAAGCTGACAAAGGCCATAAGAAGTTTCTGTATATGAAGCCTCTAGGAGAATATGGTCAAAGTCTACTTGTAGACTCTCTCAGTCAGACCAAGACTGTGCCAAAAATCTAAATGAAAAAAAAAAAATACAGAAAATATAAACCAATTCATTAAAATACACCTGTTTCTGAAGATAATATATTCTTAACCAAAAACAAAATAGAAAACATAATAAAAAATTGAAATCATTCCAAGCATCTTTTCTGACCACAATGCAGTAAGATTAGATCTCAATTACAGGAGAAAAATTATTAAAAATGCCAACATATGGAGGTTGAACAACACGCTGCTGAATAACCATCAAATCACAGAAGAAATCAAAAAATGCATAGAAACAAATGAAAATGAAAACACAACAACCCCAAAACCTATGGGACACTGTAAAAGCAGTGCTAAGGGGAAAGTTCATAGCAATACAGGCATACCTCAAGAAATAAGAAAAAAGTCAAATAAATAACCTAACTCTACACCTAAAGCAACTAGAAAAGGAAGAAATGAAGAACCCCAGGGTTAGTAGAAGGAAAGAAATCTTAGAAATTAGGGCAGAAATACATGCAAAAGAAACAAAAGAGACCATAGCAAAACTCAACAAAGCCAAAAGCTGGTTCTTTGAAAGGATAAATAAAATTGACAAACCATTAGCCAGACTCATCAAGAAACAAAGGGAGAAAAAGCAAATCAATAAAATTAGAAATGAAAATGGAGAGATCACAACAGACAACACAGAAATACAAAGGATCATAAGAGACGTCTATCAGCAACTATATGCCAATGAAATGGACAACATGGAAGAAATGGACAAATTCTTAGAAAAGTACAACTTTCCAAAACTGAACCAGGAAGAAATAGAAAATCTTAACAGACCCATCACAAGCATGGAAATTGAAACTGTAATCAGAAATCTTCCAGCAAACAAAAGTCCAGGTCCAGATGACTTCACAGCTGAATTCTACCAAAAATTTAGAGAAGAGCTAACACCTATCCTACTCAAACTCTTCCAGAAAATTGCAGAGGAAGGGACACTTCCAAACTCATTCCATGAGGCCACCATCACCCTACTACCCAAACCTGACAAAGATGCCACAAAAAAAGAAAACTACAGGCTAATATCACTGATGAACATAGATGCAAAAATCCTTAACAAAATGCTAGCAATCAGAATCCAACAACACATTAAAAAGATCATACACCATGACCAAATGGGCTTTACCCCAGGGAGGCAAGGATTCTTCAATATCTGCAAATCAATCAATGTAATACACCACATTAACAAATTAAAAAATAAAAGCCATATGATTATCTCAATAGATACAGAGAAAGCCTTTGACAAAATTCAACATCCATTTATGATAAAAACTCTCCAGAAAGCAGGAATAGAAGGAACTTACCTCAACATAATAAAAGCTATATATGACAAACCCACAGCAAACATTATCCGCAATGGTGAATAATTGAAAGCATTTCCCCTAAAGTCAGGAACAAGACAAGGGTGCCCACTTTCACCATTACTATTCAACATAGTTTTGGAAGTTTTGGCCACAGCAATCAGAGCAGAAAAAGAAATAAAAGGAATCCAAATTGGAAAAGAGGAAGTAAAACTCTCACTGTTTGCAGATGACATGATCCTCTACATAGAAAATCCTAAAGACTCCACCAGAAAATTACTAGAACTAATCAATGAATATAGTAAAGTTGTAGGATATAAAATCAATACACAGAAATCCCTTGCATTCCTATACACTAATAATGAGAAAATAGAAAGAGAAATTAAGGAAACAATTCCATTCACCATTGCAATGAAAAGAATAAAATACTTGGGAATATATCTACCTAAAGAAATTAAAGACCTATATATAGAAAACTATAAAACACTGGTGAAAGAAATCAAAGAGGACACTAATAGATGGAGAAATATACCATGTTCATGGATCAGAAGAATCAATATAGTGAAAATGAGTATACTACCCAAAGCAATCTGTAGATTCAATGCAATCCCTATCAAGCTACCAATGGTATTTTTCACAGAACTAGAACAAATAATTTCACAATTTGTATGGAAATATAAAAAACCTCAAATAGCCAAAGCAAACTTGAGAAAGAAGAATGGAACTGGAGCAATCAACATGCCTGATTTCAGGCTCTACTACAAAGCCACAGTTATCAAGACAGTATGGTACTGGCATAAAGACAGAAATATAGATCAATGGAACAAAATAGAAAGCCCAGAGATAAATCCACAAACCTATGGATACCTTATCTTTGACAAAGGAGGCAAGAATATACAATGGATTAAAGACCATCTCTTTAACAAGTGGTGCTGGGAAATCTGGTCAACCACTTGTAAAAGAATGAAACTAGAGCACTTTCTAACACCATACACAAAAATAAATTCAAAATGGATTAAAGATCTAAACGTAAGACCAGAAACTATAAAACTCCTAGAGGAGAACATAGGCAAAACACTCTCTGACATACATCACAGCAGGATCCTCTATGACCCACCTCCCAGAATATTGGAAATAGAAGCAAAAATAAACAAATGGGACCTAATTAAACTTAAAAGCTTCTGCACAACAAAGGAAACTATAAGCAAGGTGAAAAGACAGCCTTCAGAATGGGAGAAAATAATAGCAAATGAAGCAACTGACAAAGAATTAATCTCAAAAATATATAAGCAACTCCTGCAGCTCAGTTCCAGAAAAATAAACGACCCAATCAAAAAATGGGCCAAAGTAAACTAAATAGACATTTCTCCAAAGAAGACATACAGATGGCTAACAAACACATGAAAAGATGCTCAACATCACTCATTATCAGAGAAATGCAAATCAAAACCACAATGAGGTGCCATTTCACGCCAGTCAGAATGGCTGCGATCCAAAAGTCTACAAGCAATAAATGCTGGAGAGAGTGTGGAGAAAAGGGAACCCTCTTACACTGTTGGTGGGAATGCAAACTAGTACAGCCACTATGGAGAACAGTGTGGAGATTCCTTAAAAACTGGAAATAGAACTGCCTTATGACCCAGCAATCCCACTGCTGGGCATACACACTGAGGAAACCAGAATTGAAAGAGACACGTATACCCCAATATTCATCGCAGCACTGTTTATAATAGCCAGGACATGGAAGCAATCTAGATGTCCATCAGCAGATGAATGGATAAGAAAGCTGTGGTACATATACACAATGGAATATTACTCAGCCATTAAAAAGAATACATTTGAATCAGTTCTAATAAGGTGGATGAAACTGGAGCCTATTATACAGAGTGAAGTAAGCCAGAAAGAAAAACACCAATACAGTATACTAACGCATATATATGGAATTTAGAAAGATGGTAACGATAACCCTGTATGCGAGACAGCAAAAGAGACACAGATGTATAGAACAGTCTTTTGGACTCTGTGGGACAGGGAGAGGGTGGGATGATTTGGGAGAATGGCATTGAAACATGTATAATATCATATATGAAAAGAATCGCCAGTCCAAGTTCGATGCACAATACTGGATGCTTGGGGCTGGTGCACCGAGACGACCCAGGGGGATGGTATGGGGTGGGTGGTGGGAGGGGGGTTCAGGATGGGGAACACGTGTATACCCGTGGCAGATTCATGTTGATGTATGGCGAAACCAATACAATATTGTAAAATAATTAGCCTCCAATTAAAATAAATAAATTTATATTAAAAAATTAAAAAAATAAAATAATAAAAATCTGCTGTACAACAACATCAAAAAAATAAAATAAAACTGGGGGAAAAAAACACAAACTTCTATTTCCCCCCTCCAAAAAAGCGAAGAGTGAAACTAGGTGGTGCTATACATTATTTGATTGCAAAGGCTGAGTGTTGTGTGGGGCTCTTGAGAAGTCACCACAAAGGAGATACCAGCAACTACAGCAGGTCCTTGTGGTGCTAACTCTATAATGGGGATGTTTTGTTAATTTCTCCTCACCTTTCAGACTCCTGTGCCTCCTGCAGAGTGGGTTTCTAGTACTGCTTACTAAGGGAAGCCAACCTTGGTCTCCCTGACTAGGTCAAATCCAGCTCTGCAGGCTCTTACAGCACTGTGGATCTCTCTTGTGGCCCCCGTCACAGGCACCATTTCCCATTCATTCATTTGGTTTCCAAATGAATGTTGGTCTCCATTGTTTTCCCAACACCTAACAGTTTTGGCCCATAACAGGTGCTCAATATATGTTCATCAAACAAATGAATAATTCATTAAAAACAAAGTTCCAAAACAGTTCCCAGTGTGAAATCTCAGATTTATTCATTTAAATACTTTGTCAGCAAAAGGAAAAGAGAGAGAAAAAATTTAGAGCCCATCAGCTAACTAGGAATGAGACCCAAAACAGTGCCCATCTTTACAGACAAACTGTCTAGTATTTTAAAATCGTTTACTCACAGTCATTATTATTACTAAGAAAGATGGCTTGGGGCCAGATGAGGTCTTCCTGAGAAAACTATCTCAAAGATACTGAGTTCTGTCAAATGTACTTTTAAATGGTTCAGAGACCTAGAAAACAAGATACTAAAGCCAAGTAATACATCAACTTGTATGTTGACAATTAGTTATCTAAAGCATCTAGTTATTTAAAGTGGTTTTGTTCAAACAACCTCATCAATAGGATGAAAAGGTAGATTGAGGATGCTTGAAAGGAACAAAATTGATTCAAGAGTTGTTAAATTGGGAAGTTTTCATTGTTAATCACAAATACTGAAAAGCTATGTAGAAAAGACAATCATTTATTTAAAAATAGATTTAGAAGGAAACAGTGAGGAAGAAACAAGTAAAAAGTTATTTTTAAAAGTCAAACATTTCCACTTTGTTGTACAGCAGAAACACAATATTGTAAAGCAATCATACTCCAATAATAAACGTTTTTTTAAAAGTAAGCCTAAAAAAAAGAACATCAAACATTTCAAAGCTGAGCGAGTTCTGGAAGTTCTGAAGTAAAATGGGATTTAGGAATGAGTGAATGATATTTTGGGTAGCTTAGGGCCAACGGAAAAGACAAATTTATGGAACAACTGTGGGTATTTGTTTGTTTTTACTCGTCCTGTAATGTTTAATCCTATTTTCAGATGACCCATGTTAAAAACTTAACAGACCAATGTTCTAGGGCCTTAAAAAATGGTTATACAGACATAAATCAAAATTGTTTCCAGAAAAACAAAATAAATGTCTATTCAACAAAGGAACAGAAATTAGTGAGAAGATAAATTGGTTTATTTCTACTCAGTGTTTTTAGATATGAAAGATGTATTTTTGTGGGAAAGAAGTGGGATTTAGGGGGATAAGGTGTCAAAAGCCACAGGATTTTGATTCATCTTTCATCTTTCCTTTCTGGAGGCTGAGAGAGGGATATATTATCATTAGAGATAGCTACTCCAGAGGCACAGAGTTTTTCAAAGATAGATGCAATGCCTTTGAAAAGCTTTATTACATCCCTTGCACCTACCACACACAGTGCCTGGCAGCTATTCACTCTTTCTACAGGTTCCAGAGTAGCTTTTATTTGCAGGGTATTGAGCTCACTAATGTGGATATACCATTGATTAAGACAGACATAACCTTTGTCTGATGGACCATATATGATGGTGGAACGACATTCAGTGAAAAAAAAAAAAAGAAAACATGACATACCATCATTTAATCACAACTGTGACAGGTACAATGAAGTGGAAGTTTCAGATCCCCTGGTAGTGAATATATGGAGGTACCTGAGATACTGGGGGTTTAGGAAGTGACACCTGCATGAAATCAGGAAGTAGAGGTAGGAATAGTTACTCTGGTAAAGTTGGAAGGGCAGGGCCAGGAGAACATCCGGGCAGAATGAAAGGTCTACAATGTGATCTCTTTTGTTCCCCCTTGAGACGTTTACTTTGCCCTCCATCACTTATTAGAAAGGTTCTGTTTATTCAAATAAGGTTGAACTTGATATTTTCTATCTCTGGAGACAATGAGGGTAGGGGTAACCTGAGCTGGTTCAGATTCTGTGAGACAGAGGGAGTCCCCAAGTTACATGTTCCTAGACTGAAAAGGGCAAAAAGTCACGAGGACTCCCCAGGAGTCTTTTTCTAAGGTGGCAGATATGAGGACCAGAGGCTGCTCTTCTCACCTGCATCCATCCAAATGTGCACCAGCCTGCAGAGTAGCATCTCACTCAGCATCTCTCTAGAACTCCTCCTGTGGAGCCGACTTCTGAGTCACACAGGAAATTCAGTCTTTAGTCAGAGGAGAGTCTCCTTTAGTCTGTTTTACTTTTTTCTCCTTTCCTCCCTTGGGTAGAACCTTCTTCCTTCCACTTCTTTCTTCCTATTCCCTCCTTTTTCCTCCCTCCCATTCTCTCTTCCAACATTTGTTATCCAAACACATTCTGTGTCAAATACTGGGGATAAAAGAGAAATAAGAAGTGATAGTTGAGTATGTGCTCTCAAGGAGACTCAAAATGTTATCCCTTCATTTTGCTCCTGAGCTCTTTGCATGGATTTAAACCCAAAGGGTTTCTGTGAGCCCAACCTGCATTAGGAAGGAAACATACCAACTAACCATTTAACCTCTGCAGGTAGTTTGCCAAGAGACCTGCCAGCGAAGGACAAAGATATAAAAACAGGCATGAAATTGTCCTGGGATGAAGTATAAATAAAAGTGGAAAAAATAGGTACCTTAAGTTTGACAATCTGAACTGGAATAGATTGAGATAGATTTTTGCCATACAAATTCTTCCAACTTGCTATTCAAAATCCAAGAACCAAATACATTTGGGTAAAAGAGACTATTTATTGAATATTTCTATCCATTATTTATTTTTGTAATAGAGATATAATTGACATATAACACTGTCTTACTTTTAGCTGTATAACATAATGATTTGGTATACTGATATTATATATTGTGAAATAATTACCAGAGCAAGTTTAGTTAATATCCATCACCACACAATTACAAATTTTTTTTTCTTGTGATGAGAACTTTTAAGATCCACTCTCTTCACAATTTTCAAATATACAATACAGTCTTGTTAACTACAGTCACCATGTTGTCTGTTACGTCCCCAGAATTCATTTATCTTATAACTGGGTACTTTTCAAACCACTTTCACCCATTTCAGCCACCACCCTTTACCCTCTGCCTCTGGTAACCACCAGCCTGTTCTCTGTATCTGTGATTTCATAGATCAGCTTTTTTTTTTTTTTTTTTAAAGATTCTACATTTAGGCGAGATCACACAGTGTTTCTTTTCCTCTGGCTCACTTTTTTCACTTAGCACAATGCTTTCAAGGTCCATTCATACTGTTGAAAATGGCAGGATTTCTTTTTTATGATTGTATTTCATTGTATATATTTATAGCTACTACATTTACTTTATTCATTCATCCATCAAAGGACACTTATGTTGTTTCTCTTTTGGTTGTTGCAAATATTGCTGCAATGAACATGGGGGTACAGATAACTTTTCCAGCCAGTGTTTCCATTTTCTTCAGATAAAGACCCAGAGGTGGATCATATGGCCATTTTTAACTTTTTGAGGAACTTCCATACTGTTTTGTATAGTAGTCTTGCCAGGGAAATCCCATGGACAGAGGAGCCTGGCAGGCCACAATCCATAGGGTCACAAAGAATCAGACACTACTGAAGCAATTTAGCATACAAGCGCATACCAATTTACGTTCCTACCAACAGTGCACAAGGATTTCCCTTTTTCCATATTCTAACCAATACTTGTTATTTCTCATCCTTTTGACAATAGGCCTTCTTTTTAAAAATATAACTTATTTGTTTTTGGCTGTGCTGGGTCTTCATTGCTGCACGGGCTTTTCTTCAGCTGAAGCGAATGGGAGGTACTCTCCAGTTGCGGTGAACAGGCTTCTCATTGTGGTGGCTTCTCTTGTTATGGAGCATGGGCTCTAGGGCATGAAGGCTTCAGTGGTTGTGGGATGTGAGCTCAGTAGTGGCGGCTTCCGGGCTCTAGAGTACAGGCTCAGTAGCTGTGGCACACAGGTTTAGTTGCTCTGCAGCATGTGGGATCTTCCCAGATCAGGGATTGAACCCATGTCTCCTGCATTGGCAGGCAGATTCTTTACCACTTAGCCATGAGGGAAGTTTGATAATTGGCATTCTAATTGGAGTGAAGTGAGATTTCATTGTGGTTTTGATTTGCATTTCCCTGCTGATAAGTAATGTTGAGAACATTTTTCAT
Source organism: Bos javanicus (assembly GCF_032452875.1). Classification (NCBI taxonomy): domain Eukaryota; kingdom Metazoa; phylum Chordata; class Mammalia; order Artiodactyla; family Bovidae; genus Bos; species Bos javanicus. The sequence goes on from NC_083870.1 coordinate 53,965,746, forward strand.
GTGCTTGTTGGCAATTTGTATGTCGTCTTTGGAAAAATATCTATTCAGATCCTCTGCCTATTTTTAAAAATTGGATTGTTTGAATTTTTCTATTGAGTTGTATGAGTTCTTTATATTTTTTGGATATTAATCACTTATATATGATTTTCAAGCAATTTCTCCCATACCATATGTTGCCTGTTCATTTCTTGATGGCTTCCTTTGCTCTACAAAAGCTTTTTAGTTTGATGTAATCCCACTTGTTTATTTCTGCTTTGGTTGCCTTTGCTTTGGGTGTCAAAAGCTCACTGCTAAAACTGATGTCAATGATCTTATCCCCTGTATTTTCTCCTAGGAGTTTTATGCTTTCAGGTCTTTCTTATATTCAGGTCTTTAACTCATTTTGAATTGATTTTTGTGTAAGGTATACCATAGTGTTCCAGTTTCATTCTTTTGCATGTGGTTGTCCAGTTTTCCCAACACCATTGATTAAAGAGACAACCCTTTCCCCATTGTATATTCATCTTTTTTCTTAAACTGCTATTTTTTTCTGGTGAGAAAGTTCATAGGCTTTTTCTAATCCCCACTGGGATTTGTAATCCCACCAATACTTAATCACTACACCACAGTACGTCTGCTATTATGATTACAGAGAAGCAGAAAATGTGTGTGTAAAGAAGTAGCTGCAGGAATTAAACCAAAAAAAATAGTAAGAACATGAATGAGTCAGCATGAGGGTATAAAAACTTTAAAAGGTATCAACTTCAAAGAGAAAATGAAATTATTTGGGTTGCCCTAGTAACACCAAGATAAAATGTGGAAGTGAAAATACAGGATTTAACATTAGGAAAACCTTCTTTGGCACTGAGATCTCTCACATCATGGAATGAGCTTTACCATGGCAACAGGCGAAAAACATGTAAACAGATTAAAGAAAGAAAATATCCAAGGGAGTGGAAGCACAGTAATAAAGACTAAGCTGATCTAATAAATAATCTGTACCTTTCTTTTAACTCACAGAATCAAATAGGGGAAAGCAAAGTGTCTGCAGGGATCAAATGAGACTTTTCTCAGTGACATGTGATCTTAAATGATTTTAAAAGTTCAGTTTAATGCATTACTTTCACCCACTTATTTTCTCCCCAAATGGTACAGAATCTCTCACCCAGTCTAGAGCTCTGGTTTTATTATAGGAAAAGGCAAAAGAAAGAAAAACAGAAAGAATAGGTTACATTTTCCATGTCAAATCTCCACTTTTAGGGAAAAGTTATGTCCCTGATGATTAAAGCAAGAAGAGACATTCATATTAATGCAATTCTTGAGCATGAAAGGATTACTCTAGTGTTCATGGCATAGCACTGAGGTCAAAGTACCTGGGTCTGAATCCTGGCTCTGCCACTGGGGAGTTGGGTGACCATGAACAAGTTACTCAATCCTTCTGCTTCCTTAAAATAGGGAAAAGGATGGTATCTTCCTTCACAGAGTTTCTGGGAAGTATATAAAAGGTAATTCTGGCAAACACTAATTGTTATTCTAGGTAGGAAATTAGCACTCAGATATGACAACTGCTAATATTACCAATAGAGCTAACAATCCAATTTGGTAAATGTGATAGGGAATTTACTATGAAGAATAAGAATTGCTTGGCATTTATGGCCTTCAGCTCTAACTTGAGGTATCACACTCAAACAAATCTTTATAAAACAAAAAAACAAACTGAGAGCTCACCTTTTTTAAAGGGGAGAGGAAAGGTGTAACAATGAACATTTAATATTATTATGCCTACTACACAGCAGGTATTAATCAAGTTTTATCTGCTGAGCTTCCACATTAAACCCATGAGGTAAGGTATTATCTTAGCTCTTCAGAAGAATAAATGTGCAAGAGCGATGAAATGATTTCTCCAAGGTTACAAAGCCTGTGAGGGCAAAGCAAAACTTCCCACTCTGCTCTGTCAGATTCCAATGTTCAGACTCATTCCACTTCGCGAAAGAAATTTTTTAAGTCTCTAACAACCTCCTTAATGGGAAATTCAGCCTTGTCATCCATTGACAAAAACTCCTATTTGGGGAGTTAGCTATTATCTGAGGACTAAATCCAGGGCAGTCAGATTTGTGACTAGCATCCAGTTGTCTAAGATCTGGCACTGTGAGAGACATACGGTCTGAGGAAAGATCTTTTTAAATTTTATAAAGGACTCAGTTTCTCTTAAGGGAGTAACTAGTATGGCACTGACACTTCTGTTGTAAATAGCTAGCAAAACCGAATTTTATCAGAACCACAGAAGGACTTCTATGTGATACTTTTGGTTACACCTATTTTTCATTTAATGGTAAACCCTTGGGTGGAGAACCTACTGCTCTGCCCAGTTGCTTCAGTCATGTCTGATTCTTTGCGACTCCACGGACTGTAGCCTGCCAGGCTCCTCTGTATGAGGGATTCTTCAGGCAAGAATACTGAAGTGGGTTGCCAATGCCCTTATCCAGGGGATCTTCTTGACCCAGGGATCAAACCCACGTCTTCTGCATTGGCAGGCAGATTCTTTACCACTGAGCCACGGGGGAAGCCCTGGGTGGAGAATGAAATTCGCCCAATTTCACACCGTTCCAGTCTCGTTTAGGGATTCTACATGTGACTTTCAGGAACTCAGTGCAGCAAAACAGCAAAAACCTTCTGTACTGAGAATCTGAATACTGGGAAACACATTCCAAATTAAAATAGAAGGACAGTGAATACTTACTTCCTTCTCATTGTTCTTATTCAAGTTAATTTGGTTGAGACACTGTTAACTGTCTCTTGCCCCTAGAAAAGCACCAGAACCTCCTTTTCTTGATGCTTCAGCAAAGTGTTTTGCTTTACTGCAGATATGCCCACAAAGAGGATTTGTTGTTTTTAAAAACATGGTTCAAGTGTTCATTGTCTTTTTTAAAATTATGATTCTGAATTTCTTGCTTCCCCATTCAGGTCACACGGGGGACAGAAAATGCTTCAGGTGCCGTTTATGTAAAAAATTCCCATGGGTACTTAAAGTCTTATCCCAACATGTGGAGTTACAGCCTGAGTTCTGCCAACTAGTTCTTAATGCTAAGACATATCCAAACAGGTGGACCACTCTGAGATTGTGGCTCTTTTAGGAGAATCTGACTTATGATGTAATTTTATGTCAACCTGAGTTCTAGGGCATATGATCCCTTAGCTTCATTTTCTTCATATCATCAAATACCACCTGCAGATACTTCTATTACTGTTCTGCTTTCTAGTAATATTTAACCTCAATTTTTTCATCCCAACTCCCCAAGTTTCCTTCTTTTCTAGTTTTCCCCAATATGAGTAACTCATGATGTATATGATGGATCAGATGTGGGGTGTGAGACAGAAGAAGATAACACCAAGATTTTTAACTTGAGACACAGAACGGACAGAGATGACAGTTTCTGAAGGAAACAACAGAAAGAGGTGGTTTGGGGGAGGGCATGAGTAATTTAATTAGAGACATACTATATATGAGACAGGGCTTCCCTGGTGGCTCAGACAGTGAAGAATCTGCCTGCAATGCAGGAGATCTGGGTTTGATTCCCGGGTTGGGAAGATCCTCTGAAGGAAAGAATGGTAACCCACTCCAGTATTCTTGAGAAATTCTAGAGAATTTCATGGACAGAGGACCCTGGCGGGCTACAGTCCATGGGGTTGCAAAGAGTCAGACAAGACTTAGTGATAAACAACAACAAATATGATACTGGAGAAGAGTAGAGAAATAACTCCAGAAAGAATGAAGGGATAGAGCCAAAGCAAAAACAATGCCCAGTTATGGATGTGACTGGTGATAGAAGTAACGTCTGATGCTGCAAAGAGCAATATTGCATAGAAATCTGGAATGTTAGATCCACGAATCAAGGTAAATCAGAAGTGGTCAAAAAGGAGATGGCAAGAGTGAACAATGACATTTTAGGAATCAGTGAACTAAAATGGACCAGAATGGGCAAATTTAATTCAGATGACCATTATATCTACTACTGTGGGCAAGCATCTTTTAAAAGAAATGGAGTAGCCCTCATAGTCAACAAAAGAGTTTGAAATGCAGTACTTGGGTGCAGTCTTAAAAATGACAGAATGATCTCTGTTCGTTTCTAAGGCAAAGCATTTAATATCACAGTAACCCAAATCTATGCCCCAACCACTAACGCTGAAGAAGCTGAAGTTGAATGGTTCTGTGATGACCTACAAGACCTTCCAGAACTAACACCAAAAAAGATGTCCTTTTCATCACAGGGGACTGGAATGCAAAAGTAGGAAGTCAAGAAATACCTGGAGTAACAGGCAAGTTTGGTCTTGGAGTACAAAAGGAAGCAGAGCAAAGGCTAACAGAGTTTTGCCAAGAGAATGCACTGGTCACAGCAAACACCCTCTTCGAACAAACAAAAGACAACTCTACACATGGACATCACCAGATAGTCAATAGTGAAATCAGATTGATTATATTCTTTGCAGCTGAAGATGGAGAAGCTCTATACAGTCAGCAAAAACAAGATCAGGAGCTGACTGTGGTTCAGATCATGAACTCCTTATTGACAAATTCAGACTTAAATTGAAGACAGTAGGGAAAACCACTAGGCCATTCAGGTATGACTTAAATCAAATCTCTTATGATGATACAGTGGAAGTGACAAATAGATTGAAGGGGTTAGATCTGATAGAGTGACTGAAGAACTATGGACTGAGGCTCATAACATTGTGCTGATCAAGACCATCCCCAAGAAAAAGAAATGCAAAAAGGCAAAATGGTTGTCTGACGAGACCTTACAAATGCTGAGAAAAGAAAATAAGCTAAAGGCAAAGGAGAAAAGGAAAGATATACCCATCTGAATGCAGACTTTCAGAGAATAGCAAGGAGAGATAAGAAAGCCTTCTTAAGTGATCAATACAAAGAAACAGAGGAAAACAATAGAATGGGAAAGACTAGAGATCTCTTCAAGAAAATTAGAGATACCAAGGGAATATTTCATGCAAAGATGGGCACAATAAAGGACAGAAACGGTTTGTACCTAACCGAAGCAGAAGATAAGAGGTGGCAAGAATACACAGAAGAACTATACAAGAAAGATCTTCATGACCCAGATAACCACAATGGTGTGATCACTCATCTAGAGCCAGACATCCTGGAATGTGAAGTCAAGTGGGCCTTAGGAAGTATCACTACAAACAAAGCTAGTGGAGGTGATGGAATTTCCAGCTGAGCAATTTCAAATCCTAAATGATGCTGCTGTGAAAGTGCTGCCCTCAAAATGCCAGCAAATTTGGAAAACTCAGCAGTGGTCACAGGACTAGAAAAAGTCAATTTTTATTCCAATCCCAAAGAATGTTCAAACTACAGCGCAATTGTACTCATCTCACATGCTAGCAAAGTAATGCTCAGAATTCTCCAAGTGAGGTTTCAACAGTACATGAACTGAGAACTTACAGATGTTCAAGCTGGATTTAGAAAAGTCAGAGGAACCAGAGATCAAGTTTCTAACATCCGTTGGATCATAGGAAAAGCAAACATCTACCTCTGCTTTATTGACTATGCCATAGCCTTTGACTGTGTGGATCACAACAAACTGTGGAAAATTCTGAAAGAGATGGGAATACCAGAACATCTGACCTGCCTCCTAAGAAATCTGTATGTAGGTCAAGAAGCAACAGTTAGAACCGGACATGGAACAGCAGGCTGGTTCCAAATTGGGAAAGGAGTATGTCAAGGCTGTATAGTGTCACCCTATTTATTTAACTTATATGCAGAGTACATCATGTGAAATGCTGGGCTGGATAAAGAACAAGCTGGAATCAAGACTGCCAGGAGAAATATCAATAACCTCAGATATGCAGATGACACCATCCTTATGGCAGAAAGCGAAGAAGAACTAAAGATCCTCTTGATGAAAGTGAAAGAGGACAGTGAAAAAGCTGGCTTAAAACTCAACATTCAAAAAACTAAGATCATGGCATCCGGTCCATAACTTCACGGCAAATGGATGGGGTAACAATGGAAACAGTGACAGACTATTTTCTTGTGCTCTAAAATCAGATGGTGACTGCAGCCATGAAGTTAAAAGACGTTCGCTCTTTGGAAGTAAAGCTATGACAAACTTAGACAGCATATTAAAAAGCAGAGACATTACTTTGTCAACAAAGGTCTGACTAGTCAAAGCTATGGTTTTTCCAGTAGTCATGTATGGATGTGAGAGTTGGACCATAAAGAAAGCTGAGCGCCAAAGAATTGATGCTTTTGAACTGTGGTGTTGGAGAAGACTCTTGAGAGTCCCTTGGACTGCATGGAGATCAAACCAGTCAATCCTAAAAGATATCAGTCCTGAATATTCATTGGAAAGACTGATGCTGAAGCTGAAGCTCCACTACTTGGGACACCTGATGGGAAGAACTGACTCACTGGAAAAGATCCTGATGCTGGGAGGGATTGGGGGCAGGAGGAGAAGGGGACGACAGAGGATGAGATGGTTGGATGGCATCACCGACTCAATGGACATGAGTTTGAGCAAGCTCTGGGAGTTGGTGATGGACAGGGAAGCCTGGTGTGCTACAGTGCATGGGGTTGCAAAGAGTCGGACACGATTGAGCAAATAAACTGAACTGAACTGATTAAGACATTTAAGGGGAGGGACGCCAGAAAGTCTGATATACTAGGCTAGATTTAGGAAAGATCTGGCCAGGAATATAAATTAGGGGCTCATCAAGGTACAGGAAGGGATTAAAGCCATGGGACAGGATGAAGTCACTAGGAAGTACAAGATAACTACCTAAGGACTTCCTGTAGCAAAGAGCGTTTTCCTACCAGATGTGAGATTGAATCACTCTCTTCCTTTAGGTTACTGTGAAAATGTCATATCATCATTATTATGATAATGTAACACTGTCTCTGGTGACCTTCTTTAAAATATTACTATTAACTTGCCACCATCAGTGGCACACTATCCCAGCAGTCCATTTTTTCATTCTCCTAAGTGACTTTTATCAACAGTATTATCTTTATCAGATGTACTACATACGGGCTTATCTATTTGTGTTTTGTCTTTCTCCTGCATTATAAGGTACATTTCCTAAGAAACAGGGACTTCATTTTGTTCACTTGTACCTCCCAGTGTGCAGAACAGTGCCTGGCACATAAAAAGGACTCAATAAATGGTTGCTGTCATAATGTCATAAATGAATGAATAATGAATATGAGTATACACATGTTTTGGAATTCTCTCAGTTGTTAAAAATGAACAGGTATACCTGTTTTATTGTACTTCACGAATACAGTGATTTTTACAAATTGAAAGTCTGTGGGCTCCCAGCATTGTCAGATGATAGTTAACATTTTTTAGCAATACAATATTTTTAAATTAAGGTATGTACATTGTTTTTTAGACATAATACTATTGCTCACTTTATAGACTACTGTATGGTATAAGCATAAATTTTATATGTACTGGGATACCAAAAAATTGGTGTAACTCATTTTTATCATGATATTTGCTTTATTGTGGTAGTCTGGAATCAAACCCAGAACATCTCCAAGGTATGCCAGTATAACAGAAATATTTACATGAATACCAGAATTTAGAGTTAGGCTTACTTAGTTTTGAAGAAGAGAATCACCAGATTTTTTTTTTTTTTTTGCAACACTCTACATTTTTCTCATGATTCCTACACTCTACTTTGGGGCAGAGAAGCAAGGAAGGCATAAAAGGCCCCCTGGGAGATTTACATGGAGGTTGAAAAGGAAAATTTTCTCTGCTTTGTTCAGGAAGTTAGAAGAGGGAAGACAGGGGAGGAGTGGGAAAAGAGGTGTTTTCGACCTGATTTATTTTGAACCTTGGGCTCTTATGTAATAATGGTAGCGGTATCACGTTCTTCACTCCCATTGCCTGTCTAAATCACCTTCCAGGGACCTACCACTGAATAAGGTAAAGACTGAAAGAAGGGAAGGACAGGTACTTACTAAACAATAGCAGGCAAGAGTGATCATTGATAGTTTAGGTTAGAATTCTCAATGGCAAATGCCTAGCAATGCACAAGAGCAGGAAAATGGGAAAGTCAGGACTATGGGAAGCCATGGTGCATCTACCATCATTCTGTAAAAAAAATCAGGGCACTGAATTGGTGGTAACAAGAGCCTGCAAGTCAACCTTTTGTTATAACTAGCATTACTTGGTCTCTAACTGGAGTTTGAGTTCCAACTTTCAAGAGAAATGTGAAAATATATTAGACACTTAAGAGAAACAAACTCTACCTTCAAAAATACATCCAGATTTCGATATTTCTGACTCAGCTCTGTTGCTATTACCCTGGTCCAAGCCATCATCTCTCAGCTAGATTATTGCAATATCCTCACAACTGGTCTCCCTGTTTCTATCACTGACTCACATAGATTTGTCTCAACTGAGCAGCCAAAATGGTCCTATTGGGTCTCTCCTGTGCTCAAAACCCTCTAATAATTCCATCTCACTCAGAAAAAGTAAAAATGTTCACAGAAGTCTTTATAGGCCCTATGTAATCTGCCTTCTCCCCACCCTCAGCACCAGTGTCATAGCCTTCTTCGCTCTGGCTTGCTCTAGACACACTGGCATTTCCTGCAGTTTCTTCAACATCCTAGGTTCACTCCTGCCTCAGAGCCCTCGTATTTCCAATATCCTACCCTCTGCCTGGAACTCTCCTCTTCCTGATACCTGCAGGGTTCAATCCCTTGTCTTCTTCAGGCCCTGCTGAAACTCATGCAGATGCCAACCACTTTTCACCATTTCTGTCACTACCACTCCAGTATGAGCCTTCACCAGCTCTTGCATGGATAATACTGCAAAGCTGATTTAATATATTACGAGCCCACCCCAGGCCCAGCAGTCCCTTTCTTCCTGTGCTGCCTTATTTTTCTCCATAGCATTTAGTACCTTTGAACATACCACATATTTTACTTACTTACGTATTTCTCTTGTCTCCTCCCCCTTGACCATAAGTCCTATGAAGGCAGAAATTTTTGTCAGATTTGGACACCACTTTGTCCCTAATGTCCAGGAGAGTATCTGGCCCATATTTGTCATTCAACAGATACTTTTTGATTGAAGGAATAAACCAGTAGAAACAGAACTTACACAGACATGTTATTAATATCAAAATCAAGATAGCAAAGGAATATGTAAATCTAACAGATGATGTAAGAACCTAAAAGTTTATGGATTGACTATGGCCAAATACAAAGTACTTCAATTTTGATGTAAAAGCAGGTCTCAAACTGCTGCATAACAGATTTAGGGTAAACAGGGAGAGCCCGCTGTTAAATGATTCAATAGAAGGTTCTAGAACAGAACCTGTGGGTTGGTCATGCCATGGAGACATGAAAAATGGGTGAGACTCACACTCAAAACCCGGAGGCGGAGTGCTAGCTGAGAAAGCCCCCAGCTGCTCTGCTCAGAGCCTAAGATGGGTATTTCCCCAGGAGCCAAAATCACTTATTGAAACAGCAGAGAACGCCATGTGTTCCCAAAAGGAAGTCACACAGACTGATGTTAAATCAGGAATGATCCATAGGAAAACCTGTTGACAACATCTGGGCTGAACCAGGATCCTGAAATAGAAAATCTTGGAGGAAATGAAACCCAGGGTACATAGAGTAGAGGCTCCCAATGTGTGGAATCAGCTGGAAAGCTTTAAAAATACTAATGTTCCAGGTCCAGTTAGATCAGAAAATCACTCCAGGCAAGAAGTTGCTTCTTAAACGTGCCCAGATGATGCCAACATGCAATTGAGGTTGAGATCTAGTTCCCTAGAAACCTACTTCCTCTTTTTCTGATAAAAAGTAAACCTATTAACCAGGGAAGGTCTTAAGGAAAAACGAGAGCTTCAGCTTGGCCTACCAAAGCAGAATTTGCTTACTTTAAAATGATTTCAGTACTCTACGGACTCACATTTTCATTTCGTGTCTATAGTTAATAGGTACCTTACCTCTCCTGGATTAGCACATCAGGACTGACAGGCTCCACCAGGTGGCCCACCCTCCTGCAGAAAGAGCATGTGGCTAGGATAACATTTGATAGGATCATGACCGTAAACTGCAGTGTTCAATTCTGGAAGCCTGTGGCTGCATGTTTTCATATGTAGGCCAAGATCAACTCTCTCCCTACCTGGTCTGTTCACTCCTGCACTCCCCTTGGTTATTTATATATGCATCTATTTCCTCACCCACACTGTTAAATTCTATAAGGGCAGATACTACCTTACTCATTTTGGCACTCCCAGCCTCTGACCTCGTCCTCTGAGCATAATGACAAGGAGCTCCACAGGCATGGTAATGATTTAACCCTCCAGAACATTTTCTGAATGAGGATGATGCTTTGAACATTAGAACTGTAGTTCTGATGGGGTCCATTTTAACTTTATAGGTTTTTTATTTGAGAATAACAGTGAGTGTGAATCTTAACAGCAAAGATCCCTTTATAAATAAAAAAATTGCATCTCCATCACAGTATGAGCTAAGGTTTAGACATGTACATGTATCATATCATTTAATCTCAAAACAACCTAGGTTCTGGGTACCCTTACAGAAGAAATGGAGACTTTACTAGGTCAAATGTCCCCAGGGTTACATAGCAGTAAGTAGAGGAGCCTGAATACAACCCAGGTGATCTGTTTTTAGAGCCAATTATTCTAAGTAAGTCACTAAACCTAACATTTCATGGATAACAGAATTGAAAATTGAATTTCTTCTTGATTTAATTCAGGAATTAGCAGGCAAGGGTGTTTTCCCTTACTCTACAGAAGAGTTTCTGAAAAACCAGAAAGGTGACTACTTAAAATGTCCTCTTCAAAGCAATTTATAGATTTAATGCAATCCCTATCAAGCTACCAATGGCATTTTTCAGAGAACCAGAACAAATAATTTCACAATTTGTATGGAAATATAAAAAACCTCGATTAGCCAAAGCAATCTTGAGAAAGAAGAATGGAACTGGAGGAATCAACCTGCCTGACTTCAGGCTCTACTACAAAGCCACAGTCATCAAGACAGTATGGTACTGGCACAAAGACAGAAATATTGATCAATGGAACAAAATAGAAAGCTCAGAGATAAATCCACAGATCTGTGGACACCTTATGTTTGACAAAGGAGGCAAGAATATACAATGGAGAAAAGACAATCTCTTTAACAAGTGGTGCCGGGAAAACTGGTCAACCACTTGTAAAAGAATGAAACTAGAACACTTTCTAACACCATACACAAAAATAAACTCAAAATGGATTAAAGATCTAAACGTAAGACCAGAAACTATAAAATTCCTAGAAGATACATTGGCAAAACACTCTCCGACATAAATTGCAACAGGATCCTCTATGACCCATATCCCAGAGTAATGGAAATAAAAGCAAAAATAAACAAATTGGACCTAATTAAAATTAAAAGCTTTTGCACAACAAAGGAAACTATAAGCAAGGTGAAAAGACAGCCTTCAGAATGGGAGAAAATAATAGCAAATGAAGCAACTGACAAAGAATTAATCTCAAAAATACACAAGCAGCTCCTGCAGCTCAATTCCAGAAAAATAAACGACCCAATCAAACAATGGACCAAAGAACTAAACAGACATTTCTCCAAAGAAGACATACAGATGGCTAACAAACACATGAAAAGATGCTCAACATCACTCATTATCAGAGAAATGCAAATCAAAACCACTATGAGGTATGATCTCTCACCAGTCAGAATGGCTGCTATCTTAAAGTCTACAAACAATAAATGCTGGAGAGGTTGTGAAGAAAAGGGAACACTCTTACATTGCTGGTGGGAATGCAAACTAGTACAGCCACTATGGAAAACAGTGTGGAGATGCCTTAAAAACGTGGAAACAGAACTGCCATACGACCCAGCAATCCCACTGCTGGGCATACACACTGGGGAAACCAGAATTGAAACAGACAGTGTACCCCAATGTTCATTGCAGCACTGTTTACAATAGCTAGGACATGGAAGCAACCTAGATGTCCATCAGCAGATGAATGGATAAGAAAGCTGTGGTACATATACACAATGGAATATAAAGAAATGCACTGGTCATAACAAACACCCTCTTCCAACAACACAAGAGAAGACTCTATACATGGACATCACCAGATGGTCAACACTGAAATCAGACTGATTATATTCTTTGCAGCCAAAGATGGAGAAGCTCTATACAGTCAGCAAAAACAAGACCAGGAGCTGGCTGTGGCTCAGACCATGAACTCCTTATTGCCAAATTCAGACTTAAACTGAAGAAAGTAGGGAAAACCACTAGACCATTCAGGTATGACCTAAATCAAATCCCTTATGATTATACAGTGGAAGTGAGAAATAGATTTAAGGGCCTAGATTTGATAGATAGAGTGCCTAATGAACTATGGAATGAGGTTCGTGACATTGTACAGGAGACAGGGATCAAGACCATCCCTATAGAAAAGAAATGCAAAAAAGCAAAATGGCTGTCTGGGGAGGCCTTACAAATAGCTGTGAAAAGAAGAGAAGCGAAAAGCAAAGGAGAAAAGGAAAGATATAAACATCTGAATGCAGAGTTCCAAAGAATAGCAAGAAGAGATAAGAAAGCCTTCTTCAGCAATCAATGCAAAGAAATAGAGGAAAACAACAGAATGGGAAAGACTAGGGATCTCTTCAAGAAAATCAGATACCAAAGGAACATTTCATGCAAAGATGAGCTCGATAAAGGACAGAAATGGTATGGACCTAACAGAAGCAGAAGATATTAAGAAGAGATGGCAAGAATACACAGAAGAACTGTACAAAAAAGATCTTCATGACCCAGAGAATCACAATGGTGTGATCACTGACCTAGAGCCAGACATCCTGGAATGTGAAGTCAAGTGGGCCTTAGAAAGCATCACCACGAACAAAGCCAGTGGAGGTGATGGAATTCCAGTTGAACTATTCCAAATCCTGAAAGATGATGCTGTGAAAGTGCTGCACTCAATATGCCAGCAAATTTGGAAAACTCAGCAGTGGCCACAGGACTGGAAAAGGGCAGTTTTCATTCCAATCCCAAAGAAAGGCAATGCCAAAGAATGCTCAAACTACTGCACAATTGCACTCATTTCACACGCTAGTAAAGTAATGCTCAAAATTCTCCAAGCCAGGCTTCAGCAATATGTGAACCATGAACTTCCTGATGTTCAAGCTGGTTTTAGAAAAGGCAGAGGAACCAGAGATCAAATTGCCAACATCCACTGGATCATGGAAAAAGCAAGAGAGTTTCAGAAAAACATCTATTTCTGCTTTATTGACTATGCCAAAACCTTTGACTGTGTGGATCACAATAAACTGTGGAAAATTCTGAAAGAGATGGGAATACCAGACCACCTGACCTGCCTCTTGAGAAATTGGTATGCAGGTCAGGAAGCAACAGTTAGAACTGAACGTGGAATAACAGACTGGTTCCAAATAGGAAAAGGAGTTCGTCAAGGCTGTATATTGTCACCCTGTTTATTTAACTTATATGAAGAGTACATCATGAGAAACGCTGGACTGGAAGAAACACAAACTGGAATCAAGATTGCCAGGAGAAATATCAATAACCTCAGACATGCAGATGACACCACCCTTATGGCAGAAAGTGAAGAGGAACTCAAAAGCCTCTTGATGAAAGTAAAAGTGGAGAGTGAAAAAGTTGGCTTAAAGCTCAACATTCAGAAAACGAAGATCATGGCATCCAGTCCCACCACTTCATGGGAAATAGATGGGGAAACAGTGGAAACAGTGGCTGACTTTATTTTTTTGGGCTCCAAAATCACTACAGATGGTGACTGCAGCCATGAAATTAAAAGATGCTTACTCCTTGGAAGGAAAGTTATGACCAACCTAGATAGCATATTGAAAAGCAGAGACATTACTTTGCCAACAAAGGTTCGTCTAGTCAAGGCTATGGTTTTTCCTGTGGTCATGTAAGGATGTGAGAGTTGGACTGTGAAGAAGGCTGAGCGCCGAAGAATTGATGCTTTTGAACTGTGGTGTTGGAGAAGACTCTTGAGAGTCCCTTGGACTGCAAGGAGATCCAACCAGTCCATTCTGAAGGAGATCAGCCTGGGATTTCTTTGGAAGGAATGATGCTAAAGCTGAAACTCCAGTACTTTGGCCACCTCACGCGAAGAGTTGGCTCATTGGAAGACTCTGATGCTGGGAGGGATTGGGGGCAGGAGGAGAAGGGGACGACAGAGGATGAGATGGCTGGATGGCATCACTGACTCGATGGACTTGAGTCTCAGTGAACTCCGGGAGTTGGTGATGGACAGGGAGGCCTGGCGTGCTGCGATTCATGGGGTCTCAAAGAGTTGGACAGGACTGAGCGACTGATCTGATCTGATCTGATTCTCACTGAGTCATGTCTGACTCTTTGTGACCCCACGGACTGTAGCCTACTAGGCTCCTCCATCCATGGGATTTTCCAGGCAAGAATACTGGAGTAGGTTGCCATTTCCTTCTCCAGGGGATCTTCCCCACCTAGGGATTGAAACCGGGTCTCCCGCATTGTAGGCAGAGGCTTTACTGTCTGAGCCACCAGGGAAGTCCAATTAAAAAGAATGCATTTGAATCAGTTCTAATGAGGTGGATGAAACGGGAGCCTATTATACAGAGTGAAGTAAGTCAGAAAGAAAAACATCAATACAGTATATTAACACATAAATATGGAATTTAGAAAGATGGTAATGATGACCCTATATGCGAGACAGAAAAAGAGACACAGATGTAAAGAACAGACTTTTTGACTCTGTGGGAGAAGGCGAGGGTGGGATGATTTGAGAGAAAAGCACTGAAACGTGTATTACCATGTGAAACAGATCGCCAGTCCAGGTTTGAAGGATGAGACAGGGCACTCAGAATCGGTGCACTGGGATAACCCTGAAGGATGGGATGGGGAGGGAGGTGGGATGGGGGTTCAGGATGGGGAACACATATATACCCATGGCTGATTCATGTCAATGTATGGCAAAAACCACCTCAATATTATAAAGTAATTAGCCTCCAATTAAAATAAATAATTTTTAAAAAGTCCTATTAACTTACATTATAAAATCAGCAATGTTTTCTTTTAAATTCATATTATTCAGAATAACATATTAAGAGATGTTTTCTTTTAATTTTTTGTTTGCTCTTCCATTGGTGTTGGCTCCTAACTTTTTGGCTTTTGGTTTTAAATCTCTTAGCTCTTCAGTCTCTTGGTCAAGCACTTAATAACTTTAAACTTTAAAAATTTTTAAGAATAGAATCTATCTCATCCTAAATGAGTACAGCTATTCCATTTTCCTGTTGTATTTCCATATTTTTTAATTTAAAAATTGATAGTTTATTACTTGATAATGAAAGATAATACACAGGTTCAATTTTTTTTTCAAATGCTGTGTTTTTTTAAGATAATGAGGATTTCTTTAATTTTCATGGGTGATTCTAATATAAAAATACTGATGATGCTTAGGTATAATTTTTCTTAAAAGGAGGATATAACTGTCTATTTTCAAGTACAGTATGTCTGTTACTTTCCATAATTTCACTAAATAAATGATTTAGTTGGTATATGAGACATTGAAAGATAGGGAATGACTCTTTTAAAACGTCAGAGAGGTTAAACATTTTCTGACTCTTTCTCAGATTAGTCTAAATGACAGATATACTTTAAAACAGGCTTCCAGGTTTCCAAGCAAACACATCCAAGTACATTAATTAACATATTAACAGCCTTAGACTGTTTACAAATTCTATACTTACACTGCTTATGATGTCACACAAATAATTTTGATTCAGGTTGAATGTGTCAACAGGAAAACATAAAAATTCTAAGCAAACTAATTCTGAGACTCAAGTGATTGCACTGCCAGAAATGCTAGTTAAACCAAACATTGGTGCAGCCAAAGAACATCAAGGAACACCACTGTTTTCAACATTTGTGGTTTCCTCGTATAAGGGACCTATTCTGCTCAGATTTGGATGTGGCACAAGGGGGCTTTTTAAAAGCAAGGTATATTTCAATTTTTAAAAAAATCTCAATACTGCTGAGTGAATGTAAAGATGCTCTCAGATACTCACATTCTTCAGTCTCTACAAATATGTCTGCTTGTTGCCACCTTGTTGCCTCACCTAAAACATTCTTATTTTTGCATATCAAATATTCTAATGTGATATGGTCCCTTAGGCATGGTTCCAGTTTGGGTCTAAAATTCTTTTCCCTTCTAGTGAAGAATGTTGTTGTTGTTTTGATTGCTAAGTTGTGTCCGACTTTTGTGACCCCATGGATTGTTGCCCGCCAGGCTCCTCTGCCCATGGGATTTCCCAGGTAAGAATAAGTGGAGCAGGTTGCCATTTGTTTTTCCAGGGGATCTCCCCAACCCAGGGATCAGATGTGCATCTCCTGCATTGGCAGGCAGATTCTTTACTGCTGAGTCACCAGGGAAGCCCCTAGTGAAGAAGAGGTCTCCTGAAAATTTTGCAGGAACAGATTGTCATCATACTAAATATCTTTCCTCTAAACCACTCTGACCACTGCTGACTGAGCTTACCAGGCAGACCATTCAAAAAGGTGGGGTATGTTCCTTCTTGTGGCACTGACAAGTTATTAATAGTATTTTAACGTAAAACTTCAGGGCAATTTATACAAATTCTCTTCTCTATGAAATGATTTCATTTTCGCACATTAAGGCTGATTATAAAATCCTTAGTCCAAAGCAATATATGCCAACAGTAAAACTAATAAAAGTATTAATATTATTCTTTTATGGGTATATACTACCTCACTGAACATCTGTATTCTGAGAACTCTAAGTTTAGTCATAAGCAGCCACATTAAAAAGTAAAAATGGAAGCAAGTTATCTCCATTCACCCTTTTCAAAATAATGCAATGGCTACAATGCAAATTTTCAAGCCAGAAAGACCTAGGTTTGAAATCTAACTCTGTGGCAGTCTGTTTAAATCATGCACACTTTGAAAAGTTCTTGGCAGTAATATAAGTTATCAACCTCATTATTTAATTAAAATATTAGTTAGCCTTCTCTCCTAGGAAGCTTCTGGATTCTAAAAATTCCATTTACTATATGTTTTTCTATATCTACCATTAATGGAATATGCCTAAAAGTACTCCCAAATTGCGGTGTCCTCTTTGAAACATTTGAAATTCTTAGTGAAAGCTGTTGTCAAGCTAGAGTTGAATATCCAACCAAACTAACTTCCAAATCTGAAAGTAGAATAAATAATATGTTTCAGATACTGAAAAGTTCAGAAAACTCAGCTTTATGCATTTTTTCTTTTAAAGGTACTGAGGGATGTAAAGGCAATAAAAAGTTTCTCCCTTGAATTCTGGACATATATCCAGCTGGTAACTTGACATTTACAATTGGATGTTGAATAGGCATTTCAAAATAAGTAAGTCCAAAACAGAATTCATTTCAACTCTAAATCTGCTGTCCCCACAATCTTCTACATTACAGTTCCCCTGGTTTAAAACCTTGAAGCTAATTTTGACTTCTTCATCTTGCACCCAGGCGTATTCTGTCAGCAAAGCCTAATGGTTCAACTTTTAAACTATATCCAGAATCTGACCATTTCTCGTTAATTACACTGCCAGTTATAGTCCCAACCACCAGTATGTCTCATGTGGTTTTTTGCAGCAGTCTCCATGTTTCCATCCTTTTCTCTTACTGTCTAGTTTGTACCATTTTATTTTTCCTCAACTTGTGCCTTTTTAGAAAGTCAGTGAGGTCAAAACTATTCCTGTACGAATACTACATGTGATTTGCCTTTTTAACTCACATTCTCTGGTGAGTGTATAGAGTTTTCTTGAGGCTATATGATGTCAGTGAACATAATGAATGTCAGGCATTAAAGACACGTGTAACAATATAAGACAATGACATTGTCTTTCTTTGGGGGAAAATACAGTTATTTTCATAAAAATACATTATGTGTGTTAACATGTTTTCTTGTTATTTTAAAATAAGTTAATAAATACTTAACAGTTTTAAATTTCTCTTTGTCATCCCATGGACTGTAGCCCACCAGGCTTCTCTGTCCATGGATTTTTCCAGGCAAGAATACTGGAATGGGTAGCCATTCACTTCTCCAGGGGATCTTCCCAACCCAGGGATCAAACTTGGGTCTCCTGCATTGCAGGCAGATTCTTTACTGTCTGAACTACCAGGGGAGCCCAATATAGTAAATATTTAGAGGTATAACCCATGTAAAGCTCTTTGGGAGTCTTCAACAATTTTTTAAGATTACAAAAGCACTGAAGCCACTGGCTAATGGCTTCTCTATACTGCAACCAGAGTGATCCTTCTAAGACTCAAGTCATATGGGACTACCCCGTGGTCCAATGGTTAAGAATCCTCTTCCAATGCAGGGTATGTGGGTTTGATCTCTGGTCAGGGAACTAAGATCCCATGTGCCACAGAACAACAAAGTCTGTGTGCCTCAACTACTGAGCACTTGCATTCTAGAACCTGCACACCACAACCAGAGAGAAGCCCATGAATTGCAACAAAGATCCCTCAAGATGCAAGGAAGACCTGACATAGTTAAATAAATAAATACAATAAATAAATAAATAAAATAAAACTCAAGTCATAGTTTGACCCTCAGTTGCTCAGAACCCTCTAATGGCCCCTCACTGCACTCACAGGAGAGGAGGACACACACTCTGTGAGCCTCCAGTCTCCTCTCCTAATAGCTACTACTTTCCCCAGTGCCTTCCATCCACACTGGCTTCCTTGCTGTTGGCCCATCAGGCCAAGGATATGCCTTTGTGTTTGCTGTTCCCTTTTCTTGGCTCTCTCTCTCCTCAGATATGGATGGCTCCCTCCCTTCCTCCAGGTCTCTGCCTTATGAGCCATATTTTTATGGTTTCTCTTTCCAGATATTTAAATACTTGTGAATATTTCCCTGTTCTTCTATGGTAGTACTACCCCTTATCTTTGCCACACAGATATTTGTTTACCCTACCACATCTGTTACAGAGTATGTTATGAAGGATAGTGGCTGGTTTTTAATTTCCTCAAAGGAGAGAAGATCAGGTGGTGGTTTGCACCCAGTATGGTCTACAAAACACAAGGCTGATCTCAAGGGATTATCTGTCTAAACCTTCAGGCAAGAGCATATTCGACGCAGGGCAGACAGCCCCAACTCTGTTCAATTTTTAAACAAAGACACAGCCTTTATGAAAATTTGTGGCAAGTCTGATGACTTGGTGTCAGCAAATTCTTTTTAAATTCTTATGCTGAAAGTTAAGCTTCTATCTCTTTTCAAAAGAGATATACAATCACTCTTTAGATTCAATTGAAGATCCCTTTATACCACTGGAAGTAATTATTCAATTTCTCCTTGTATTCCTCATCTTAGCTGAAATATCCCAAGTCCTTTCATTTTTTCCACATAGATTTTGCTTTTCCAATCTTCTAATCCTCTTTGTGATGGTCTTTTGACTCTTTTCCAAGTTTTTCATCTTCCTATTTGGGTAGTCCTAAATTGAAATATTAATAATGCGGTATCAAAAGAATCCTAGAGTCTACTTTTATTGTAACCCATTGTTATGTTTTTAATATATACTAATACATTGCCTTATAAATGAAAAAGTGTGTCAAATCTGTTTGTGTAATATAACTTCCAACCTCCTCCCAGAAAGAAATTAATGTTCCTGATACAATGCTTAATTAAATTATTCTAATAAACTTTAACGACATTAAGATATTCTGGGAGATTAGTTACCAACCCAAGCAGTTGATAAATTGTCAACCACGAGTTTAGTAGCCTTTAACCAAATATTATTTTTTTTTGATGTTGAATCTAACACTTTTCTAAACATTCTCTTTTCCTATATAATATCCCTACAAAGCGCAAATCTTTGAATCAGCCTACTAGAGAGCTTTTTTAAAAAAACACCAGTGATAAGTCATCAACCAAGAGTTTAGTAGCCTTTAACCAAATACTACTTTCTTTTGATGTTGAATCTAACACTTCTCTAACCATTCTCTTTTCCTATAAAATGTCCCTAGGAAGAGCAAATCTTTGAATTAGCCTACTAGAGAGCTTTTAAAAAACAAAACAAAACACCAGGGAATCTATTGTAATTCTTCGATACATGCTAACAACAAAATTATCTTTTTTTATATATATATGCAGGCATCAGTAAACTTACTCTATAGAGGGAAAGTGAAAGTGAAAGTCCTGTTGCTCAGCCCTGTCTGACTCTTTGCCACCCCCATGGACTGTAGCCTATCAGGCTCCTCTGTCCATGGAACTCTCCAGGTCAGAATACTGGAGTGGGTAGCCGTTCCCTTCTCCAGGAGATCTTCCCAACCCAGGGATTGAACCCAGGTCTCCCACATTGCAGGCAGATTCTTTACCATCTGAGCTACCAGGGAAGCTTTACAGATAGAGAGATAGCAAATATTTAGGCCTTATAGATCACATCTGGTCTATGTTATATATTATTTAAAATTTCTTTAAACAACCCTCCAAAAATGTAAAAACCAATCTCAGCAAGCAGGCCATACAAAAACAGGTTGTAGACTCAAGCTACACAGCCCATAGTTTGCTGATTTTTGTTGTCACGGTTCTTGGAGGTCCCATGGAGATTTACTCATCGCAAGCTAGCAGCCACTGGATCAAGGAACTTCATGGCATGTACCCTTGCTTCTCTTCCTGAGCCTGGAGTATTTTTTTGCTGATCTACGGCAATTTTATCTCTTGAATGTCAAAGTCTGGTGGCCACCTGAAAGGGCTCTTGTTCCACTGGGTTTACGATGATTGACTATCTGAATTGAGAGCTTGGAGAGCAGTCTGGACCATAAGAATTGGTTAAACTTGGGGTTGGAGTTAAAGAACTCCTCCCCAAGATGAGATCAGAGAGGTATTTTGATATTTGAGTGACGTAAAGGACTCCCAAGAGGGGGAGTCAAGTGTAGAATCCAAAGTTTCCATGCCATATTTTAAATTTGAGAATTTCAATGACCAGTGTTTTGAATTTGACACATTCCATGGCCAAATCTCTGTTATAATACTAAGAAAAACAAAAGCCCTTCAAAAGGAAGCTTAGGAAGAACAACTATGCATTTTTAGGGGAAAAAAGGTATCTAAAACTTGGAAGTGAGGCAAAAAGAGGGCAGATATCCTTTTATTATTATACTGCAGAAGTGTTTAACTGGCCTACCCAAGAATAATTTAGGGAAATATATTTTGTTTGACTTGCTAATTACTACTGATTACATCCCAGAATTGTAGATTTTTGTTCGGTAGAAAAGAAAACCCAAAACATATGTTTTTTTATTGCCCCGAAGGACGTAACATAGTTTTGTATCTAACCTAGTAATGTTATTCTAACATTCCTTTTTCAAACAGTTCCTGGAATGCTCTTTAAACTAAATGTTTTGCCATCTTACCAGCTCTCTCAATAAGGAGTTGAATAAATCTTTGACAGGTTCATTCTATATTCATCGAGTCATGTTTAACTTTTAAAGAATTATCCCTTGACAACGTTCACAGAAGTCTTATCTTGTGTTTTCTTACAGTGGGTTTGTTTGTGTATATGTTTGCACTTGTATTCACATTTGTCTAACAGTTAAAAAACTGTATGCAGGAATTGGTTCAGAGGTTGTTTTGTATATTTGTCTGTTTCTATAGTTATTTACAGTGCTTTGTTTTTGTTTGTTTGTTTGTTTATTTTGTGGTCAGTGAATTCTTTGGCCACTTACTACAACTATACTTTTTCCCTTGCTTTGAATATCTCTAAGAATGAAGGTTAAGTGGTCAGAGTTTGTCTTTTTTTCCCCTAGAAAAATACCTCTTTAAATAGATTTATGTTGAAATAAAGGGAGAAGGGGAAATCTGCTTGGGTGATTTCATAAGGCTGTGTAGTAAAGAATAAAGGGAAATTTCTGTCAAGAATTGGTCTGACAGTGGATTAAAAGAATAATTCAAATAGATAAAAAAGATAGAATCTACAATTTAAAAAGACAGCCCCTCTCTCACCCTCCTGGGCAAAAGAGTAGTGCCTGAAAGAACGTTAGCCAAGGAAAGGTGTTTTACTTTTAAAAGTGCCTTTCCCTCTTTCCAGAGGGAAATTAACAGGACTGTAAAGACTAAAATGAATTCACATATCCCAAGCAGGAGGTAATAAACATATATACCTAGAATAAGGAAACACAAAAAATATTCACCACTGTCTTACAACAAAAAGAGGAAAAATGCACAAAAGGGAAGTTTGCAGGTAATGGGTGGAATTGTCAGTAAGGATGAGGAACTAAAACCTATGCAAATAGCTTTCTGGTCACCCTTCAATAGCTCTTTCTATATTTCTCAATCAGAATGTTTAATTCAAAGAGATTTGGCAAAGCTTTATAGTACTCTGCACTGAATTACATAAAATTCAAAGTTCAATTGATATTCCTGATAATGAGTACTCAGAACAAATTTAACTATTTTCTTAAATTTCACTAAAAGGCAGTTAAAAGTCTTAGCCCTGATTTTATTCTAGATTGGGAGATCATGAAAAAATTATACCTCATTTATACCATAGTGGTAAACACAGAGACACCAGATAACCCAGCAATTCCACCTCTACACAGATCTACCTAACAGAAATCAAAACATATGTCCACACAAATGCTTATATGAGTGTTCACAGGAGCCTTACTCCTCACAGCCTCAAAGTGGAAGCAACCTGAATAAATGCCCATTAATTGAAGAATGTAAAGAGAAGATATGGTATACCCCTATAATGGAATATTATTTGGTAATTAAAAGGAATGCTGTACTGATACACGCTACAACTCAGATGAATCTTAAATATATGCTAAGTGAAAGAAGCCAGTCACAAAAGATTACATATAACATGATATCATTTACTGAAATTTCTACAACAAGCAAATCTATAGAGACTGAGGACAGACAGCTGCCTAGAGCTTCAGAGAAGAAATGGAGGCATGTTGGGGAGTGATAGTTTATGGTACAGATTTTTTTGGGGAGGTGATGAAAATGTTCTAAGACTATGGTAATGGTTGTACAATTCTGTAATTATTCTAAAAACCACTGAATTATATACTTAAAAAAATAAGTGTTATAGAAGGTGGGTTATATCTCAATAAAGCTGTTAAAATGTATTTTAGTTCCTGCATGACTGACCTGTACTCTGATAGGATGCCTGTTTAATTGGAAGTTACTAACTTCTTTGTATTTGTCTCATGAAACTGAAACTGAAATTGTTAGTCACTCAGTCATGTCTAACTCTTTGCGACCCCATGGACTGTAGTCCACAAAACTCCTCTGCCCATGGCATTCTCTAGGCAAGAATACTGGAGTAGGTTGCCATTCCTTTCTCCAGGAGATCTATCTTCCCAACCTAGGGATCGAATCTGGGTTTCTCACATTGCAGGCAGATTCTTTACCGTCTGAGCCACCAGGGAAGCCATGGTCAGATCATTTCTGTTTTTGTTGCTGAGAATTATGTTTTATTTGGCATATAAAACTGAGAACACAGCATCTCAGATAGTTCTGAGCTCAGACAGCTCCCCAGATCATTATTTACACTAAAAATTTATGTCTTTGTTCATATGTTCAACTACATTGAATTATAACTAGTGCCAGTTTATTTAATGGTTGTTGCACTCCTACAGTAACGTGAAACCATGAAATGTCATATTTCTCTGATACATTCTAATATGAACTGTGATTACATCATTTTTAAATGGAAGTATAAACTGTAATTAAAGACAATTAATATGAAGACTTAGGACTAATAACTAATTAATGAACAACCTTTGGCAAATAATATCATATGATAGTTTTAACCTATGTATAATATCTATACATAAATATAATTTGTTCTTTATAACATTTAAATAATAATAATATGATTATAACATGCTTTATAAAATTTCTTTTATCTTAAGAACTGAGGTGTAACACTTTAAATACTGTTGTCCACCATTGTTTAGCTTATGTGATTTACATGATAAATAATACACGGAAATAAAATTAGCTGTTTTTAATTAGCTTAATAGAATAGGTAACTGGTAACTAAGAAAAAACTTTTCCCAATATGAAGATGTAAAATTATTTACTTACCATATATTCTACCTAATTGACAAAAGATATTTTTTCCTTCACTCAAACCAAATGTGTTCTTTCAGAAGGGGCAATTAGTTTTCCTGCTTTGGGGCTGCTTTTTGAAATTTCAAAATCATAAATAACTAAAAGCAAACAAGCAGAACAATAAGAGACTCCTGGACTCTAAAGAAATTAAAATTCTGAGATTTCTTAAACACTTTCTTAGTTGTAGTTAATAAGCCAGCGACCCATATGGCCTTCTCTTATTACTGGGCATCTGTATTCTTATCTGAAAACATTTAAAAATGTTGGTTTAAGATTGTTTCTAATTTGGAGCAATAAAAAAGGAGCATTTTTTTTTAACATTCAAAACACGTTTGAGACACATTAGACAGCCTCTAGGTAACACCAAAGGTGTGCTCCCTCTCCTATAATCCAGGATGGGGTACTCACAAGTAAAAGAGATGCTGGAAATAATTAGTTTTAATTGATTTGCTCCTTAAATTCCTTAATTAGGGCAACAGTAGGCTGTTCTGTTTATTGCAGTGACATTATGGGGAGAGCTGTTAAGTAAAAAAGTTAAACAAAATGTTATTAATGTGATTATGTTATTAGACACCCTTTCAGGATAAGTAAAATCATCTTCAAGTTCAGGTACAAGGGCTGACTGAAACAGTCACTGACAACAGATTTATTTCAAAGATTTTGTTTCTAAATTTTAAATACCCACATGTTAATTAGAGATGAGTGTGGCATTTATCTTTAGTTGTTGCTTTGTAGATTCCTTGGGATATGGAATCCTAATTTCAAACACAAAGTCTGTAAGTAGACATATTTTACTTCTTCCTTTCCAATCTTTATGTCTTCAATTTTTTTCGTCCTTATTGTACTGGCTGCTAAGTCGCTTCAGTCGTGTCCGACTCTGTGCGACCCCATAGACGGCAGCCCACCAGGCTCTCCCATCCCTGGGATTCTCCAGGCAAGAACACTGGAGTGGGTTGCCATTTCCTTCTCCAATGCATGTAAGTGAAAAGTGAAAGTGAAGTCGCTCGGTCGTGTCCAACTCTTAGTGACCCCATGGACTGCGGCCCACCAGGGTATTCCGTCCATGGGATCCTCCAGGCAAGAGTACCGGAGTGGGGTGCCATTGCCTTCTCCTACAAAATATGGTATAATGCTAAAGGGGGAGAAGACTTATCTTTGGAAACCAGCTAAAGAGCTAATCAGTTAACTTAGGCAAGAATCCAATGACCTTGAACCCACATTTTTTATCTAGCCTAACAATAATATCTAACCATCCACTATGCTTATAAAATGTCCCTAGTCGGGATGAATTTTTAAACTACTTCTGACCTACCAGAAGTCTTTTACATGTAAAACTAAAATAAAACTGTAACACAGACTCAAAAATGATTTGTCCGAAAAGTGTTTTCTAACAGTTTCTTCAGTCTACTAGTTATCCATCACCATCTCCATAGGATTAACTTTACTTTTGCCCTAATGGCATGTAGTTAGTCTTTTTCCATCTTGCATTTCATTCATTTATTCATTCAACAAATATTTACCGATCCTTTGTGAACATATTAGGTACTACTGTAAATACTGGTGATATAGAAATGAACACAACAAAACAAACAAAAGTCTAGTATATTTTATGTTTGTTTTATTTATTTTTCTTCAAGGTACAATCCTATACTTTCCTTAAGTGAATTTCAGTGCTCAGTTTTGATTATTTCCTTCATTTTTATTTTGCCAAGCTCATTTCCAACTCTTGCTTCAATACTACATTATGCACCATGGGGCCACATACAGAAATATAAGATACACGTTATACCATCAGCTCCTTAGATAAAGTGCTTAAACACTCAACAAAGATCCAAGCCCTAGACATACCCCTACTTCTAGCTCCTCAACTTTTACCATTTTCTGGTTACAGGGATCTACATAGCTGTGCATTAACTAGAAAGGTATTTTTGTGTGCTATATATAGTATTTCCTAACTTTGCTGATGGGAAATTATCCTGGACCTTGCTAATTTCAGGGCACATAATAGAAATTAGCTTGAAGCTGTTTTCCTAATGAAGCTATTCTCATAGTTATTTTTAAAAATCAAGGTGTTATTAGCTAAGTGACCCCCAAAGTATTTTTCCAGAAGCTAGATTTATAGGTTATATCATTCCTATTTAAAAAAAGATATTTGAATCTGTTTCTAATTTTAATATATTCCTAAGGTATTCGAGAAAGAGTAGTTAGTAATTTGTATTGATTACTGGACCCATGAGTTTTCATCTATTTAGCTTATGTAGTGACTTTTATTTAGGACTTGTTTTGATGTTCTGAATTCATGTTTTATATAATACTCTAAATTTCCAGTGACATATAGAAATATTTCTGTGTACATATGTCACGACCCCATTAAGAAGAATAACTTCTAATTACACTCTTAAATTTCATTTCTAGAATTTAAAATAACAGAAAGGGATATACTGTAAGATGGCAGGTTAGAAACTTTAGTGCAAAATGTATCATAAGTGTTTATTCCACAACTGTTTCTTGAGCAGCTCTGTTCCAGTCACTGTGCAGGTGCTGTGGATACAGAAGTGAACAAGACCGATATGGCCAAATGGCCTCTGCCCTCACGGGACTTTCAGTGCAGCTCTAAAAATCAAACAAAGAGAAAAGATGTGGAAAACAAAGATATTTCTGAAGCCTTGAGGGGAAAGGAGAGGGGGAAAGAACAATACAGTTAAAAGCTGAAAGAAGATGTGTTGCGGTGGAGGAAGGAGCACGCAAAGGCTGTGTGTGTGTGCGCTCAGTGGTGTCCAACTCTTTGCAACCCCATGGACTACAGCCCACCAGCATCCTCTGTCCACGGAATTCTCCAGGCAAGAATACTGGAGTGGGTTGCTATTTCCTTCTCCAGGGGATCTTCTTGACCCAGGGATCAAACCCTCAGCTCTTGTGTCTCCTGCACTGGCAGGTGGATTCTTTACCACTAGTGCCATCTGGGAAGCCCACAGGCTCCAAATGCCAAAAGAAGCCAATATATAAAGAAGCCAAGCTCCTCTAACCCTAAAAGCTCTGAGATTCCATGTCAGAAGCCCAGGCTTATGCTCCCTATGGAACCAGAGGATGGAAACAAACACGAAAAAGCTAAGAGTGACTTCAGAAGTCCCATCCCCACCACCAAATATCTACTTGTTGTGAGTTAAGATTTCTTTGATAGGGAACACAGTGTTTCATAATAATAAACAATTGCCATAAAATGCAAATGCTCTAATAAAGACAAACTAATTTATACTCATTAAAACTGAACAATCACAAGAATGAATGGTTAGTATCAGAGCCTTCCCAGCATAACAGAAGTAAGTAAATAAAAGATGTTGCACATTTAAAGTTTGAGGAGGGTTTCCCATCCCTAAAACAAAAGAATGCAGGTAGAGGCCGGTCTGGAAGATAACTTAATGAATGTAATAATGCTGCCAAGATGAAACTGGTACAACTGGAAGATATATTTTTACAAATACATTTCAGCTTAAGAGCCAATGAAATATGATTTCTTATAAAGGAAAAATGTGTATGTGTACACTGTTCTTCATGTCTTTTAGTTCCACATGGCTCATTTGTGATTTTCAAACATAATCTAGAATCATGTTCCTCCATTTGTTCTTAACAGGGGGGGCAATCTTGTCCCTGTCAAACACTTGGACTGCTGTGTGCTATGCTTAGTTGCTCAGTTGTGTACTACTCTTTGTGACCTCATGGAGTGTAGCCTGCCAGGCTTCTGTGTCTGCAGGGATTCTCTAGGCAAGAATACAGGAGTGGGTTACTGGGTCTGCAGGGCAGAGGAAAAGAATCTTCAGGGTGTAGCCTGCCAACAGGCCACAGCACCTAAGTGGGTAGACAGGGTATCTGTGGCATTACAATTAGATACATTACAATGTATTTAAAAATATGTATCCCTGGAAGGAAGGTGGGCATGAACTAAAGGTTGAGAAATGCTTCCCTAAGAGCTTCATTACTCTCTCTTGTGCTTCTAGCCTTTGGGCAGTGTTTGAGTTCAGCCAAAATAACTTTCCTCCTTGCTCTTCCTTCCCACCCATCTCCAGTAAGGACAGAGCGTTCATTCTTTTGAGGTCTTTAAAGAATCTATAGTTCTCCTGAATGCCTTTGACCTCAAATACCCAGTCATCTGGAACACTTTCAGTTGTTTCCCTAAGCTTTACAACAGTTTTCTTAAAACCGGTTCTTGAATTCTGCCTTTTTCTCTTTTCTTAACTGTATTCGTTTTCTGAATATTACCATGTCTCTATTGACTGCCATTCACAGACTATAGAATCATATTCTAAAAGGACAGTCGATCCAACACCAGAAAAGGATTTTAAATTCACTCCCTGAACTTGTGACAGTGCGTTACACTTTTAAGTAGGTAGCCCAGGCTATTTTTTTGTTTCACGCCTGATATTGGAAAAGAGTTCAGGTATTCTTTACCTTTTAATATGTTTATGAGATTTTCACTATATATGCTGAACTATCTACTTTACATAAAGTTCTGAGATTACCCTCTTGCCCTTCTGTGACTGTGCTGACAGCCAATTGGAGTACGTTATTGTTCTAGGTATTCGAGGCCACACTAGTTTCCACTCTTGCCCATCTTGACCTCACAGTCTCTTTTCTATTTCTACAGTCCAGGAATGACCCATATCTAAACAGGCCTATTATTAATAATAAATAATAGTATTTGTTATTATTATCATAGGGTGTGATAGTGTGTGATATATATATATATATAATGGCACCCCACTCCAGTACTCTTGCCTGGAAAATTCCATGGATGGAGGAGCCTGGAAGGCTGCAGTCCATGGGGTCACTGAGGGTCAGACATGACTGAGTGACTTAACTTTTACTTTTCACTTCCATGCATTGGAGAAGGAAATGGCAACCCACTCCAGTGTTATTGCCTGGAGAATCCCAGGGACGGGGGAGCCTGGTGGGCTGCGGTCTATGGGGTCGCACAGAGTCGGACACGACTGAAATGACTTAGCAGCAGCATATATATACATATATATATATATATATGTATGTGTATATATATATACACATACACACACAGACATATATAGAGAGAATATAGCATAGTATAGTAATATTATAGTGTTTCATTTCTTTTACCAGTTCCTTTAAAATTTTTCCACCTCTGATATTTGTGGTGAGACTATATGGGTCTTTTCCCCATGCTAATTCTCTCATTATTCTCTCATAATTCTAACAGAAGCATAAGATATTAAGAAGAGGTGGCAAGAATACACAGAAGAACTGTACAAAAAAGATTTTCACGACCCAGATAATCACGATTGTGTGCTCACTCACCTAGAACCAGACATCCTGGAATGTGAAGTCAAGTGGGCCTTAGGAAGCATCACTACCAACAAAGCTAGTGGAGGTGATGGAATTCCAGTTGAGCTATTTCAAATCCTAAAAGATGATGCTGTGAAAGTGTTGCACTCAATATGCCAGCAAATTTGGAAAACTCAGCAATGGCCACAGGACTGGAAAAGGTCAGTTTTCATTCCAATCCCAAAGAAAGGCAATGCCAAAGAATGCTCAAACTACCGCACAATTGCACTCATCCCACATGCTAGTAACTGCTACTGCTGCTAAGTTGCTGCAGTTGTGTCCAACTCTGTGTGACCCCCTAGATGGCAGCCCACCAGGCTTCCCTGTCCCTGGGATTCTCCAGGCAAGAACACTGGAGTGGGTTGCCATTGCCTTCTCCAATGCATGAAAGTGAAAAGTGAAAGTGAAGTCGCTCAGTCATGTCTGACTCAGCAACCCCATGGACTGCAGCTTACCAGGCTCCTTCATCCATGGGATTTTCCAGGCAAGAGTACTGGAGTGGGGTGCCATTGCCTTCTCCACATGCTAGTAAAGTTATGCTTAAAATTCTCCAAGCCAGGCTTCAGCAATATGTGAACCATGAACTTCCAGATGTTCAAGCTGGTTTTAGAAAAGGCAGAGGAACCAAAGATCAAATTGCCAACATCCACTGGATCATGGAAAAAGCAAGAGAGTTCCAGAAAAACATATATTTCTGCTTTGTTGACTATGCCAAAACCTTTGACTGTGTGGATCACAATAAACTGTGGAAAATTCTGAAAGAGATAGGAATACCAGACCACCTGACCTGCCTCTTGAGAAATTTGTATGCAGGTCAGGAAGCAAGTTAGAACTGGACATGGAACAACAGACTGGTTCCAAACAGGAAAAGGAGTACGTCACGGCTGTATATTGTCACCCTGCTTATTTAACTTATATGCAGAGTACATCATGAGAAACGCTGGGCTGGAAGAAGCACAAGCTGAAATCAAGATTGCCGGGAGAAATATCAATAACCTCAGACATGCAGATGACACCACCTTTATGGCAGAAAGTGAAGAGGAACTAAAGAGCCTCTTGATGAAAGTGAAAGAGGAGAGTGAAAACTTTGGCTTAAAACTCAACATTCAGAAAACTAAGATCATGGCATCCAGTCTCATCACTTCATGGCAAATAGGTGGGGGAAACAGTGGAAACAGTGTCAGACTTTATTTTTGGGGGCTCCAAAATCACTGCAGATGGTGACTGCAGCCATGAAATTAAAAGACACTTACTCCTTGGAAGGAAAGTTATGACCAACCTAGACAACATATTAAAAAGCAGAGACATCACTTGGTCAACAAATGTCCATCTAGTCAAGGCTATGGTTTTCCCAGTAGTCATGTATGGATGTGAGAGCTGAACTATAAAGAAAGCTGAGCGCTGAAGAATTGATGCTTTTGAACTGCAGTGTTGGAGAAGACTCTCGAGAGTCCCTTGGACTGCAAGGAGATCCAACCAGTCCATCCCACAGGAGATCAGTCCTGGGTGTTCATTGGAAGGACTGATGTTGAAGCTGAAACTCCAATACTTTGGCCACCTGATGAGATGTTGTGACTCTTTTGCAAAGACCCTGATGCTGGGAAAGATTGAGGGCAGGAGGAGGAGGGGACGACAGAGGATGAGATAGTTGGATGGCATCACCGACTCACTGGACATGAGTTTGGGTAAATTCAGGGAGTAGGTGATGGACAGGGAGGCCTGGTGTGCTGTGGTTCATGGGGTCGCAAAGAGTTGGACATGACTGAGCAACTGGTCTGTTCTCTCATGAAAGTCAATTTGATTGTATCTTCCATACTGTGCCATGATTAGTCCTATTTTCAACCAAATGGTTTGAAATCCTCCTTGCTTATTATCTTAACCTTCTCTCTAAGGCAGGTACAGGTATACCTGTTTTTTGAAAGTTCCCTTTACATCACTTCAGTTTTATGAAAGACCTATAGTGGTGCCTGTTTTGACTAACTGAAAGAAATCCAAAAAGGATTTTTGCACTTATGGAAAAGAGAAGTAAAAAGCAAAAATAGTGTTCAGCATTGGTTTTGCAGTAAGCAGAAATACAGAGGCAGGGAACACCCAGGGCAGCAGCGACAGTGGCACCGCCAAGCTCCTCCCCCAGGAACTACACTCAGCATCTCCACATCAAGCCCCATAACTTTGAACAGTATCTGTGAGCATCTGCGCTTTATCTCCATGTATTCTGTGCATCGGTTAGTAAGATGTGTCCTAGGATAACTGTTCCTTCCCTTTATGCTATTTCAGCTTACATAAATTTTCAGAGGAACTCTGCTTGCAGATAATGGGGGAAACCTGCATTTCTTTACCGTAGGTAAATTATAATCCTAGTTAAAGAAATCCATCGGGGTCATTACCCCATCTAAAATGCCAAACTACTCAAATACTGTTGATGTACTCAATATATTTACAACCTAATGAGGTTACAATCCCACCACAGAAGCAATTGATCAATAAAACATAGCTATCTTACCTGGTACCTAATGGCCAAGGCTTTGAAGAACTGTGGCCTTCCAGTAAATGTAATGCCAGTTAAAGGAGTGAAGGAGGCTGGGATGAACAAGTCTCAGAATAAAGCGGAAGGTGCCACTACTCATGTAACAGAGACAAATAACTTGGGTGTGTTTCCTAATTATTGTGAGGATCTCTCTCTGAATATCTGACTCATCTTTCATTCAGGAAATTGAAACCATGAGTGCCGAAGAACTGATGCTTTTGAACTGTGGTGTTAGAGAAGACTCTTGAGAGTCCCTTGGATGGCAAGGAGATCCAACTAGTCAATCCTAAAGGAGATCAGTCCTGGGTGTTCATTGGAAGGACTGATGCTGAAGCTGAAACTCCAGTACTTTGGCCACCTCATGTGAAGAGTTGACTCATTGGAAAAGACTCTGATGCTGGGAGGGATTGGGGGCAGGAGGAGAAGGGGATGACAGAGGATGAGATGGCTGGATGGGATCACCGACTCGATGGACAAGAATTGGGGTAAACTCAGGGAGTTGGTGATGGAAAGGGAGGCCTGATAGAAAGGCAGGCCTGGTGTGCTGCGATTCATGGGTCGCAAAGAGTCAGACACAACTGAGCGACTGAACTGAACTGATGTTTTATTTGAAGCAAAGCATATAAAGAAATAGAAAAATGTCCTTGTCTTAAAGAGTTTACAGTTTTTTGTAGGATGTTACCTAGACAAATAACCTTAAAAAATGTAAAAATCATTAGGGGGGGATATGTTATCTGAATTATAAATGAACTGACAAATGATTAAAAATGGAAGGTCCATGGCTTACATAGGAGTTGGACCTGGAAGTAGATGCAGAACATTAGCTGGTAGAGACTCAGTGAAGGGTGAGGTATGTGGTAGGGAGATACTAGGATTGCCATGGTGCTCTGAGTGATAAGCAAGGCTGAGATATCAGGAGAGGCAGAAAACAGGATAGTGCATTTGCCAAGATATACAAATTCCATCCCATTGAAAGATGGCTATTAATATTCTAAAAAATGTGCAGAGTAGGGCAAAGGAAAAACTACATAAGGTGAGTAAGTGTATATAAGTCAAGACTACAAAAACAAGGATGTGATTCAAAAGTTAAAGATGCTAAAAAGCAGATAAGGCCTTCATATAAAAGAGTGAATCAATGACAGTGCTGACTAAATGCTATATGCATGTAAAATATACAAATGTAAAATTAAGCAGAAATTTCAATCAGTGGTAGACTACAGTAATTCTTACCATTTATTAAGCACCTACTAGGTGACAGGACCACATTTTGTCCCATTGTGCTAAGTCGCTTCCGTTGTGTCTGACTCTGTGATCCTATGGACTGTAGCTCACCAGACTCTTCAGTCCATGGGATTCTCCAGGTAAGAATATAAGAGTGGGTGGCCATGCCC
The DNA here is from genome assembly GCF_032452875.1 of Bos javanicus. NCBI lineage: Eukaryota > Metazoa > Chordata > Mammalia > Artiodactyla > Bovidae > Bos > Bos javanicus. The sequence continues at coordinate 53,999,141 of NC_083870.1, forward strand.
TCCTCCAGGGGATCTTCCTGACCCAGGGATCAAACTCACTTCTCTTATGTCTCCTGCATTGGCAGGCAGATTCTTTACCACTGGTGCCATCTGGGAAGCCCTTTGTCCCATTACTTCATGGCAAATAGAAGGGGAAAAAGTAGAAGCAATGACAGATTTTATTTTCTTGGGCTCCAAAATTACTGCAAATGGTGACTGCAGCCATGAAATTAAAGGACGCTTGCTCCTTGGAAGGAAAGCTATGACAAATGTAGACAGTGTATTAACAAGTTAAGACATCACTTTGCCAATAAAGGTCCATATACTCAAAGCTATGGTTTTTCCATTAGTAATGTACGGATGTGAGAGTTAAACCATAAAGAAGGCTGAGCATCAAAGAATTGATTCTTTCAAACTATGGTGCTGGAGAAGACTCTTGAGTCTCTTGGACAGCAAAGAGATCAAACCAGTCAATTCTAAAGGAAACCAACCCTGAATATTCATTGGAAAGACTGCTGCTTAAGCTGAAGATCCAATACTTTGGACACCTGCTGCAAAGAGCTGACTCATTGGAAAAGACCCTGATGCTGGGAGGGATTGAGGGCAGGAGAAGGGGGTGGCAGAGAATGAGATGGCTGGATGGCATTACTGACTCAATGGACATGAGTTTCCACAAACTCCAGGAGATAGTGAAGGACAGGGAAGCCTGGTGTACTGCGTCCATGGGATGGCAAAGAGTCGGACACAACATAGTGACTGAACACACAACACACAGGTTTCAGAAGCTGTCCTTTGTAAGCACTGTTACATTGAATGCACACAACGATCCAGCTAGGTAGGCTTCACTTATAAGCCCATTACACACCAAGAAACTGTGGCTCAGAGAAGCTCAATAATGTGAATTAGTTGGCACTTGTTCTATGCAGTAGAGCCAGAACCTGTACCAGCTTTTCCTATCTTGAGGCCATACCGTTTACCCCATACCAGTCTACAATGATTTATATTTTAAGAGACATTAAGTGAATTAATGATACCTGCATTAGGATACCTGTCACCTCGTAGGTTACAATATGCTTTCATGAGTGTTCTGGGCCTAGAGACATAGCCAGCACTCCAGGGATTAAGTATAAAGTATTTTGGAGTGTGCTGCAACTCATGAGGGCATCATTATCATGTGAATGAGAATAGCTGATGAGCCAGAGTGAAATGTTCATTAGGTTAAGCTCTAAATCATTTAATAGACAGCAGTGGCAAGAAGAGGGGTTTGGGAAACAGATGGCCCTGATTCCAAATGTGAATTCTGCTATATACCAGAAAACCCTGAACAGGTGACCTGACTTCCTTAATCCCCCATTTCCTCATACAGTCCTTATGGTAAGTTAACAATAAATTTATTTAGGAAAAAAAAAGGCAGCTTTGAATAACAAAAAAGTAAATCATTAAGACTAGAGGATTTGGATATATGTATTTGTGTAATAGATTCATTTTGCTGTACACCTGAAACTAAAACAATACTGTAAATCAATTATACCCCAATATAAATTTAAAAAAAAGAAAAGACAACTAGAGGCTTGGCTTCATTCAGGCATTAACTTAGCTGTACGGTCTTGGATAAGTCACACACTCTGAGCCTCTCTCTTCTGTAATGTGTGAATGGCCATCTGCCTTAAGGTTTTGTTGTCAGATTTTGAGATCATGCATGTCAGGCATCTAGTTCAGCCTGTGTTACAGTAATGCTTCATACTAGATTATTAACACCACACTTGGCAAAATAAGTGCGTATTTCCACTCTATTTCTTTTTTAAACTTGGGTTTTACTATGAAGTTATGGGTGACTACAACTTAAGTACAGACTATTAAGAATCATTAACAAATTGGTAAAAATTAGATACTTTTTACACTAAAAGCATTCCCTTCTCAAAACACATTTCCTTAAGTGCCTAGTTCATCTGAGAAATAGGAGATTAGTACCATTAACAAAGGCTTTGATCATTTTATTACTAAGAAAGTTGTTAAACATGCTTGCTATCTCTGATACTGCTGGTGGGTGAGTGGGCGTTATCTGTGGTCAAATCTGTTATGTGAACCATGAAAAGCATCCATCCTTGCAAAGCTGCTCCCCACCTCTGCCTCAAAAGCAAACAAACAACCTGACCTAAAGAGAGTATTTGATCACTCCAAAGTAAAGCCAGTCTGGGTCAGGTCCATGGTCTTCCCTATCTAAGCAAATCACAAGAAGGCAAATATCACAGATTGGAGCTGTAGACACTTAATCTGTTACCCATGTCCACAGGTTTATGAATCTGAGCAAATTTTGTAAAGTATGGCTTACCTTTGGGGTTTACACAAATCATTTAAAAATAGAATGTAAAGAAAAATAAAAACTATAAAGCTGATGGCTGAGGTGATGGTACCCTACTGTGCAAAGAGAGTTAAGACCAGTTGCCTTCATCTCTCATCTGGACGGCATTTTAATAACTTGTCCATGAAGAAGCCTCCAGTATGCCTTAGGAAACCACTATATACCTGTCCGGAAATGTGACCGTTGGTTAAGGCTACATTTTTTACACGACTGAGAGCTTGTAAGAAATGTGTGACTAAAATAAGCCTTGCCATTTCCTTTACCTGTTCCTCCCCCATAAATCTGCATGAAATAGTCATTCAGATCTCCCTCTGCCCAACGTTGCTGGCACTCACACACAGTTTGATGGGTGCTTATTTTTTACTTTAAGGTAGATAGGGACTTGAAAGTGCTTCCTAACCGGTTTGCTGGGAGCTTAAAATGCTTAAAAAGAATTCGAAAGTGAAGTTTAGCCTTAACTCTTTGAAATATCTGTCTGGGATGTGGGCTAGGTGTCCGTGGCACCCAAAGCTAGGTAAAGAGCAAGGTTTTGAAGGTACTAAAATCCGATGTATACCGTGGGTGGGGGAGGGAAGAACTGGCAGAGGGAGAGAAGAAAGGAATTAGCTTCTACAGAGCACATCCTAAGGTTCCTGAGTCGCTAACTCCATCCCTAGCCGTGTCGTCGCTGAGAACCAGCTGGAAAGGGAAAGACCAGCGAGCCTGGGTTTGTGTCGAAAGCATTGGTCTTGGTCTCAATCGCCGGCCTAGACACCTGGTTTCTGGGGCCCGCGAGATCCAGCGAAACCCTCTCTCCCCTCGGGTCCTGCTGGGGAGCAGGCATCGCGCTCTCGTTCCCTTCGGAGACCTAATTCCTCTCTCTCCCCAAAGTGCTAACTTCAGGGGCTCGGGGGTGGTGAGGAAGAGCAGACCAGTAGGTAAAGACCCTGAGGTCTCAGGGAGGTTTAAGGTTGAAAAGAACGACGATCTCCCCTTGCGTGGCCCCGTTTTCTCCTGGTCCCCCAGCCCCATCCCCCCAAGTCCGCAGAACCTGCCGCGCTGCGCTTGGCGCCAGGCTGGGGTCTCTCACCCGACGCTGGGCTGGCGCGGAATGGGTGGGGTAAGGATTGGCGGGTCCCCGAGCTCCGGCAGCGGATGGCTCCAGGGACCACACGCCGGGCAGGAGCCCACAGTCCGCCCGCCCGAGAGCGGGGGGAAGGCAGGGACGCGAACGAGGCGGGGCGAGTCGTGGCTCCAGCACACCTAGAGGACCGAGCCGGCGGTCCTCGGCGGGCAGTCCCTCTCCATCGCATCCCATCCCATCCCTCGGCGGTCCCCGCCCTTACCTCTGGGCGCGAGGGTGCCGGCTGCGAACGGTGCTGGGGAGCGGCGAGCCGTCTCCCGGCTGGGCTCAGCGGCGGCCAGCGGCAGCGGGGTCGCCCGCCGGGCGGCTGCTCATGGCTCGTCGCGCCCCGAAGCACTGCGGCCGCGGCCACGGCGGCGCCTTCCTCCTAGTCCTCTTCGCGGGCTCCGAGCCGGGACGCAGCTAACGCCCCAGCCCCGCAGCCCTCCTCCCCTCCGCCTCCCCGGCCGCGGACGGAGCCGCCTCCAGCGCCGCCCCGCGAGCAGCAGGGCCAGCGGCAGCCAGCGCCGCCCAGCGCCCGGCCCCGGGGTCGCCGCGCCGCCCGCCGGTCGGCTCCGCGGTGCCAGCCCGCTGTGACGCAGGCCGCCGGGCCCGGGAACTTCCTCCCCGCGGAGACCACCCCGCGCCCGGGCCGGCCGCCGAGGACTTCCTTCAGGGCGCCCACGAAGATCTCCCGCCGCTTGCCGGTGGAGCCACTCCGGCCTCTGGAACGCCCACCTGGCGGCCAGTGCCTGAGGAATGGACCGGGGCCACTACCTTCCCCATCCCTAACCCGAGGCTTCCCTGCGCTGGGCGGCCGCGCTACAGTCGCGGCTCCACCCCGGGGTAAGTTGGAGGGGAGCCGCAATCACTAAAAATAGCCCTTCTGGGCACTCCTCGGAAGGACTTGGGAGGATGGAGATAATCCTTCCTCATCCTGCTCCCCTCACAGATGAGCAGAAGGGTGGGAGGGGGTGGTGGGACACACACAGAGAGACAGAGAACAAAGGCAAAAACCAGCTTTCCTAGACCAAAAAGCCCAGGAGCCGTTCCCTTGACACCTGAGCTTGCTGTCCGCTAGCAACCTCCTTGTTCCCGCATCCTGACAACCTGGCGCCAGGTTCTGGGGGACTGAAATCGAATGCTCCGCCTGCAATTTCCTACTGTGCATGGAGTTGATCTTTCTTGTCAAAACCACCTGTTGTTTAAAGAGTATGGGGGAAGGGGTTGCTTTCTCCCCCCGACCCCCGTCTTAAATCGACCTAAACCACGCTTTTCTTCTCCATCTTTCCCTACCCAATTTCAGGATGAAAAGCGAACTCTGCCTTATTGAAAGCTGAGTCACCTGTATAGAAAATCTCCCCAGTGGAAAAATGTACAGACAAGATTACTAAGTATTTATAAGATCTTCTGGAACGCCTTACCAGTATGAGTTTTTCTAAGAGCACCAACAATTAAACTATTGCTTTGTCTTGGCATTCAGGAATAGAGGGATTTATGCCAACAGAGCAATTCATAGACAGCTAATATTTTTTTGGTAGTTGGTTTGTTCTTACACCCCAAAACTTAAGAAAGCAGGCCTCTCTACTTTTACCCTATTTTAATCTCCAAGTCAAAATTAAAATTTGTCAAAAAGTTGATTTCTTAGTCTTAACTGATTTTTCCTTGCTCCTCTGGCAAATTCCTACACTTTTTCCAATTCCAGTACTGTTGTTGGGTGTCTTTCACAGAAGAAAACCGTCAACCCTCTTAGTCTTTAGGAAATGACCCTAACACTAGCCTTAATTAACCCAGAGAACAACACTTAATTCTAAAGTGGGGCCTTCCTCCTAGATAGCAGGTGGGAAAATTCCTGGAAGTTTCCTAGAGAATAGACAAAGACTGACTAGCAATTTGCTAAAAAAAAATAAAAATAAAAATAAAATAAAAATTTGAGTATCTGGCAGGCCACCAGGTACTAGCTGAGTTAACTAGTTAACTTGGTTAAGTTAAATACCTTGCCTGGATTTAAACAGCGACATGAGCACTAAGGGCACAAATATCCTGCGGAGGGCTTTGTTCTCCAGAGGCTTTCTGCCTGCACCTCTATCCTCCTTGTGCCACTAGTACCCTAAACTCAAGCTTAGTCCTCCCTGAAACGCTGCCTCACTGCCCAGTGTCAAGGAATCACAATGCTGGACTTTGGACTGAGGTGAACCCGGAAGAAATCCCTGCTTTTCCTGTGTAAATGTAAGGAAATTACTGTTACTTCCCCCACCCCATCAACAATGTAAGTATAGTACTATAGAGTGCTGTGAGAATTAAATAACACACTTAAATCACCAAGAACAGGGCCAAACACTTTATAAGTACTTAGTAAATGGTAGCTGTGGTATTTACTACAATTCATTGCTCAGACAGTAAAGAATTCACCTGCAATGCAGGAGACATGGGTTCAATCCCTGGGTTGGGAAGTTTCCCTAGAGGAGGACATGGCAACCCACTCCAGTATTTTCGCCTGGAGAATCCCCATGGACAGAGGAGCCTGGTGGGCTACAATCCATGGGGTCACAAAGAGTGAGCGACTTGCACTATTGCTCAGAGAACAAAACGACCAGAAACAGCAATGAAGCTTGCAGATGGATTTGAGTCCCTGCAAGTTAAGTCCCTCCCTGCTCTACCCCATTAATTGCAATACCTTTGGCTACTCTGTGCCTGCTTTCTAGTAGGATCAGCTGGACAGTTCTGTGTATAGTCAGGTGATTCCCATGCACCCTGAGGTCTGAGAGGCGCTAGTCTGAAACTCATTATATTGTACTGCTTAGGTCTCCTTTTCTTATTTTACAGAACGTAAGCCTTAAGTCTATAGTCACCTCACTTCAGTCAACACACACACTTATCAAGCCCTCTGTAAAACACTAGGTCAATTAGCAATCAGCCAGCTTCTGTGATTGCTGAACCCTGAGGGTCTCAGAGAAGGATTAGGCTTATTCCCTGATTTCCAGGTGTTCACAGAGCATGGGAGAGGGAATCTGGCATGCACTTGACTCAGTATAAACCATTTTGAACTAAATGTGGTTGAAGTTCAGAGAAAAGAGCAGGCCCTGTGGGCCAGGGCTACCATTTTGATCTTTCATTAAATATTCAGTTCTTTAGGCCAAAGTTTAGCCTTCCAGATGGGCTTCCAGGGTGAGTTCCGTATAGTTACAAGTTAACCATATACTGGTTGATAATAGGGAACAGAAGTAGATCTTCCTGGGCAACTCATGACCATAGTACAAAATTTGGAATGATGTAGTGTGTGCATGCTAAGTTGCTTCAATTGTGTTTGACTCTTTGTGACCCCATAGACTGTAGCCCACCAGGTGCCTCTGTCCATGGGATTCTCCAGGTGAGAATACTGGAGTGGGTTACTATTTCCTACTCCAGGGTATCTTTCCAACCCTGGGATCAAACTCATGTCTCATGTCTCCTGCATTGGCAGATGGAGTCTTTACCTCTAGTGCCCCCTGGGAAGCCTGGAATGATGTAGATCTGGGCTCAAATCCTGAATCTGCCATTCACCAGCTATGTGATTGTGAGTTTCTTAATTTTTGAATCCCATTTCCCATATCTTTATTGGGAGAATAATACCTTCTTTTTAAGGTTCCAGTGAAGCTTAGAAAGAATATATGCAATTGCTGTGGTAGATTGTATGGAAATGGTGATTATATTACATTATCTTGTTATTAGCTACAATAAAAAGCAGCCTGAGCGATCTCATTCCTTGAAAGCATGTTTCAAAAGTCACCTTCTCTGTAGAGCTCTGCAGGCTCCGGGCAAGCATAATTCTCTCTTCCTTGTGCTCCCATATAACTTATTTTTGAATCTCTGTTTCAGCGTCACATGCCACCATTAACGTTTTGCTTCTCTACTGTTTCTTTATTCAATTCTACATCATTACTAGCAGAGAGCCTGGCAATAAATTTTGAAAGAACAAGTTTAAAAATATTTCCATTTCCTGTACTTGTTCTGACTTTCAGTAAAATTTGTATTAAACTGCAGTCTCTAAAACCTCAACCCTTTAGTTTATACTAAAATTATGTGTTATGTACATGTATCTGCTTAAACCTTGATTTTTCAATGCTGGGCTTATTCTTTAAGATCAACCTGCTATGCTTGTGTGTTTTGTATGGGATGTCAGTTGATCCTTCTCAGTAATAGTGAAAGTAAAATCTAAATTCTAAACCCAAACCACCAGCAGAACTTTACCCAGCATTCTCTGCCCACCCTTGCACATCTGCTCAGCAGACCTCTTGTGAGCTTTGTGGGAAGGATCCTGAACTAACAGGAAACTTGGTTGTTTTTAAGTTTCAGCTGTTAACATTGTTGCAACCATTAGCACTTTCTGAATTAATAGCTGGAAGACAAAACCCACCTTTAGCTACAGTTTTTAAATTCTTGACTGTATGCCAATAAAAATGCTCAGACAAGAGAAACCTTCCCTAGAAAATGTCCTGTGAGCAGGAAGTTGCCCAAGAGGTAATGTGGTCAAATGTGCTCTTGATCCTAAAATGGCAGTAGAATTGTGCCAGAGGTGAGGGTAGTGTTGCTAAGAACTTAAAATAGGATTCTAGAAAAGTTTGGGTCAAATTCTTCTAAAATCGTAATTTACACATCTTCCTCAAAACACATGCATGTGTGTGTATATGCAAACACAATAGGTCCCACTAACTTGTGAGATATTCTTTGGAAATAATGGTGAATAAACACTTACAAAGTACATGCTAATGTGCTAAGTACTAGCTTTATATTAATATTTTTATGTATTGTATCATTTAGTTACTGTCCCCAGCTAGTAGGCAGTGTTATTTTCTCTTATTGATAGAGAGGCAGATTGTAATCAAGTAACTAGCCAAAGGCCACATATTAACTAGCCAAAGGCCATATGACCAATGAGTGGAAGAGTTAGGATCTGGATCCAGGTGAGTCTAATTTGAGAGTTCTCGGGCTTAACCACTATTCAATCACATAGTAAAGGAATATGTATTTTTAACTTGACTCCATCAAGTATCTTCAGTAAGGTTTATGATGTACTTTTCCAGTACTTTTTGAAATTGCATTAATTTGTGCTTTTCCCAGTAGCATACTCATATCCCAAATGTGCCTTCCTGGGATGATTTTACAGCTTGCTTTTTAATTGAGAAGCGTTTTATGATTGAAAGCAAACTTAATGAAAGAGCATGAAGTGTCTGTGGTTCTGAGCTTAGGCAATATGAAATATACCAGGCAGCCTCATTCTTGGAATTTTTATTTTTATATAGACCAATGATAAATAGCTTTCACATGATGACATGTAGTATAGGTTTTAAGTAAAGATAAGTTTGATAGTCTCAGGAGTGACTTTTTTTTGTATCCAAATGTAACTGCTATAACTGCACTACTAAATAATATTTGCTTGCTACTACTTTTTAGTCATATACATACAGCCACTGATCTAAGAACTTTACCTGTATTAACTCATTAATTAAATCTACAAATGACTGGCTGTAGCCGTGAAATAAATTATTCTAAAGATAATGAAACACTGTTAAGAGGGTTAGAACTTTCTTCTTTATTAAACAAACTACATTAGGCTTTACCTCCTAAGGAAAGTAACTCATTATTTTTCCCTGGGCTAAACATTTTTAGCTTTTTCTTTTCACCATATCATATTATGCATGTAGAATGTACCCTAGAACATCTCAGATCACACTTTAACATCAACTTGCTTCAAATTTCAGTGACATCAGCCCTGACAAAGCACCTGATTTCAGGCCTGAAGAATTGCTTCTTTACTCTGAGTAAAATGCTGTTCTTCTCTGTCTCTCTGAGGCATGAATATCCATGGCTCAAGACACCTTATCGGGGTAGTGAAATTGCAGATGCTCTTGTTACATAAACAGGACTCTCTCTTTGGAAAAGTATCATGGACGGTGCTTTGTTCACTCAGAAAATGCTACAGCCATGCCTGGATGCTGTCTTCTTAAAGCTGCCACCTATACTGACACAAGGTACATTTTCTTGAGACTTTTTGGAGTTCACTTATTAATTTCCTAAATTTACTGACATTGTTTACCTCTCTGGAGAAAGAAACAAGAAAGCCTGGTTTGCCTTCTCAGTAACAGTGGTAAGATCTTTGGTGATCACGTTTATTGCTAGTAATATTTATCCTCCCTAGATTTCAGGAAGTAATGGATATAGTCACCAACATATAATCAAAGATGCAGGAAGGCATCCTTTGCTGTTATCTATGGGAAATATGTCTAGAGCAGGGCAGACCAGTCAGGCAATTTCTTCCCAAAGCACCTGTGTCTTCTGCCATCCATTGCCAGTGAGATAAAGCCTTTCCTGTACTGAGGCATTTCCAAGTAGCATTTTGTAGAATTACCCTTTGAGTACCCTGAGAAATAGGGGTCCTTGGGGCCATTGGGAGAACACTCTATTGGGGAGCCTTTGGGGAACACTCTACTCCTCTTGGGGATTCACAGTGAATACTAACATGCTAAGGGCTCTGAGAAGTCCTGCTCTAAAAATACTTGTTGCTTTGCTGAACTTCTGTTCAGTTCAGTTCAGTTCAGTTGCTCAGTCGTGTCTGACTCTTTGTGACCCCATGAACCGCAGCACACCAGGCCTCCCTGTCCATCACCAACTCCCGGAGTCCACCCAAACCCATGTCCATTGAGTCGGTGATGCCATCCAACCATCTCATCCTCTGTCATCCCCTTCTCCTCCTGCCCTCAATCTTTCCCAGCATCAGGGTCTTTTCTAATGAGTCAGCTCTTCGCATGAGGTGGCCAAAGTACTGGAGTTTCAGCTTCAACATCAGTCCTACCAATGAACACCCAGGACTGATCTCCTTTAGGATGGACTGGTTGGATCTCCTCACAGTCCAAGGGACTCTCAAGAGTCTTCTCCAACACTACAGTTCAAAAGCATCAATCTTCTGCGCTCAGCTTTCTTTACAGTCCAACTCTCACATCCATACATGACTACTGTAAAAACCATAGCCTTGACTAGATGGACTTTGTTGACAAAGTAAATGTCTCTGCTTTTTAATATGCTGTCTAGGTTGGTCGTAACTCCTTACAAGGAGTAAGCGTCTTTTAATTTCGTGGCTGCAATCACCATCTGCAGTGATTTTTCTCTAATTTCATTTACCATGGAATGATTTCCTTTGTCATATCTATCAACATTCCAAGAAGAATAAAATCTCTCAGAATAGAATGTTTGAATTGTTATTCTAGAGTTAAAGACTTCAGAACCTTTATAAGATTTCCCCTCCTTGGAAAGAGAAGGGAATTATAGGCCCTATTAACTATTAATTTAATGAATGCCTATGAAGATAAGCCCTCTTGGTAGACACAATCTGTAGGCATTTTCCTTACAAATAGCCATAATAGAGTACCTGTCATCTTTAATAGGATAAGGAGCCCCCATTCTCACTGGTAATAGTGTGCCCTTGTTCCTTTACACTGAGGAATATTCCCTTGCTTTTACATGTTTGTGTTAGCCTTTAGGTTCTTTCTATGGCCTTCCCTGGTGGCTCAGACAGTTAAGAATTTGCCTGCAATGCAGGAGACCCAGGTTCCACCCCTGGGTTGGGAAGACCCCCTGGAGGAGAAAATGACAATCCAGTATTCTTACTTGCAGAATCCAATGGACAAAGGAGCCTGGCAGGCTGCAGTCCATAGGATTACAAAAGAGACACAACTGAGCAGCTAACACTTTCTGTGCATTCAAAGGGAATAGCATAGAATAATTTACCAATGACCAACAGGAGACAACTGTCGATGCATCTATAATATTTCTGCACATCTTATGAGCAAGACACTGACTGCCCTTTCTATCAGACTAGATTTTCAAAGACATTTGTATAGTGAACAGCTTTGACAGTAGTGATAATGCCTCCCTCTGGAGCAAAGGGCAAACACAGTGACTGCTCAGTATAATAATATTATAATGTCTCTCTCCAGAGCAAAGGACAGGCAGACACACTCGTTATAAAGGGTTCACATTACCTAAGATTATGGCTCCTCTTCTACAACACAACCTGCTGTTAGTATGTTGAAGCTCAGGGAACAGACACACAGAAAATGCTGATATTCTGGCTACAGCTATTGCTGTAAGAAGTGAACTTTTCCCCAACTCTGATCCAGGAGTTTAATGTCTTCTACCAGCATCCAAGAAACTGGGGCAGGCTGACATTTTTTAGCTTGCAAATAATAATGTCTCCAGCCTTTTACAGTCCTTGACAGTAACTGGCTTTTTCCTCCCTATGAATTGAACATGGGTGGAATAATTCATGACCTTAGGTGGTCTCCCTCCCTGTTATTGTGAACATACTCTCCTATGAATGCTTCTCTAGGCCTGTTATAACATTTAGAGCTGTCCATCCCTGTTTCTGAGGAACATTCAATAGAGGGCTGATAGAAATGATGTGCTCTGATTATGGGCTATCAAAGAAAGGCACCATGAATTTCTTTCCAGCGTGTTAACATTTCATTAAAATGACTATAAAATATCTTATGTTCTATCTTGTTATTTTAAATGAATTTAAAAATTAATCCTCAGTGCAAAGAAATTTACCATATTACAGTAAAGAATAGATGTGTGTGTGTGTGTGTGTGTGTGTGTGTGTGTGTACTTCTGAGTTAACTTCACTAATTTCTTCCAAAAGTAGTGTAAATAAAGGAAAACACTGGAGTTTGGATAGATAAATTGCTTCATGTGGCCAAAGGGAGGATCATTTTATGATAACATGAAAACAACAGTGATCACATTTAAGAAACTTAAAACATCCAGATTTCTTGAATGTCAATGATATTCTTCAGCTTGTAAGATACTCCTGACAACAACAGTCTATTTACATCTAATTTGATGTCATTTCTTCATGTTGATTTCATTGACTAAACCAGAACTCAAACTTTATGTGTTCTATAATAATGCTTTTGATCAGTTGCTTTGAAACGAACGTTTTCTGATCAAAAGGGTTTCAGGGACTTTAGAATATAACAATAATTGATTTGTGAGCAACCTAGTCTGGAATTTTTAAGAGGTTGTCTGATAATTTGCTACAGTGATTTGAATGCTACAAATAGGGTAAGATCAATAAATTAACATTTGTTGAGTGCTCTCAGCCAGGCAGGGCTTAAAGCACTTTACATTTACTGTTTCATTTAATCCATGTAACAACAGTATGAGGTAGGTGCTATCACTGTCCCCATTTCACACACAGGGAACTTGAAGGCACAGGTAAGTAATGTGTCTTGCTGTGTCTGACTCTTTGTAGCCCCATGGACTGTAGCCCACCAGCGTCCTCTGCGCATGAAATTCTCCAGGCAAGATTACTGGAGTGGGTTGCCATTTCATTCTCCAGGGAATCTTCCTGACCCAGGGCTTGAACCCATGTCTCTTGGCGTCTCTTGCATTAGCAGGTGAATTCTTTATCTCTAGTGTCACCTGGGAAAGTGGCAGAACCAGAAAAGGAGTCAAGGTACCCGACCCCAAAGCCTGAACTCTTACTGCAGTCTTGTATCCTTTTCTGCCTTATAACATCAGAATTTTTTCAACTTCTAGAAAATGTGATTTTTTTTTTTCTGGACTGCTTAAGGGAAATAAACATCAATTTTCTTGCTTCTTTGTAGTTTTATCTCTAGATTTTCTTCCCAGATATAATGTTTTATTCTTCATCTCTCCATAATGAATATATTTCAGGATCATTTAAGGATGAATTATGTCCATCATCAGCCCACAGTGACTGAGAAGGGAGATATTGTGTGGCTCATTTTGAGTAAGGAGATACTCCAGTTAAGCCATTTTGAAATGTTCCATTTCAATGCATGTCAAACTGACAAGATGCATTTGAAAAATATTTTAATAATCTAAAACAAATATACAATAGATGGCGCATGTTTGTCTTACAATCTGTATCTAGTGAAGGGGGTAAAAGTAACAATATTTTTTAAAGTTACCAGTTCTTTACTTGGGCAAGCTTTAATTTTTCATTATCAGGAGTGGTATTACCAGCCCACAAGTCACCCACAGTTGCCACAGTCCCCAGATGGGCACATTATGACTGTGTCTAGGCTAACAATCACATCACATCACAGTGCTTTTCTTCAAATCAGGCTGGAAACTTATCCGAGCTTCTCTTCCCAAAGAGCATGGAGGTGGGCAATAGTAGGGGACTTCTGAGTGCTTTAAGGAGAAAGGGATTTTAAAAATCTTGGCTGGCTACTACTTAGAATGATGAGATCATTTAATGCACAGCATTTATAGATTTCTGGCTAGTCTCTAAAATTCCAAAACTATTTCTGAAAATTAGTGATAGGAAAGTTTCCTATAAAACTCTCTGCAATGTTAGATCTGCTCAGTATCTGATTAATGAAGACAAATGGTACAGCACAGATTTCAGCTGCAAGAACAAGATGCACTTCTGTATCCCTTGCCACCATTTTCACAAGAAAATACAGGAGTCATCATGGGCTTTGCTGAACGACTTTTGTGGAGATTGGTCGGTATTTTTCTTTTTCTGTCAAGGACTGGAAGAAGCTTCTTCTCAAATCTGGAGTGAATCTAGAGGTTTAAGAGAAGTGAGTTGATGGTTCACAAACCTCCTTGGGAACTTCCCAGGTGTTATCTGAAACTGAAGCCCATACCCAGAAGTCAGGGAGAGAAGGAACAAAGAAGCAGACCACTCCAGATTGGTAGGTGGCAGGCTTCATAAGGGGATTTTCTATAAGGCTTATATTGGACAGATGCAGGACAAGGAGATTTCTGCATCTGCTCACCAGAATCTTAAAAGTCTATATGGAGTCCTTAACTAGGTTCGGTTGTATGCAATCTAGTCTCATCACCAGATTATTATCTCAAGGCTTCATCCTTGGGAACAGTGTTTGCTTTTTTTTTTTTCTCTTTTGCCTGTACTTAGTGGTATGTGGAATCTTAGTTCCCCCAACCAGGGATCAAGCCCACACTTCTGCAGTGGAAGCATGGGGTCTTAACTGCTGGACCTCCAGGGAAGTCCTCTTGGGCCAGCTTCTGGGAGTGGGGGAAGCAAACAGAACACATATTCCAAGGACAGGAGAGGTCAAACCAGTTGTCATGTCTTTTCAATGACCTCCCCCAACATAAGTAGGGTTCCATCTTCTGATTTCTGCAAGGCCTCAAATAGCTGGGCAGAAATGGTGTAATTCCTTAATGAAAAGGATTTGGATTTATCTGCATTTTAGCCTGCATTGCATGCTTTTCTAATATGATAACTGAATGCCCAGGGACCCAATTTTTGTCCAAATCACCTTTATAAGTGTTGCAGTTGTTTTCCCTGAGGGGCACTCTCACCCCATTGGCACATGCCTTCATTGGGTTTGTGACTACTACTGCCTTGACTTTGTGCAGGTCTTCACACTACCTTCTGCTTTCTCTCATTTTTTTTTTCTCATCTCTCTACTCTCTTCCAAATTCCATCAGTCTTTAAATGTCCTATTCAAATTCTCTCTCCATAGAGTTTTTTTTTAAAACACTCTTTTTTATAAATGCTTATAGTAATGAATCTTTCGCTGTGTGAAATTGGATAAGTTGCTTAACTTCTGAGCTTCAGTTTCTCCGTAGTTTAATGGGGATAAATTATAGTATTAATATCTACTTTACAGTGTGATTGTGATGATTAGCACAGTACCTGACACATTGTAAACATGCAGTAAATGTTCATTTTTAATAATATTCAACAGCTAATTACATCTTCTTTTTTTGACACTTGAGATTTTTTTCTGTTTCCCACCTAGTTGAGGTTCAAAAACTACTTGTTCACTTAATTATTTTAATATAATGTCAAAGAAGTCTTTTCTCCAGATTTTTTTAAGCATACTGACAAACATGAAGAGTTGCCAGTTGCCAATTTTCTTAAAAGTCAACGTCTAATAGCTTATATATAATTTAAAATTTTTAAAGTAAACATTAGGACTGCAAGGAGATCAAACTAGTCAATCTTAAAGGAGATCAACCCTGAATATTCATTGGAAGGACTAATGCTAAAGCTCCAACACTTTGCCAACCTGAAGTGAAGAGCCAACTCACTGGAAAAGACCCTCATGATGGGAAAGACTGAGGGCGAAAGGAGAAGGAGGAGGCAGAGGATGAGATGGTTAGATAGCATCACTGACTCAATGGACATGAATCTGAGCAAAATCAGGGAGATAGTAAAGGACAGGGGAGCCTGGTGTGCTGCAGTCCATGTGGTCTCAAAGAGTTGGACATGACTTAGCAACTGAAAAATAACAACAAAATGAATGCGTATTGCCTGAGCAAACTGTATATAATTTTTATTATTTCATTTCTATTTCTATACATTAAAATAATCATCATTTCTCTTTGCCCCTAAATTTAAACCTGTTAAATTACTTTATTTGAAAAATTCTTATCTAAAATATCTGTCATATTCCAGAACTTCTACGGATATGAGTAATTCACTATTTTAATAATTAGTGTGAGGAAAACATACAGAATTCTGAAATATTACTTTTATTGTTTACTGACATCTGTGTGCAGGAAGAAATAGCTAGTTTTTAATGTAACAATATTACAGGTTCTCTTTTATACATAATTTATTCAGGGATGCATCATGAATCTGTGATCTAAAGGAGGGAAAGGATCTTGAACTTAGAAGTGAAGAAATTTCAAAAGGCTGTTTGAAAGATGAAAACTGACAATATTCATTTTAAAACATATATAAGTCTTTCATTTGAAGACAAGGGGAGTCCCTATTTTTTGTTCAGAAGAATGAATGGGAATATGGCATTAATGATGAGGACAGGGTTCCTGAAATTTATTCAAGAGGTAAAGCATTAAGATCTCTAATGTTAGTTGAATTTTTCAATGTTTAGAATACAAAGTTCTGTTAATCACAGAGGAGCCACTTTGTCAATATTACTTGGATATCTTTAGAAGGTAGTTTAACTCTTCAAGTAGTTCTAATTTCTCAGTCCATTGTGTAGTCTCTTGTAATGGAAAACACATTTTAAATGGTCAGTTGAAAGCTTCCTTCAAAATCTCTCTCAGTGTCTCCCTTTGCATTTCCACTTCTGCTCCCCTAGTTTAGCTCTCACCACTTTGTGGCTACACAGCAGCCACTGCCTCTCTCAGTCTTCCCCATTTTAGCTTCAGCCAGACCACCCTCCACGTAGTTGCCCAATTTATTGTCCAAATACTACTCTCAGCATGTATTGTTAATGACTGGCCATAGTCGTTTCTCAATACATGATGACTTCAACTTATTTCAAATATCTCTCCACCGCCCCAAGGAGAAACCTTAAACTCAAAACCCCGATGGTTTGTAAATATTAAGAGACTGTGATATAATGAAGAATATATCTGATGTTTGTCCATTCCTGGGACAGAGGTCCTAAAACCTTTGGAATCTCCTGAATGATGAAGTGTCTTTGTTAAGTTAAAGAATTGACTCACCTGGGCCTCTTGATAGTTTCAGGATGAGGGATGGACATCAGCAGGAACAACCATGTGATTAGTGTTGGACCCTTAGGCCAGCCTGACCTCTGGGATTGGGGTAGTTGGAGATTGAGTTCAATCGTGAGGCCAATTAGTTAATCAACTGTGCCTATGTAGTGAAACCCCAGTGAAAACCATGGACACTGGGGCTCAGTGGAGCTTCCTGGTTAATGAACTCATAGATGTGCCTGGAGAGTAACATGCCCTGACTCCATGGGGGAAGGGCACTGAAGCTCTGGCCTCTCTCCTCTCTCTCATTTCATGCATCTCATTTGGCTGCTCTTGGTTGTATCCAATAAAGTTGTAACTCTAGTACTTGAGCTCTGTGAATCATTCTAGAGAATTTTTCAAGTTGTTATATTGTTTATTGTGCTCATGTTCAGTCATGTCTGACTCTTTGCAACCCTGTGGACTGTAGCCCACCAGGCTCCTCTGTCCAAGGGATTTTTAGGGCAAGAATACTTGAGTGGGTTGCCATTTCCTCCTCCAGGGATCAAAGTCACATCTCTTGTGTCTCCTGCATTACAGTTGGATTCTTGACCCACTGAGCCATTGGGAAAGTCATGGAACCCCCAAATTTGTAGCTAGTTGGGGAGAAGAGTGGGTGGTCTGGGGACCTCCCAAGACTCATGTCTAGCATCTGAAGTGAATACAGTCATGTGGAGGACTTTGCCTTTAACCTGTGGAGCCTGTGTCAACTCTGGGTAGTCAGTATTAGAACTGGGTTAGGGGTAGAAACAGATCTGGCAGCATTGAGAAGCTATTACAGGAAATCTGCAGAAATAGATCAACTCACCAGAGCATGATATGCATAGCAGAGCTGTGATGGAAAGATTGATTTACTGAAAGCCCCCCCAGGACCACAAAATGATAACACTGCATGTGTCCTCTAATCTTGATTACGTGGAACCTGTAAGGATGGCCTCATGATAAGGAATCACACCTGTGAGTCATTTAAAGACAAGAGGAGTTATTATTTTGACCAGCCTAGGGGAAGGCACTTGGAATGCATTGTGATCTATGGTCTTAATTCCACAAGGACCTACCAGAGGTTTATTTTGGCAGAAGATGACACACTGTCCTTTTCCACTTAGTGTCTCTGAGAAACATTCCACCTAGGCAAGACAACCAAGCCTGGCTGATGTGTTGCCAGTGGGATAATACGTACAAGGATTTGGAATCCTGTGTACTATCTGCATCGCCAGTAGTAATTCTGAGAAGAATTGAACTGCTAGTGCTGGTAATAATGGTTATGGGAGTAGTAAGGGGATTGCTTACTTATTGCTCACCAAGCTATCTGTTTCCAGTTTTGGCAATAAGACATAGCAACAGAGGGAAAGAAGAGAGAAGCCACAGGCACTGAGCACCTATTGCCTACCAGGCTCAGTATGAGAGTTTTTACTTAAGTTAGTTTATTTCATTCTGATAACCTCACTGAGGAAGAGGTATTGTCATCACCACTTTAGAGACACTCAATCTATGACTCTGAGTTCCTTGAGGTCTCCCAGATAGTAAGATAGTAAGTCTCCCAAATTTAAACTCTACTCTCAACTTACTGCCGAGTTTCCAGCTTTGGGCCTCACCCTGGCATGCCTGAATTACATTACGGGTTAGGAAAGCAGAAAAAAAGTTATTTTTTTTTTCACCCTCAGCTTGTCTGGTGGTTGAGGGAGAGTGGTGGTGTGGTTTGATCAATCCTGAACTTCAGCTACGGCTTTCCAGGTGGGCTCAGTGGTAAAGAACCCACCTGCCAGTACTTCCTGATCTGTGGGTTGAGAAGATCCTTTGGAGAAAGACATGGCAACACACTGCAGTTTTCTTGCATGGAAAATCCCATGGATAGAGGAACCTGGCAGGCTAAAGTCCACGGGGTCACAAAGAGTTGGATATGATTTATCAACTAAACAGCAACTTAGGCTAAGGTAAGCACCTGAGCCAGTTTTCCCAAAGAAGATAAAATATGGCCACAGGCAAGACAACACTGAAATCTTTTTGCAGCCTTTTCTCTGAACATTCTCTCTTTTAGGCAAATTGGTGCTAATTCTGGGGCAGGCAGGAGCAAGCAATCATCACAGCCTTCTAGAGACATCCTTGGTATAGCTGCCCAGGGCCCCCTTGCTGTTTTGAGGCCACTCCTCCCACTTCCCCAAATTACCACTGCCTACTTGTGAGTAGCCAGCAGTGAGTCTGCAAACAAGAGTCCTGGAGGGGGCATCCCCTGGTCCACCAGAAGACCTGCTAGCGGGCTCAACACTCGCCAAAACCATGCTGGAAGGATGAGGCCAGAGGCTCGGCCCTGTTCAGTGTCTATTTGTCATTAGTAAGAGGCCCTTCCTGTGTGGTGGGCCTGGGATCCAGCACTGAAGGGCCTGGAGTAGAGCGTCTGGTCCCCTGGAGGCAGGAGGCTCATAGGAGTTGGATAAGACACACGGGCTTTTCATGGTGGTGTCACTTGGCTGCCAGCAGGGTGGGCCACCTAGGACTACACCCCCACCCCACCCCCCGCCTGTCCAAAATGTTGAACAGACTGGAGGGAAACTTAGGCAGGAGGCAGAGTGCAGCCACTCCGAGACAGCACCTCGAGCTGAACAGTCTCCCTCCCTCCCAGTTTCCTAAGGTTTTGGAGCAGTTGATTTCCCATGGAAACAAGCAGAAATCTGTTTTAATCATCGGGCATTTTTAGTTTCCTAATTTGTATGGGAACCTGGAGATACTGACATATGGTACATTCATCGTCCTGGAAAGCTACAGCTGAAAGAAAAATAGTTAAAGCCAGTCTTAAAACTGGAACGCTTCTTCATATGCCTTCAAATGACTTTCCTTAATCAGAGTCTGTCAACAGCGCTGCCAAAAGACTTGCTTCTGCTTCAGCTCAGCCCTTCTAGCAGGATTTGCATTTGAACCCTGGTGAGTGCCTCCCCCACAGTATAGCCCAGCCAGCCAGCTCTTATGGTTGGATGGGGAGTCCCCCCTCTCAGCTGCTAAACCAGATTTTTAAAAATATAATTTTATGCATTTAATTTTTGGCTGTGCAGGGTCTTCCTTGCTTCTGGGTTTTTCTCTAGTGGCCAGCAGGGGCAACTCTCTTGTGGTGCATGGGCTTTTCGTGGTGGTGGCTTGTCTTGTTGGCCGAGCATGGGCTCTCGGGCACATGGGCTTCACTAGCTGTGACTCATGGGCTTCGTTGCTCCATGGCATGTGGGATCACCCTGGATCAGGGATTGAACCTGTGTCTCTTGCATTGGCAGGCAGATTCTTTGCCACTGAGTCACCAGGGAAGCCCCGAACAAGGTTGAGAGAGTGCCATGAGCTCTGACTGAGTTCTAATCCTGAACCTTGCACACACTAGTCCTGTGATCTTGGGCTAAAACTGAGCTTCTCTCTGCTGCATTATCCGCCTCTGAGGATTTCATTCAATCATTTAACAAATATTTATGGAACATCTACTTTGTGGCAGGCATTGTTCTAAGAACTGGGAAGATAACAGTGAATAAAATAAGGTCTCCACCTTTGTGGAGTTTAGATTCTCTTGAAAGGATATAAACACTAAAGCAAATGAGTAGAAGGTAAAATATGCTGGTGATAAAGGTTATGGAGCAAAATAAAGCAGGGGAAGGGAGTAATTGGGATGGGCAATTACAAATTTAAAATATGTGGGTCATGGAAGAGCTCACTGAAAAGGAGGCAGCTGAGGAAAGGCTTGAGGGAGGTGTGAGAATGAGCCACATGGATATCCAGTATCTGAGGAAGAGCATTTGGGTGGAGGCCTTGAAACAGAAGATTACCTGCTGCTGTTGAGGAATAGCAAGAAGTCCGGTCCC
Organism: Bos javanicus; assembly: GCF_032452875.1. Classification (NCBI taxonomy): domain Eukaryota; kingdom Metazoa; phylum Chordata; class Mammalia; order Artiodactyla; family Bovidae; genus Bos; species Bos javanicus. The sequence continues at coordinate 54,019,908 of NC_083870.1, forward strand.
TGCCCCTCCACCTCCCCAAGCCCCCAGTGCTTTGTTAGAGCAGCTCAAATAGGCTACAGTTCTGGTGGGAGGATAAAGCAGTTCTGGTGGCAAAAGGAAGGGATTTTCCTCTCTTGCTTTGTATTTTTGTGAGCCTGGCATGCGACTGCAGAAACATGGTGTCAGTCAGGCTCAGATATTGCTTGTTCTTTTGCTTTATATAGCAAGCAGTTATGCAGTTGCTATTCCCGTACATGTTGAAAATAGGATCTCAAACTGTCTTTATGACTTAACCACTTGGAACAGCAAACTGCCCTGTAAGTCTCCTGCTTCACCTGTTCTCAGCTCCCACAGGTAGAAACACAGCCCAATCAGAACCACCAAGGAAGATCCAAACACAAAGCTTCCACTTGTGTGGGTGGTCATCCTAATAGCTATACCTTAAAATATTATCTTCTCTGATTTTATGTTAAAAATTTCTATGGTGGGGGAGTTCCCTAGTCGTTCAGTGGTTAGGACACCAAACTTCCACTGCAGGGGGCATGGGTTCCAGTCCTGGTTGGGGAACTAAGATCCTGCAAGCCATATGGCAGGACCCAAAAAAAAAAAAAAAAAAAATCTGTAATGAAAAAGCATAAAATGCTGGGGGAGGAGGAGTGGCACAAAAACTTCATGGCAGGAGACCTAGGAAGATCTAGGAAATGGCATAGGAAATAAAAACAAGGAAAACTATCTTGAAAAACATAGGACTCTTAAGTCACAGAATAAATGGGACCTTAACATATTTCAGTTTATAAAAATGACTTCCTGTACTTTTGCTGACTTGCACTTATTTCTAACTTACCAAATTCCTCCCTGACTCCAAATGTTTGTATTTAATGAGAATGAATACTTATAAGAAATTCTGTTCTAAGCAATTAAATATATTAATTAATTTAATCCTTATAATAGTCCAATGCCCCTTGTCACAACCTACAACAGGTTTGACCTATGAAAACAAATAAAAATACCAGAATAAAATGCTGGTTACCAGAGGACTATTGGTAGGGTATAAGACTGATAGTGTTTAAGGGTACCAACTTGTAATGAGTAATTATAAGTAATTAAGATCTAATGTTCAGTATAATATAGATGATAATACTAAAAGTATGTAATGTGATAAATATCACCTTAAATTTACACAATGTTACCTGTCAAATTTATCCAATAAAAAAGAAACATTGAAAAACCTTTAGTAGGTTTGAATCTCAGCTCTGTCACTTGCTAATTAGGAAACTGGGAGACTCAACTCTCTACTATGTAAAATATGAGTAATAATGACTCAGCTCACAAGAATGTTGTGAAAATGAACTTGATGTAGTGTGTGAAAATATGGACATAACAGTGCCTGACAAAGTGAGCTCTCCATTAACATTACTCCTATTACTGGTGACAAATGGTTTCTTTGTACACCTTGAGGTGAGAGGTTATAGATGTTCTACAGCAAAGAGGCCACAGAATTAAAATCTCTTCTTATAGCCTTTAATAGGCTATTATTAGACAGTAGTTTTTAGCTTAAAAAACCACAATTTCCCCTATCCATATATTAGAAAGTTTTGTAGTGTATGCTAACCTTCAGGGCATTGGAGACTCTTTCTAGAATATCCAAATCAAGAACATATTCCCATATCACTGACATTTTTTAAGTAATTTAAAAATAGTTATTATATGCACATGATGCAAAATTAAAAGAAAATACAAAAAGATATGCAGAGAAAAGGGTCTACAGTGTTACCTTTTTTGTGTATATATCCACCAGAGACATTGTGAATATCCAAGCCTACACACTCTCTCTTTCAAATATTCAATCAGCATATATATTTAATAAAGTCTATTGTTTTTACTGAGATACAGTATTGATTAATATTTCCCTGAGAATACTTTCTTCCAGGCTTACAATAGCTGCTGACTCTGTTGGTGATCATCTCACCAAAAGCCCTGGAGAGGTGTCAATAATCAGGTAAAAAAAGCAAGCAGGGATAATCCAAGAGCTCCAGGAAGGAGGGTGAAGCTGGTGAGTGACCCTGGCTGACGGATGTGGCTCTCAAAATTTTAAAAGTACTGTCTTATTGACTTTTCCCAACCAGGTAGTCTCTCCCATTTTGCATATGAGAAAATAGAGGTGTGGAAAGGTTAAGTGAGTTGACCAAGGTAACACAGAAAGTCTGGGAAGCAGGCTTCAAACTTAAGTTTGGCTGGTTTTAAAGCCCTAAGCCCAAGGACTTCCACCCTATGGGCAGGACAGATGGATCAGGTTCCCAGGAAAATAGGAGGAGCTGGATTGCCAGTTGTTTTAAATGTGGTGGGGGTGGGGACGGGGAGGAGGTGAGATATGAAAAACCCAACAATTAAACAGAAAAACAACACACGATAGGCTGAGGCCATAGTCAACAACCCTTTTCTGCCTCAGCATCTCTTCAGACATATGAATATTAAATGCTTACAGAGGTCAGCACTGACTCACACTGAGTGGAAATCAGTTATCATCACTTGAGCACATAATCAAGACTTTTGTAAATGAAAACTTCTGAAAAAAAAACTAGATGGTGGTGGTGTTGTCTTAGTCTGTTTGGACTGCTGTCACAAAATAGGACAGATTGGGTAGCTTAAACAACAGCCATGTCTTTCTCACAGTTTCAGAGGCTGGAAGTCCAAGGTCAACATTCAGTTCTTGGTGAGGGCCCTCTTCCTGGCTTGTAAACAGATGAATTAAGACGTGGAGGGGAGGATACAAAATCAATACACAGAAATCACTTGCATTCCTACATACCAACAATGAAAAATCACAAAGAGGAAATTAAGGAATCAATCCCATTCACTATTGCAACAAAAAAGAATAAAATATCTAGGAATAAATCTACCTAAGGAGACAATATCTAGGAATAAATCTACCTAAGGAGACAAAAGAATTGTATAGAGAAAATTATAAGAATCTGATAAAAGAAATCAAAGATGACATAAACAGATAGAGAGATATTCCATGCTTCTGGGTAGGAAGAATCAATATTGTGAAAACAATTATCCTACCAAATGTAATCTACAGATTCAGTGCAATCCCTATCAAATTACCAATGATACTTTTTACAGAACTAGACCAAAAAATTTCACAATTCATATGGAAACACAAAAGACCTTGAATAGCCAAAGCAGTCTTGAGAAAGAAGAATGGAGCTGGTCCTTCATTCTTCAGGAAGGACATTCTCCTAAAGGACATCCTTCAGGAAGTCAACCTTCCTGACTTCAGATTATACTACAAAGCTACAGTCATCAAGACAGTATGGTACTGGCACAAAAACAGAAATATAGACCAATGGAGCAAGATAGAAAGCCCAGAAACCTTATTTTTTACAAAAGAGGCAAGAATATACAATGGAGCAAAGACAGCCTCTTCAATAAATGGTGCTGGGAAAACTGGACAGCTACATCAGTCTTTTGGACTCTGTGGGAGAGGGAGAGGGTGGGATGATTTGGGAGAATGGCATTGAAACATGTATAATAGCATATATGAAATCAGTCTCCAGTCCAGGTTCGATGCACGATACTGGATGCTTGGGGCTGGTGCAATGGGATGACCCAGAGGGATGGTATGGGGAGGCAGGAGGAAGGAGGGTTCAGGATGGGGAACACATGTAAACCTGTGGAGGATTCATTTTGATATATGGCAAAACCAATACAATATTGTAAAGTTAAAAAATAAAATATAATTTAAAAAAAAAGAATGAAATTAGAACACTTCCTAACACCATACACAAAGGTAAGCTCAAAATTTTCAAGACCTAAATGTAAGACCAGAAACTATAAAATTCTTAGAGAAAAACATAGGCAGAATTCTCGATGACTCAAAGCAAGATCCTCTATGACCCACCACCTAGAGTAATAGAAATAAAAACAAAAGTAAACAAGTGGGACCTGATTAAACTTAAAAGCTTTCGCACAGCAAAGGAAACTATAAGCAAGATGAAAAGACAGCCCCAAATGAAACAACTGGCAAATGATAAATTTCAAAATATACAAGCAGCTCATACAACTCAATACCAGAAAAATAACCCTATCAAAAAGTGGGAAAAAGACCTCAACAGACATTTCTTCAAAGAAGACATACAGATGGCTAACAAGCACATGAAAAGATGCTCAACATTGCTCACTCTTCAGTTCAGTTCAGTTCAGTCACTCAGTTGTGTCCGACTCTTTGTGACCCCATGAATCGCAGCATGCCAGGCCTCCATGTCCATCACCAACTCCCGGAGTTCACTCAGACTCACGTCAATCGAGTCAGTGATGCCATCCAGCCATCTCATCCTCTGTCGTCCCCTTCTCCTCCTGCCCTTAATCCCTCCCAGCATCAGAGTCTTTTCCAATGAGTCAGCTCTTCGCATGAGGTGGCCAAAGGACTGGAGTTTCAGTTTTAGCATCGTTCCTTCCAAAGAAATCCCAGGGCTGATCTCCTTCAGAATGGACTGGTTGGATCTCCTTGCAGTCCAAGGGACTCCCAAGAGTCTTCTCCAACACCACAGTTCAAAAGCATCAATTCTTTGGCGCTCAGCCTTCTTCACAGTCCAACTCTCACATCCATATGTGACCACAGGAAAAACCATAGCCTTGACTAGACGGACCTTTGTTGGCAAAGTAATGTCTCTGCTTTTGAATATGCTATCTAGGTTGATCATAACTTTTCTTCCAAGGAGTAAGGGTCTTTTAATTTCATGGCTGCAATCACCATCTGCAGTGATTTTGGAACCCCCAAAAATAAAGTCTGACACTGTTTCCACTGTTTCCCCATCTATTTCCCATGAAGTGATGGGACCAGATGCCATGATCTTCGTTTTCTGAATGTTGAGCTTTAAGCCCACTTTTTCACTCTCCACTTTCACTTTCATCAAGAGGCTTTTGAGTTCCTCTTCACTTTCTGCCATAAGGGTGGTGTCATCTGCATATCTGAGGTTATTGATATTTCTCCTGGCAATCTTGATTCCAGATTGTGCTTCTTCCAGCCCAGCGTTTCTCATGATGTACTCTGCATAGAAGTTAATAAGCAGGGTGACAATATACAGCCTTGACATACTCCTTTTCCTATTTGGAACCAGTCTGTTGTTCCATGTCCAGTTCTAACTGTTGCTTTCTGACCTACATACAGGTTTCTCAAGAGGGAGGTCAGGTGGTCTGGTATTCCCATCTCTTTCAGAATTTTCCACAGTTTATTGTGATCCACACAGTCAAAGGCTTTGGCATAGTCAACAAAGCAGAAATAGATGTTTTTCTGGAACTCTCTTGCTTTTTCCATGATCCAGCGAATGTTGGCAATTTGATCTCTGGTTCCTCTGCCTTTTCTAAAACCAGCTTGAACATCTGGAAGTTCACAGTTCACGTATTGCTGAAGCCTGGCTTGGAGAATTTTAAGCATTACTTTACTAGCATGTGAGATGAGTGCAACTGTGTGGTAGTTTGAGCATTCTTTGGCTTTGCCTTTCTTTGGGATTGGAATGAAAACTGATCTTTTCCAGTCCTGTGGCCACTGCTGAGTTTTCCAAATTTGCTGGCATATTGAGTGCAGCACTTTCACAGCATCATCTTTCAGGATTTGAAAGAGCTCAACTGGTATTCCATCACCTGCACTAGCTTTGTTCGTAGTGATGCTTTCTAAGACCCACTTGACTTCACATTCCAGGATGTCTGCCGGCTGCGACCAGTGCACTTAGTGCGGCGGAGAGGAGCTACCCCACGTCCGAGGTCAGGGGCAGAAGCCTGGAGGACCCCATGCCTGAGGGGCGGTGGCCAAGAGGAGTTACCCCACGTCCGAGGTCAGGGGCAGCGGCTGAGAGTGCCAGGCTGCAACAGCACAGGAATGGCCGAGAGGAGCAACCCCAGTCCGACGTCAGGGGTGGCGGCCAGGAGGAGCTACTCCACGTCCAAGGAGCGGTGGCTGTGCGGGTGCAGGAGGGCCTAGAGGAGCTATTCCACTTTCAAGGTCAGGAGGGGTGGCAGTGAGGAGATACCCCTCGTCCAAGGTAAGGAGCAGCGGCTGCTCACTATTAGAGAAATGCAAATCAAAACTACAATGAGATATCACCTCACACCAGTCAGAATGGCCCTCATCAAAAAGTCTACAAACAATAAATGCTGGAGAGGGTGTGGAGAAAAGGGAATGCTCTTGCACTATTGGTGGAAATGTAAATTAATACAGCCACTATGGAAGATGACATGGAGATTTTTTTAAAAAACTAGGTATAAAACCACCATATGACCCAGCAATCCCACTCCTAGGCATACACCCTTAGGAAAGTAAAATTGAAAGACACACGTACCCCAGTGTTCATTGCAGAAATGTTTACCATAGCTAGAACATGGAAGCAACCTAGATGTCCATTGACAGATGAATGGATAAAGAAGTTGTGGTACATATACACAATGGAATATTACTTAGCCATATAAAGGAACACATTTGTCAGTTCTAATGAGGTGGATAAACATAGAGCCTATTATACAGAGTGAAGTAAGTCAGAAAGAGAAAGATAAATATTGTATACTAATACATATATATGGAATCTAGAAAGATGGTACCAAAGAATTTATTTGCAGGGCAGCAATGGAGAAACCAGAGAAGGCAATGGCAACCCACTCCAGTACTCTTGCCTGGAAAATCCCATGGGTGGAGGAGCCTGGTGGGCTGCAGTCCATGGGATCGCTAAGAGTCGGACACGACTGAGCGACTTCACTTTCATGCATTGGAAAAGGAAATGGCAACCCACTGCAGTGTTCTTGTCTGGAGAGTCCCAGGGATGGGGGAGCCTGGTGGGCTGCCGTCTATGGGGTCGCACAGAGTTGGACACGACTGAAGCGACTTAGTAGCAGCAGCAGCAGCAGCAATGGAGAAACAGACTTATGGACATGGGGAGAGGGAAGGAGAGGGTGAGATGTATGGAGAGAGTAACATGGAAACTTACATTACCATATATAAAATAGATAGCCAATGGGAATTTGCTGTATGTCACTGGGAACTCAAACAGGGGCTCTGTATCAACCTAGAGGAGTGGGATGGGAGGGAGATGGGAAGGAGGTTCAAGAGGGAGGGGACATATGTATACCTGTGGCTGATTCATGTTGAGGTTTGACAGGAAACAACAAAATTCTGTAAAGCAATTACACATCAGTTAAAAAATTAATTTTAAAAAAAGAGATGGGGAGTGGGAGAGAAGAGAGTGCTCCAGGCTCTCTCTTCTTATAAGGACACTAATCCTATCCTATAGGCTTCACCCTCATGACCTCACCTAAATCTAATTATTACCCAAGGCCACACCTCCTCCTAACAGGATCACATTGGGAGTTAGGGTTTCAACATATGCATTTTTGGGGGACATTTACATTCAGCCCATAATATTAACAGTGACAAAATAATGCTAATGCTAAACGCTTAGAGTTTGACAGTTGGCAAATATATTTCACATAAACCAGCTCATTTGCACCTCACAAGTTAGTTTTGATACCAAACAGGGTGCTTCCGGGGGCTCCTGGACACAAAGCCTTTCTGTGTCCCCCATTTCTTTGATTATAGGAAATAACTTTTATTCAGCCCCCATGACCTTCCTGAGTCCCAGTGGGCAGATTCAAGCCATTATTAATTAGGGAAGGGAGGGTAGTCGAGACTAGGGATAAACAGTCAAGAGAAACAAGGTCCTGTTTCCCCATCAAAGGATACACACAACAATGTCTGAGCTGTTTTGCAGATACCAAAACCCCCTCCAGGTGGAAGAAGTTACAATTAACCGTGGTATGCTGCCCACAAGCATGTAGACCCCAGACCAATTGAAACCTGAAGGTTGATGATACAGACTCCTGCTTACCTCACCACCAACACATCAGAAGAGCGTCCACGAGCTGATCACAGGCCCTCTTGGAAGCATTACTATAAAACTTCTCACTGTCCTTTCCATGTGGGGGGACACATAGTTTTCTGAGGCAGGCACCTGCTGCATTCCCCTGTGCCTGGCAAAGTAATAAAACTATCCTTCTCTACTTCACTCTTGTCTCTGAGATTTGAATCGGCACCGGTGTGCAGAGAGGTTGAGCTTTTGGCATCAGTTTTTATATTCCTTTTATGGTGAGGAAGCTGAGCTGAGGATGCAGTAATTTCCCCAAGGCCACACAACTAGTAAGCGGCAGTGGCAGGGTGCAAATTCAGGTCTAATTCCAAATCCCGTGTTCTTTCAGCTGCTGAGAAATCAGCCCAGTCTGCCCCGAGGATTAACAACAGCAACAATGAAGTAGGAACAACAACTGATGTTTATTTAGTGCCCGACTAAGTGTCACTCCGGCTTCTCTGGTGGTTCTGATGGTAGAGTCTGCCTGCAATACAGGAGAACTGGTTTGATCCCTAGGTCGGGAAGATCTCCTGGAGAAGGGAATGGCTACCCACTCCAGTTTTCTTTCCTGGGATATCTCATGGACAGAGGAGCCTGGCGGGCTACAGTCCACAGGGTTGCAAAGAGTCAGACATGACTGAGCAACTAACACACACACACACACACACACACACACACACACACACATGTCATTCTCTTTGACAACCTTATCTCCCAGGGCAGGTACAATTATTCTATTTTACATCCCTGAGAAAATCTAAAATTATAAGGATTGAGTCACTTTCCAGGAGCACACAGCTACTACATGGCAGAAAAAGTATTTGAACCAGGTCTGGTTGAACCTAAAGATTATGTTCTTATTAAATGCTCTGCACTAGTGGCCTTTGAAATGCTCTTTGAAAAACAGTATGTAAGAGGAAAATATTCTGTTAGACATATTTATGGAGATTTTAGTCAAAAATGGATTTCTTGCCCTTTAAAGGCATTAGAGTCCTACAATGTACTCTATTGAAAGTCCTATTTTTTAGGCACTGCAGATGGAGGACAGATGTTTCTTTATGCTCTGAAAGGTCCACTCTATGTCACTGACCATAATGAGATTGTATCTTGTTCTGAATGTTTCAGAAAAATGGCATCGGACAGATCACTCCAAATGAAAGCCAAGTCAAAGGAGGGACTGCATAGATTTGATGAAAACAACAACAGGATGTTAGTCAGTGGTTTGGGTGGAAACTTTTCACTGTGAAGTTCATCCTGAACCACACAGACATTTTCAGAGGCGCTCTACCCTAAGATTCAGCCTGAAGGCAGAGAAATGCGTTTGTGTCTGAAGGAGACTTATGGGAATGGGGTGGGGGGAGGTGCCACGGGTCAGAGCAGTGCAACGCTGAACTTCCCTTCACTATGATACAGAATTACAGGTAGAATAAAGGCCCTAAGGCCGTAGAGAGCAAGTGAAAGCTTTGCTGTGACTTGAGTATGACTATTTAGATAAACAGATGATCTCTGTGAATTCAACAGTCATGCTTTAGTGCCTGAGCATATTTTAACTGCCCATTTGGGAAGAATGACTAGACCTTTAAGATAATACTTAAGATCGTATTTCATAGTCTTTGTTGTGTTTTGGAGTCACGATTGCAACCTGTGAAAGTTTTTCAGGGCCAATACACAAGTACACTTATGTTTTGACCACACTGATCCCCAGATTAGGAAACCATTTGCATTCCAGAGAGAATCAGAGCCTGAAACTGCCTTTATAGTCACATACCTCAATGCTCCTTGTTTTACTGAAGAGGAAACTGAAGTAGGCATAGTCAGGGTTAGTGACATGCTGGAGTCACTTAACAAGCTAGGAGAATGTTCCCTGAAGACCTAAAGGATGTTAGTTCAAGATGGTGTTTGCAGATTTGGTTGAGTTTCTGCATAGTATCTAAGAATACAAACTTTGAAATCAGATCTGGATTCTAAGCCAGATTTGTTTACCAGCAGTATGGGTTTTTACAGAAACATTTAACCTTCTCAAGCTTCAGTTCTCTCATCTGTAGGATGAGCATAAGATTTTCATACCATAACCTCATCATTCCCATTATACCCTCAAAGTCTGCACCCAAAGTTCTACTTCCTTATGTTGTTCACGTACCCACAAGCCTTCGAAGGCTTATCGTATTCACAGTCTGTCCACAAAAAGTACCCACGAGCAGTTTCTGGCACGTGTACTTCTCCTTGGGCTTTCTGGCTGACCCCCTGGTCCTGCAATGAGGTTTGCCAATGCCTAAACTTCTGCTTTTCATTCATTCTGTACCTACAATGTGCTAGGCACTCTACTAGTTGAAAGGGAAAGAAAGATGAACAAGATTTGATTTCTGTTGTCAGTTTAGTGAGGAGGGAATCTATAAATAACTTCACTACATTTTTATAAAGTTTAAGAATAAAAGCACTGAACTGTAACTTGAGGGAAGGAAGGTGGTCAGAAACAAAATATTTTGTCTTAGTCTTGAAAAATAAATGCCTGTTTGAGAAGTTGATCGCTAGGTAGATAAAGAGGTAGGGAGGTAGATCAGTTGGTCAGTTGTGTCCCACTGTTTGCGACCCCATGGACTGTAGCACGCCAGGCTTCCCTGTCCAACTCCCAGAGCTTGCTCAAACTCATGTCAATTGAGTCGGTGATGCCGTCGAACCATCTCATCCTCTGTCATCCCCTTCTCCTGCCTTCAATCTTTCCCAGCATCAGGGTCTTTTCCAGTGAGTCAGTTCTTCACATCAGGTGGCCAAAGTACTGGAGTTTCAGCTTCAACATCAGTCCTTCCAATGAATATTCAGGACTGATTTCCTTTAGGATTGACTGGTTTGATCTCCTTGCAGTCCAAGAGACTCTCAAGAGTCTTCAACACCACAGTTCAAAAGCATCAATTCTTCGGTGCTCAGCTTTCTTTAAGGTCCAACTCTCACATCCATACGTGACAACTGGAAAAACCATAGCTTTGACTCTATGGACCTTTGTTGGCAAAATATTGTCTCTGCTTTTTAATATGCTGTCTAGGTTTGTCATAGCTTTACTTCCAAGGAACAAGCGTCTTTTAATTTCATGGCTGCAGTCAATATCTGCAGTGATTTTGGAGCCCAGGAAAATAAAGTCTCTCACTGTTTCCGTTGTTTCCCCATCTATTTGCGATGAAGTGATGGGACCGGATGCCATGATCTTAGTTTTCTGAATGTTGAGCTTTAAGCCAACTTTTTCACTCTCCTCTTTCACTTTCATCAAGAGGCTCTTTTGTTCCTCTTTGCTTTCTGCCATAAGGATTGTGTCATCTGCATATCTGAGGTTGTTGATATTTCTCCCAGCAATCTTGATTCCAGCTTGTGCTTTATCCAGCCTGGCATTTTGCATGGTGTATTCTGCGTATAAGTTAAATAAGCAGGGTGACGATGTACAGCCTTGATGTACTCCTTTCCTGATTTGGAACCAGTACATTGTTCCATGTCCAGTTCTACCTGTTGCTTCTTGACCTGCATACAGATTTCTCAAGGGGCAGGTAAGGTGGTCTGATATTCCCATCTATTTAAATAGTAGATAGATGATAGATAATCTTCCAAATTTATATTGAAGGCAGGGGCCTCTGAGTGAGAGAACAGGGTGGGCAAAGGCAGGGAGGTTTGGGAAGGCCTGGCCCATGGACTGCCATCCCGTTCCCTGCCATTCCTGTGGTGGGCCTATAGGAATGCATGTGGGAATTCCAGCACTGCCCTGAGGGTTTGGGTGCTGGCCAGAAGCAAATCACTGGGGTCAGGTCACAGTGCTGCTTTGTTAAATCTCACAGTGTACTAGAGGGCAAGAATATGAACACTTCCAGTGAGTCACATGTAAATGTGTCTCTTTCTCAAGGTACTGAGGTGGGAGGTTGGAGGAGGCGGCTCCTGTCATTCTGGGTGACAGAGTGAAAAGTCAACATGGTTATATTTCTGCTGCTAATGTCATTCCAGACATGTGGAGTCGAATTTCATTTTCTCAACCCTCTTCTCTCTATAGCTACAAGAGACAAGACTTCTTCCTTTAATCACACAATCTGACTGAGGAAGAACAGACAAGTGTGACTGTGGTACATGGTTTCACAGAAGGCTCTGCCTGCCCTGTTCTCAGCAATGCCCTGCGTGGTGGTGGGTACATGCTTGGTACCAACAGGGAACCCTTCTTGCCTTCCTTTGCATCGTAATATGGTTACCTGATTGATTCCTGATATCAGGTAACCGATACCTTCCTGGTTACCTGATTGCTCCCAGGGAGATGTGGGTGCTGTCCAGGGCACGGCTGGTTTTCTCAACCATCTCTTGGCTGTCTGTCCTCTTCATATGAGCAGAGAGAAAAGAGGGAGGAAAGAAAGGGGCCATGTGCTCCTAATGGATCAGGTTCTCCGTTTTCTGGTCTGACGTACTTTTCTCTTTCAGAGGAGAACATCCCCTCCACGTGCAGGCCAGTCCAATCGGCAGACATTCACAGAGAATCTCAAAGTCCCGTGCTGATGCTTCAGGCAGCCATGGGTGCTGTCCACACCAGATTTACAGTCTAGTCAGGAACACAGACGTTAAACAAGTAGTAGTTACCAAGGGGATGGCTACCTCAAAGTAGAGTGCCAGTCGCCATGAGAACGCACAACAGGGGAGCCTGAAGGTGGACTTGGTCAGGCAGCTGCTATGCTGGGGAAGTGACCACTAAACCCAAGAAATGGAAGAACTCAAGTTAGTTAGACAAATGGAACATGAAGGAGAAAAACATGTGTAAAGATAAAGATGAGAAAGAATACATTTGAAAAGATTTTCTACCATCTGTCTTTGGCAGGAAAACTCATGACCACTAACATGTAGTGAACACTTACTGGGGTTGAACTTGATGCTAAGCATTGTACTTAATCTCCTGGAATCCTCCTGAGACCAAGGGAGGTCTATTTTCATGAGGCTGCTTGTCTTGTCATTGATCCCACTGTATCCTCAATACCTAAGGTAGCCCCTGTGTGGGAGCAGGTGCTAAATATTTGTAGCATAGAGTCTACACTTTACAGATGAGGAAACTGAGGCTTAGAGAGGTAAGGTTACCCAGATCTCACTGGTAGAGGTAAGACTCCAACCCAGGGTGCAGCCGGCTGACAGCCCAGCTCTAAGACAAGGGGCTTGCTTTCTCCTCTTCTAAACACAGCAGAGTTCACACCTAGGCCTGGAGCAGTCTTCAGCTGTACCAGGGCACAGACTAGGTGCACAACACACAGCTCCAGGGCAGCCAATCATGGGTCAGAATAGCCAGACGAGTCTGCCCTTGGCGTTGGCACCCTGCCGGGGCTGTACCCTTAAAACAGGGAGGAGCTGACACCTCTCAGCGCACCCAAGCCTGGAAGCATGTCTCTGCAGCTGGAGCCTGTTAGCTGATGGAACACTTAGGCCCAGAGCCCCATGAAACAGAAACCAAAGAACTGAAAACTTGGAGGCAGCAGTTGGTCTCAGGTTAGACTGTGGGCTGGACATCAGTGGTGATGGATCAGCCTTGGATTTCATGCTTTGGTGTTAAAAGCCCAAGAGGGTCAAGTACCTCCCAGGTCACCTTTTTACCCGTGCCACTTACAGGGAATTGTAACCTGAGATGACATAGGACCTCCTGGGAATGCGCCTATCTGCCCTGCCCTCCATGGCTCCTTTTCACCGCACATCTGGTTCTCTTGATGGGAGGCTTGGCAGAAAACCCTTTAAAACCATCCCAGCCTCCCTCACCTGCTGTTATGCAGTAGGTTCTTAAGTGAATAAAAGAGTTGTTCACATGCCATAAAAATGAGTCATTTATAAAGCTAAAAATTAAATGTATGACATGCTCGAGCTCTTAGGAAAATTACTCAATAATAACCCTGATCAACACTTCCCACTTACTGAGCATCTTATGTAGATCAGAATACTGGAATTGGAAGGCACCCTAGGGAACACCTAAGCTCACCCTCTCATTAGGCTCTGTTAGATGGGGACCCTAGCACACAGGCACCCACAGATCACACTGGAAATGGCAGTTGCAAGGGCCAATGCCAAATCCTAAAAGTCACAAGGATCCCACATTCTCTCTCACTACAAGATGGCCCCTGGCATCCTCAGCCTGTCCAAACTCCTGAGCCACAGCTCATGCCAAGAAGGGGATTCCCTATAGCCACTCTGGCCAGGGGCTCAGTTGGGGCCCCTGCCGATTATCTGAGGCAGCACCTGAGCCATTTGGCTCATTTTCAATCTTGGGAAAAAAAAAATCTCGGTGGGTGCTTTTTCTAAGCTGGGGGAATTAGACTCATCATCATAAAGAAAAAGGGAGGCAGGTCAATTTCTTTCATCTTCTAGAAGACTAAAAAAGCAGCTAATGTGATGTTGCAAAGTCACTTGGTAAGCCGTCTTCTGTTCCTGAGCTGAGCTCGGTGGCTGGGGTGCAAGCTCATCTGGGAGCTGCAGTTCCACTGTGTGAAGGGCCTTGGAGGTGGTTGATCGGGCAGCTCACAGTGGGTCTAATGTGCCCTTGTCTTGAAGGGCAGGCGTTCTGAAGAAACCAAGGGGAAATGCCAAGTGAACCAAGGCTTCAAGGAGTGGGTTCTTGGAGCCTGAGGTGAGGCTTTCTCCATGTTTAGGGGTATGTTCAGCAAATATGCAGAGCCAGGGAGGGACACATCACCAGCTTGGGGTGAGGAACACACCTCCTTATCCAGAGCACAGCAGGAATTCAATAAGGACAGCATCACCTACCCCTCCTCCGCACTCTCCAAAAGTCCACATCAGCAGAACGAATTTAGAATCAATTTAGCCTGAACTGTGATTGATAGTCATTTTGCAAGTCTAAAATGTCTGCCAGCATCTCTGTATAATAAACCAAGATTCTCAGGGAGTTAAACTGTAACAGCAATTCTGTATTAAACCCAAACTGACTGGGAGCCCCATGTGCACCTTGAAGCAAGGACCAAAATATTGACAACTCTTTTTCTAACAGGATAAGGTTTTCATCCGTCTTCTCCCACAGGGTCTGAAACTCAGAATGGCACTCTGTTTCTCTGATGAGAGCACATGTGCTCATAATTTAGGTTAGGACATTGAAAGAAAAACTCTGCAGTTTCAAAAATAACCACAAGTTTAAAATTACATTAGTCGTTTGGATGAAATTGTTGTATTTATACTAAAGGGTGTTTGAAGCGATATGTTTGTGTATATGGATATATCTGTGTGCATATCAATCCTTTCCCAGCATGTCTGCACAGTCTAAAGGACAGAATACTGGATCAGATGCCGAAATCCTAGGCTGTTCTCACACCACCATCACTTGCTTGTCACTTGATCCTGGCAGTGTGCACTATACAAAAAGCAGTGCTTTGATGCTAGAGTCTCCAGTTCAAAACCTGGGTCTGCCACATACTAGCTATATAATCTAACATGTCACCTCATGTCATTTAACCATCCTGGATTGACTTCTCTTTTCTATAAATGGAGACCATGCCTATCTTAACACATTTTAAACACATTTATAAAGTCTATGGCCATTGAACTCCAAAGTTCTCAATAATGATTAATTATTGATGGCTGCTTTCAGAGCCTAGCTGATAAGTGAAGTGGGGATAGGAGCCTCAAGTGCTTTGGGCCCAGCACTGCACTTTGCACAGAAAGTGTTATTATCAGGATACAGGACATAGCTAAAATGAACGCAGCTTGTTAGAGAAGGCACAGGGCTTGCAGTTAGGGAGGAAGTTTGGGTGCTAGTCTTGGCTCTTCCACTGGGCTTTGGTTTTAGACTAGCAGAGCTTCCCAAGTGGCACTAGCGGCAAAGAACTTGCCTGCTAATGCAGGAGGTGGGTTTGATCCCTGGGACGGGAAGATCCCCTGGAGGAGGAAATGGCAACCCATTCCAGTATTCTTGCCTGGAGAATCCCATGGATAGAGGAGCCTGGCGGCTACAGTCCTTAGGATTGCAAAGAGTTGGACACGACTGAAGCGACCTAAGCACAGCACACTCCAACCTTTTTGGCACCAGGGACTGGTTTCATGGAAGACAATTTTCCCATGAATCAGAAGGATGCAAGCAATGGGAAGTGAAGCTTCACTCACTTGCCCACCACTCACATCCTGCTGGGTGGCCTGGTTCCTAATGTGCCACAGATGGGTACTGCTTCATGGCCTGGGGGTTGGAGACCCCTATTATAGACTCCTGTGCTCCTGAGAAGAGCACAAACAGGGGGATGTGCAGATTTCGGTGCCACCTCTCTCAGGCAGTGGGCTTGTGAGCTTAGACAAGTCACCTAGGTTTTCCTTGTCTAAAAAGTCTCCATGGTTTCTTCTGTTGGAAAGTTCTGTGATCCTAGGAGAGGATGGGGGAAATAGTATGGACAGGAAGTGACTCATTGGCTCAGGAGAAGACAAACTAAGATAGATATGGAACAGAAGGAAGCAACAGGCTTAAAGCTACCAAGAGGAGACCAGTGAACTCTGAAAAGCAGAGCATGATCTGTGAGTCTTCAAATACTCAGGTGGGTGAGAGGGTGAAGTGCTCATCCTGGGTGCTGTTTACCTAAATCTCTGTAGAAAGAGCTTTGCAGACCTGTAAGTTACATTGGATTCCTCTTCTGAACAGTCACAAGGTGTTGGGGAAATTCTCATTTTTAAGTTTGTTTTCTTATCTGTGAATTGGGAATAACACACCAAATAAGGTTGCTCGATGGACTGAGACAGCACACAGGAAGAACCCACTAGAGTACTCAGCCGGTTGCAGGAGGTACGTGCTCAGTCACGTCCAACTCTTTGTGACCCATGGACTGTAGCCTGCCAGGCTCCTCCTGTCCATGGAATTTTCCAGGCAATAATACTGGAGCAGGTTGCCATTTCCTTCTCCAAGGGATCTTCCTGACCCAGGGATTGAATCTATGTCTCCTGCATTGGCAGGTGAATTCTTTACCACTGCAGAAGGTAAATGATGTTATTGGTGTATCCCAATACGATGCTTCCCCCAAGGTGGCAGACTCCAAGCTGTAGGAGCAGGGATGAAATGATTAGATTTTTATCTTTCCTCAGTTTGAAGCCATTAATGAGGTCTGTAATATATTGTTCTGCCCAGGAATCACCGGGCCAGCAAATTTCCCTCAGGCCTCAGAATGCAGATTGAATCAATGTTTTTTCATTTGGCTCCTTCTTCTTCTGGATTTCCTTTTTCACAGAGCAGTTACCCAAGACTGGTTCAGTCTATTATGAAAAGGGTGACAGAACCGCTCTTTTCTCAAACCCAAAATGACCTGTGGAGTTTTTTTAGGATGTGGCATAGAAGCACGTTTGGAGAAGGAAATGGCAACCCACTCCAGTGTTCTTGCCTGGAGAATCCCAGGGACAGGGGAGCCTGGTGGGCTGCTGTCTATGGGGTCGCAGACTGAAGTGACTTAGCATAGCATAGAAGCACGTTAAGACACAGGCACATGAGACAAGGAAACCCAGTTTAGGGAAAGACTAGAGGGAAACTCCCTTCAGACAGGTGGCATTTGGTCCCCCCAATGTTCCAACATTTGCCTCGGTACTAACTTACAAAGAACACCAAATATTATTGGAATAATTGATAATAGGTAAGGACCAATTAACTTGAGTTTTCATATGCAATTCATTAGGTTACCAGCCTAAGGACTGCAAATTGGTCCTACTTCCATCCAGCACAGCGAATAAGTCTATCATTTGGAATCTGAAATTGTGACAGGAAACCACTTTGTAGGAAGGGAGAATCCTGATAACTGAAAGACACTTTTTTTCAAATGCATCCTATTTTATTTAGCATGTTATATTCAATGGTCCAAATCTATTACTCCTCTTCTGGTAAACCTACAACCTGAGGAACCTGGGAAACCATCCTGTCCTTTAGTATAATCCCATTTGCCTCCAGTTCCTAGGCTTGCAAGCACGTCGAGCCAGCTAACAGTCATACTCCTCTGGACACTGTGATTTCAAAGACATTTATTTTGACGACTACAAAGTAAAACATCTCCCTTGATATGATGGGTATTTAATACTCTCAAAGTTGGGATTTAGTAAAGGGTGATTTATATAAGCTTGGAATATGTGGTTAGGACAATGCTAAACGGCCCAGAGACAGAGATACTGAAGGGTATAGCACCTGAAATCTGGGAAGGAAAAGAGTTGGGTCAAAAGAGAAGGATGCTCTGGGGAGAAAAAAGAGAGGGGAGACCCGGCAGCTGATGGGCCTGCTCATGAGGCCTGGGAGAGGAGACTGTCTGTTGGGGTGTTTGATAGAAATACTATGAGGACTTATTTACACTATCTCCCCAATCCCCACCTCTCTCTGCTCAGTCATCTTTAAGCTCTACCTCACTTTTCTGTGAGTATTGCTTTTGGAGAAGGAAATAACTAGCCTATTTAAGCTTCATGATTTTTACTAGTAGAAAACCAGCTCCCCCATCTTTACCAAATACCTAATAAATGAACATTCAAAGCATGTTTCAAGGTTGCTGAATTGTTTCCTGCCCAGGCACCCAACATGTCCTGTCTGATCCTGGTGCTGGGCATTGCATAGGGCTTTCTACATGCATCTCATTTGAGATGGAGTCTCTGAGATTAAGTGAGGGCCACCGAATTCTAAAGATCTTCCCTCGGGAGGCAGGCAAGGAGAAACTGAATAAAAGGGGGAGAAATAGGAACTAGGCAAGCTTCTGTTTGATTTATTCTCTTCTCAGCAGCAGAGGGAGGCAGAGAGTAAAAAAAAATGATGTGCCGGAAGCCCTACACAAACCAACAACAGGCCTGTGTAAAAAGGCACACAAAACGTAAGGTATTTGCTATATAAGAAGTAATCTGAAAAGCTCAGTGGCACACAGGCTGTTCTATGGAAGTACTGTATTTAGGAGGCAGGACTTAGAACTCTCATATGGAGCCTAATGAGACAACACAGGGTGAAGAGAAACTTATATTTTCCAAAGAGACTACACATGTTGAAAGATGACTTTTTTCTGATCCTTCCTTGGCATATAGATATTTTTCTGTAAATATGGGGCTGAGTTCAAGCTCTGGCTTTGTGCCTTTGGATAAACTGCTTTTCTCTGGATCTCAGAGATGAGGGGGACACAGAAAACAAGCTAGGAACCTGAATTTCAGAGAATCCAAACAAGGGGCAGAAACCCAACCATGAGCTGCAGCTCCAGAGCATCAGGCTGTGGCCTCAACAGCATGGCCACAGCCTCTGCCTGCATAGCCAGGCTCCCTTCACAGCATGTTTGAAAAGTGATTTGCAAAGGGGAAAGGAGTGAAGAACGCGGAGTCACCCTTGTTGCCACGATTGTGGGGGTCGGTGACTGCCTTCTGGGCTTTTAGGACAGGACTCAGCCAAAGCACCTCGCAGTGATGCCTTAGGTCAGGCACTGGTTTCATCTCCTCCACATATTCCCATTCCCAAGGCATTTAGAGGTGAGAGAAAGCCTTGCTTAAAGTACATTTCCAGGGAAAAATAGTGCCATCTAGTTTCCTTCATAACCTGCTTCAGTCTATATCAGGTTCTGCCCTCCAGCAGAGAAAAGTTCTTGGTATCTGCTTCCTAATGTGCTCCTTAAACTCTGTGTGTGATTGAGAGAGGGGAAAGTCTTCTATCCCAAAGTTCAAACTATTATGTACCTGGTTTACCAGATAATTCCATCTCTTCTCCCTACCTAAACTTCAACATCTCCTGTCTTAGTTTTTTACTTTTTATTTCATCTGGTCCACTAGTCAATGTTAGTGCTAAACCAACAGCAAACGGAGAAACAGGAGCCAAGAAGAAAGGGAGAGAGATGGATTGGTTTGTGAACGAGTCCCAAGGGACAAACACTGCTGGACAGATGAATCAGGAGAGTGACAGACTGCATACCCTCCCACAGTGCATTCTAGGATCAGTCCAACAGTTTTCAGAGCCTTGTGGCCATTGTAGCATAGTTTAAAAACTCATATTACTGTTATGATAGTCATACCACCATTCCTTGGTGGCTCGGTGGTAAAGAATCTGCCTGCCAATGCGGAAGCCACAGGAGACGTGGGTTCCATCCCTGGGTCAGAAAGATCCTCTGCAGGAGGAAATGGCAACCCACTCTAGTATTCTTGCCTCGGAAATCCCTTGGACAGAGGAGCTTGGTGGGCTATACAGTCCATGGGGTCGCAGAGAGTCAGACACAACTTAACAACTGGAAGACAGCTACATAAATCTGAAATTTTTCATTTGGTGAACAACATAACAACACAACTGCACAGGGAACCCTGGGAAGAGGAGGGACTCACTTCTGGAACTTGGGCACTGATAAATGTATACAGGTAAAATTAGTCCAGTCAACTTCTTCCAACACTGAATCTGTTTTTATTTGCTATTTATTATAAAAATTGAATCTGTATGTTACATAAAAGTTATTTTAAAAACAATAAAGTTCACTCAAAAGTACTAAATCTCAGGCAGAGGGATTTCACACCAAAATCCAGATTTACATGGTAAACCTGAGGGCCAAAAGCATTCAGCTCACAACAAAATCTTACATTTTCTAATAATTCATTACCAGAAGCAAAAACCAATTATGTACATGCTTCAAAAGATATGACAAAAACAAAATAACAAATGCGAGCATTCCCTGTGAAGCTAACTACACAAAATGTTTCTTCTCAGAATTGGCCCTTTATTTTGTTGAGAGTGAAACATTTGAAGAGCTTGAAAAATATTTAAGCATGAATATTTAGGTTTATACACAATACATATATGTACAAACACACCCATTCTATGCCCCTTTGAATTTTTTAAATTGCACCATCTCTGTTAAGAGATAACATGTAACATGCAGGAGGCATTCCTAATTGTTTTTCTCAGCCGTAGTGTATTATACAAGTCAAATGCAAAATTTAAATATGAATTCAGTTCAATCGGAAGCCATCTCAACTCAGTACTTTGGCTCTTATATTCTATGCTAATACTTTAGGTTTTGATGGAATTGTTCATGTATTTAAAAAGGTGAAGAAAATGTAGTTCATTACCAGAAGGTACTTAGTAGATAGGTCTCAGTGGACGTAGAAGTGATGGACCAGAGGCAGGAAGAAACCAGTTAAACTGGTTTCTTTTCACTGCTTCAGCTTTCAGATACAGCTGAAGAAATTATCATATCCAGGGCATTTTGCAACAGTTATTAGTTTAGGCCATTTCATGTATATAATGTCTTCATAATTCAAACCAGGGTACAAAATAACTCCTCCCCAGACCAGACTTCCTCGTTTCTACAAAGAAATAAACACAGATTCTGATGCAATATACAGTTCCTGAAAACAAAGTGGATTTACAGTTATATTCTCATTCTCTCTGTTATATTGGTATGGATGAAGAATCACTGGATCAGCTCTGAACACTGCAAGGATGGGTTGAGTAGAACAATTCAATTAGGCGTAATTATAGGCTTTGGCTTCCCCCCAAATAAATACATGCTCCAGTAGTATTTCAAGTTCTCTAGCACAAATATATTCTGTTACTATATCAATTTAAGGAGGTGGGTGAGCAGAGAGGGAAAACAAAATAGCTTATGTGGATGGGACGTTATAAGAAAGTGAAGATGGAAAGAGTATTTGATTGAAAATACAAGGAAATAAAACTAAACCCACAGAATAATTGTTTGATTATTTTAATGGTTTTGAACCCATCAATATTATGCAATATTTTAATTCAACATACAAAATTTAAATCATGAGACACCTGAAGAACAGAAACAAATATTTCCACTATTAAACAATAATTTTATACAGATAACAGCTCCCCACAGCACATACACTGGCGCTATGCCACAACGATGAGATCTTGGCATCTCTATTTACCCTGTTTAACACAAACATTTGCTAAGTGACAGTGAAACATGGTGGTATCAGGAGAAAATGAAGACGAAGGATGAAGAATGAAAACACCTCATCTGTGTGCCACAGAGATGGACCTTAATGTACATTAGGGTCAAAACCACTTAGGTTGCTGACCAAGTCTGAGCATTTGGTTTTCTTTTAAAGTATTCTTGGGCTTCCCTGGTGACTCTGCTGGTAAAGAATCTGCCTGCAATTGGGAGATCTGGGTTTGATCCCTGGGTTGGGAAGATCCCTTAGAGAAGGGAATGGCTACCTGCTTCAGTTTTCTGGCCTGGAGAATTCCATGACTGTATAGTCCATGGGGTTGCAAAGAGTCAGATACGACTGAGTGACTTTCATTTTCATTTCTTTTTACTTTAATATTATAGCTAAGAGAATAGAGCACTCCATGATTACAAGTAAGGAATAAAAAAGAATTAATATTTTAGCATTAACCTACAACCACTTGCAACTTTGGAAAAATATAACATATATTCAAAACAAATAAATTTTGTACACGTAGGGATGTGCATGCAGGCTCATCATTGTGTATCTGTGTGTGTGTATGTAAATAAATGCATCTAGTCTAGCATAAGCCGTCAACTTTGTTCTGAATAACATCCATATTTATTTTTTGGAAAGTGCAGTACACATTCTTGGAAAGCAAGTGTCAACTGGTCTCAAAATTATAATTGAATAAACTTCATTTGCTTCTTTGAAAACTCTCTTTCAAAATGAAATTCTGCTCCAATATTGCATTAAAGTTGGCAAATACCACAGTTTTACATGTTAAGTGGTGGTCTCAGAGTTCATGGCATCTGTGTTACATCATTCCCAAAGCTACCTAAACACTGGTGTGTAGGACTGAAATAAAAATGTATAATATTATATATGAAACGAGTCGCCAGTCCAGGTTCGATGCATGATACTGGATGTTTGGGGCTGGTGCACTGGGATGACCCAGAGGGATGGTATGGGGAGGGAGGAGGGAGGAGGGTTCAGGATGGGGAACACGTGTATACCTGTGGTGGATTCATGTTGATATATGGCAAAACCAATACAATAAAGTTAAAAAAAAAAATGTTAACTTGAAAGGAGTTTGCACTAGTAACCAAATTCTTGTGTTTGGAAAGCAGCTTACAAAACTCATTATGATAGTAACTTGCTTCCAGAAATGTAGACAGGTGATAAGGAAGATTTAGTTAGTGCCTTTTGCAGGTGAACAGAACCTGGTGACTAGCCAGGAGGGGCTGTAGACTGTCAGGGGAATGGTGTGTACGTGCTCAGCCGCTCAGTCATGTCCGACTTTTTGCAACCCTATGGACTGTAGCCTGCTAGGCTCCTCTGTCCATGGGATTCTCCAGGCAAGAATACTGGAGTGGGTTGCCATCTCCTCTAGGGCATCTTCCCAACCCAGGGATCGAACCCATGGCTCCTGCATTGACAGGCGATTCTTTACCACTGTGCCACCTGGGAAACCCCAGGGAAATGGTAGTAAATCTGAAATTTGTTTTGAAAACTTTTCCTTATCAAAAGGGATAGGATTTTTCATACACATTATGAGTAATTATATGACCCAAAATGAACATATTTCCATGTATCATATTCATGTTCCAAACACTGGAATTGGTACACATGACAATTCTACTGTGCAACACAGATGGGAAACATTAAAATGACAATGATCTCACATTAAAAAGATTGAAAATAACAAAAAACCTAGATAGAGTCAGAATCTGTTTTCTGAAGTCTAGAAGAAAGTTTCATCAGTTATGCTTGGGTCCCTGAGAGCTTGAATGTTCTGACTAAAGGCAAGTTTTGGTAAAAATTGCATTTTTACATTGTTCTTCCTCATTTAGAATAAACAGCAGTGTTTTAGGCAGCTTTTGGTGTTTTATGTTTTTTATAGCTATTACTCAAATTTTATTTGATGTGAACAGTTGTTTTCTCTGAATGTAAGATCAAAGGTGTGTGGCAGGTGAGGGAAGCTACATTTGGCCATAATTTAAAAACTCATTTTCATCCTTCTGGAAGGGACAAAGCAAGGGGAAAAACATACCATACATCACAATTCCATGTTTACAGTACTCTTTACCCATAGTGTTTTCCAGTTTTGTCGAGGTGCAGTTAATAGATTATTTCATAGTTTGAAATGGCATCACAATGCCTAGACACAGAGAAAAACACATCAAAAATGTATATTTCCCCAAAATGAGTCAGTCAGCTTTATTCATTTTACAATATGCATGATAATAAAAAGCCAAACACAAAACTCTTTATTGAAAAAAAAGAGCAAAATGTATTCCAGAGAAGTTAGACAAAGACATGAGATGAATTTCAGTTAATTAGATCTATTTCTTTGTGAGCTTTGAGAACCCATATTAAGCAATGAATAGAGGCAGAGTGTTTCACATTATAATCCTATCTAGAGATCATGCAGATGGAGAAGAAAGTATTTTGTTTAACTTTTACTTAATTTCTACAGAGTGTTTAAAAATCAGTTTTATAGATCCAAATCTGTACCTCTCCCCTCCATCACAGTTTTTGAAGTAATTAAGAATGGTTACCCGTACAATAGCACAGCAACTAGGGAAGAGAGAGGTAGATGATGTGGCCATCCTCTTGGAAGGAAACCCCCAAATATTTTAGGGCATGAAAACACAAGGCTTTTGTTATTCAGAAATAATTAGCTGCAGACTACAAAAACATTTTGGAGCCAAGTGCGCACAAAAGTGAGACTCGTAAGCAGCCGAAACCAAGTACATTAATAGTAAGTTCTTAAAGAAAAGGATGTGTCCTCTGTACCTTACAAAAACTATTCTCACAGATTTTGAATCCAAGATTACACAATAGAAAACATTTATATGTTTTACATTTGATATAAAAATTAGTAGCAAATAAAAAAGGCTCTGATGATATACAAGAAGAAATTGCAGAGGATACATTAAAATTTCAGGATGGCCCAAGGATGACTTATCCTAAATACCCTGCTCCTGTTCTGTGCAAAGGCCACAGGCAGGCACTTTCTCAGGGTTCATCACTGTTGCTAAGAGAAAATCAGATGAAGGAAGACTCAAACAAGCTGGGGCAGGAAGTAAAAATTAAGCCAAGGAGGAACTCTGCCAAGCACAATGCATCCTGCCTAAAAGTATTTAAGAACATAAATCAAAGACAGTGCTGAGTGTACCTCAAGGGAATTTATGTTGATGAGTTTATGCCCTAGGTGATAAATATCAAAACAGGAAGTCAGTTAAAACAAGTATGCAAGTAAGTTATATCTCATCTTCAAAAGATAAAAACTGCAGTGTAGAGATTCAATAACTTCATGGCCCCATTCTACCCTCCAAGTGTACACTTGTTATATCTCCATAAGTTAAAGATCAATTATTCACAAAACTTTGTTTCAGTGTTAATACTTTTTACCTGTTTAATTTAGACACTGAGTTGCCTTATTATAATAAGACATTTGGTTATAGTTAGTGATAATTATCCATTGTTCATCTTTATAACCTAGGAAATTTTAGTTCTCATTTAAAGCCCTGGAATGTACTTTTAAAAATTATTCTCTCTTTAGGTCAACATTTATCCAGGCATGTCTGCAAACGTTCTGTTACAGGGGGAGGAAGAGTATTGAGCAAATTCTCCTCGACAATCAGACAGCTCCGTTTTAGGGACTGACACCCTTCCAGTTCAGGAGGAAGTGTTTCCAGGTAATTACCGATGAGCTCCAGATGAGTAAGGTTTGACAGCTCACCCACGTGAGGCGACAAGCTCATCAGGCTATTTTTCCCCAAGAGTAAACACTGCAGCTTTTTGCACTGAAACAGCCCATCTGGAAGCATCTCAATCTGGAAAGGGAAAAAAAAGAAGCCCGTAAAACTGGGTTTTGAGGGCCTATTATACTACAAGTATTTATTTATACCCCTTCCTTTCCCCCAAAACATTTTCAGACATTTTACAGAGGTACATAAAACAATGATGATACATTTGAAGTAGATGGGAAACTTACAGGAAAAATAAGGATGTTCTGGAGTCAGGATTGAGGCCACTAAGAACTTCGAAACCCCTGCTGTATATGGGTGGGCAACAGACTAGCTCTAACAAAGCAATTCTCAACTCTCAAAGGAAATCTATCAGTTACATACTCATTTACAAACCAGTAACTCAGGAGAAGAAAATCAATCTCAACAGTCCTCAAGAAGAGTTTTACTGTGTGAGGTAATGAGCTATACCCTCAAAAACAGACACAAGGCTATTTCTTAGGGTTTCACAATATAGACTGAAAACTTCCTTCTGGTTTAAAGAAAACGCTGACAGAAGCAGAGGCAAGAAGATGTGATCGTATAAACATGTAGGTTTCATTCTCCTCTACGTGCACACTCACGAGTATGAACTCTTTTTCTACCTGCTCCTGAGTTTTAAGGCATCTGAAACAGAGAAATCATTTGGAATATGATAAATAGCCTGTGGCTAGGTCAACGCCTAGAAATGCTCAACTGAATTGCTCCTCTATCTGGTGGGAAGGTTGCATGTGAGTTTCTAAGGGAACCACAGTGTGCATATGAAATGGGCTTATTGGGGAAAGACACCCAGAGAAAGGGTTAGCATACTCAACGTGCTCAGCTCTCATCCTGCCACTGAACTGCAAGTTTGCTCCAGGCCAAGCTGGACTGCACATACTCCACCCTCTTAATGGTTAACAAATTTATACAAGCCTGGACCAGGCAACTCTGCAACTATAAAACAATGCAGGCTCCCTAGTTCAAGTCGTTGCTTTGTTAGAAAGAGGGATGAAAGGGGCGCTCCAGAGTTCAACTTGCTCCTCTGATGACCTAGTACAACCCCACTGAGCCAGTTCTCCACAGGAACTTCCAGAAATATCTCTTTAAAAAGATAAACTTTCCTTATACAGTGTAAAAGATGGTCAGACTGCATTAAAAAAAAGGCTTATTATGATGGAATCTGCCCCCTCCTCTATCACTCATACAATCATTTGGTACTGGATATCCTTGAAAATAAATCCAATGATCACTGCTTCTAAGACTATCATGCAATATAACTCATTCTACATCAAAATACTAGGTGGTATAAGCAAAGGAAAATATCTACCCTTTTATTTCATTCCTTAAGAATACAGATACAAAACCACAGATATGTCAATTTCAGTATAGATACGGCAGAGAAATGAAAGAAAAAAACGTAACCTCCTTCTGATCAGACATTATCTGCAGCTCAAAAATAGGGTCAGTGACGTGCAAGTAGAGGGAATGATCAGTCCTGTGCAATGAATGTGCTCAGGGTTGAGAGTGCCTACTGGCACAAGAGGAATGACTTAGGCAAACAGGCTGAAAGGAGGGCAGACTTGTCTCACCTGTATGCAGTGGATGCCTGCTGAGAGCTTTGTTTTGTGCCAGGCTCCCAACCAGGTGCTGGGGATAAAATGCTGAGCAAGACAGATGGGTCTTTAAGACCCATGCAGGGTCTCTCCACCTTGGCACTGTGGACATTTGGGGTGGGATAATTCTTTGTGTGTGGGGTGTCCTGTGCATTCAGCAGCATCCCTGACTTCTACCTGCTAGATGCCAGTGCCACTGCCCTCTCTAGTTGTGACAACTACACATGTCTCCAAACAAATGTCTTCTGCAGGGTAAAACTGCCCCCCTTTGACAAGCACTGGTCTACTAGGAAAGAGAAGTATTAAACAATTATGGAGATCATTAGTCTACAGTGGCTGCTATGAAGAAGCCTGTCTTAACCAGGGCTGCATCAAAGAATCCCAATCTGTCTTCTTTAGTTAAGTTTCTAGACTCCAGCAGGTATCTTGCTTAATTGTACTGATTTTTTTTTTTAATTGGGTGAAGACCCTGAGCCATTGTCCTCTCTGGCTACCAGCACTACCATGTCTTACTCATCTCCTTTCAAATCTCTGAATTTGTGATTTTAGCTTCTTCTCAGCCCCCAGTACAGGCGAGGAATTTCACCAGGCAATGAGAGTGAGCCTCTGGGGTTGGCCCCTCAGTAGTGTCTGTTGGGAAAGTGAGTGAAAGGCTGTGGACGATGCACACTTCCTGAGCGCTAAGTGTCCATCTCAGCCAAATGTACTGAAGCCCTCAGAACATCCAAGGAAGGATGGTTCTCTTCCTATGTTCATGGCTGACACTGATAATTAAATATTTCACTGTTTCCCAGAGGCTGGGACCTCATTTCAGAATTCTTCTCAATGTCAGCTTTCCTATTTCTCTGGCCATTGACACATGCTATTTCAGAACACACCAACCTAAATCCATAAAGTCCAATCATTTCAAGAGACAAAGCTGAATATTTCCAATCTAAGTGATAATGTCAAAACCAACATGGAACATTGCCACATAAATGATCTTTAGAGAAGGATTTCTACACTATTCACCTTTGGGCTAAATGTCTGTGAGTTAATAAAATGCATTTAAATGCAGAAAGAGAAATTGGAAGACCGAGGTATAAGTTGGAGTCATTTTTAAGATTTGAGCAAAGCCATTAAACCCTCCTCCTTTCCTGTGCTTCTTGGTTACATCCAACACCATCATAATCCAACTACAGTTTGGCACTGGAGAGAGCTGGAGGTTGCCTCTTCCTACCCCATCACCCACACACACCACTGCTTCCCACGGAGCATCATTTGGACTGATGCATCTGAGCTGCAGGAGAAAGAGCACTGGAGGAGGAGCTGAACAGAGGTTCCGACCCAGATCCATCAACTGGGAAACTTTGGACCCCAGGCAAATCGCTCTGAGCCTCAGTTTCAGTATCAATAAAGTGAGGGCAGTGGATTAGAGCAGAGGTTGGCAAAGATTTTCTCAAAAGGAGCAAGAGGGACCTCCCTGGGGGTCCAGTGGTTTAGACTTTACATTTCAATGCAGGGGAGCTAAGACCCCATATGTCTTTGAGAACTAAGATCTCAAAAACCCAAAGCAAAAAAATAGAAGGAATATTGTAACAAATTCAATAAAGACTTTAAAATGGTCCACATCAAAAAAAAAAAAAAAAAGAAAAGAAAGGAGCAGGATAGTAAATATCTTGAAGGTTCTGCAGGCCAAATGGCAAAACTGAAAATACTATGTAGGTAATTATAATAATAAAAGAAAAAAAATTTCATATGTTTCTAAGTGATGTAATGAAAAATATAATAACAAGTATAATTTTTTTTGTAATATAGGCCCACTAGGGAGAACAATGGAATTTATTTATGGACACTAAAATTTGGATTTCCTATAATTTTCAAATATGAGGAAGTATTATTATTTGATTTTCTTCCCCCAATCACTTAAAAATTTAAAAGCCATTCTTAGGTCAGGCTGTGAGTAGATTTGGCTCCGAGGCTGTACTTTGCTGACCTCAGGACCAATGATCCATAGTATTCCTTTCATACATGAGTCTCTTTTTAATCTATATTCCTACTTCTAAATCATAACTGATTAAACCTTCCCATGGGGTTCTGTTTCTTGACTGTCCTCTTCCAACCTCTGAGTATGCCACACCCAATGCCTCCTCGCACTGTGAGACTCAAGCCTCACCTTAGTTACCACCCAATGACTCAAACTAGACTGGCAGAATTCAAGGCAGTCTCCATTCGGACCCCCCGTCTAAAGGCTCTCGTCTCTTATTACACCTGGCATGCCAGTGACAATCTTCTGGGTATGACTTCTATCCTTCCACATTTCCCCAATCAGTGTTCTCAGAACACTCCTCTCAAGAGTTATCATAAAAAAGAATGCCTTGCTCAAATAAGTGTGCCAAATGTTGCACACCCTATCATCCTCTTGGAGAAGCACAATGCATGTTCATATGATAAAGGCTCTGAGGAATCCTGCCACAAAAACATGCTAAAAACTGTTTCATGTTTTTTGTGAGAAGACCTATCACTATCCCATGGAGTAAAGTCTGGAGTGTCCTCTCAGTGAATGTCTTTCATTTGGGGGCTGCCCAACATCTTCAATGTCTAGAGAATTCTCTACCTTATCTTCATGGGGCTCTTGGTGGGAAGCAGCACCCACTTCCTACTAGAGGACTGACAACACCAGATTCTTCTGTTCCAGATTTCCTGCAGCTCGAGTGTGAGCATTCACGAACATGGGCGTGTGCGTTTGCTCGGTTGTGTCTGACTCTGTCCTACCCCATGGACCGTAGCCTGCCAGTCTCCTTTGTCCATGGGATTCTTCAGACAAGAATACTGGAGTGGGTTACCATTTCCTTCTCTAGGGGATCTTCCTGACTCAGGAATAAAACCAGTGTCTCTGGCATCTTCTGCATTGGCAAGCGGATGCTTCACCACTGAGCCACATGGGAAGCCTGTGAGCATTCACAAGCTCTATCAGTTGCTTAGATGCGGGGCTCAAGGCATGGTTTCAAGCAGAAACCATGAGGAACCGATTCTGTGGCAGAGCAAGGGCCACAGTGACAGCAGCATCGTTTTCAGGGCAGCACCGGTGCTCAGTGCTGGGATGGTCAGTGTCGGGGTATCTCTTAATTTTACTTTTGTACTATGATTCTGGCTGCTTTTCTCTTGCTATCTAACTTTGTCCCTGTTTCCCAAGCCTGATTTTGTAGGCTTTTCATTAATGAGACACATGACGTCTTTTCAATAAATGTCTTTTCTGCTTAACCCCAGGGTTAGCATTTGTTGCCTCCATCTTATGAACCTGACACACTGCCCAAGTCTTTAAAAGAGTGTCCTTTCTGCGATCTTTACCAACCTCCACTCCAGAGAGGAATCAACTCACATTTCTGAGTATAAGCATATCTAAATATTTATGCAGCAGGTTTGATGCTTTATTTTCTAAGTTTTATAAATATTTTGTTCTACCTTATAGAGTCATGAGAACCTTAAGGTTTCAAGAAGAAACCTTCAAGTTAGTTAAATTCCTACATAAAACATGAATCCTCAGTTCCCTTTACCAATATTCCCACCAAGCGGCTGACGATATCTGGACAGTTTAATTAAGAAAATCACTTCTCCCTTCTCAGATGTTCATTCAGTCTCTGGACAGCTTTCTTGGGAAAGATGAGAACTCTTCTCTTGCTTGTCTGAGCTCTAACACTAACAACAACTCCCAACAGGCTTTCCTTCCTAAGTAGGGCTTCCGAATATTTGAAGACCAATAGTGTGGACTATTCTCTTTCCCTTCCCTTTCCAGTGCTTCCTATCACTAGGCTACACTGTCCCACCAGAGAGGAATCTTTCATCTCTCTGGCTGCTGTCTTCCAATTTCACCACATCCTTAGCAGGTAAGTCTCTTCACAGTTCTGAGAAGAGTGTTTCTCACCCAGTCCAAGATTTGCAGTCATTACAATGGTTCTGAGGATGCTCACAACTGCTGGTTATGACTTCTGAGACAACACAACCCAAGACAGCATTGTTCTTGGTCCATAAATTATCTTAAGCATAAGAATTTTCATATGCTACCAAGTACCCTTTCCTTATTCAAGACAAAATATGTCTGATACTAACATCTAGTCTCCCTTTCAGCCACAAAAGAAGTCAATAAACTTAGTGTCAACAGTACCAACAATCTCACAGTTTCATGACATTAAACTAGAGAAAATAATCAACTTGCTTATACACTTAGATAATTATGGTTAGATGACAATTTAATCAGCTGTGGCTTTCAAAACTCCATGGAGTGATTTAATTGGACAATTTGGTAAAACCAATACCTTTCAAAATTATTATTTATATTTTTTAGTACAGGTTTAACAATGGAAAAACTGTGACCAAAATGCTAATATTAAGCAACTTTATAATTAAGCAACACTAATGCTAAATCTCTAGATTTGTAGTTTTCAAAGTGTGGTCATTAGACCAGCAGCACCAGCTTTACCTGAGATTTTCAGTGCTATAAACTCCTGGATCCTACACCAGACCTGCTTACTGAATGAAAAACCCTGGGAGTGGAGCCAAGAAATCTGTGTTTCAACAAGCCTTCCAGGTAATTCTAAGGTACATTGCTAACTTTTAAAGGAGTTTTAAAACCTCATAATCTTATAATGGGTTCTACCCTTCTACATATAGTGAAGCCACAGAGTTCTAAAATTCAGCATAAATTCTGTTCTTTCCCCAACTCTGGTATTTTTCCAACAATCTATGGTTTCTAAAAACACTGTCTGGTGATCAATATGTTTATTGGCCAACTCCATGCTCACAGATATATTTAGCATGAAATATAAACTATTAAAAAGTCTAGGAGTACATCTATGGCTAATTCATGTTGATATATGGCAGAAATCAAATTAATATTGTAAAGCAATTATCTTTCAATTAAAAATAAACAAATAAAAAAGTCTAGGAGATAATACCTTTTTGGGTGGGGTAGAAGAAAGTAGTTCCCATTTTAACTAAAGGGGAATCACTTTCATCTTTTGGCAGACCTGATTTCTGCAGGTTTTTTCTTCTTCCCATATGGATATTACCATCACTCTCTTGCCCTTTCAGCCAACATGATTTTTGTCTTTTTCTTCCTTCTTCACATTTTAACCTAGGAAACTACTCATTTATTCTGTTTTTTCTTGTTTCAGCTAAGTTAAGTTCTCCTTAATTTGGCTTTACTGTTGCAAATTATGGTTCATTTTTAAAGCATGGATGCTGGAAAAAGCTTCTAAGAAGCCCTAGTGCTGCATTATAGAACCAGGCCTTTCATTTTGAATTGTCTTTCTAGACGTGCATGGAGATTTCAAGTCTTTCTTACCGAATTACAGAAAGAACTTATGAATAATTCACAATCCCAGAATTTTTTACAAGAAGTTGTCCTATGTCAGACTTGGAAAGCTGAAAAATTTTATGAAACTTTGTAAATATTGTACTTAAGCCTTTTCTGAAACGAAAGCAAGCTCTGCCATAACTTTTGTGATGTTTATGTTAAAAAACAGGGAAAGAGGATAAAGAGAATATTTGAATACCTACTACATGCCAGAAACTGTGCCAAATGCTTATATATACTTTTTTCATAAAATCTCCATGACAACTTGTAAATTACATTAAAAACTGACTCTCAGTGTTTTGATAATTCGTCCACGGTCACATGTCTAATAAGTGGTAGTCAGGCCAAGCTCAAGATGCTATGACTTAAAGTCCACTATCTTTAGTGACATCACACACTGCAACAGCAGATGCTCAAATGACTGGCCAAAAAAGGGGAAGAATGGATTTACTTACGTTGTTATTGGTCACAGCAAAGTACTGCAAATTACTCAGATACTGGATTTCTTCTGGAATGAAGGTCAGGTGGTTATAGCTTAGATCCAAATAATGTAGTTTGGTGCATAGGAAAAGCTGCAGGGGCAGGTTCTCAATGTTATTATGGTCCAAAGAGAGCTGCTCTAGATTAGACAATGCCCCGATCTGGGCTGGAATATAAGCAATGTTATTGTGCCACAACTTTAAGCAGGAAAGATTCTGGAGGTGCTGAAAGCTAATGATCTCTTCCACAGTTTTAAGGTTATTTTCTCTGAGGTCTAACTCATGCAAATTGTTCAGACTGAAAATGGAGTGTGGAATACGTTCCAGGTCGCAGCTGATCAGCTCCAGGCTTTTCAGATTGACCATCTTTTTCAGGTTGTTCAATACAACCAGCTTGCTCCCCTCGTTATCGAGGGACAACTTCTGCAGTGAAGGCAGGAGATCCGTGATAACTTGTGGGATCCGGGAGAGGCTGCTCTTCAAGTAGAGGGTCCTCAGGTTTTTCAGGTCCTGAAAGCCCTCCAGCTGCATGGTGCTTACCTGTTCAGGCAGCACACAGCCTGACAGGTAAAGCTCCTTGAGATTCTTCAGGTGAAACACCCAGCGTGGGATTTTCCCCATTTCAGTAAATTTCAGGCGGAGGATTTTTAAATTCTCCTCTAGAAAGGCCAGGGCAGGGTGGTCGACCACCAGGGATGAGTGGTACACATGGAGCTCCTTAAGGCTGACCAGCTGTGAGATCGCAGAGGGGAGCTTGACCTCAGGGATCAGCTCCAGGCTTAGCACTTCGATTTCTGTCAGCTCGAAGACATTGTCAGGAAGACCGTTTAGCATGAAAAGGTGCAGTTCTACCTTGTCCTGGGCATTTTTCACAAGCTTGCTTTTTAGTTTCTCGACCGTCCATTCATTGTTGAGGTTGATCTGTTTCAGTTTGTTCTCACTGACCTCTGACAGGAATATGGAGAAGCGTTTGGAGTAAAGCGGGTCGTATTGATCAGCCAGATGGAGGATAAAGGCGAAGTCGTTCTTGACATCTGGAATGTCGCTATAGTTGCTTTTTTCTCTCAGTGCCTCAAAGGAATATTGCTTCAGAGAGCTCCGCAGCATCCACCACAAGCTGTAAGACGAGGTGAGACCATAAAGTATAACCAAGATGACGTAAAACGAAGCCAGGACCTTGAATATTTCTGCCAAGGAGTACACACACTGGTAGCGCTTGTATCCAGTAAAAGCCTGCACATCCACTGAACAGTCAATTTCCAGAGTGATGTAGGTTAAAAAATACGGAACATAAGTTATGATGAGGACAAACAAAATGACTTTGACTATGATCTGTTTCAGGTACACTCTGTAGATGATGTCCTTCTGCTCCACGTGCAGGCGGAACCTTTTCACTTTTTCAAAGATGGCTTTGGCCTGTTCGCCCTCCTTTTTGTCCAGGACACTAGAGGTCGGGCTTTCTATGCCAGCTGACTCTAAGCCAGGCTGTGGGTAGGGCAATGACTGCTTGTTGGAATCCACGTCGCCGGCTGAGCACCCTGAGGATGAGAGCAGAACCTTGGATTTGGAGAGGGTCAGGGGCCTCACTGACTGCTCAGCCACCGTCTCTGACAGGGCGCGGGTGGTCCACGGAGAATCGAAGCACTTGTGCAGGATGGCCACAAAATGCTCGAGCCTGGAACTGGTGCTGGGGTAGTGAAGCCAGAAGTTGCTGCAGGCTGCAAAGATGAGCGTATGCAAGAGCACCAAGTAGGGGAAGAACTTGGCAAACCAGTGGAGCT
Source organism: Bos javanicus (assembly GCF_032452875.1). Taxonomy (NCBI): domain Eukaryota; kingdom Metazoa; phylum Chordata; class Mammalia; order Artiodactyla; family Bovidae; genus Bos; species Bos javanicus. Next base: position 54,054,638 of record NC_083870.1, read on the forward strand.
GCTTCTCGTAACAGACGGCGTCAATGTAGGAGTACTGCTGTCGGTGGAGGTCGTTCTGGATTCTGAGGGGCAGCGGAAGTGGCATCCCGGCATTGGAGGATGCGTTCACGCTGGCTTTCAGGATGTCCCAAGGCACGGCGCAGTGATTGTCAAATTCCACCTTACAAGGCAGACAGCACAGAACCCTGCTCTGTGTCAGCTGGAGGGCTCCAGCCAGCACGGCCACCAGCAGCATGATCAGGGTGATGTAATACCAAAAGACGTCCCACCACGGCTTCAGGATGTGATAACATGACTGGGCGTCTGCTAGACATTTTAGCTCTGTTAGTGTAATCATGGCTTTCCCTTGTAGGAGGACAGAAACTGGAAGAGGAAGATAAAAGAAAAACCACTGAAGCAAGTACCCCAAGTAAGCTTAAACTCTAATGTCTGTACATATCCAAGTAGGATTTAGCTCAGGGGCAAAACCTGGCAGGCAGGGGTGATGATCAAAAAGTATCAAAGTCTCCTGGCTTCATGTGAAACCTTAGGCTATGCCAACTGAGAACTATAAAGTCCCTTAGATGAGAGACTATTTGGTGACCGCCAGACTGGATCTCTGCAAAGGTATTTGGGGTAGGACGTGAAGCAACTATCTAGCTGCCTCCTGCATCTCCACTTCATGCTAATCTATTAAAAACCAGAAACTGAATTTTCTTCAATCAACACTAGGAAAATCTGTTCCTATGCTACTGATTTCTAACAACCACATGTTGTACCTTCTAAATGGTCTGAATAAGCTTTATTTCATATCCAATGGAGCATCGGTTACAGCCTAGGAGCTGTGTTTCAACCACTACAGGAACTTCCTTTGAGCGAACACTATTTTATAAAATTTTCCCTTAGGATTAGCAGGATCTACCAATCCTATCTATGTTCAGAAAAATTATGATTTAATATATTATCTCCTTTTCCCCTAAGCTCTAACTTTGTAACTTAAATTCACATCCAACTTAGAATACTTAAAAGCTGACACACAATGGTAATGGCTTAAAAAAATGGATGGGGAAGAAAGCCCTAGTTAAAACACCCTACTATGGGGACTCTCTTGTATTTAGTGTTTTGACAGCAAAGTACTAACAGTACAAATGACTAAGGGCATATGCTATTATTATTTTTGCCTTCAGAAACAACAAGGTGGGTTTTTCATTTTCATATTGAAAAGTATTCAGAGAATGCTCCTTACAGAAATGACTTACATGGTGTTCAGCCTTACATAGACCAATTGTTTAAAAATTGCTAACTGGTAAAGTCCAGACCACCTATATGATGGCACAGAGTAAAGACAGATAAAAGGAAATATGTGGATCTAATAACAACTCTGGTTAAAAACAATCACAGTAGTATGGTCATCCTTGCTAGGGGTCCAGCTACAACCTTCTCCCAAGGACTTCTCTTGCACTTTTTTGAGTCTAAAGTCTTACCGTCTTCCCTGGGTCTGAGTTTCTCTCTCTAGATACCCTAGTCCTGGTAGCATCACCAAGAAAAACTTTTTTGCTCTCATTAGTCTTCCTCTGAGGGACTGGTATCCTGCCTTGAACCCTAAAATCCCATTACAGAGGCTCTGGTACCTATGAATAAGCGTCTTTTCTTTTGCTGGTCAGCCTTAACATATAATGGGCCATCTGACTCTGAACCCTATGCCTTCATGCTCTCCCCCCTTGCTAGGGCGTCCCAGGGTCTGATTTTAACTACTGGCCTGCAGCACGAGTTTCCACCTGCATCCTTTCTAGGCAACATCATACTATATGGGTTCAACTTCCTCTTAGGACTCATGACTTGATTAAATAACTCTCCAGGGCTTCCCTCCTTTACTCTGGTTTAGTGGATCTCTTTCTAACTCTCAACTTCTCCCTTTCTGCCTCACTCAACTGCAGTTAATTATAATTGTGTCAAGACATGACAAAAACCCAAAACAAGAGGATTATAGGCAACAGAGAGAAAGTCTGGACTTGGAACCCAAAATACCATAAATATGATGGGAGGGAAGGATGGCAGAAGACACTGCTGGGTGAACATGGGAAAAATACTTAAGGATTTTAGTTGACATGAATGCATGCTTTAAGCTAACTGTGTCATAGCTATTATGCTCCATATAGCTATAACATGACGGTAATCTGTGGCCATATTAATTCATGAACTCAGATAAAGGGGCAACAGTCCTTCTGTGCCTGCCTGGTGAGATCACACCTGGAACCCAACATTGAGTCACAGGTTAAAGACTAACTGGACAGTGAAATAATCAGGAGCTAACTTGTCTACGAACCATTTCTCTTGGAGGAAGACAGGAAATTGATGATATTCAGCTGAGATAAAAGATGACTAGGGGAATCTAAGAATTCATCCTTACCTTTTTGAAGGATTACCTCTTGGATTAAAGAATAAGTGGATTTCTTCCCGAGGCAGAACTAAGAGGGTGCACATTTTAGAAAGTGGTATTTTGATTTAATTTGTACCGGGACACCCACAGAAATAGTTCTGTGAAATAGTTTAGGCCCTTCTCCCTACCAGGACTGAGCTAAATAAGATGACCATCTGTCAAGGATGTTGTGAAGGAATTTCTTGTAATGGATAAAGAAAGTGAAAGAGATCATCTCTAAGGGCTCTGCCAGCTCAAAGTCTATAGCTTTATTTGTCCTTTCAAAGATCCTCAGAGTTAAATTCATTAAAGCTACACAATAAACTATAGAATAATAGAAACAGCTTTAACAATAAGGGTATTTGACAGAGAGCAAATATTTATTCAACAAAGAATACAAGTCAACATTGGCCAAAACAATGTACTTTAAATGTTTATACTTACTATAATGAAAAAAAAGGAATCCAGTAAGTTGACTGTACTTCAATCAGGAGGCCTACACCTTTTGAAATTTCTTAGATACACCATCTCTGTGATTGTCTTCATTCTAAGAGGAAGTATAGGTATCTTGAAATAGCTGTGATCATTCAAACAAACAAAATTGGAGATACTGTCTTTAGAGACCCTCTCCATCATAAGACATGGCAAGTGGATTTTCATAGTTCAGTTTACTTTTCACACTGGAGGACATTCTGGCAAAGCTACTTATAAAAGACCCCATCCACAGACCAGATCACATATGGCCTCTGACCTTAATTTATAGAGATGTTTCTACAGAAATTTACATGTTATTAATAACATATTTTAAAGTGCCATAGCTATAACACTTGGGTGAACACTCAGCTTTTTCCAGGCAATCTACATACTCTAATTTTGCTCATTCAGTTGGTCTTATTTGCATTCATCAGATGGCCTGTCAAATCATATAATTTCTGCACTTTATCACACATCTATCCAAATGAGACTCAGTGCTCTTAAAATTCAGCCTACTGATTCATTAAATATAGTTACAAGTTAATAACTTACACAGCTCAGAAAAAAGACTGAAATTCTCTGAAATTATATTATTAAATGTAGCTATCCTTTACATTAATAGGTTTTTGTTTTGTACACAGTAAGTTAATAAAAGCCATTCTTAGCATCTATTTCAATCATTTTTAATAATTTAAATTATACATATACTGATTCATTTGAAATGTAACATTTTAAAACATACAAAATTTTTTTTAGTTGGGTGTGAAAACTGTATTTTTTAGTGCCGATATATCCTCTGAAAAGTTGCTGAGAAGGCTTATATATTTGCCTGGAATATACAATCCTTTTTCTGGTTTATTAAATACTCGAAATCCAGCTCAGAGTACTGACCCCAAATTATACTTAAGGTACTTTTAGCAATACTCTTGTAACCTTGTCATTTTCAAAGATCAAAAAGTTAGCATGTCTGAAATTTACTTTGGATTTACCAATCCATGTGTAAAAGCTTCTTTATAACTACTACCCAGGACCAAATTATTTTTCAGGCCAGAAAGTACAGTTAGTGTGTGACAACCCAACTGTGTATTAACTCATACTTAGCACCACTGGAGTATGAGTTTCTTATTCACAATTCATTTTTAAAAGTCTGACAACATATAACAGACAACTGCATTTATGTGTAGTAAGCACGATAAAGACATTTGATGTGTTAAACATTTTACATATTGTTCCACTGCCTTGCAGCTGTAATGTGCCAGGAGAGAATTTATTGCGTAATTCTAAAATGCTGCCCAGACATCACGATACTCACTATACAACACAATTTCCCTAAAGACTGCAAAAACATTTTCTACTTTCGATATAAGAAGAAAAAAACAGAATCACAAACTTCCAACTACAGTAATGGTTTTAAAATAATCAGAATGAGAGATTACTATAACTAACTTGTTAGAGGACCACAATTCACTACAAATTTGTGACATTTATTCTAAATTATTTGTAAATCATTTTTCCTGTTCATCTTTTTAAGAATTATAAACTTTTCCTCTAATCATCTAATGTAGCCTTCCTTGGATAAGTTCCTCATCAATAAGAGAACAAATAAATATCTGTTATTAATAATCTAATATCAGTTTTCTTACTGTCAAAGCACTTTCACTTACATTAGTTTTATACCTACAATAAACCATTATAATAAGTATGATTCGTTACATTTTACAAACATGGAAAATAAGGCAGGCTCACAATGGTGTGATCACTGACCTAGAGCCAGACATCCTGGAATGTGAAGTCCAGTGGGCCTTAGAAAGCATCACTACGAACGAAGCTAGTGGAGGTGATGGAATTCCAGTTGAGCTCTTTCAAATCCTGAAAGATGATGCTGTGAAAGTGCTGCACTCAATATGCCAGCAAATTTGGAAAACTCAGCAGTGGCCACAGGACTGGAAAAGGTCAGTTTTCATTTCAATCTCAAAGAAAGGCAATGCCAAAGAATGCTCAAACTACCACACTACTGCACTCATCTCACATGCTAGTAAAGTAATGCTCAAAATTCTCCAAGCCAGGCTTCAGCAATACATGAACCCTGAACTTCCTGATGTTCAAGCTGGTTTTAGAAAAGGAAGAGGAACCAGAGATCAAATTGCCAACATCGGCTGGAAAAAGCAAGAGAGTTCCAGAAAAACATCTATTTCTGCTTTCTTGACTATGCCAAAGCCTTTGACTGTGTGGATCACAATAAACTGTGGAAAATTCTGAAAGAGATGGGAATACCAGACCACCTGATCTGCCTCTTGAGAAATCTGTATGTAGGTCAGGAAGCAACAGTTAGAACTGGACATGGAACAACAGACTGGTTCCAAATAGGAAAAGGAGTATGTCAAGGCTGTATATTGTCACCCTGCTTACTTAACTTCTATGCAGAGTACATCATGAGAAACGCTGGACTGGAAGAAACACAAGCTGGAATCAAGATTGCTGGGAGAAATATCAATAACCTCAGATATGCAGATGACACCACCCTTATGGCAGAAAGCGAGGAGGAACTAAAAAGCCTCTTGATGAAAGTCAAAGTGGAGAATGAAAAAGTTGGCTTAAAGCTCAACATTCAGAAAATGAAGATCATGGCATCCAGTCCCACCACTTCATGGGAAATAGATGGGGAAACAGTGGAAACAGTGTCAGACTTTATTTTTTGGGCTCCAAAATCACTGCAGATGGTGATTGCAGCCATGAAATTAAAAGACGCTTACTCCTTGGAAGGAAAGTTATGACCAACCTAGATAGCGTATTCAAAAGCAGAGACATTACTTTGCCAACAAAGGTTCGTCTAGTCAAGGCTATGGTTTTTCCTGTGGCCATGTATGGATGTGAGAGTTGGACTGTGAAGAAGGCTGAGTGCTGAAGAATTGATGCTTTTGAACTGTGGTGTTGGAGAAGACTCTTGAGAGTCCCTTGGACTGCAAGGAGATCCAACCAGTCCATTCTGAAGGAGATCAGCCCTGGGATTTCTTTGGAGAGAATGATGCTGAAGCTGAAACTCCAGTACTTTGGCCACCTCATGCGAAGAGTTGACTCATTGGAAAAGACTCTGATGCTGGGAGGGATTGGGGTCAGGAGGAGAAGGGGATGCCAGAAGATGAGATGGCTGGATGGCATCACTGACTCGATGGACTTGAGTCTGAGTGAACTCTGGGAGTTTGTGTAGGACAGGGAGGCCTGGCGTGCTGCGATTCATGGGGTCGCAAAGAGTCGGACACGACTGAGCGACTGAACTGAACTGAACTGAAAGGTGTTATCCAAGGTGTTATCCAATGGACTGTCCAAGGTGACAACAGCAAGAAAGAGTTACAACTAGAACCTAGGTTCTCAGGATAAAATCTCAAGGCTCATCCACACCAGACCACATTGTCTAGGCCACTCAATCCACTTAACTATGCCAATCTCAGTTCTTTCAAAAGCTAAGAAAAAGTTGAATATTTAACTCTTTCCATTTAACTACAATGGACTGAATATTGTGTCCCTGAAAAATATGTATTTTGAAATCCTAATGCTCCAACATGATAGGATTAGGAGGTGGGACCTTGGCGGGTAGGTCACAAGGATGCTGCTGTAATGAATGGGATTGGTGCCCTTATAGAGGGTCCCCAGAGAGGTCTCTTGCCCCCTCCACTTTGTGAGGAAACAGAAAGAATGTGGCTATCTACCGACTAGGAAGTGAGCTCTCATCAGACACTGAGTCTGCTGATCTTACACTTCCCAGCCTCCAGAAACTTTGAGAAATAAATGTTTGTTGCGGTAGTTTGCTGTATAGCAGCCTGAAGGGACTAAGACATCAACTTAAACCAACATTTGCACTGTAAGTGGGCTCCATTTTAATCTTTGGAAAGACCAGGCTATAAATGTATAGCTTTCTGCAATGTCTCCAGTTACATACTATATAATCTGCTTTCTCAGCTAAACTTTTTCTACTAAACACATTCCACTGAACTATTTAAGAGTTTATATAAATATATAGCATCTGCATTTAATGCTGTATGAAGTCTCAAGCATTCCTATATATTAAATGATGTTAATTTTTCTAATTGAAGTGCTTAAGTGGAGAGTTAGAACATAGCTGTCCTTTGTCATTACAAAGTTGAATACTGTTTGTGTGTCCAGGAAATTTTTTCCAGACCATATTTTTGCAAACAATGAGGATTCAATCCAAATCAGATCTCTATTTCTAATATACAAATGCACTAAATCAATTCAAAGAAACAATGTTAAAAGTAAAGGATTTTATGGTCTTAATCCCATTCCTTTAGCTTTTAAACCTCATTAAAAAATCATAAAAGCTTTTCAAAGCACATGAATTCATTTGACAATCTCACCCCGAAGTCTCTAAGACTGGAACAACAACATTCAAGTTAGACAGTCTTTACTTCCCACTAGTCCTAATTTTACTTTGAAAGCATTTCCAAAATAACCAGTGAAAAAATAAACAAATGATGATCAGATGGTATTTAGAGTCATTCTATGCTGAGAACTGGACGCTACTTCAAAGATCTCTGTCTCTGGCTCCAGGCAGGGACATAGCCAAACAAATCAAAATGGGGTTTCTGTACACTACTCTCACTGATTATTAACTTAAAAAGTCACTTTATAGTCTTTCAAAATACTTAGTCCTACTCTTCTCATCAAGATGTTTCTTGGGTCTAACGTATCTTCAGCTGAAATGTAAATTCACCCTGGGAAACAATGCATTAGTGTCCAGGACTCACTTGCTCCTTTGCTTTATACTAAATAATCCTCTGAACCACTCTTCAGAGGTCTGATGACAATTATTTAGCATTTCTCAAGCACTTGAAGAATCACTAGCCAGACACTAGTTTTGTGATCTAGAAGGGAACTACAGGATTCATCTAGTAAAGTGTTTCTCTAATACTAATGCTCATAAATCACTGGAGAGCTTGTTAAATCACATGATAAACCCCACTCTCGGAGTTTCTGATTCATTAGGCCTGCAGTAGGCCCCAGGAATGTGTATTTTTAACAAATTCCTAAGTAATGTTGATGCTACTGGTATAAGACTACTTTTTGAGAATCACCAATCTAAGACAGTGGTTCTCAACTTTGGTTTCACATTAGAACCACCTGGAGCACTTTTATAAGAAACTTAAACCCAGATGCCACTCTTAAAGTTGGTGGAAGTGAGGTCAGAGGAGAGAGCTCACAAGATAGACTGGCAACAAAATAAATGGGGACATTCCCTATCTTTTAAGTCTTCCTGGAAGTTTCAGATGTCTAGAGTGCTCCCTCTCCCCAAAGACTACAAAGTAACAGCTACCATCAACCACAGGAACCTTCAGGTGAGAGGGGGGAACAATGAGTCACTGAGCTACAGAGATCTGCAGTATGGATTTAAGGTCGAGGGGTTAGAAACAGGGGGGCAGCTGAACGGTTATTTCAATCATGTGGGCGAGAAATAATACTGAAAACCTTTGCAATATATTTGAAAAGAAGCAGTGAATAAAATAGTCACTGTATATGAAAATTCAACACCGCTTAGCAACATCAAATATCCTAAAAGAGGACCATGGACAAGCAGGGTCAAAAGAATTCTGATTCTGATCCTACGGCATTATAGGATCTTCCACAGTTTCTAGCACATGGTGTACAGTAAGTATTTGTACAATAAATAACTGAATGTACAAAAATGCATAGGGCAGAAGAGTATAATGTTCACATGTTAGGCAGGATGTATCTAAGGGATTAAGCCTCTCCTTGGAGAAGCAAGATCTTGGAAGCATATAGATGGGAAGGAATTTGGCTAGTTAGTCTGTACATTCCAAACCTTAGTGGCTTAAAAATAAGTTTATTTCTTGTGATTCTGTGGGTGGTTCTTTCACTTCCTGGAGTTGGCTGGCACAGAGATGGCTGGAAGGTTCAAAATGTCCTTATTCATCAGGCTGGTACTTGGTGCTGACTGGAACTTCATGTGAGACTTCCTGTGGTTGTTCGAGTGTCCTCACTCAGCATGGTGCCTGGGTTCTATGATGGTGCTTTCCAAACAGAGAGGTGAAAACTGCAGTTCTTTTATGGCATAGCTCTCAAATCACGGTGTCATGCCCAGCATACACTATTGGCCAAAGGAGTCAAGTACCAGCCCAGATTTATTCGGGAATAAATGCCTCCTCTCAGTGGAAGAACGGCAAAGAATGTGCAGCCATCAGTCTACTCTCTACCCACAAATGATTTACATTCCTCTCACATGAAAGCCTCACCCTCTCCCTAGTCCTGCCCCCCGCCCAAAGTTTTATTCCACTATGGCATCAAGTTCAGGCTTAAAGTCCAGGATCTTGTCATCTAAATTATGTTCGGAATACTATGGGACAACACCCTTAAGATTCTTAGAAGCCTTGCTACCTAGCTGAGAAGAGGCACTGCCTTAAATCTTTCTAAAGTCTAAGTACAGGGCCCTATCCCTGTGCCCTGGCCTTAAGATTCCTACCTTAATACCAAGTTTTACTGCACTAGCACTGCTCTGGATCTCATCTTTGAGTACCTTTTGCTTGGAAGAGAAGCTATGAATTAAGAAACAGTTTTATTCATGACCCCAGAAAATTCTGAATTGGAAATATGTCCTCTAAAAGTCTACTTAAAATCTGAACTGTTTCTTCTATAATTAATCTCTCTCTTACTTTAGTCATAAACGTTTTTAAGAAGTCAATTAGTACTTCCAACATTCTGAAGGAAAATCTAAGCTAGATATACAAATCGATTAGGTTCATTTTCTATATTCCATATTACTGTGTCAGTCTCGTCAAGTTTTCTGCCAATACATAACAAGGGTACTGTTTTATACCCTCCAGTAGAAATTTCCTTTCTGCCCTTCCAGCCACCATTAATAATCTTCTTACTTCCCCTGCAGGTTCACTGCTACCTGGTCTCAAAGCCAATGCCAGATGTTTTGTTGTGGCAACACCTCGCTTCTAGGTACCAATTTTTATTTTGGTTCTTTATTGCTATGTAACAAACCAGCCCAAAACTTAGCAGCTGAAATAACCATTCATCATTTCAGATGATTCTTTAGGATGAAGAGGCAGTTCTGTTTTGCATGGTGTTGGCTCGAACATTGTGATGGCTGGAAGGTCCAAGCTGCCTCAGTCACAGGGCTGGTGTTCTGGCTGGCTGCTTGGCCTGGACCTCAGCTTCAGCTACTGACCAGGGGCCTTGCCACTCCTTCACATGGCTGTTTAGACTTTCTCACAGCAAGGTGGCTGAGTTCTAACTAAGAAAATTATAAGCACACAAAAGCAGAAGTCACAAAGCCCTTTAAGGCCCAGCCTTACCCCATATGATTTCTGCCACATGTGACAGGTCAGAAAAAATAACAGGGCCAGCCCAGATTTAAAAGGACAGGAAATAGACTCCATCTCTTGACGGGAAAAAAAATCACAAAGTATTTGCAGCCATCTTTAACCCACCACGGGAAGTCCTGAGCATTTAAGTAGCAGATAGTGCCAAAGAAATGAATTCATTGGAAGAATTTGGTGAAATAAGACTAGAATCTCTCTCTCCTTTGTAACATATCAGATGAGGAAGGGCCAAGAGTAAAGGTGGATAGAGAAGCAGGTGAAAGAGCAGCATAGTGTTTCTGGAGCACAGAAATCAAAGGATCTGACGTCATAGTCAAAACAGAGAAACCAAAGGAGAATAGTAACGGGTAACTGTCATTCTGCAGCTTCTTATCCAAAGCTGTAGAGTGGTAAGGGATCTGTGAAACAATCAAATCATATGCTAAATATTAGAAAAATTACCCTTATCATCTGAAGCCCCAAGAGAAAGTTACTGAATATGACAATTGACAGCATGTGACCATCTCTGGAAATCCTAATTAAATCAGAGTTGTTGAAATTTAAGGAACATTGCTTCACTTCTTGTTTCTGATGGTTATGAAATACATCATGTATTTAATTTACATGGTAATTGTGCTTTCAGAAAAAGACCTCTCAATTCTTTGATGCTTTACGTAAGCTACCAAATCATCTAGAATAAAATGAAGAGAAGCTGCAGCCCTATTACTATCTCATTAACAGTAGAGCATAAGCCGCCAGTGGCTACACAATTCCTAGAATGTGTAAATAGACAGCAACCTCAAACCCTTCTCTACCATCTTCATTGTTTATAAAACTGTTTTCCTGACCCCCTCTCATCATCCCAGGGTCAGCAAACCACAAAGCTGAGCCAAACTCAGTCCCTGTGCAGTCCCTCGGGAATCACACATGCTCTCCTTTTAAATGACAACAGCAGGCATCAGTCCATTTCCTTCTAATTCTTGCACAGGTGACCTACCTTTCACAGGAGCAGAATCATATGGACTATTTAACCCAAGAAGAAACCATAGAGATCAGAGTCTAACTCTTTACAAATAAAGAAACTAAATTTCAGAGGTGTTTAAGTAGCTTCTCTAGGGTCACAGAGTAGTACAACATGGGTTTATTGCCTAACGTGAAAAGAACTGAAGTTGAGAGCATTGCTTCTAGTCACCTAGCCTAAGTAATAATAGGCTTTCTTAAACAGTTTTAGAACATGAAGCTGAAAAAATAGTCCAGAATATTTCTATGTTATAAATATTTTAAACCATAAATCAAAATGAGTCCCCCCCCTCCCCCCCGCTCTAGGACACACAAACCAGAATTATGTTTTGGTCTTAACCCTTTCTCTAAAGTTAACATTTACATGCATTCAATCATGGAGTTTAGGACTTTACAAAGGTATACCAAGGAAACACGAGGCCTTGTTTCTGCTCTCATGGGATTTAAAATCCTATTGTGGAGAGATGACATGCATAGTTGAGAGTTAGCAACACCATCTTATACTGTCATTTCAGTGCCAAAATGAGTAGGATGGTGGCCAAAAATAAGCAGTGCATTTGGTTCTACACAAACAAAATACCCAAAGAGAATGGGTGAAACATTACAGAGAATAGTAAAGCAGTGCTTGTCAAAGAGAGGTCAGGATTTTAGTCTGTTATGCAACAAATATTTAGAACATCTACTATGCGCCAGACAGAGTTCTAAGTGTTAGGGAAATACAGAAATGTGAAAGATGGACAAGATCCTGGCTCCCAGGGACCTTACTGTGTAGTAAGGAGAGACAGATTAGATACATGTACATGATAAAATCAGAAAAGCTACGAAGAAGACATAGCTACTTTAGACCAGGGAGTCAGGGCAGGCGTCTCTCTTTAGAGGGACTACCACTAAAATGTAGATGAGAATGGAGCCAACCATGTGATGATATTGGGGGAGATCATCTAAGTAGAAGGCGCAAGAAGCTTAGGATGTGTGCAGATCAGAAGGGAGGACACTTGGCCTCAGTGTCAGAAGCCTGGGGAAAGTTAAGAGTAACAGAGACCTGCAGGCAAGATAAGCAGTTCAGATAACAAGTAGTATAGGAGTGGTAGAAAAGCCACTGAAGAGTCACAAGAAGAGAAGTGGCTGATCTGTTATTAGCTTCTCAGAATTCATACTGACCTCGATAATTCAACAGCAAAATGTGGATATACTCAAGAAGTCCAAGTGTCTACCTTCATCTGTAAAAAGAAGGATGATCAGAAAACAGTAGGAGACAGGTCCACTGTCCTCAAGCACTGCTTTACTGGGACTATGTTCAGAGCTGGGTGACACAGCTTTAAGACATATGCCATATTCAGAACACTGGAGAGCCACGCAATTTAACGCATAAAATTTAATCATTCATTATGTCCAAGTCAAAAGCTCTGCCACAGAGCTAATTCAAGATTAAACTTCCACAATTACAAAAGATGAATGATGCTTGCAGGAAGCAACAGGAGATGGGACTTGTTTACTTCTGACTTGCCTACTCGAGGAAGGCAAGGCCATCTTTTTATTATGGAAACATACCAAACAAACCAATTCTATGCATTAGAAATGCTACCTTAAACAAAAATCAGGAAAATAGAGACAGGGAGTCATGGAGTCTAAGCCTCTCATAAACATTCATTATATTCTTTAGATCTTTAACGTTAAAAAATTACAAATATCTAACACATACATACACACATATCCTTTCCTACATACAAAATAAACAAAGGATAGGAAGATGATATTTTACCAAAATGCATACAGATTTAATTTTCTGTTTAATTGGTTTTAAAACATCAAAAGGATTTTACTCAAAACATCTGTAAGAATAGTAATCTTTTTTACATACTAAGTATTCAGTACTTATTTGCCCCAAGCTACCAATGTAAAAGTAATTATCTTTACCATGTGTTCACAATTCAGAATATTAATCTTACCCTATGAATGCTGGTCAACTGGAAATGCTGCAATTAGTTTCTGTTTGAAAAATTCCTAAAGAGAAATCATAAACATACTGTTACATTTTATCCATCACAAATTGCAAGACAATTTTATCCATTTTTGTGGTTCTAAAGTTTCAAACATCTATAACAACTTTCTGAAACATACAAAAGATAACAGTTTAATAAAGCAACTGCTGTTAAAGAGGTCACTTTTAACCTCTCACAAAAGTTGTCAACTAAAACCCAGGGAGGTAAATAAATCATTGGCTGGCACTAGTGGTAAAGAACCTGCCTCCAGTGCAGGAAACTGAGAGACATGGGTTCAGTCCCTGGCTTGGGAAGATCCTTTGGAGAAGGGCATGGCAACCCACTCCAGTATTTTGCCTGGAGAATCTCATGTTCAGAGGGGTCTGGTGGTCTATAGGGTTGCAAAGAGTCAGACACAATTGAAATGACAGCATGCATGCATGTCATAATTTAAGCATTTAATCCCATCACCATGGCAATTTACAAGGCATAAAATATGAACTTTAAATTTTTAATGAAGAATGAGATAAGCATTATATCTAAGGCACCACTACAAGAAAATTGTTTTCTCTTAACTAAAAGAAAAGTTCATTGAAAATATCTATGCTTCTTACAGAAAATAAGGAAACCTGGGGAGAAAACAACTTAATGTTTAGGATCATTTTCTCCTTCCAGTTTTATTTTTGTTTTGGTTTTTGCTGCCTGCTAGTTGTATATAATTATACTATTATAAAATTCAATGATAAGATATTGAGATCTTTTTGACTCATCATTTCTCATAGGCTTTTTTGATGTTGTAGTTTCTCTAAGCATCATTTTTAAATCATAACAGTTCACACATGGATATGTCACAGTTTACAAAATCATTTCCCTACTGAATCATAGATTTTTCTCTTTTTATTACTAATAACGCATATTATTACTAATACGTAACTCTGTTCATGTGATTTCCTTTGCAGAGACCTCTGGAAATAGTAAGAGTACTAAGCTAAAGAGCATAAACATTTTAAGGCTTCTGCTGCTGCTGCTAAGTCGCTTCAGTCGTGTCCGACTCTGTGCGACCCCATAGATGGCAGCCCACCAGGTTCCCCCGTCCCTGGGATTCTCCAGGCAAGAATACTGGAGCGGGTTGCCATTTCCTTCTCCAATGCATGAAAGTGAAAAGTGAAAGTGAAGTCGCTCAGTTGTGTGCGACTCTTAGTGACCCCATGGACTGAAGCCTACCAGGCTCCTCTGTCCGTGGGATTTTCCAGGCAAGAGTACTGGAGTAGGGTGCCATTGCCTTCTCCATAAGGCTTCTGATATATCAAATTATTTCCCAAGGAGATTACACTAATTTTCTTTCCTGTAAACAGTATGAGTAATACCCTCATGAGGTGGGAATCATCTTTAAAAATAAAAGTCTTTGCTAATTCCATGTATGAAAAGAATCTCACTGTTGCTTTACTGTACATTTCTTTGAATTGGCTTGAATGCTTCCCAACATGTTTCAACAATGAGTTTCATTACCCTTTTACATTTCACATTTACCTAAACTGGAGTATTTTGCTGAGAGGATACAAATGTAGAACTTAATGCAAACTCTCTCACAATGACAGCTTGTCATCTCAGAGTGAAGCCACTGTTGTCAAGTGGGAAAAAAAAAAAAAAAAAACCCAACAAAATGTAGCTCAGTGTCTTTATCCAGCCTAAAATCAAATCACTCAAATTCATTTTAGAAACAACAGCAAAAGTTAACACCTCGCTTCCTCCCCAACACCAAACAACAGTACAAGCTGGAATAATTAAATGTGAAAGTACTAAATCACAATGCTTCTAAGATTAGAAATAAATATTCCATATTAGGCAAGATCAAAATAGGACTTGGACTGTCACAGTCATTGTGACAAACACAGCTGCTGAAGCAGCATCAGTGAGTTCCCCAGCTTGCTGTGCTGGAGTGTTACAAAACTGGCCTTATCTGCCTCTGAAAAACATTTACTGTCCCCAGAGGCAAGACACAAGATGTTTATTTTCCCTGGAAAAAATCAATCCCAAGATAACCTTAAAAATGTATTCTGGAAGATTTGGAGATGACAAACACTGAGAACTCCCTTTCTCAAATAAGAGGTTTTTTCAGAAGGCTCCCAGGCAGGGACACAAAACAGAACACTCCCAAGGGACTATGGATTAAGGAACAATAGGGGACAACCAGCTTTCTGATAGAAACACAAAAGGTCCCAAGGCCTTTGAAAACTGAGACGTCCAGGGGCTCTTATTTCCTTCTAGTCAGTGGAGATAGCAGAGTCTGAGGAAACAAACTTCTCTGTAGTAATGCAAAGGCCTACTGTAAAATTTTTATCTGAGAAAGGCCTTCCATTTGGGAGAATTTGTCTCTCAGTGATAGATTCCTTTTAAGATGTAGCAAGGAGTCAAGAATCTTTCTTTACTATCTAAGCCACCAGGTCAGTATGGCAAGACTCACTGCAATGTCACACTTACTCAACCTGCCTTGTGCAATTCCATAAGTTTAAGGCTTTAGGTTGCATAAAATGAAAGTATCCTATTTTCATCCATTTGAAAGATTCAAACTCTGAACACCAGATTTACTTAAAATTAAGAAAGGGTATTTCACTTCACCAATGGTCCCGCCCTAGGATCACTGTCATGAATCATTGCCTTGAGCCACACTGACCTCCACAGGCTACATTCACTGTTCTTCTCTCTGCTTTCCCAGAAGACTAATAGATCATGGCATCTGGTCCCATCACTTCATGGCAAATAGATGCGGAAACAATGGAAACTGAAAAACTATTTTCTTGGGCTCCAAAATCACTGCAGATGGTGACTGCAGCCATGAAATTAAGATGCTTGTTCCTTGGAAGAAAAGCTATGACAAACCTAGACAGCATATTAAGAAGAAAGACATTACTTTGCCAACAAAGATCTGTATAGTTAAAGTTATGGTTTCTAGTAGTCATGTATGGATATGAGAGTTGGACCATAAAGAAGGCTGAGCACTAAAGAATTGATGCTTGTGAACTGTGGTGTTGGAGAAGACTCTCGAAAGTCCCTTGGACTGCAGGGAGATCAAACCAGTTAATCTTAAAGGAAATCAGTCCTGAATATTCATTGGAAGGACTGATGCTGAAGTTGAAACTCCAATACTTTGGCCACCTGATGGGAAGAGCTGACTCTGTAGAAAAGACCCTGATCCTGGGAAGATTGAAAGCAGGAGGAGAAGGGGGACAACAGAGGATGAGATGGTTGAATGACATCACTTACTCAATGGACATAAGTTTGAGCAAGCTCTGGGAGATGATGAAGGACAGGGAAGCCTGGTGTGCTGTAGTCCATGGGGTCGCAAAGAGCTGGACATGACTGACCAACTGAACAATAGTTCTCTCCTACTATCTTATGACATGTAATAAGTTACTATTTCAAGTTCCTTGAAGACTGGGGCAGAATCTTATTTACCTATATTCTCAGGATCTAGCCCAGTGTCTCTTTCTAAGGCTAGACTTAGGGCCTGGATATTATAGCAGCTTCCCTGTACCAATTCATCAATGGGGTGTTCAAACATCTTTGGAAAGTTAGTGAAATTAAACTTAAATATTATGCCTTTTCTCAGGGATGGTACAGAATATGGCTTGAAGAAAAGGCAAGGAGTCTGCTACTTTTCTTCTGGTCAGTTGAGATCCTGAGAACTGGCAAAAAGGGGAACTAGAGGCGCTCTTTGGCTACCCTGTTATCTCTCATACAGCTCCTGGCTTCTCTTAACAATATTGTGAACAAATATTTAAAGAATAGCAGGGAGGCAGTCCTAAGAAGGTGGAGGAATAGGACGGGGAGACCACTTTCTCCCCCACAAATTCATCAAAAGAACATTCGAACGCTGAGTAAATTCCACAAAACAACTTCTGAATGCTGGCAGAGGATATCAGGCACTTAGAAAAGCAGCCCATTGTCTTTGAAAGGAGGTAGGAAAAAATATAAAAGACAAAAAGACAGACAAAAGAGGTAGGGATGGAAATCCGTCCCGGGAAGGGAGTCTTAAAAAGAGAGAAGTTTCCAAACACCAGGAAACACTATCACTGGCAAGTCTGTGGCGAGCCTTGGAACCTCAGAAGGCAACATAATCAGGAGGAAAAATAAATAAATAATTAAAACACACAGATTATGCGCCCAATGGTAACTCCCAGCGGAGAAGCAGCACAGACTCCCGCATCCGCCACTAGCAAACAGAGGCTGGGCAGGGAGGCCCGGGCTGCACTGCTTAGATTAAGGACCAGGCCTGAATGCCCCAAGGGCAATCTGAGGGAACTAACTTGAGATAGCAAACCAGACTGTGGGATAGCTATCCAGGGAAAAGCCCTAACCTAAGACACCGCCAGACCCGCTCACAGAACAAAGGACTGAACAGAGCTAGCCGGCTGCGGGCCGGCCCACCCCTGCCAGAGACAGGCAGGCGAGGGCAGCCAGAGCCGGAAGGGGGCAATTGTGGCCTCAGAGAGGCATCATCTACCAAACTGCAAGCAGATTTTGTTGCTAACCAAGACTTCTTGGTATTCTGGACGGTCGACATCTGCCTGAGAAGGTGTGCTGGTTGTACACCCAGAAAACCAAACAGCAAGGATGGGGGAGGTGATAAGTCACAGCGACCACGCTCACCAAGCACCTGGTCACCTGAGCTGCTCGCACCTGGGAAGGGCACAAAACGCAGGCCCAACCGAGTCTGCGCCTCTGAGGACTACCCAAGTACCTGAACCTGAGCGGCTTAGACCTGGGAAGTGCATACAACCCAGGGCCGGCCTCAGACAGTTCCTGGTAGAGCAACCTAGAGCCTAAGCAGTGTAGACAGGGAAAGCACACACGCCATGAGTGGGGGCAAACCCAGTGTGGCCAAGACACTGCGAGCAAATGCCAGTGTTATTTGTTTGCAATGTTCTTCCCTCCCCATGGTACCACTGAACAACTGAGCCTAAAAAAGTGTCCACCACCGCCCCCTTGTGTCAGGGCGGAAATTAGACACTGAAGAGACCAGCAAACAGAAGAAGCTAAAACAGAGGGAACAGTCTTGGAAGTGACAGGTACAGTAGATTAAAACCCTGTAGTTAGCACCGAAAAATGGCAACCCACTCCAGTATTCTTGCCTGGGAAATTCCATGGATGGAGGAGCCTAGTAGGCTACAGTCCATGGGGTCGCAAAGAGTTGGACACGACTGAGAGATTTTACTCACTCACATAGGAAGGGGCCTATAGATCTTGAGAAGTATAAGCTGGATCAAGGAACTATCTGAAAATGAACTGACTCCACACTGTCCACAGCAACACCAGAGAAAGTTCTAGATATATTTTTACTATTATCATTCTTTAAATTAAAAGGAATTTTTTAAAGTCCTCTATTACTCCTTTAATTTTCATTTTTATAACCTACTATTACTTTGCAAAAAAAAGACCCTATTTTTTCAAGCAAACTTCATATATATAATTTTTGTGACTTTGTTTTTTTCTTTAACACTGTATTTTTGGGAATCCAACCTCTACTCTAGATTTTTAATCTTTGCTTTTTGGTATTTGTACCAAAAATTTTGTACCTTTAAGAACCCAATCTTCAGTACCCATTTTTACTTGGGAGCAAGATTACTGGCTTGACTGCTCACTCCCCCTTTGGACTCTCTTTTTTCTCCACTGGGTCGCTTCTATCTCCCCCCTCCCCCTTCTCTTCTCTACCCAACTCTGTGAATCTCTTTGTGTATTCTGGACTGTGGAGAACACTTAGGGACCTGATTACTGGCTGGATCTGTCTCTCTCCTTTTGATTCCCCCCCTTTATCATCCTGGCCACCTCTGTATCCTTCCTCCCTCTTCTCTTCTCTGTATAACTCCATGAACATCTCTGAGGGATCCAGACTGTGAAGAGCACATATGGAAGTGATTACTGGCTAGCTTGCTCTCGCCTCTTTTGATTCCCCCTCTTCTCTTCCTGGTCACCTCTATCTCCCTCCTCCCTCTTCTCCATGTAACTCTGTGAACCTCTCTGGGTGTCCTTCACTGTGGAGAAGCTTTTTATCTTTAACCTAGATGAGATGTTTTATCATCGGCGCTGTATAGATAGAGAAGTCTTGAGGCTATATATAGAAAACTATGAAACACTGAAGAAAGAAATCAAAGAGGACAGTAATAGATGGAGAAATATACCGTGTTCATGGATTGGAAGAATCAATATAGTGAAAATGAGTATACTACCCAAAGCAATCTATAAATTCAATGCAATCCCTATCAAGCTACCAACGGTATTTTTCACAGAGCTAGAACAAATAATTTCACAATTTGTATGGAAATATAAAAAACCTTGAATAGCCAAAGCAATCTTGAGAAAGAAGAATGGAACTGGAGCAATCAACATGCCTGATTTCAGGCTCTACTACAAAGCCATAGTCATCAAGACAGTATGGTACTGGCACAAAGACAGAAATATAGATCAATGGAACAAAACAGAAAGCTCAGAGATAAATCCATGCACCTATGGACACCTTTTCTTTGACAAAGGAGGCAAGAATAAACCATGGAGAAAAGACAATCTTTTTAACAACTGGTGCTGGAAAAACTGGTCAACCACTTGTAATAGAATGAAACTAGAATACTTTCTAACACCATATACAAAAATAAACTCAAAATGGATTAAAGATCTAAATGTAAGACCAAAAACTATAAAACTCCTAGAGGAGAACATAGGCAAAACACTCTCCGACAGAAATCACAACAGGATCCGCTATGACCCGCCTCCCAGAATATTGGAAATAAAAGTAAAAATAAACAAATGGGACCTAATTAAAATTAAAAGCTTTTGCACAATAAAGGAAAATATAAGCAAGGTGAAAAGACAGCTTTCAGAATAGGAGAAAATAATAGCAAATGAAGCAACTGACAAAGAATTAATCTCAAAAATATACAAACAGCTACTGCAGCTCAATTCCAGAAAAATAAACGACCCAATCAAAAAATGGGCCAAAGAACTGAACAGACATTCCTCCAAAGAAGACATACAGATGGCTAACAAACACATGAAAAGATGCTCAACATCACTCATTATCAGAGAAACGCAAATCAAAACCACAATGAGGTACCACCTCACGCCAGTCAGAATGGCTGCTATCTTAAAGTCCACAAGCAATAAATGCTGGAGAGGGTGTGGAGAAAAGCGAACCCTCTCACACCGTTGGTGGGAATACAAACTAGTACAGCCACTATGGAGAACAGTGTGGAGATTCCTTAAGAAACTGGAAATAGAACTGCCATAGGACCCAGCAATCCCACTGCTGGGCATACATGCCGAGGAAACCAGAGTTGAAAAAGCCACATGTACCCCAGTGTTCATCGCAGCACTGTTTATAATAGCCAGGACATAGAAGCAACCTAGATGTCCATCAGCAGACGAATGGATAAGAAAGCTGTGGTACATACTCACAATGGAATATTACTCAGCCATTATAAAGAATACATTTGAATCAGTTCTAATGAGGTGGATGAAACTGGAGCCTATTATACAGAATGAATAAGTCAGAAAGAAAAACACCAATATAGTATAATAACGCATATATATGAAATTTAGAAAGATGGTAACGATAACCCTGCATGCGAGACAGCAAATGAGATACAGATATATAGAACAGTCTTTTGGACTCTTTAGGAGAGGGCGAGGGTGGGATGATTTGGGAGAATGGCATTGAAACATGTACATTATCATATGCGAAACGAATTGCCAGTCCAGGTTTGATGCATGATACAGGATGCTTGGGGCTGGTGCACTGGGATGACCCAGAGGGATGGGATGGGGAGGGAGGTGGGACAGGGGTTCAGGATGGGGAATACATGTACACCCGTGGCGGATTCATGTCAATGTATGACAAAACCAATACAATAATGTAAAGTAATTAGCTGCCAATTAAAATAAATATATATTAAAAAAAATAAAGAATAGCAGGCTGAAGTGGCATCAAATCATTAGCCTGCCCAGAGTGACAAGTTAATAGCCCACCTAGGGTGCTCCCATGTCTCAGTCCTGCCTTTGCCCTCATCATAAATACTAAGTAATTATTGAGTGAACCAATAACACCAGATCAGGTTTCCCCACCCAGTTAAGCACCAAGGGTATGGAGAAGCAGGTCTGGCTCTATAAAAGATATGTGCACACAGCTCGAGTACAGACAGTGGGCCTGGAAGGGTGATAAGCAAAGCAGTGGAGACAGGGCCTTGGGCATTTTCATCAGCTCTTGACAGGTGCAGAGATTCAGAAGCAGAGGCTAAGCCTTTACCCTTCAGAAAGAAAGGGGAAAAATTCATATTTGCCAACTTACTCACCAAACATGACATCTCACAAATCTGAATAGAGAAGTGCTGTCAAATTCAGCCTGACTGGCTGCATTATAATGACAGTGAGTCAATTTGAATCAGTGATGGATCGCTGGATAAATGCCGCAGCATTCTTAAATGACCTTAATATCTTATCAAATTATGACTTCACAATTCTTCTTTTTTTTACAAATTAACAGTATAAGCCAACGAGAAAACGTGTGGGCCAGAGGAAGTATCAAGTTACCACCTAACAAGGATAATGTGTACCAAGTCATTCTGTGTCCACTTGATGCCCAGTTCACCTTCCCCCAAGACCACAGACTCTGGGAAGGTAAGGACGTTGCCCAGGGCCTGCCACATATTAGGTGCTCTCTAATTATTGTAGTTCCAGAATCCTGCATGCTATGATCAAGCTGACAATATTCATATCCTGGGATGGTTTCAGTCTCATAAAACCAGTAACTTCTGACCATGATCACTGTAAAAAATGCTATATCTGCACTACCATACTGTCAACCCAATGACAAAAATAAATTGCCATGCACTGCAAATCAGACTCATGTTAAGATCAAGCTAATTTCTGACCACAAAATACAAAAGTGTAATGTTCACCAAGTACTGAATGACCACTAAACATTAAACACAGAAGATATTTAAAGTGAACACTGCTACTCACTCACCCCCCAAAACAAGTAGTGGTTCCATTCCTGGTGCTTCTTCAGCATTGAGGGAGTGCTCAGTGTTGTACTGCTTCTGTTAAACTGCATCACCAAGAGCTGGTCAGATGCCTTCCTGCCTCTCACTATGAGCTCTTAGAAGAGTTCACATGCAAGACAGGGGCTAACACACAAGATTCTCAGTAATTGTCTGCCGAATGGAGAAAGGTGGTGGGAGGTGGAAAGGAGAAGGCTCCCATATAATGTGCTTTTAGTGAGGTAGGTATTATGGTCTCCACACTAATGGTGGGAAAGGTGAGAATGAGAAGAACGAAGAAGCTTGCTCAGGCTCAAGCTCACAAAGCAAAGCCAGAATTCACACCAGCTCTGACTAAGAGCCATCTGCTATACTGCCTCCCCAGTGAGCTATGTTAAAAGGAGTTTTATATAGAATGTGATAATGCTTAAAGAAAAAAAAAAAAAAAACCCCTACAATCTATCTTAGAGAAACTGAAAGACACAATCTAAAAATCATATCTGTAAAGTTTTCCTGTTCATTACTCAGTATTCCATCCAGTGAAACAGAATCACCAACTGCTCCCTCCATCCTGCTTGCCTCTATTAAGTAATTAAGATCAGCATGACAGCCAGCCAGAGCAGGCACGTACATCCTGCTGCCACAGCCTCTTATAGAGAAACATGCACTCATCCCTGTAATGACAAGAGGAGTAACCCAAGTTTCATCTGTATTTAAATGATGTTTTACATGGCTTTTCTTCCTGGTCTTCCTATTAAAATGAGGTGGCTCAGTAGTAAATAATCTGCCTGCCAATGCAGGAGACATAAGAGACGTGGGTTCAATCCCTGGGTGGGGAAGATCTCCTGGAAGAGGCAATGGCAACCCACTCTAGTATTCTTGCCTGGAAAATCCCAAGGATAGAGGAGTCCAGAGGGCTACAGGCCATGGGGTCACAAAGAGTTGGACACGACTTAGCAACTAAAACAACAAAATAAATTTATGCCATAACATCTAAATATGACCTTTCTGAATGACTTAATAAAGAAGTACTGCATGTCTTAATCTGTTAGTTGCTTTGTTAGGCCTAGTGCTTACCTGACACTCTTACGAGGAAGGGAGTGTAGCAGAATGGTTAAGATCAAGTGCTGTGTCATTTACCACCTGCTTGATCTAAATAAACTAAGTATCAGTTTTCTCATCTGCAAAATAATGATGACAATAAGAATTAAATGTTTTAAGAATTAAATAAGGTAACTATAAAAATCAAATGCTTAGCATAGCAGGAGGTTCGAAGTAAATGCTCAAAAATGGTAATTTACTAACTAATAGGTATATCTAAAATGAATTCTTTAAAGGTTGCCTTTAAAGCATTACCATCGGGTAAAGAGAAACCAGACTGGATGTTAGGGATTTTGGTTCTCCACCCAAGTTAGTGATTTCCATGCCAGATTTTACAATGTATCACATGACTTCAGTTACTACAAAGTGTTGTGAAATATAAATATAAATGTAACTTACCTGAATTATTTAATATATGACACATAGGGAAGACCAGGTATTGTGAAGCCAAAACAACACAGGGTGATGCAACATTTTTAAAAAGTTAACCTGTCCAAGTAACCTCCACTTTTATGCCTATCTTTCCAATGAAGGTTCATGCTGCAGACAAGTCAGATACAGCTAATGTCACCCAAGGCCATGTTTTAAAGTCTATAAACACAGATGCACACCAATGTGAATAAATTTTATGCCACAAAACTATACACTTTAAAATGGTTAAAACTGTACATTTTATATTATACATATTTTACCACAAAAAAATCTCTCATGTAAAGAAAGTGAAGTCGCTCAGTCGTGTCTGACTCTTTGCGATCCCATGGACTGGACCCCGTGGGACTGTAGCCTACCAGGCTCCTCCCTCCATGGGATTCTCCAGGCAAGAATACTGGAGTGGGTTGCTATTTCCTTCTCCAGGGAATCTTCCTGACCCAGGGAATGAACCTGGGTCTCCTGCATTGCAGGCTGACACTTTAATCTCTGAGCCACCAGGGAAGCCCCTCTCATGTGAAACAGGAAAACTATTCTGCTTCATTTTTTTTTTCTTCTTGGCCATGCCTCACAGCTTGCTGGATCTTAGTTCCCAGAACAGGGATTGAACCTACACCTCTGGCTATGGAAGCATGGGGTCCTAACTACTAGACCACCAGGGAATTCCCCTACTGCTTTAAAATGAGCATAAATGGATTACACAAATCAAATACATAGCAGGCCCCCATGTACTAGAAAACATAACACATAAAAATATACTGTGTCAACTTTGCTTTGTCCATAATTCACAAATTATTATAACACTATTTAATTATGAATTTTTTGGTTACTTCTAATTGGAAGGATTTGAGTGGGGGAGATATGATCTCACTAATTTGTCCAGAAAAGGCATGGGTTTCTTTTATACTAGATAAACAGCCATATAAGAAGCTAAGACATTCAAAAATCTTCTAGTGACTAGTTAGGTAAACACACACATATGAGATCTTTTTTTTTCTTCTCCTAAAAGAAATGAAGAACCCACATGTTTATAAAATCATTAATAACTTACAATGAATTTGGCAAGTATTTGATCCTCCTGTTAATCTTCTTTTATTAATAGGTCAGTTCAGCAAAAAGCATCTAGGATAGCCTTATAGGGTGTGAGGCAGGGTGGAGGGAGAGGCTGGTGCTAAGGTGGAGAGACTGCATGTGTGTGTGTGTTTGTGTGCGGAAGTGGTGAGAGAAGATTCACCATAATCCTTTGCCTAGTGATACCAGACATACTTATTGGGCTCTTAAGAGTGGTCAATCAATCAATCCTTGAGGCTTTCATAGTAACACACAATTTTGTAGGACTGCCTTGTTACTTCCTTGGTCTCTGCATTATGTGTGGCAGAAATGTCCATTCCAGGCCTGAGAGAATAAAGGTAATGGTCAATATCAAATGAGAGCCCATTTAAAATAAGAAATAGCTGCTCTGCCTCTCTACAGGGCTATATTGAAGAAGGATGAGGGGAATGTAGTAATGAGATTGGGTGTTTAAATGAAGGAACGTCACCATCACCATGTCATAAGGGAAGAATCAAGACTCTGAGGCATCATGCCCTAACAGAAAGAATCCCTGACTAGGTATGGGAAAACCCAATTTCTACTCTTTACTTTATATCTAACTGATCATATGTTAGACAAGTCATCTCACCTCATCTGACCTGACTGCCCTCACTTGTCATGTTACAGAGAGCCAAACGACAGACCCTCCACTCCCAGCATTCCATCATCCTGTGAGCTGACTAACCGAAGCTGGAGCTAAGTGAGACCTAATCTGAAAAGACCACTTTGGAGTGATGAGAGTCGAGCAGCGCTTTAAGAGAAGAAAGCGATATGGCCAGGAAACGATTAACCTGAAGGTAAATGCTGTGTTTTCTTAGAAAGAGAGTACACTGAATGGTATGCAATTAGAAACTAATAAATTGGTCTTGCCAAAATGAGAGGAAAAGTGGGTCATCGCAAGAAAGGAAGGTCATCAGGTCAAGCATATGATGAAAGCATTGATTTTAATTGAGCTAGAAAGGTAAGTGGGAGCCATGGAAGGGTCCTAACACCACCATCCCTTAGGCAGCAGAGTTTGCCAGGATTCAGTCCCTGGCCAGTAGCTTCTCTGTGCATGCATATGCTCTCCTGGGGGGGACATCCTCTATTAAGAATCATCCACATCTCCCCGCAGATGAATCCCAAACACTACACGACAAGTCCAGTTCCCTAATCCTAAGCCACAGAATCACCTCCCCATTATCTTCCTGGCTACACACTGAGATGTGTGGAAAATCCAAACTTAGCATGTCCCAAACTGAACCTGTCACTTCTTCTCAACACCCACATCAAACCTGCTCTTCCTGAGTGCCTGGATATTGGAAGCAACATTAACACTGATAGCTGAAGGTTGATGGCAACATCAAGAACGCTCATACCTAACCCCAAAGCTTCTTTTCCTCTATTCTCTGAAATCAATTGGTTCTTTTCTTAAACTATTCCCTTCTGCATCCCTGCTACCACTGCCTTGGATGAAGCCTGCCTCATCTTTGGGGAAGACAGCTGGAAAGGCCTCCTTTCTTGACTTCCTTAGTTCCAATTCCATACTGTAGCTAGAGACCTCTTTTTAAAACGTATCATCTCCTGATTTGGTTATTTGTTATTATAATGTCTCAGGGTGGTGGGACGGAAGCTGGCAATGGAACAGCATGGAAAGGAGAGCTATCCAGTCCCTTTTGTGGTTTTATTAGCTCTTGCTATTTCCTTCCCCAAAGGCTGGGCAGACTGGACCTTATTCTGTGATCACCAGTCACTTGAGAACAGGTGTTTCTCTGTGAATGTTCTGGAGCTGCTTTAGGTGACTGCAAACTGCCCACGTTTTATTTATTCATATCTTTTGTTCCCCTAACCCTCCACTCCACCCACAAGTGAGAGTAGGAGGTTGGGGCTGGTTTTCTCTGCTCACAGTGGAAAATGTACACTGGAACAATTTCTAGGCCTGCCTCCACCGCCATCTGCAGGGGCTAAAGCAAACCACTCACTTAGTCCAGGCCACAAGGTCCTAGGCTTTGAAATAGGGCCAATCTAAGTTGGCTTAAAGCTCAACATTCAGAAAACGAAGATCATGGCATCCAGTCCCACCACTTCATGGGAAATAGATGGGGAAACAGTGGAAACAGTGTCAGACTTTATTTTTCTGGGCTCCAAAATCACTACAGATGGTGACTGCAGCCATGAAATTAAAAGATGCTTACTCCTTGGAAGGAAAGTTATGACCAACCTAGATAGCATATTGAAAAGCAGAGACATTACTTTGCCAACAAAGGTTCGTCTAGTCAAGGCTATGGTTTTTCCTGTGGTCATGTATGGATGTGAGAGTTGGACTGTGAAGAAGGCTGAGCGCCGAAGAATTGATGCTTTTGAACTGTGGTGTTGCAGAAGACTCTTGAGAGTCCCTTGGACTGCAAGGAGATCCAACCAGTCCATTCTGAAGGAGATCAGCCCTGGGATTTCTTTGGAAGGAATGATGCTAAAGCTGAAACTCCAGTCCTTTGGCCACCTCATGCGAAGAGCTGACTCATTGGAAAAGACTCTGATGCTGGGAGGGATTGGGGGCAGGAGGAGAAGGGGACGACAGAGGATGAGATGGCTGGATGGCATCACTGACTCGATGGACGTGAGTCTGAGTGAACTCCGGGAGTTGGTGATGGACAGGGAGGCCTGGCGTGCTGCGATTCATGGGGTTGCAAAGAGTCAGAGACGACTGAGCGACTGATCTGATCTGATCTGATACTGCCCCCATGACTTGATAGTGATAAAGAAATACTGCAGAGGAGCACGTTGCAATCATTAAAGGTGTACATAAATGTAAAGGGGAACCCATTAGAGAAAGCCAATTTTTTTGCTGGTAAAGTAATTTTAGAGGAGGATACTTCTGGCCTTGGAGCACTATCCTAAATTGAAACAAAACAGCTCATGAAGTGAGCCTTATTTATACCACCTTGGTTCCAAGGAAACAAAACAGCAAGTGTTACAAAGTCACTGACGCCCCCTCACATCGAAGTCCCATTACAAAGTCAAAAAGAATTTTTTAAAAAGGCACAGGGGTCTGGGTAGAAATATGTAACCAAAACACAAAACTGCAATAGTCCCTTCACTGTGAGCAAACAATAACCCGAGTACATGGGTCTTCTCCAAATTCACCTTGCAATAATGGACTGAAAACAGGCCATTCATACTGTCAACTAGGGATCAAAGAGCGAGAGAGGAAGGAAGGAAATAAAGAAGGAAGAAAGAAAGAAAAAGAAAAAAATAACACCCACAATCTCTGGTTCACAATGCCAAAGAAGTGCAGCCATGCCTGTCTGCCCAACCCAAAGGCCTTTTAAAACATTCTATCAGCCAAGACTGCTTATCTCTTCTGGCTCCTGTTTTCCCTGGAAAGTGTGGGAAGTAAAGGATTGAGCAAGAGCATAAAGAGAGAAGTAGGTCAGTTTTGAAAAGCAAGCTGTTATATCATCTACTTTTCAGAGGTTAAAAAGTCCACCTTCACCTTGGTGTTAAATCAGTGCTTCCTATTTGCAACCCTGGTTAATGGCTGCTGGTGGTCAAAAACACTGGTTTCCATTTGCTCTTCTGCTAGAGTAGAGAAATGTCTGGTTTCCATTCAGGGTAAACATAGTGAGTTGTCTTTTTCTGACATTACCTTTTCTGACACCAACTGGGTAGTCTTCCATGCAATCCTCTTTCGACACTTAGGTTAGTGCAAGATTCCACAGGTTTATGTGTAGAGTCCCACAAGACCGCCCCTACTTTAGATGCCAGTCTCAAGTCCCAGGGACTCGGATGATCCACACTTCTGTCCAACGTGACTACAAATTCAGAGGTTCCCGCAACCCCCTCCTCAAGCTTGATAATTCACTAGAACGATTCATAGAATGCAGGGAAACACTTTATGCTTACAAGTTTATTGTAAAGGATACAACTCTGCAACAACCAAATGGAAGAGATGCACAGGGTGAGTATTTGGTGGTGTGTGTGGGGAGGGCGGCAGAGGGTGTGAAGATTTATGCACTAAGTATGACACCCTCCCAGAGCCTCCACATGTTCACTAATCTGGAAGCTCCCAGATTCTGTAGTCTAGGCATGTTTCTGGAAGTTTCACTGCATAGGCATGATTGATTAAATCACTGGCCACTGGCAATTAGAAATCTCTTGACACCCCCTCCTCCCTCCTCAGAGGTCAGTGGCTAGACTGAAAGTTCCAACCCGCTAATCACTTGGTTGGTTTCTATGGCAATCAGCCTCCATCTAGAAGCCACCCCAGAGTCACTCTATTTGCATAAACTAGGGTAGGGTTGAAAGGGGCTCATCCTGTGTAACAAAAGATGCTTCTATCAGGAAATTCCAAGGATTTTAGGAGCTCTGTGCTATAAACTGAAGGCAAAGACCAAATATACATGTATTTCTTATTATACCACTCATGACATTACATTGCATGAGAACAGTCTTACAGAAGGGCTAATTCTTATTCAAAATAGTTGCAGTCTGAAACAGTGCCAAGTGGTCCACTTAGAAAGTCCGGTTCACCTTCAAGGCCCAAACAGAGCAGGCAATCACTTAAGCCATGGATGTCCTGAGTTAGTGACTTAGAGAAGTTACTTCTTAAGGGACACCTCTGACCAGGACCTTCACATCTGGCCTTTTCCGTTTTCTATTCCTTGCTTTCACAGCATTTATTACACACCTTTATGTAACCATTCAATTGAGGTTTATTTCTCTTCAACTAAAATGATAAGCTCTAGGAGGTCTGGTCTACATGTCTCTTGCTCATCATTGTATGCCTAGGGCTTAGCAGGCAGAACTGCTATTAAATATTAAATGAACATTAAAATAATTAAAATTAGAACCTCCCTTCCCCCTTGCTTGAAGCAAAACCCAGAACCATTTCCTACAAACACTGCATCATCTAATCTTCAAGTCACCAGAATCCTTTAGGAAATTAAGTCTCTATTCTAGCCCTGTCAGCAGAGAGAAGAGGTTTAGTTTAGGCATGGCCGTAAGACTAATGTGAGGCAGCTCTGGCGTTACTGAGGTGATAAGAGGAAGGTCAGACTTCTAAAAGAACCCATAAAGAACTGTAATGACACGAATCAGGTAGGTCGTCCCCATTCCAAAGAAGGGGAGTGGTAGGGTTTCCACACACTGGGTTGGCTTTGGGCTTCAGAACTCAGAGGACTCTGTGGCTTCATGTGGTATTAGCAAAGGAGAGAAACCATACTCTCTCTGAAAGTTTAGAGTTGTGATGGCTTCCAGGAAATAAAAGCCACATTCTCTGAAAGTTTAATACATGACTTCTAAATCAGGGTGGGGCTTTGCCTGGCTCAGTGACAAATTCAGCAGCACAACAGGTATCATCTTTGGTCAGTGACCTGGGTTTCTCTTCTGTGCACAGCACATGAATCTACGATTATTTCTCAACAACAAACTTGAAGGTAGAAAGATTGTACCAAGAAAGCTAATGGTGTCTTTTTTTCCTATCTCTATTTTTTTCCCCTTAATCCATACACAATAAATAACATTTTTCTATTTCTACCCGACAACATCGCGTGTTTCTATTGTGGAAAGTCTTTACTCATTGAAGGAAGACAACAACAAAGTCACTGTCAGTTGAACAGAGACAGAAATGAAGAGGGTCCTATGTGCCACCAACTTGGTCCCAGCCAGAGATGGGGTTCAGAGAGTGTAGGAGGACTTTCTTTCAGCCACATCTTTCATTCATTAGGTATCCTTAACAATCATGACCTAGCCTCTACTGGGTGCAATGCATCATCCCAGGTGCTGAAGGGGACAGAAAAGTGTCAGACTCAAGACATGAACTTCAAAAGGAGCTTATTTGGTAAATAAAGCATGAATACAAGATCAAACACATGGATTACAGAGTTGTGTTTTAAGGTAATATATGCTAAGGAAATAACAGTCATTGCACAAGATTTATGAGTTGGACCAAGAAAAATGCACAGGATTTATATAAATGGGAGGTAATGGGATGAGGGATAGAAGGCAAGATTAATAAGGGGCACATAATATTTTATGTGAAGGGATGGGGAACAAATAAAAAGGCAAACGGATATTTCAGAAATTAGTGAAGAGACTGGAGTGGAATTTAGTTAGTGCAGATGGAGTGGAATTTCTGAGACAACAATAATGGAGATGAGTGTAAAGTGGATTAGGGTTAAATATTAAAGTCTAGATTGTCAGGCTAAGAATTTTTCAAGATGAATCTCAGCCCTTGGTATGTAACAGACACCTGAGAAATAATTGCTTTGGGATACAAATATCACTTTTAGAATTAATAGTCAAGTATTTTTATGAGAGCAGAAAGGAATTTAGATTAGAACATACAAGCAATAGGAAACCACTGATGGCATGTGAGCAGAGGACTGATGGAAAAAAAATTTAAGGGCATATTAGTATATATTAGGGAAATTAATTTGAAAGCATAAGGAAGCATTCATTGGAAAGGATTTGAGGATGAGAGCAGTGAGCCTAATTCTGTATTAGGGTATACACATCACATCACCTTGTAAAATAAAGATATTGGGACTTTGAAATACCAAGTAGAAGAGCAGTTATGCTTAAAAATATTAAGCTTTCAGATTAGCCAGTAAAATGATGCAACTGGACAAAACAATTAGATTTTGAGGGGACAGAGTTTTCCCAAAAGTCATAAATGATGTTTTCAAAAGAGAAAAGTATTTGATTAGTTTCTGTTGTTGTTATTAGTGTTTTGTTGCATCAAGCGGCACGTAGGGATCTTGGGCCCTGGACCAGGGATTGAATCCACACCCCCTGCAGTAGAAGCATGGAGTCTTAACCATAGGACTGCCAGGAAAATTCCTGATTAGTTTCTCTACACTAGGTGGTACTTGAATACTTTGGTAGAAATTAGATGCTTTGAGATAAAAAGAATACTTTTAGAATTAGTAGCCAAATATTTCATGCAATGTTATATCAGAGAAGAACAGGCATTTAAAATACACACACACACACATACACAATGGTGCCACAGATCCACAAGTGCCCATGTTAGACATGCCCGAGGCAAGCCGTCCACCCAAGAGCACACTGGGCTTTTCTTCTGGAGAGATCGTTAGGCTTTACGTCACTCACCATGCAACCAAATCTCTGTTTGAAATCAAGTTACAATTACTCAATTATGGGCCAACATTTCATTTGTTTCACAACCGGGGCCTAATCAAACAGTTCTGTAGACTTTACCACAAGGTAACTTAATTGGAACTCCAGTACTTTGGCCACCTCATGCAAAGAGTTGACTCATTGGAAAAGACTCTGATGCTGGGAGGGATTGGGGGTAGGAGGAGAAGGGGACGACAGAGGATGAGATGGCTGGATGGCATCACTGACTCGATGGACGTGAGTCTGAGTGAACTCCGGGAGTTGGTGATGGACAGGGAGGCCTGGCGGGCTTCGATTCATGGGGTTGCAAAGAGTCGGACACGACTGAGCGACTGAACTGAACTGAACTGAACTTAAATTCAGTGCCAAAAGAGATTTTTTACAGTTTTCTTTACGTAACTGATTTACCAGTTTAGGGATCAGAAATCTTATTTCTATAAAAATTACTACAGGAACTAAATCTAAATTAAATCAAAACACATCCATTAAAAACTATATTCTTCTTTCATAAACACTTTGTTTAAATATCCCCCAGCAACAGGCCTGTGTGGACAAACCAGGAAGTGAGAACAAATATGATCACGTTGTGAAAGCAGAGTAAGATGAAAGAATACATTTGGAATCTGCTGAAGCACTCTTCAGATTTCATGTAAAAATTCATTCCTATGGAAACATCAATTTATATAAAATTGTCATAGGAGGAATTGCAAAAGCAGACGTCTTCATTTTGTTGTTTGGCAATTCCCCTCAACCTCCTATGCAAATGCCTTTTCCTGCAGCTGGGCTGGCTCATCTGAAATGAGGGCACTCATCCACCTGTCTGGTGAATGGAGGACAGGGTTAAGCTATCATTTTCATGATACAAAGTCAGTCCTGAAAAAACAAAACAAAACAAAACAATCGCAGCCTTTAATGACTTACTTTGGAGAAATGTGCCTTTAGCTTCTAAGGTAACAAGCAAATCCCATTCCTCCTAATGGTTTTGCTGAGATTCCTGTCACTCCTTGTGATTTACTTTAAATTATAAACTCCTTAAAAATAGGAACCATATTTTACTGTTTGACCAGTTTGTTTTTTCACTGAGTATGAAGACTCAGTGACCCAGACATAACAAGAGTTATATGTATCTAATGATTATTTTTATTGTTCAAGAAAAGTGTTATCAAACAAGACTTGTCACAGATCACATTCCCCTACCAAGTAGAATCATAAGCACCTGCACTCAGCACCTTTTCCTTCATTCCTAGAGGTCTGCCTTGTGGAAGAGGCAGCTGGAAGATACCTGTGCAAAAACAGAAGGAATTCCCACTACTGACAGTTACTTTTATTCTTATTTTTAATTTTAAGCAGGATTTGACTACATTTACTATAAAAATTTGCAAAAAAGCAAAATGGCTGTGTGAGGAAGAGAAGCGAAAAGCAAAAGAGAAAGGGAAAGATATAAGCATCTGAACGCAGAGTTCCAAAGTACAGCAAGGAGAGATAAAGCCTTCCTCAGAGATCAGTGCAAAGAAATAGAAGAAAACAACAGAATGGAAAAGACTAGAGATCTCTTCAAGAAAATTAGAGATACCAAGGGAACATTTCATGCAAAGTGGGCTCGATAAAGGACAGAAATGGTATGGACCTAACAGAAGCAGAAGATATTAAGAAGAAGTGGCAAGAATACATAGGAGAACTATACAAAAAAGATCTTTACGACCAAGATAATCATGATGGTGTGATCACTCACCTAGAGCCCGACATCCTGGAATGTGAAGTCAAGTGGGCCTTAGAAAGCATCACTACCAACAAAGCTAGTGGAGGTGATGGAATTCCAGTTGAGCTATTTCAAATCCTAAAAGAGGATGCTGTTGAAAGTGCTGCACTCAATATGCCAGCAAATTTGGAAAACTCAGCAGTGGCCACAGGACTGGAAAAGGTCAGTTTTCATTCCAATCCCAAAGAA
The DNA here is from genome assembly GCF_032452875.1 of Bos javanicus. Taxonomy (NCBI): domain Eukaryota; kingdom Metazoa; phylum Chordata; class Mammalia; order Artiodactyla; family Bovidae; genus Bos; species Bos javanicus. The sequence goes on from NC_083870.1 coordinate 54,088,570, forward strand.
AGGCAATGCCAAAGAATGCTCAAACTACCTCACAAGTGCACTCATGTCACACGCTAGTAAAGTAATGCTCAAAATTCTCCAAGCCAGGCTTCAGCAATACGTGAACTGTGAACTTCCAGATGTTCATGCTGGTTTTAGAAAAGGCAGAGGAACCAGAGATCAAATTGCCAACATCTGCTGGATCATCGAAAAAGCAAGAGTTCCAGAAAAACATCTGTCTGCTTTATTGACTGTGCCAAAGCCTTTGACTGTGTGGATCACAATAAACTGGAAAATTCTGAAAGAGATGGGAATACCAGACCACTTGACCTGCCACTTGAGAAATCTATATGCAGGTCAGGAAGCAACAATTAGAACTGGACATGGAACAACAGACTGGTTCCAAATAGGAAAAGGAGTACATCAAGGCTGTATATTGTTACCCTGCTTATTTAACTTATATGCAGAGTACATCTTGAGAAACGCTGGGCTGGAAGAAGCACAAGGTGGAATTAAGATTGCTGGGAGAAATATCAATAACCTCAGATAGGCAGATGACACCACCCTTATGGCAGAAAGTGAAGAGGAACTAAAAAGCCTCTTGATGAAAGTGAAAGAGGAAAGTGAAAAAGTTGGCTTAAATGTTGGCTCAACATTCAGAAAACTATCATGGCATCTGGTCCCATCACTTCATGGGAAATAGATGGGGCAACAGTGGAAACAGTGTCAGACTTTATTTTTTTGGGCTCCAAAATCACTGCAGATGGTGACTGCAGCCTTGAAATTAAAAGACGCTTACTCCTTGGAAGGAAAGTTATGACCAACCTAGATAGCATATTCAAAAGCAGAGACATTACTTTGCCAACAAAGGTCCGTCTAGTCAAGGCTATGGTTTTTCCATTAGTCATGAATGGTGTGAGAGTTGGACTGTGAAGGAAGCTGAGCGCCAAAGAATTGATGCTTTTGAACTGTGGTGCTGGAGAAGACTCTTGAGAGTCCCTTGGACTGCAAGGAGATCCAACCAGTCCATCCTAAAGGAGACCAGTCCTGGGTGTTCATTGGAACTACTGATACTGAGGCTGAAACTCTAATACTTTGGCCAGCTCATGCGAAGAGTTGACTCATTGGAAAAGACTCTGATGCTGGGAGGGATTGGGGGCAAGAGGAGAAGGGGACAACAGAGGATGAGATGGCTGGATGGCATCACTGACTCGATGGACATGAGTCTGAGTGAACTCCGGGAGTTGGTGATGGACAGGGAGGCCTGGCGTGCTGTGATTCATGGGGTCGCAGAGTCAGACACGACTGAGCGACTGAACTGAACTATAAAAATAATGCAATACTTCTATAGACATTTCTTAGTCAGGTAAACAAGCTAGGCTTCAACAAGGAATCAGGTACTACTGTCAGACAATGCACAAACACAATGCAAAGGCGAACAGGCCAGTGCTCCTCTGTAGACAAAGCAGACACTGCTGCTACACATGAGAATGAAATTTAAAGGAAAAAAAAAAAACTGTGAATGTCAGTGACATCCACGGGCACAATACATGCCTGTATAAACTGTGTGCATATAATAGTATGCATAATTAATTATGTGGATAGTGAATTCAATAAACATTTGAGAGCCTATTCTATGCAAGAATGGTATTATTCCTAAGAAAATGAGGCAATTCTATTGTCATGTCTAAAGATACTGTCTAATGAGCCCACCTGTAAACTGATAAAAGTCAGTCAGTACTGAGGCAGGCCAGTGGCCTTGACAGTCTCCTTCTCTCTGGTCATTTTGTTGTCTGCCAGTTACTCTCTCTCCTTGTACTTTCCACTCTAGTGCCTTTTAGTTTACATTTGTATTCACTGGATTCTCTTGACAGGGGAGAATTTATTGAACATTTGCTATGTTGTAGGCTAAACGGGACAAGAAGGAATGACAGTCACTAAATGAGAATTCATTTTACTTTTGTATTTCACCTCATATCTACCCTTCAAACACTCAAAAGTTAGGGCGATGGGCAATATACACAAAATGAATAGGGAACAGAAATATATATAATCAAGGATTGAACAGGATAGTTGAAACAACAGTGAGATACACCTACATAATGCTTTAAAGTTTATGGAGTAATTTTTCCCGTAAGTCATTTAAATCACTCACTTGACTTTACTAAGGATACCAGCTCAGAGAGAAAAAATAGCTGCCTAAGTCAGATGTATGGTGAACAAGAGCTTGATCCCATTGCTGACACCAAATATGGTGTTGTTCTCACAATCAATGCTGCCTCTCACAAAGGCCAACAGGAAGACTTCAGGGAATGGAGAAAGCAGCACAGGTGATGTATATCTGAGAGTCTGGGAATATGATGAAGCTGGATCAAGAATTCCAGTTGGGGAAGGGCAAGAGCAGGGAGGTCCTGAGTGAGGAAAAGTAATGAGTCAGCAGGTCCCACTGCGGACTGATGGTAGTCTTCTAGCCAAACGGAAATGTAAGGTGTAAAAATACACCTTCACAAAGATGTATAAAGACACTTTTAAGACTTAAGATTCCAGAATGAAGAATATAGTTTGTCTTGACTCACAAAAGAGAAACACTATATATTCTAAAATAGAATGCAAGGAATGCTTTAGGAAAATGAACCTAGCGGGGCCTGGGAGATCCCCTGGGGCAGGAGAGGGGAGGGGAGGGGAGACAGAATGAAGGCAAGGGAAGCGGGTAGGATCCTACTGCAGTAATTCAATAACTGAGGAGTGGGGGCCCAAACAGGGCAGTGTCGGTGAAAGTAACAGGAGTGAGTTTAAGCAGCAGTAACAGTCCATTCTGAAGGAGATCAGCCCTGGGATTTCTTTGAAAGGAATGATGCTAAAGTTGAAACTCCAGTACTTTGGCCACCTCTTGCGAAGAGTTGACTCATTGGAAAAGACTCCGATGCTGGGAGAGATTGGGGGCAGGAGGAGAAGGGGAAGACAGAGGATGAGATGGCTGGATGGCATCACTGACTCAATGGACGTGAGTCTGAGTGAACTCCGGGAGTTGGTGATGGACAGGGAAGCCTGGCGTGCTGCGATTCATGGGGTCGCAAAGAGTCGGACACGAATGAGCGACTGATCTGATCTGATCTGAACAGAAAAAAACTTGACCAGTGTTGGCTGATGGGAGATATGAGGAAAGGAAATAGGAATGAAGTTGGGTGAAAGGCTTTATCATGAAGTGTGAGTTAATATTCAATTATTCATTGGAAGGCCAATGAGCAATCTGGTGATTTTGCTTTCACTTTGATTAAGGATAATTTGCTAACATAATAGAGTTTTTATTTCTTTATTAGGGGTTTGGCTAGGCTAAGTTTTGACTGAGTATTGCTCTTGGGAATGAACCCTGTGGGAAAGTTGAAGAAGGTGGGGTGAAAAGGCCACTTAGGTTCAGATCATAAAGAGACTTGGGTACCATGCTATGGAACCATGAAGGTTTTTATACAAGGAAGTGAAATGATCTGGTCAGTGTTAAATTTCAAATTTAGAAATGTAGTATTTGAGGCTTTGGTAGCATGGGGGATTCATTAGAAGGGGGAAATGTATGAGACCAGATCAATAGTCCAAGGGATAAAAACAAAAGAGAAGGTTTGAAGTAAGATGTGACTGAGTGTGAGAAAAAGGGGAATAAAAGCAAATACTTTAAAGTACCATTACTCTTTCAAGCAGGTACTTTGCTAAATAGTTTATGGGCATGGATCCTAGGGCGGCTGCTGCTGCTGCTGCTAAGTTGCTTCAGGCATGTCCAACTCTGTGCGACCCCATAGACGGCAGCCCACCAGGCTCCCCCATCCCTGGGATTCTGGAGTGGGTTGCCATTTCCTTCTCCAATGCATGAAAGTGAAAAGTGAAAGTTAAGTCGCTCAGTCGTGTCTGACTCTTAGCGACCCCATGGACTGCAGCCTACCAGGCTCCTCCATCCATGAGATTTTCCAGGCAAGAGTAATGGAGTGGGGTGCCATTGCCTTCTCCGATCCTAGGGCTACTCAGTACTAATCAGGACTAGTGGCAAACCCGATGTTAAGGAGAGCCAAGGACTCAAGGACAAGTGACCACCCTTGTTTTGGACCCAGGGTCAATGGTGAATATTGGTCAGTGGAGAACAGTTTTTTAAAAATACTGAGTCTGCAGTACCTTTTAGGTGGTGAGGTTTAGTAGGCAGTAGGAAATAAACTGGAGCCCTGTGGAGAAGAGAACATATGAATGAGTTGTTAGACTGTTTTTGCCACTGACTCTGGCCAATGTTGGATTCAAAGGCTTGCGCTTGGTAATTTGGAAAAAAATAAGTTATTTAAGACAAAGGCTCACACTTGGTAATTTGGTAAAAATAAGTTATTTAAAATAAAAAACTAAATGTAGACTGAGTCTATTGCCTATAAAAAGTAGTTCACTTAATACTTTCCTTTGTGAATATTTCTATTTAAAGATGAGGCAATTTAATTTTTTATGAAGGCAATCAAGTTGACTAAAATATAAAGTTTGTATATTATAAAAAACACACACACATACACGTCTCTTAAGGTGGCTTTTACTTGTCTGCCCAAATGGAGGTAAACGGGATTGACTTTAAATATGAACTTCCAGTCTCCCATTGCAGGTGCTCACTGCCTTCTTGATCATGAATGGACAACTCTCTAACAAAATGTGTAAGGGCAGATTTTTCATTGTATGCTGCTGCTAAGTCACTTCAGTTGTGTCCGACTCTGTGCGACCCCATAGACGGCAGCCCACTAGGCTCCCCTGTCCCTGGGATTCTCCAGGCAAGAGTACTGGATGAGATCAGATCAGATCAGTCGCTCAGTCGTGTCCGACTCTTTGCGACCCCATGAATCGCAGCATGCCAGGCCTCCCTGTCCATCACCAACTCCCGGAGTTCACTCAGACTCACGTCCATTGAGTCAGTGATGCCATCCAGCCATCTCATCCTCTGTCGTCCCCTTCTCCTCTTGCCCCCAATCCCTCCCAGCATCAGAGTCTTTTCCAATGAGTCAACTCTTCACATGAGCTGGCCAAAGTACTGGAGTTTCAGCTTTAGCATCATTCCTTCCAAAGAAATCCCAAGGCTGATCTCCTTCAGAATGGACTGGTTGGATCTCCTTGCAGTCCAAGGGACTCGAGTCTTCTCCAACACCACAGTTCAAAGGCATCAATTCTTCGGCGCTCAGCCTTCTTCACAGTCCAACTCTCACATCCAAACATGACCACAGGATAAACCATAACCTTGACTAGACGGACCTTTGTTGGCAAAGTAATGTCTCTGCTTTTGAATATGCTATCTAGGTTGGTCATAACTTTCCTTCCAAGGAGTAGTGTCTTAATTTCGTGGCTGCAGTCACCACCTGCAGTGATTTTGGAGCCCAGAAAAATAAAGTCTGACACTGTTTCCACTGTTTCCCCATCTATTTGCCATGAAGTGATGGGACTGGATGCCATGATCTTCATTTTCTGAATGTTGAGCTTTAAGCCAACTTTTTCACTCTCCACTTTCACTTTCATCAAGAGGCTTTTGAGTTCCTCTTCACTTTCTGCCATAAGGGTGGTGTCATCTGCATATCTGAGGTTATTGATAATTCTCCCAGCAATCTTGATTCCAGCTTGTGTTTCTTCCAGTCCAGCATTTCTCATGATGTACTCTGCATATAAGTTAAATAAACAGGGTGACAGTATACAGCCTTGATGTACTCCTTTTCCTATTTGGAACCAGTCTGTTGTTCCATGTTCAGTTCTAACTGTTGCTTCCTGACCTGCATACAAATTTCTCAAGAGGCAGATCAGGTGGTCTGGTATTCCCATCTCTTACAGAATTTTCCACAGTTTATTGTGATCCACACAGTCAAAGGCTTTGGCATAGTCAATAAAGCAGAAATAGATTTTTTCTGGAACTCTCCTGCTTTTTCCATGATCCAGCAGATGTTGGCAATTTGATCTCTTGTTCCTCTTCCTTTTCTAAAACCAGCTTGAACATCAGGAAGTTCACGGTTCACATATTGCTGAAGCCTGACTTGGAGAATTTTGAGCATTTACTAGCGTGTGAGATGAGTGCAGTGAGTTTGACCATTCTTTGGCATTGCCTTTCTTTGGGATTGGAATGAAAACTGCCCTTTTCCAGTCCTGTGGCCACTGCTGAGTTTTCCAAATTTGCTGGCATATTGAGCACAGCACTTTCACAGCATCATCTTTCAGAATTTGGAATAGCCCAACTGGAATTCTATCACCTCCACTAGCTTTGTTTGTAGTGATGCTTTCTAAGGCCCACTTGACTTCACATTCCAGGATGTCTGGCTCTAGGTCAGTGATCACACCATCGTGATTATGTATGAAAGTGAAAAGTGAAAGTGAAGTTGCTCAGTCGTGTCCGACTCTTAGTTACCCCATTGACTGCAGCCTAGCAGGCTCCTCCATCCATGGGATTTTCCAGGCAAGAGTACTGGAGTGGAGTGCCATTGCCTTCTCCATTTCATTGTATGCTGCTGCGTTTCATTGTATACTTCGGTGTAAAAAAGCTGCTCTCTCTCACACTACTTAAACTTCATTTTGTGCTGTAAATTTACTGGTTGGTTGCAGAAATAGTGAATATATTTAGCTTATCAACAGAATTAATAGAACCAGGAAGGAATTTCAGATGTGGTATGTTTTGTATATTTATAAATATCAATCTTCCCTTTGCTAGCTTTCATAGAATTGGGAAATGTACCCTTGGGGAATCCAATTCTGAAGAATACTTCCTGTTTTGTTCTTCTCTGTGTAATTTATCTCTGTTTAATGTACTACATAATTATTTTGTCTACTTTCTATGTCTATCCACCAGGCACAGTAGGCTTCAAGAGCACAGAGCTTTTATCTGTAAAGTTCAATGACATATCTTTCTCTAGCTTTTAACCCAGATAATAGGAGCTCAGTAAATAACTGCTGAGTGAATATATCACAGTCCTGTGATTACTGTACTTCACAAACTTGACATGTGTTTTTCCTTAGCAATCATGACTCAATTTCCATATTCTAACTTCATCTTGAACCATGATTTCTATTTATATACTCCAAAGAAATTCTTTTAGGACCTATATCATCATGAGATTCTGTAGGGCATTGAAGGTTACTGGTACAAAAAAATGAACGTGGGAGAAATGGTAGCCAAGTGTTACACCTTCCCAGATTCTCCAGGTGATTCCTCTGCCAAGCTCTGTCTTACAAGGAGTTATGATTCTTCTACCCTCCTACTCTGACTTCTTGTTTCCTGACCTCAGTTCCTGTTTTCAGCATCTGCTTCAACCTAGACCTCCTTTTGGTAATCTGACCCCAGGGTACCTGAGTTTAACATCTGTTATTTTTCACTGCTTGACATTTTAATTTTTTTTTTTTTGGTGTGTGTGGTTAAATCTAGAGGATGGTCTAAGCCTGTATTTCTTACACAGCCTAGAAACTCACATAATTTAATGTTACAAGATAAATATTATAGACTACTTTCCCCTAAAGGTTCTTATTGCCCTTCCCTGTCCCCCACACATAAAACCTAATAATTTCCTCACCACTCTGCTTGATGGGATAATCACAGTGATCACTTGCATTCCTTATTGTACATAAATTTTTTTCTCTGGTCAACTGCATTTGGTAAGTAGGAATTATTATACAATCAAAGAAAAGAAGAAAACTACCACCAGTCTCCAGATGCATACAGTGAATGAAATTAAAAAGGACTTCAAACTTAGAAAAAAGAGAGATGTATTCTAAGCTACAAATTATCCAGTTGCTGTCTAGATATACGTTAGAAAAAATATTGTGCTTGTGCACTCTTTGTGAGATATAGTCAGCACATAACCTAGGCTATGTGTTTTAAGTCATTGGATTTGGCCTAATTTAATTCATAGGCCAGCAATTCTAAACACATCAATTTTATCAGCAAGGCAATGTTTAGAAAGGCTCATCAACTGCAGAGAAGACAATGCGCTTGACAGCACTGCTTTCTCGAGCAATGACTCAAATCAGTTAGACTGAAAATAAATCCAGAGGGTACACAGCTGTCATATAGCCCAAAGTAGTCCTCTGAGTGATAATGTGATTCATTTTCCCCTATCTGTTCAACTGCTTCTGCAAACAGGATTGAAATCCAACAAGTACATTTTCATCCCACTGTGAAGGGAGAGCTCTTCAGTGTCATAGAGAGGTCTCTGTTGGGTTCCTTTATACTTACAGGTATGGTAAACTGTGCATAGTGATTTCTTGATGTTATTTAATAAGAAACAGACATTTATTTCAATGATCTACATCAACCAGTTACAAGAAAGGGCTCTAAAATTAGAGAATCATATTTTTTCAATGTTTGATGCACCAAAGTTTGAGGAATAGACAGGTACCAGACCATCTACTGGGTATAGGCCACTTATTTATATTGTAATATTCCTAAATTGGGCTTCCCAGGTGGAGCTAGTGGTAAAGAACTCACATACCAATGCAGGAGACAAGAGATGTGAGTTTGATCCCTGAGTCAGGAAGATCCCTTGGAAGAGCATGGCAACCCACTCCAGTATTCTTGCCTGGGGAATCCCATGGACAGAGAAGCCTGGTGAGCTACAGTCCATAGGGTGCAAAAAGTTGGACACAACTGAAGCGACTTAGCATATTCCTTAATTATTAACATTTTATTATGGAAAATTTGAAACATACACAAAGGTAGAGAGCAGTAGTAAAATAAAGCCTGTGTGTCCATTACTCTGACCCAACAAACATGATACCCACTCCAATGGGATTATTTGAAACAAATTCTAGATTTAATCCTTTATTGGACTTATTTCAGTCATCTCCAACAGGTAAAGAATTTTTTAAAAACATAACCACAACATCATAATCATACCCAAGAGTGTATTTAACAACCAGTTCTCTAGCCAAGGGAGGACAGTAGTCCTTGCCAATTTCAATGGGGTTGAAAAGAAATGTACAGCATATATATGGTACTTACACTATGCAGATACATTATATATGCTGTTGTTCAGTTGCTCAGTTGGGTCCGACTCTTTGCGACCCCATGAACTGTAGGATTCCAGGCTTCCCTATCCTTCACCATCTCCCGGAGTTTGCTCAAACTCATGTCCATTGAGTTGATGATGCCATCCAACCATTTTGTCCTCTGTCGTCCCCTTCTCCTCCTGTCTTCAATCTTTCCCAGCATCAGGGTCTTTATGAGTCAGATCTTTCCATCAGGTGGCCAAAGTATTGGAGCTTCAGCTTCAGCCTCAGTCCATCCAATGAACATTCAGGGTTGATTTCCTTTAGGGTAAACTTATTTGATCTTCTTGCAGTCCAAGGGACTCTCAAGAGTCTTCTCCAACACCACAGTTCAAAAGCATCAATTCTTCGGTGCTCAGCTTTCTTCACAGTCCAACTCTCACAATCCGTACATGACTACTGGAAAAACCACAGCTTTGACTAGATGGACCTCTGTTGGCAAAGTAATGTCTCTCTTTTTAATATGCTGTCTAGGTTGGTCATAGCTTTTCTTCCAAATAGTAAGCATCTTTTAATTTCATGGCTGCAGTCACTGTCCACAGTGATTTTGGAGACCAAGAAAATAAAGTTTGTCACTGTTTCCACTGTTTCCCCATCTATATGTCATGAAGTGATGGGATCTGATGCCATGATCTTAGTTTTTTGAATCTGAGTTTTAAGCCAGCTTTTTCACTCTCCTCTTTCACCTTCATCAAGAGGCTCTTTAGTTCTTCTTCACTTTCTGCCATAAGGGTGGTGTCATCTCTATATCTGAGGTTATTAATATTTCTCCCAGCAATCCTGATTCCAGCTTGTCCTGCATCCAGCCCAGCATTGTACATTATGTACTCTGCATGTAAGTTAATAAACAGGGAGACAATATACAGCCTTGACACACTCCTTTCTGAATTTTGAACCAGTCTATTGTTACATGTTCAGTTCTATCTGTTGCTTCTTGACCTGCACATGGGTTTCTCAGGAGACAGGTAAGGTGATCTGATATTCCCATCTCTTAAAAGAATTTTCAACAGTTTGTTGTGATCCACACAAGTCAAAGGCTTTAGCATAGTTAATGGAGCAGAAGTAAATGTTTTTCTAGAATTCTCTTGCTTTTTCTGTGATCCAGTGGATGTTGGCAATTTGATTTCTGGTTCCCCTGCCTTTTGTAAATCCAGCTTATACATCTGGAAGTTCTCGGTTCAGGTACTGTTGAAGCCTAGCTTGGAGGATTTTGAGCAGACCTTGCTGATATGAGTACAACTGTATGGTAGTTTGAACTTTACATATACATTACATGTAAATAACCTTAAGTAGTTTATACACTTATAAATAACCTTGAGAGCACAGATAATAGCAAATTATAGAAAAATAAATAGGAAGTGATAAGTTTTGAGTGTTACTTTAACACTTTAAGTTTGTGTAATTTTTTGAAGGCTGTGTTTAACAACTGGCTTGCAGAATTCCTGAAAATACAATAATTAACTCTTGTCAACTCCATCGTACCACCGAATCACAACCAAATAATTAATAATTCCTTCATAGTACCAACTATCAAATTTCTCTCTCACCTCTTTTCCCTTAGCAACAGAGAAACACATTAAGTAGGAAGGAAGAGGGAAACTCTGCTTTAGAAAGCTACACCAAGGTGTCTGGCTTTCTATAGGCTTCAGTGCTGCTGTATGTAACTCAGTCTGCTGTTAAAGGCTGCTTCCAGGAAGTGAAATTATGGGCTGTCAGGCACATGTGCCACAAAAGAGTTGGACACAACTGAGCGACTAAACAACAAGAGCAGTGTTTTTATTTCGCTTTTACTGCCCATTCTCAGGCACATAGGGCAGAGAGTTTTAAAAAGAGCAGAGGAGGAACTTGGCAGGTGGAAAAATAAGTCCTTTTCAGGTAGACAACCATAAATTGATGAAATGTTCTACAAGAAAGATTCCTAAGATGTGACACCTTCTGTCACACAACCATCGACTGTTTGTAAAAGCCCTTTTAAAATGTGCGTTCCCGAGTGGAATATGGCATGTCAGATGTGATGGGGCCAAATAAACCCCCAAGTGGGGCTGCTGTCATCCTTGATGAAGAGGCAGGCTGTACTACAACTCTACCTTTACGTTCACAGTCAAGTGAAACTCAAGTCCAGAAAATGAAGCGGTGTCTACCAGTATCACCCAGACTCCAGAGAGTCTGGACTTCAGAAGGACCCAGACTTCATCAACTCCTCCCAGCACCAACTCTGTTCCCACACTGTCTTTCCAACATCATCTCCCACTGCGCCTCTGAACATGCCCTTAATTCCAAATAGGCAGCCGACTCATTGTCCAAAACGTACCATTGTTATATTTTAAGCTTTTTATTATGAAAAATCCCTAATACATACAAAAGTACAAGTAACAGTACAAGGAAGTCCCATGTACCCTTCCACTTAGTTTCAACAATTAACAAACTCTTATCACACCCATGCTCAGGATTAATTTTGAAGCAAATCCTGGACATTATTTCACCCACAAATATTCCAGTACTGTATACTGAAATATACAGTATTTCAGTTCTGTCCTGTACATCTCCAGTCAGATATTTCCCTTCTACTTCCTTCCCCTTTCCAAATTCTATCTCATCTGACGAGGCTCGCTTGGGTCTCTCTTCCTACACTGTTTCTCCACTGAACCTGTCACCTAGTTATATGTCTCCTTGGGCGCCTCTCTTATTATCGTCCTGTTGTTCCTGACCTCCTAAGCTGTACACTCACGATGTCATTAGCTTGCAAAGCAGGAAACTGCTCTGCACTGACAGGGAAATGATGATGCTCAGTAGGAAGCAAACTAAGTAACAACCTGGTTTTAGAAAGTTTATAAAAATTTAGTACACCAATCTCACACAGCATATTGACTCAATTACTTGTATGGCAAACATCTCAAGGCATAGAACAGGGTGTGCCCACAAAGTATGATAAGCCAGAAAGAACACTAGACACCGAGCTAAAAGAACTAGTTCTTGTTCTGGTCCTACTGTTTGTATGTTATTCTGGGGCATATTGAGCGACTTCTTGAGGTTTTCCCATAAAATAGGAATTAACTATAGCCATTTTCTCTCTCTTTTCCTCACTAGACTGTCAGACATGCATACGTACATGCTCAGTCATGTCTGACTCTGCAACCCCAAGGACTGTAGCCCGCCAGGCTCCTCTGTCCATGGGATTTCTCAGGCAAGAATACTGGAGTGGGTTCCTATTTCCTTCTCCAGGGGATCTTCCCGATCCAGGGATCAAACCCGCATCTCCTGTGTTTCCTGCATTGGCAGGCGGATTCTTTACCTCTGAGCCACCTGGAACTCTCAGAATCAAATGCAATTATATATGCAAAGATGGCTTTGTAATTACAAAGCATGTTGTTGATACACATCATTACCTGGCCATCTGACTTGATAACAAGGACAACTATTGCTTTAGATCTCGAATATATGAGAAGAGTTTGCTCTCAACAGGGGAAATGGGAATGTGAAAAATAGAAGTCAGATGAGATTCAGAACTAACAAAGTTAACCCCTGGGGGAATTTAAAAGTGTACCTAGAGTCTAGTTGCAAAAACCACTGCCTTGGGACCTGCCAGTACAGTGGTTAAGACTCCATCCTTCCATTGCAGGGGGCATGGGTTTAATCCCTGGTCGAGGAGCTAGGATCCCCCATGCTGAGCAGCACAGCCATAAAAGAAACAAAAAACAAGACAAAAACAACCAACCAAACAAAAAAACCCAACCGCCTGCCACTGCTTTATAATTAAAACAGACACACTGAAGGATCTCTAAAAACAAGGGAACTTTTAAACTGCAAGGGAAGCAAGATGGCAGCTATTTAGGAAAAATTCTTGTTACTTTAATTAAATGAAAAGTCAAAATTCAACATTTGATGCCCTCTTTCAAATAAAATGGCATAATTGTCCAATAAAATGGCTATAATTCTGAGTTTATTCTCTCCTAGGACATTTTCAAAGCCTTTGACTTCTCAAATTTTCCTTTTGCTTTGCCAGAGAATAATCATTACTATCAAACTGCAAACACTTATCATATTACACTAAACACTACTTAAATTACAATAGAATCAAGGTCTCTCCCTCCTCCAGTAAAAAAGAGGATAGATAGCTTTATTCAAAAAATGCTGTTCCATTAGAATATTAATATTATAAGCTTTCTTGCAACTAAATGAAAAGTACAAGGAATGAGGAAAAGGCTTAAATTTTATAAAACTCTGGATAATTTAGGCCAATGTAGAAAACAAGGTTTTTCAACTTTGAACATTAACACAATTTAGCAATAGTTGGTAAAAACAACAGCTGCTAAGCGTGGTAAACCCAAATGAGATTATTAGGTCAAAAATCACACAAATACACAGAGAACATTTCAAAATTCCCAGCACAATCACAACAAAGCACCAAAATAAATCTCGTTAAGAAACAAAATGTTTTCAGAAAGAATTTTTTTTTGTAAGACTGCACCATGTGTAACATCTCCAAGGACTTCACTTGAAAGGAAAAACACAGAATCAAAAGGGAGAACTACAGAATGGTTTCCTTCCTCTCTTCCCTTTCCCCTCTCATCATCCTCTACTGCACATACCAAGTAACTCTCTGCATTCTTACAACTCATTCTCTGTTCACACACACATTGATAGAGACTGAAGAAAACAAACAAAAAAAAATCATTTTTCAAAAATGAGATATTGTTAGAATAAACTTTCTCTTATCTAGACGCTTTAAGGAAACTACCAGTCACTGATTCAGTCACCTTCATGCACAAGACAAGAAACAAAGGAGTTCCAAGGCTTCTAACAAATAGCAATGGGGATTTTATACCATCTAGACTTACGTGGCTTTCATCAGTATGTTACCCATGCTGATCAATTATCATGAAAGACTTTTCAAAGTTAAGGTTTACATATCACAAAAAATATGCATTAAAAATGTGAAGCAGCATAATTTTTTTACCTGTTCATTTGCTGAATAATTCAAGGTTGAATTTCAGAGAATGTGAAGATTGAACAAATCTCAGGCTAAAACAAAGACTTCAGGCTTTTCCAATTTCCTCCTGGGACAGCTATAATTTCTTCTAACACTGTAGTGTTTTTTGTACAGACAAATTCTTTGTAGTGTTCCTATACAATCAATAACTATCCAAAAGCCTAATCTTCAAGGCTTAAGTAATTTGAAACTAAAAATAACCAGAAAAAAAGTTCATCTAAAGCCTAGTTAGGTGAAACAACTTACTATAAATCATCAAAAGACAAATGAAATGGGACTGGCCCTAATAGTTCCTCCTAGGTAGATAAGACAAAACAAGCCCAGTGTTCTGTGAAGCCCTCATATAAGTAGCTGATGTGAGGCTGAAGTAGTCAAATTCACTACACATACTGTAACACTCAGTCATGGAAGCTGATGCTCATCGAAGATAATCATATGTTACATATTCTACTAAGCCTTTCATATCAATGAACTTATTCATGCTCCCAACAACGCCATGAGGCTATCTCCACTTTACACATGGGGCAACTGAGACAGTTATGGAATTTATCTATGTCAGCACAACAGGCAAACTCAGAAGACTAGCCAGAATGTGCATAATCTTCAAAGAGACATTTGAGGGGAATAAAAAGTAGCTCAGCATTAACCTAGACAGCATCTTAAAAAGCAGAGACATTACTTTGCTGACAAAGGTCTGTCTAGTTAAAGCTATGGCTTTTCCAGTAGTCATGTATGGATGTGAAAGTTGGATTATAAAGAAAGCTGAGTGCCGAAGATTTGATGCTTTTGAACTGTGGTATTGGAGAAGGTTCTTGAGAGTCCCTTGGACAGCAAGTAGATCCAACCAGTTCATCCTAAAGGAAATCAGTCCTGAATATTCATTGGAAGGACTGATGCTGAAGCTGAAACTCTAATACTTTGGCGACCTGATGGGAAGAACTGATTTATTGGAAAAGACCCTGATTCTGGGAAAGATTGAAGGCAGGAGGAGAAGGGGGTGACTAAGAATGAGATGGTTGGATGGCATCACTGACTCGATGGACATGAGTTTAAGCAAGCTCCGGGAGTTGGTGATGGACAGGGAGGCCTGGCGTGCTGCACTCCATGGGGTCACAAAGAGTCGGACATGACTAAGCGACTGAACTGACTGACTGACAACTCAATAAAATGACCAGCAGTAAACATGCATTCATTCATTCACCTCTTCCTTCAGTCATGAGTGGAGCAGTAGAGGCCAGCAAAATGACTAAGGAGAGTGAACTCTTATCCTGCCTAACATCTTCCTTAACTGGGAGCCAAGTGACACAGTGTCTCAGAATGCCAGCTTGATTGTAAAAATAGAAATAGTTTAGCTGGCCTACTTTCTACCTTCTCACTGATGATAATATCAAATGCAATGGATACTCCCTCCTCCCAGGAGGCATCAGAGAACAACTGCCCATGAAGGGAGAAACTCCTGGCAAATCCAACGAGCCCACAGTTTTCAAGCCTTCTGGGAAACAAGGCGCTATCCTGCGTGGAGGGATTACCTGGTTTCCACAGACCTCTCCTCTGCAAAGAGAGTCATTATTCTTCCCACAGAACCCACACTACTTCTCCCAAGTCTTCTCTCGTTTCTAGTCAGAAGACACTCAGGTTTTGAAGCTGTCTTAATCCATCTGGGCTGCTATCCCAAAGATTGGGAGGCTTAATCAATAAACATTTATTTCTCACAGTTCTAGAAGCTAAGGAGTCCAATATCAAGTGCCAGAAGAGTCAGTGTCTAGAGAGAGCTCAGTTGCTGGTTCACAGAAGGACTGCTTCTGTGGGAGGGGCAATGAAATTCTCCTGAGTCTCTTTCATAAAGGCACAACCCCCATTCTTGAAGGTTCTACTCCTGGGACTTAATTACCTCTCACCCGTCTCCCCAGCACCATCACCTTAAGGGTCAGGCTTTAACATATAACTTTGCTATAGCAGAAGCTATGATTTTCAAAGTTCCAGCTCCCACTCTAGTCTCTGGTGCTCTCAGTCTTCTGCTCATGACACAAAGGGGAAGAGCTGACTTTGGCAGGGAGGGCTACACTGGGCCTATACTTAAAACACAAAGTGTGAGGTTGATTGTGAGCTTATTTTCACATCAGTATAAGAGCCATTATAGCAGATAAAATTGGCAAAATACTATTTCATCAGGCAAAAAGAAAGGAGCCATGTGACTAAAGAAGCAAGAATTTACAGTCAAAAAGAACTTCAGGCCTTCATGCTACAATGCAACAGAAAAACAGAATGTTCATCTTTGTTAGCTCTAAATTTGATTCATGTCCTATGACTTTATATACTAAAGGACTGTGCTAAATTATTTCCCTTGTACATAAAACAGAGACATAAAATATGAGCAATGTAAAACTTAAAACATAATTTTAAAAAATTTAGAAATAACTGTCCAGAAGATGGAACTGATTAACTGGAATATTTTATTTAATCTTTGGGTATTTCATTATGGGTGTCCAAGAATCTGATACATGAAGATGTATTAAAGAATGATTATGTATGCAGAAGGTTTAAAGGGAAGCCCAAGAGGGAGGGGATACATGTATACTTACAGCTGATTCACACTGTTGTATGGAAGAAACCAACACACACTGGAAAGCAATAATCCTCCAATTAAAAATAAAAGTAAATACCTGTGGGCACCTTCTCCCAGATTTTATGGAAAATACTAGTTTCCACAATGCAGGGAAAATATTTAATTGTAATTCTAAAACAAGCAAAATAAGTACACATTAGTTTAACCTCATTTTAAAAAATTCAAACAGATGGGACCAAATACTGCAAGCTATCAGTAATTAAGATAAATCGGTATTCCTTTTTTAAAAAATGTCTAATACAGGCTAAGCATCTTGAAGGCAGGAAAACCTAGGCTGGCAAATCTCTAATGTGAGGTAAAGCTGAACACTGCTAACTCAGGTAATAGGACTGATGACTGGTAAACCTTAAAACCAGTTCATGATTCCCTCCCATATGTAATATGCGTCAGTAGATTTGTCTTTTGCAGTGCGGTGACTCTATGGCATTAATTTCTGTACCACATCCCCCCTACAAGCCCCCATTACTCTTTGCTCACCTTCATGACTCTGGGTAAAGAAAGGTCTGGGGAAGAGGAGAACAATGGGAAAAGCAGGGCCTGAATCAGCTCATAACCCCAGTGCCCCCTCCCAGTTGGGTTGGTCCAGTTCTACCACCAATAAAGAACAAGCCTGAAAAAAACCTAGATCCCTTTTTAGCACTGTGAACCATGTAGGAGATGCTTATTACATCCGCTTTGTTCTCCATTTCTATGGTGCCCATCACCATAGTAACAAGGCACACAGATGGAAAAGTAGGCTACAAACACCCAAAAATGGAGGTGGGGATGGGGAATATGGAAGAAAGGGCTTTTCACTGGTTAAGAGAGAAGAGGATAGAATTCTTCTATCAACATAACATTAAGGGGAACTTCTAATGGAAAAAAGTAGGTTTTCTTTGTCTTTAAGACAGCAACAATAGAAAGCAGCCTAAAATTTCAGTTAAGTATCAGTGTTTTGTAGGAGGTGGAGTTGGTAAGTTTTGAAGGTTTTAAAAGCCAGATGTATTTTATTAGAAAATCTTGCATGCAAATCAAAACCTTTACACAGCATCCAATTTTGAAAATTACACACTCATTCCGATTACTACTTAAAATTTTTGGTTATTTCATAGTACTAAAAGTTGAGACATCTGTGACGGAAGTGTGGCTGGGAAGATAAGTTGACACAATGAATATTTTCCTGAAACTAACACGTTTATCTTCGAAGTTTTTGTATAAAATGTCCAAAGGGGAAATCACTGGGTGGGTTGGTGAGGGTGCCTGTTGAAACTGGGACAAGGCCTTTCCCACCACCAATCCCTCTGGTGTCTGTACACAGACCTTCAAAGGCACTGCCAGTCCCTATCCGGTCTGTAAGAAAATCTTCCCACTCCAAGATCTCCATTTTTGTTTTTGTTTTTTCCTTTTCTGCTACCAGCCTGAGTTCTCCTCATTGAAAAATTTCTAAGACATTTGGAATACTTGGGATATTATTTATGTTGTTATGGGTCAGGAAATGGGAAAAGGAGCTACGTTAAGCCATATAAGCTACTTGGGGAGGTTTTCTACATAAATAAAAGCAGTACACACACACACACACACACACACAGAGACATAAAGCAGGAGACACTTCATGGACTAAACTGAAAGAGTTTAACAATCTAGCAACTTTGTTGTTGTTCAGTCACTTAGTTGTGTCTGACTCTTTGTGACCCCAAGGATTGTAGCTTGCTAGGCTCCTCTGTCATGGGATTTCCCAGGCAAAAATCCTGGAGTGGGTTGCCATTTCCTCCTCCAGGGGATCTTCTTCAGGGATCAAACTCAAGTCTCTTGCATCTCCTGCACTGCAGGCAGATTCTTTAATGCTAAGCCACCAGGGAAGCCAACTAGTTGTGACACTGGATGATTTTCACTTTGCTTTTTTCAACCTTACTGTCTTATCAGTAAAAAGAAAAACTGAGAACAGAAATAATGAACTTGAAGTGTTGTAAGGATGATTTCAAGGCACGTTAAAATGTTATGCATATGTGTTGTATTATTCTGGGAAAGACCCTCAAGGATACCTACAATATAAAAAAGTTAAAAAGAGATACTCGTTAAGATCAATACTGTATGTCAGATTTGCATATTTTCTATCTTCCCTCCTCTAGGATGTATACTCCATGCAAAGAAACATTTTTTATGTTTTCTTCATTGTTGGATTTATCCCCAGGGCTGAGGTGATTCCTGGCAAATATTAAGTGCCCCCAAAAATACTGAATAATTTTTTTTAATCCATAAAATGAAGAAAAGCAGATTCAAAATTCAAATACATCTTTTTTCTTTTTTAAAAAGCTGAGGGCTTGCTAAGAACAATGTATTCTACTAAGCATTTGTGAGCATATTTATCTTAATTTTTATATGACCACTTTACAGCAAGTTTTCCAATCTTTAGAGCCTTCTACAAAATGATTCTGGGAAAAGGAAGCAGCCAATATACATTAAAAAAGTTGCTTTATCAGGTACCAGATCTGCAGCTAACACGTGGAGTGTGCTGAGACAAGCCACATATCCCCTTATAAACCCAGTATGCATATTTGCATCATGGGAATAATACTTGACCTGTCTTCCACAAGTCATCAGGAGAATAAATGTGAGCATAATGCTTTAGTATTTTAGAAGAAACATCAAAAAATATAGTAATGCAGTGGGGGCTCTGTAAGTGTTTCGGGAGAGATTTGCTACAAACTGGTGGGAGAAGGCAAGGGCACAGTGGACCTCTGAACAGTATCTTTACATACATGGTGTCGAGAGCATCTAGGATCAAGAGGACCCCAGGAAAGACTTCTTAATCAATGGGATGATGGCCAGGCTCAACTCCTCTCCCTTCAGAATGCATTAATCTGCAAAGAAAAAAAATTTCCTAAACCTAGCTTGGGACCAAACCTTTTGGCATGTAATTCATAACCTCCTCATTGGGGGAAAAAAAAAAACAAAACCCTAGTATTCCTGATAAAACGCTGCAAAAAATTTTTTTTTCAATGGGACTAATTGGAAATCAGTCACCTACTGACCTATGTGACTGTCAGTCAAGCATCTGTTGATCTTTACCAACATTCTATCTGTATCTAGTCTAACAATGGGTATAAACAAGTATTTCTAAATATTCTAGGAGAGTTTGAGTATACTTACTAAAATGGATAATTTTAATTCCATTACTATGGTATCAAATTAGCTTCCATCAAGTCTTTTTAAAACAGTGATTCACTCTATGTTCTTTCCCTATTGAATATTCCTGTCCACCAAGAAGAAAATTTTATATTGGCTTATTAGGGGCATTTTCCCTTAAAGTTGGTAGCTAACTTGACAGGGAAAAGTTTTCTTCAGCACCCAATCAATTGATCTACAAAGTGAGGTATGGGATTTGAAGGGCCTTTTGTTTTCAGAAGAAGGGGTAATCTGGTAGAATCTACTTTCAGATCACCAATTAACTGCTGTCTAAAAGTATCTGCTTCTGGGACTTCCCTGACTGCACAGTGGTGAAGACTCTGTGCTTCCACTGCAGGAGGCACAGGTTCAATCTCTGTTCGGGGAACAAAGAGCCTGAGCATGCCTCGCAGCATAGCCAAAAAATAAAGTATCAGAGAAGGAAATGGCAACCCACTCCAGTGTTCTTGCCTGGAGAATCCCAGGGACGGGGGAGCCTGGTGGGTTGCCGTCTCTAGGGTCGCACAGAGTCGGACATGACTGAAGCAACTTACCAGCAGCAACAACAGCAGGCCCATTGAGAGTTTTGAAGATCTCCCAGGACCATTGAGAGTCAGTTTCAACACCCCCTAAACCCAGAGGGTGCCATCTCAGGTCCAGACAGTTCTGCTGAAGAAGTCCTTTCCTGGCCCCCACCTTCTCTAAAAAAAAACTCCCGTGTGGGAACTGGGGGCGGATTTGCCTTTCTAATTGCAGGCCCAATTAGAGGCCCAATGGGAGAAAAGACACTTTAACTTCAAGTTTAGAGTTCTCATTATTACACAAGAATGGATTTTTTAATCCCTGTAGTGAAACTGGTTTTTGTGTATGTATGCATATGTGTGTGACCAAGGGTAACTGGAAGACTCTGATTATCTATGAACAAGTGGAAAAAACTCTAGGTCTACCAGAGATTGTGTCTAAGGGAGAGAAGGAATTAGCCCACCAAGTGAGTCTGATCAGGCAAATAAAATTGCTTTATGATTACGCTCTATCAAAAAAAAAATAATAATAAAGTGTCTATTTCAGAACACCTGATGTCCAATTGGTTACTTCTGGTCATCTCCCTCTTTCCCTTTTCATAGTCATCCTCTCCCCACACTCCATAAGAAAGGCAAACCTTTCATTTCTCAGGAGTCTGCTTATGGTACACTGCGCCTTGGGGAGTAAAAATCTCCAGGCCCCAAGTTGAGGGTCATTTGAGATAACTGTAGGGTTATAGATGTTAAGGAAGTAAATGACTTTGAAGACTGAAACATCCTTTTGGGAGTTAAGGAAAAGTATCCATTTCTCTGCTTCAAACAACACTGGAGGGAGATATAACTAAGTCAGACAGCAGAACACGGAAAATCATTTTTGTGATCAATTACTAAGCAATTTTGGCATACACCTCAGAAGTTTAAAAAATAGAGTGGAATTATACTGCCTTCATTTTCATATACATATGGGAAAGTGTCTTAAGCATTTACATTTAAAAAGAAAACTTGATTATGAAGCCTATCTTATCTTAGCAATATGAAATACTTACTTATGCATGAATATTTTTTAAGTCCCAGGCATCTCATCAAGAAGTTATTTCCCATAATATTTTACCTATGCTTAAAATTATTTATCAAAATTCTAATATACTTGTTCTGATCAACTGTGTATTAGTCAAAATCATAAAAACTCAATCCAAATGAAATTTTATGTAACATTTAGAGCCTTATAGTCACAAGAACTTCAAAAAATATGTTGTGTGTATATGTGTGTTAGAAGAGTATGATAAGGAATTCAATGAAAGATTTTCAAACACAAGTGTTACATGGGGAGTAACTATGTAAAATTTCCAGCTTTTCTAAACAAGCTTGTTTTTGTGTTTTTTAAATGGATGGCATGGTAGATAAAAAAATCATTCTAGTATTTAACTTACACTGGGTACATTAGAAAAAATGTCTTTCTAAATCAATATTTATATATCACAGGTACCATCTATTACAACTATTAAAAAATTTAGAATAAACTTTTAAAACACATGAAGAGGGAGATAGTGTTTCAAAATCCTTTCAGGGGGTATTAGATGAAAAACATTCAGATACTTTGTTCTAAACTGCCTGTAAACCGAGAACTTGTGCTGACCATCTAAAATTCTGACTTCTGATAGAATGGTAAAGCCAGAGTTAATTTAGAAAAGTTCCAAGAGCTGACTCAAGCCTGTCCTGCAAATGGCCAAATCCAGAACTCTGAACACAATAAATGTTCAGTAAACACTAGCTCACTGACAAAATATTTTGGTCATTCAATTGATACCTACTACCAGCATATACATGATAATTCTTCTTCCTACTTCTAACCTTCAAGGACATCTTTCAAATTTTCAAATACCAGTCAGAAGAATGTTATTGAAACAAAGCCTTGGACTAGATAATAAGTATACTGAATTTTATTGCCTAATTCTTTCCCAGATATTAATTTACATGCCACGTATAATGCCTGGCTCAGGAAACTCAATCAGAGGATGAACAAAATAATCTTTATAGGAAGAGTACAAGGCTCGGAGGTAGCACAGAGAAGGGAATGAGGATCTCTTGGAAGTGGTAGGCAGAGGGAAGGGTTTGGAATGATCTTCCAGAAAAAGTATGCTTGAACTGACTCCTGAAACATGAGCAAGTGACAAGGGGATATGACTACCACAGATAGAGAAAAGGTGAAAAAAAGGGGGTGGGGCATGGAGTGGAGCCGTCTGGCTACCTCCTACCTTCCTCCTTGCACTGCAAACAGTTTAGGATGCCCGGTGCATGGGCTGTGACTGCATGCTGTACCCACAGTGCACGCGTTCGTGATTTAGAAATGATGAGGGGTCAAAGGTGAAACTGGAGACCTGAAGAAGCAGGCAGAGGAAGACTATACTATATGGCTCTCCAAGGCACTTGGACTTGATGCTTTGACAAAGTAAGTCATTAAAGGATTATTAAACCAGGCAATGGTGGTATGAAATTTACCTTTCATAATCATTATTTTCCTCTTGTGTGGACAACGAATTGAGGGGGGAGGTGGGTAGAAGACTGGAAAGACTACAAACTGAACTACTGGTTGCAGGCAATAAGCAGCGGGCCTGGAAAAGACTCAAGGCAGTCAAGAAGCTGTGAAGGAAGGGTGCTGACGGGAGGGACCTGAAGGATGCGGCCTCTGGACAAACTGGTTGCCAGAATTTATAGAGCAGTTTAACAGGGAACAAAGCAAAGAGAAGCCCAGAACGAGTTCTAAGTATTTAGGGCTATATAATTGGGTAAATGGTATTGCTGTTTGCAAAAATATGAAATCTAAAGATGAGCAGCAAGTTTGGGGTGGGGAGAGTATCTTTGGTATATATTAACTCCAGCTCCTCATTGTTCTGTGACACAGGTAGCACAGATGCTATTATCCCCATTTTATGTTCAAAGGGCTAATTTTTTTGCCCCAAACCACATGTAGCAGCAGTCTGGGGAGTTTTACTACATACCAGGCTTAAGAGCAGGTATACTAGGGAGACAAGATCCTTGCTTTCACAGAACTTATATTCTGGTAGGGACAAGCCAGCAAACAATAAACCAACGCCTGAAAGACTACAGTGAGGGCAGGCAGATGTATTTTATCCGAGGTGATCAGGGAAAGGATCCCTGAGATCACTGAAGCCAACTATTCATTGAAAAGGAAGCAGTTACACAGACTTATAAGGGAAGGGGGTCCAGGCAATGGAGAAGTGCCTGGTGCAGTAACAAGGCTGGCATGTCCTGAGGGAGGAATTCCAACTACCAGGCTAGTGGTTAGCCAGAGGAAGTCCCAGCTCCAAAGGCATTCCTGGGAGGGTGAAGTTAAAAGGCTTGCGGCCCCTTAGGGCAGTGCTAGCAGAGCATAAATTCTCTGGGAACCTGCTCACCAAGCACAGCACTGCACATCTAGAAACTGCATCATGACTCACACACACTTTTCAAAGACAAGTCACTGGCTCAGTTGCCTATCTGGGCATTGAATCAGGGGCCAAGAACAAACTCAGTTTTGCCTAGAGAGATGAACTTTAAAGTTTTTAGATGGACGAAATTCATCATAAATGTTATCTGCTCAGAGCAAGACACAACCTGAAGTCCAATGGCAGGCAGCTCTGCCACGCAGGCTCAGTCATGCCTTAACACGTTACATGAGAGCAGAGCCTCCCAGACACTCTCCAAGGCCCTCAAAGGGATGAGAGATGCAACACTTCTCCCAAAGGATGCCCCCATGAGCTCAGCTGGAAAGGACAAGGAAAAATGGTATACCATTGTCAAGGTGCTAAGCTGGGTCCTACCTATGCAAGCCTGAAAGCCTTGGAGAGATGGGATGCTGCGTGGCCTGTGGGCCCTGAGATGGGCCATCCCAAGCTCAGTAATGCAGCCCACTCTCCAGAAAACACTGCCTTTGCCTCCCCGCCTGTGGTCATCACCCACCGCTGCTTTGTGGGTTACCTATTTGTCTGTCAACCTGTCCAGCCAAAGGTCTTCAAATTCTACTCACTAAGGGTGATGCAGATCAATCCTCTGACCCTCTCAAAAGACCCTATTTTACTGCCTATTTTCTCAGATGCATCTGCTTGGTGTATCAAAAATAAAAAAGGTATCTGAATTTAAAGCTTGTCACTAAAGCATAAATAAATTATAAAAGAATTTAATTATTCCTGAATTATGTAGTCCCTTCCAGAGACTCACATGGATAAGTTATATATTATGTACATGTATTTTAATGATGGCTCCAAATGATATGCCTTCTTTGGTATGGTGCTGGAAACCTGTGGGACACTCTGATCTGTGCTGGGACCATGCTCATCTCACGACAGAGCTCATTTCAAACCACACTCCCACAACACCTCTTTGCTTCCAAGCACTGGCCGACTTTTTCCTAAAGATACCATTCAACTTCTGACCATAAGATATTTGCACATACTTTCATAGCACCTGTACATCTCCTTCCTGATCATGTTAAGTGGAAATTTTTTTCATTTATTTGCAGGGATTGATTCTCCTGTCTCCCCTAGTACCTTGCAACCTCCACGGTGGCAGGGACCATGTACATTTTTGCTTACTGCTGTGTCCCTAGAACCTGGCATAGTCATATCTGGTACACAGTAGGTGCTTAACAAACATGCTGAAAAAAAAATACTATGACATATACTCACTGGTGGGAATGATTCTGCTTCTGAGAGTGGATCTGCCAAAATCATTTAAATCAAGGCTGAAGACGGTTAAGGCTGAGCTATTCTGGTTTTCGTTTTTTTAAAAAAGCAAAGACTTTGTAGCTATTCAAGGTTTAAACCGATTTTGGGGACAATTCTCAAAAAGTCTGACTAAAAATTTAACAACACTCATTTAGATATGTATGCTGCTGCTACTGCTAAGTTGCTTCAGTCGTGTCCGACTCTGTGCGACCCCATAGACAGCAGCCCACCAGGCTCCCCCATCCCTGGGATTCTCCAGGCAAGAACACTGGAGTGGGTTTAGATATGTATGGAGATGACCAATTTTAAAACTTCTTTTTAATGGAATAAGAGGTCATTTTCTGAAAGGTTCACCTAGATTGGGCCAAATTTTAAAAGAAAAGCTAGCACTTAATCACACAATTTCTTAGGCACTCTAAATACAATTTTTCCATACTTCTCATATCTGAATCTTACCGCAGGTTTCCAGATGAGGAAACTGAAGGTGCAAGAGGCTGAGGTTACATACTGAGTAAGTGACAGAGCCAGGATTTATATCTAGCTATATTTGATTCCAAGAGCTATATCTTAAATCTTAGCCACCCTTTAAGCTAAGAAGTAGATGCTGACATTGAGTCATAATGTGTTACTTTCTCCCATGATAAGGAACCTGACTATAGGCTAGTACTATCAATTGGGGCCAGTATTTAAAATGGGATTTGGATACCAATGATGTGGTAGCAGAGAAATGCGATAATTTATGAAAAAGGAGTAAGGAGGAATATGAACTAACATTTACTGAAAGCTTGTTTTACACCAGATACTGTATTATATGCTTTCACATTAATATTTCTTTTAATCTTAAGACTCCTGTGAGATGGGTAACAAGTCAAGAAAAAAAGAGGTGTAGAATAACAGTGGTGTTTGACTACTCCAATATTTCTTTCCCTCTATCTTACTAAGGATGCAAAACTCCCAAGTTTTAGCTGGGCTTAAGATTGTCTCAAGTAAGGACAATATTCCCTAGTCTCTATCCTAGCTGCTGCTGCTAAGTCGCTCCAGTTGTGTCTGACTCTGTGCGACCCCATAGACGGCAGCCCACCAGGCTCTGCTGTCCCTGGGATTCTCCAGGCAAGAACACTGGAGTGGGTTGCCATTTCCTTCTCCAATGCATGAAAGTGAAAAGCTAGATGAGGTCATATTACTCAAAGTCTGGTCAATGAGATATAATAAAAAGTGTACGACAGCCTCCAGGAAATTTCCTTAAGAGACTCTGGTCTCTTGCTTTTCCCCCCTGTCTTCTTTCCTTCCTTCCGTCTTCCTTTCTAAACTTGGAACCTAAATGTGATGGCCTAAGCTCCCCTTTGGATCACAAGACTGAGGGTCTGATTTAATGTCTGAGGTTCTAAAAGGTGGAACCAGCATAGGTCTGAAAAGATTTGCAAAATCATAATACCAGCTCTAGACTGTCTCTTTGCAAACTTTTCTTTAACGTGAAAGAGGAACAAACATTGCTTTGTTTAATTAAGCCATTGTTCTTTGTGGTCTCTGTAACTGGCAGCTAATCTTAACTAATCCAGTAACGCATCCAAAGTGATACAGTGTAGGGTTCAAATCCAGGCCCATCAATCTGCATAGCTTAAGTTCTTAGGTGGAAGCCTGAAGAATTCTTGATTATAATCTGCAATAGATCTGAGGGGTAAGTGTAAAAATGCTGAAAAAAATATGACAGAAGAAAAGAAGGATGGTTTGAATATGCTCTCAAATCTTCCTACCTGAGAGATCATCAAAGGGAATATGCTACTTGACAGTAAAGAATTTAGTCTCCATCAGAGATGGGCAGAGGAAGATCTGAGTCACCTGTGTGGAGCTGGAAAGACAAGTGAAATACAAGCTTTGCAGCTGATGATGTCTCTGACAGATACTGTTGACCAAGAAGTAGGCATTGTAGAAATACCTGAAAATGGCCACAGGATGAAACAAACACAACACAGAATTAAAGGAACCCTGAAACTGAAGAAGCAGGAGATGAAGTTCAAAGATACAGAGTCTGGAAAGAACCAAGGAGAATCACGTGACCCATATCAAGGCTTAAGGGCCAAAAAGGCAAAAGGAAAGGTCAAGGTTGAAGCTCTGACAACTCATTTTTATTCATTTCCTTTACATGCATTCACAACAGCATTGAAGAAGTGAATTTAAATTCTGTTGCAATTGAGCAGAATCCTAAATAAGAGGAAGTCATAGAACAGGGAGCTTATTATTTCCCTTTGTTCAATTTCTAAATGAACAGCACTGATAAGAACTTAGCAGACAGATTCAGTGACTGCAGACAGGACCAATTTTATTTAAGATCAATGTTAATAATCCAGAAAAGGAAAAAATAAGTTGTTATGTCTGCCAAAGACATTAGTTTAAACACCTTGTAAAAACCTGTCATAATAAAGGTACATAGGAAGTTTAGAAAATATAGATGAGAAATAGAATGCAAGTGGGCAAAAGCAATAAAAGAAAAGGCAGCAATATGAAAACAGAGATGACAGAAATTAGAATACACTTGACAATTCATTAAAGAAACCCTACACTATAATTGGGCCTCCCAAATTCCTCATGAGTGGTCATGGGTTTGTAATGTTTGCAGAACAAGCAGTACGCCCTGAGTCAAGAAAGCAGAGGCGACACGCTATATAGAAGGCACTGGAAACCATGCCATTGAGTCTGGGGTAACAGGACAGAGCCAGCATACATTTGCTTCTGATAATACCAGAGTATGCTAGAAGGATGCTTTAAAGAGAAAAAAAAAAAGAGAAAAAAAGAGACTTTTATTTTTTTTTAAGTCTAAAAGAGAAAAAAAAAATTGGAAATTCAACTTGGGAGACACTACATGAACATGAGAGATTAGATTAAATAGGCTATTTTTATGGGCAGTTAAAAAAATCAAAAAGAAAATAAAAATATTCAGATACCATCAAAATAGATTCATAAATTACAAAAACTTGTTTATAAATAAAAATCTCGGCTCAAACAAGAATCTTTCACATATTAAATATTTCCAACCTTCCACACCAGAAAATAAAACAAAAAATCACAAACTTCAAGCCACTTACAGGAAAATACCCACACAGTCTAAAAAAATCTAGAGCCATAAAGTAATATTATTCAGTGCTTAAAAAAAAAAAGTTAATCAAGCCATGAAAAGACAAGAAGGAAACCTAAATGCATAATATTAATTGCAAGAAGCCAATCTGCAAAGGCTTCAGACTGATTCCAGCTATTTGACATTCTGGAAGAAAAATGTGGACACAGTGAAAATATCAGTGGTTGCCAAGGGTTAGGCAGGCAGTAGGAATGACTAGGAAGATCACAGAGGATTTTTAGGCTAGTGATCATACGATATAGGATCATACGTGATGGTATTATAATGGCAGATACACGTTGTTACACATATTGGCTAAATCCACAGAACGTATGACACCAACAGTGAGCTCTAAACTATGGTCTTTGGATGATACGTCTCAATGTAGCTTCATCTATGTATCAAGTGTCTCACTCTAGTGGGAGATGTTGATAATGGGGGAGGCTATGCATGAATGGGGGCAGGGGGTATATTGGGAACTCTCTGCAGTTACTCTCAGTTCTGCTGTGAACCTAAAACTGCTTTAAAAAACAAATTCTC
The DNA here is from genome assembly GCF_032452875.1 of Bos javanicus. Classification (NCBI taxonomy): domain Eukaryota; kingdom Metazoa; phylum Chordata; class Mammalia; order Artiodactyla; family Bovidae; genus Bos; species Bos javanicus. The sequence continues at coordinate 54,117,230 of NC_083870.1, forward strand.
TTAAAAAAAAAAAAAAAACAGCTTAGAAGACCTGATATCCTATTTCAGTGATATTCAATAGAACCCTTTTCATTCCCAGGCTTCAGAGGAATGAAACAGCAGTGGGGAGGACAATGGTTATTATAAAGCAAATCTTAACAACTAGTCAAATGAAATCATTCTCAACATGCGAATCTTCACGCTAGGCTGGACGTGCTGGGACACTTTTCCAAATTAAGAAAAAAAGAACAAGTTTCACATAATACAAAATTTAATTCTAACATGTAGTAAATGGATAGTAGGTATCATGACTCAACGAACACTCAGAGACAACTCTGTCCCCCTCATTACCTGAACTAAGAGTAACATCAGACATGCTAGGACGAATATTGTTAAATCACAGAGGCCCAGTCACTTGCGGGATTGGCTGTCATTTCACATTCCTTCAAGGGTGAAGCTGTTGACTAGGAAACCAGGAGTAAAAGGAAGTCACCTTGACACTCACAAATCAAAGAGCACTTGGGGTTCTCTCAGGAGGTTCAACCTCAGCACCTGGAAGTTATTGTAATTAAATAATTACACTGCAGTTTGGTTGCTTCTGTGTACTACAACCTAACTAGGAGGTTTAGGAGACCTAAAGGTTAGGAAACCTAATAGTCTGATAAAGACACATACCATTTCCTCTTTTAAAAAAAAGTGAATACTGTCTATTTTAAGTTGGTAACCTATTTGCAAATTAAATTTTCATACTGGTATCTTTTTATGGATTTTTAAAAGTTTTTGGCAAGGCGAATTTATTCAAGAAAGTTTAAAGGTAGGTTTTTAAGTTCAGGTTTGACCTTTTTGGGGGGAGGTGTGAAGGGGGCTGCCGGCAGGGTCTTCCTGACCACAAAAAAAGTCTTCCACACACGTCATCTGACTAAAGGCAACCTATGGACTTTGGGAAGTCAGCTGAGGACATAGTGATGAGCCAACACTGAGCCTCCTCCCTTCTGACCTCTCGGCACCTGCTTAGCTGCAGCCTAGTAAGGGGAAACTCAGATTCTCTCTCGAAAACGGTAGAAGTTGCTCCCTTCTCCCTCAAACAAATGAGAGCCAACACCACCATCAAACAGTAGGTGAACAACTGTATAATAGGTTTCCCAAGAGCAGAAAAATGTGTGTCAACGAACAGCACCAGGGCAGGGGGCAAAGGAAAGCGACCCAAGCGCGGACGCCCTCCGGACAGGTCTGCTCACCTAGGGAGGGCGAGACTCCAGCCCCAGGAAACCAGAACCCGGTTCCCGCCCCGCCCCGGGAGCTCACACTTAGGTGTAGCGCCGCGATTACGGGGGAGACAGCGTCCATTCCTCCTGCCCCGAATGACCCCAGCACCCCGGAGGAGTCACGGGCATCACTCCCACTCTCCCGGAGACAAGGGAGTGGCAAAACCGCTTCTCATCTCCCCCGCCCAGCCACTTGCCCGCAGGCCCGGCTCTCAGGTGAGGCGAGAACAGGTAACCGCACCTGCTCGGCCAACCCCACCTGCTGCGTCCCCTCGCCCTGTTCTCTGCCTCCATCACCTGGATCGGCTCCGCTCCTCCTCCGTGACCCGGGGCGTCCGGCCCCGACCTACCTGTGCGCCTCCGGCCCCGGGCGCCTGCGCTCCTCACGGCGTGCGCCCCGCGCCGCTTCGGGCGCGCCGGCGGCGGCCCCGCGCCCGCACTTCCTCGGCGCCGGCTGCTGCGGGCTCAGCGGGAAGCCCCAGCGCTGCCCGGCTCACCGCCTCCAACCGGCTCCATTGTGACGCGGCGAGTTCTGCTGGCCAATCGGGGCGCGGCGGCGCGAACCGCTGACTAAGTTCGCGGGGGAAGGAGGAGGGGACTGGGTGGAGGCAGCAGGCGGAGGTGGCCGCGGCCGAGCGGCAGTGGCGGTGGAGGAGGAGTAGGAAGAGGAGAAATGGGATGCGGCTGCTTCGGTAGTTGCTCCTGCTGTTAAATTTGCAGCAGCCTTGGCCCGAGTGGTTTGCCCAGCTTAGGAACTGCGGGAACCTGTGACTCACCCCTTGCTGATGGAAACAAAGCGCAGCTGCCATCACCCAGGAGCGCGCCATGTGGCCGCCCGGCCCGCTCCGCACAGCCTCCGGTGCGCAGGCTGCAGTGCCCTGCGCCCATCGAGCTGGGGCTAGGAACGCGGAGGGCTGGTTTCAAGAGACCAGAGAGGGGCTTAGGACTGTCCAGGTGCACGTGCAAGGGGCTTTGGAAGTACAGTATTTATCTGTCGGACCAGCGCCTTCTCACGTGCACACCCAGAGTAACTTATTTACATAATGTGTTTTGAATCTTCAGGGAAGCCGGGGGTGGAGCTTGCGGGAAATCCCTTTACCTTTCCTTACGCTGCGTCCTTAGGCTGCTGGGCCGAGCCCTGTGTGGCAGTTTACGGTTGTACCAAACTAAGCGGCTTAAGTTAAGATGCTGGGCCTCCAATTGCATCCGTCTTTCTCATATATGTCCTTATCCTCCGCATGGGGAGAGAACAACGCTGTAGAGTGGTCTTGCTTTACTCATCACCAGCCTTTTACTGCTGGTAAACTGCAGGCTCACCCCATCTACTGCCCCACTGCTTTCCCTCCACAATTAGGTGGGAAAAGTTAAACAAAAAGTAAATCCAAAGCCAGGAATTCGGGGGACAGAATTTTTTATCATCGTCATTCACTCCCGATTCTCATCCCTACCCCAGATTTAACTCAGTCTTTTTGCAGACTATCATCCTTAACACTGTGATTCACTTAGGCAACATTTATATCTGAGTTGCTATGGCAGTCACATTTCCATTAAAAAAATGTTTGTACAGGGACCTCCCAAAGGAATTAAATAGAGGCTATAAAAGACTCACAGTTGGAACATATCTGATCGGCTTGTATAAATGGGAGTAAAGAAAATGGAACAACTGAGTTATGTGAGACTGGGTTGTGTCAGACAGAGACTTGAGACTAGGACTACTATTTGAATTACCCCAGAAGGGAATAAGAGGGTTGGTTGTCTTTGTGATGACACTACTCTTTTCTCTCTTGGTCCATTCCATTCTGGGTTGGCAGCTGTCTTGGAGGAGAAGCCAAAAGAGCATTCCTTCCTTTGGTCATTGATAGAGTTTTAATATAGCTTATGAGTGTGAGACACTGTGTATGTAGAGATGTGTTAAGCTAATTTAGGTTTGAGTTTGGTCATCAAACTGCTTAAAACCTGGAGAAGATGAAATGTATTCAGAATTACATATGAAACAGGAAAAAAGCAAGTGCTATAAGAAATACTGATCGATTGTAAAGTCATGACATTAAAAATTTTTAATGTCTAGCTTTCCATATGTATCTTTGAGTGTTTGGAAAGGAATATTCTCTCCCCTTCCAAAAACCATGAATATCACTACTTGTGTGACTTGGAGTAGTTATACTTAACCTTTTTGGAAGTCAACCTCTTCATCTATAAAATAGATTATAAACTGAATGATCATAATTGAAAATTATGTTTTCAATTCCTATGAGAGTATGAATAAAAAAGTGACTCCCATGCTTGATAACCCAAGTCACCATCAGCAGGAAGTTGAAGTGCTCAAGTTCATTAAAACTGTATTAGCTTTGGGTTCATCTTGGATATGTGGCTTATGAATGTATTTATTCCAGTTCTCATGAACAAAATCACCCTCCACGGTGACACATATAGTGCTGACACTGGAGAAAGTAGGCTTCTGAATTTGTGATATTGCTTCTGAGAATACTTCTCTGAAACTGTACCATCAAACAGATGCTTTTTCTTCTTTCTCCTGTTTCACTTCATATAAGCTCCTGCTTACATCACAGGAGAAAAATAAATGACCTCAAATGCTATTCTCGAAGAACTTTAATACTGTGCACATGATTCAAGCCCATACAGAGGAATATTTAGTAACTAGAAATTATTGGCATCCCAGGCTAGACTTTATAATGAGAAATACAAATACTGTTTGAATTTTATGCCTGTGCCCAGTTTTTCTACTACATTGTAATCTCTTCGAAAACAGGATTAGTGGAATCGTGAAATATGCTCAGTCCTTAAAGAAGTATCTAAAATCCTCTAAGGGACTCTGATCAATTTATTTTGATGAAAGAAAACCAATTATTCTGATCAAAGAAAATTCTAAAAGATTCAGTCACTATTTCCAGAGCCAAATTTGTCCAAATCTATTGCCAGTGGTAAAGAACTCACTTGCCAATGCAGGAGACAAGAGATGCAGGTTCGATCCCTGGATTGGGAAGATTCCCCAGGAGAAGGGAATGGCAAACCACTCTAGTATTCTTGCCTGGAAAATCCCAGGGACAGAGGAGCCTGGCGGTCTACAGTCCATAGGGTCACAAAGAGTTGGACACGACTGAAGTGACTTAGCATGCACACATGTATATTAAAGCACTTATTATGTGCACATAAGTATGCTAGACATGGTGGGCAATACCAAAAAAGCATGAGACTTGGTCCCTGACCTCAGCAGCCCATAGCTTAGATGAACACATTGAAAACAAGTACTACTTAGGCTCCACTAAAGAGATGGATCAGTGCAGATGGTAATAGACAAAGCCTCATGAAGAAAGGGGAACTTTATTGAAAGGGAAGCAAAATTTAGAAAAACTGAATCCTATATCTTTGTCTTATCTAGCCCATATATTGTCTTAATAACCAATCCATTTTCAGGGATCAGTCAATCTCTTTCTGGTAAGTTCAGACTTTCTAGAAGAAGCAGAAGTTGAAATTCTGTTTTCTACAACATCCCATTGAGTAAGGACTAAGCTAGTGAGTGCTAGGTTTGTCATATTCATATGACAAAGGGGATGACTGTAGATAGCAAATTTGGCTGGTTCCTCTGCCCAGTGACATGAATAATAGAAATGAAAGGAACACTATGATTTGGTATCTGGTTATTGACCTACATGACCAACAATAAGTAATTAAGTAACTTATGGGTTTTGCAGGCCCCTTTTGAGCTGACACCCTGGGGGGAAAAATGAGTGACATCAGCATTAAACTATGCTCCATGTGGCTGCCTTGATAAGAGTTTTCTCTGTATCTTGAGAATTTTCATGATTAATGTAAGACAGAATATTATCCAGTATTAACAGTTCTTTTCTAATTCTAAAATTATTTCTGATAGTGAAAAATCCTTTATTTCTTTAAATTAATTAAACATTGAATGCCTACAGTGTATAAAAGAAAGCACTGGAGATCTGACAGAGGTTAGGGAGAATACCGAGATAAATATAATAATTCCTTTTCTTAAAAGATGTGTACTCTAATGGAGGTTTATCCAGATATCATATAGCATTTTAAAGGTGAGGTGAGATTGGTAAGCCATACAGGGTTGGAGGAGAATCAAATGAACATGGGTCTGGGGAAGTTTGGCTAGCTTTAAGTTTCTAAATTAGAATATTACTTTTAAATACTGTGTCACCATCATGGTTCAAGTTTGTTAGTTTTACTAAGACATCAAGTCAGAAGAAAAGAAAAGCTAGAAGGCATTCATGGTTTTGCATTCTCAGAAACTTTGCCAGAACCCCCCTGGTTCAGCTGTGTATAGTTGGGCTCATTGTCACTGACAAAGATTTTTAATCTATTTTTAACCAAACACTTCACCGTGTTTTCCTGATCTTTTCAATTTCATGGTTGCAGAGGGGTTTGTTGTTGTTGTTGTTTTTAAGTTATTTGGCTGCACTGTGTGTGGGATCTTAATTCCTCAACCAGGGGATCCAACCCATGGCCTCTACCGTAACCACTGACCCACCAAGGAAGTCTCTACAGAGGTTTGTCATGAGCTTTCCTTGGGCCTGGGGAAAATTCTAAGAATGACCCCTGAGAATGAGCTCAGTGGTAAAAATTCCAAAGGTAGAATGAGTGGGACATTCATTGCACATGTTTTTGGAATAAGGGAGCTTGACTAGAAACTAATTGTGCAGGGCCAGCTGTACACTTCTGTGTGAGTTGATCCTTTATCATGGTCCCAGGATGGAATACTCATGACTAATTACACTGTGTTCTCACATCCCACTGTATTGATTGCCCACTCTGTCTTAAATATGCATTTTCATTTCCTTATGAGACAGGGGCTAGAAAGGTGAACTTCCAGCCTCTTCTCCAAAGGAAAAACATGAATTCCTGCAGCAGGATGCCCAGCATCCCCAGTTGATCTGTCTTCTGGGAAGATGTCCAAATGTTTCTTTGAAAGTTTCCCATGCATCCCATTTAAAAAATATATACCATCATCTAGATCACGTATTGGAGTCTGCCACACAGCACCCATTCAATTATTGACTCTTGTCCCTTTCCTATCCATAAAAAGAAGACTTCTAAGAAAATATTTACAAGTGAAGCCAGACTTAAATCTTAGAAATAAAGCAGAATTTATGCTCCTGCAAAGTAGTCTAAAAAAAGCCCTTAGAAGTTCTGCTAGTCACTGAGTGCTTACTGGGATCCCTGTGAGGATTGAGTCTATGTTCCCTGAACCATGTTGAAATCTAGGCAAAAAGTCTCCTGCTACTGGAAAAAGCAACTGGTTTGACTGGTTTCTGAGGTTCTTCATAGTAGACCCTTGCATTTCTTTGGTTTAAAGAAGTTCAGATCTACCACCAGCCAGCCCTTGATTCTCCCCACCACCTCCCACCGTTTTTTTTTTCCTCAACAGCTGTGGGTGTGTGTACTTGTGTGTGTGGCTTCTTGGCCTAATATAAGGCCATCTGTTAATCATAATACACTTCAAAAACTAGACTTCAATTTTCATATAAAATCATTCTCTTAAGAGTAGGAGCTAATATGTATATTAAATATGCAGTTTATTAAGAATTTTAGAAATCAAAATAAATTTATAAATGAATAAGATTCAGAACATTTCAGAGATGCAGGAGAAAAATATATGCCAGAAAGAGCACAGGACTTGGTGTTTCTTCTGGCCATGAGACCCAGGGCAAGCCACTAACAGTCTAGGCTAGAGTTTCTAATTTCCAGTTTGTTAATAGGAGAAGGAAATGGCAACCCACTCCAGTGTTCTTGCCTGGAGAATCCCAGGGACAGAGGAGCCTAGTGGGCTGCCATCTATAGGGTCACACAGAGTCGGACACGACTGAAGCGACTTAGCAGCAGCAGCAGTGTGTTAATATATGTATCCTGGACTATATAAAAAAAGAAGATAGATATAGTTCATCCTTCAGATATCTCAGATTTCATTTTATTTTACTCAAACATTTGCTATTGTTATTGTTCAGTCACTACGTCATGTCCGACTTCTTGCAACCCCATGGACTGTAGCACACCAGGCTCCATTGTCCTCTACTATCTCCTGGAGTTTGCTCAAATTCATGTCCAATGAGCTGGTGATACGATCTAAACATCTTATCCTCTGCCACCTGATTCACCTTTTGCCTTCAATCTTTCCAAGCATCAGTGTCTTTTCCAATGAGTAGGCTCTTCATATCAGGTCACCAAAGTACTGGAGCTTCAGCATCAGTCCTTCCAATGAATATTCAGGACTGATTTCCCTTAGGATTGACTGGTTTGAGCTTCTTGCAGTCCAAAGGGTTCTCAATAGTCTTCTTCAGAACCACAATTCAAAAGCATCAATTCTTTGGTGCTCAGCCTTCTTTATGATCCAATTCTCACATCTATACATGACTACTGGAAAAACCATAGCTTTGACTCTACAGACCTTTGTTGGCAAAGTGATGTCTCTACTTTTTAATATGCTGTCTAGGTTTGTAATAGCTTTCCTTCCAAGGAGAAAGCATCTTTAAATTTCATGGCTGCAGTCACTGTCCACAATGATTTTGGAGCCAAGAAAATAAAAGCTGTCACTGCCTCAATTTTCAGTTCAGTTCAGTCATTCAGTCCTATCTGACTCTTTACGACCCCATGAATCGCAGCACGCCAGGCCTCCCTGTCCATCACCAACTCCCAGAGTTCACTCAGATTCACGTCCATCGAGTTGGTGATGCCATCCAGCCATCTCATCCTCTGTCGTCCCCTTCTCCTCCTGACCCTAATCCCTCCCAGCATCAGAGTCTTTTCCAATGAGTCAACTCTTCGCAAGAGGTGGCCAAAGTACTGGAGTTTCAGCTTTAGCATCCTTCCTTCCAAAGAAATCCCAGGGCTGATCTCCTTCAGAATGGACTGGTTGGATCTCCTTGCAGTCCAAGGGACTCTCAAGAGTCTTCTCCAACACCACAGCTCAAAAGCATCAATTCTTCGGTGCTCAGATTTCTTCACAGTCCAACTCTCACATCCATACATGACCGCTGGAAAAACCATAGCCTTGACTAGATGGACCTTTGTTGGCAAAGTAATATCTCTGCTTTTGAATATGCTATCTAGGTTGATCATAACTTTCCTTCCAAGGAGTAAGGGTCTTTTAATTTCATGGCTGCAGTCACCATCTTCAGTGATTTTGGAGCCCAAAAAAATAAAGTCTGACACTGTTTCCACTGTTTCCCCATCTATTTGCCATGAAGTGATGGGATCAGATGCCATGATCTTCATTTTCTGAATGTTAAGCTTTAAGCCAACTTTTTCACTCTCCACTTTCACTTTCATCAAGAGGCTTTTGAGTTCCTCTTCACTTTCTGCCATAAGGGTGGTGTCATCTGCATATCTGAGGTTATTGATATTTCTCCCTGCAATCTTGTTTCCAGCTTGTGCTTCTTCCAGCCCAGCGTTTCTCATGATGTACTCTGCATACCAGACCACCTGACCTGCCTCTTGAGAAACCTATATGCAGGTCGTAAAGCAACAGTTAGAACTGGACATGGAACAACAGACTTGTTCCAAATAGAAAAGGAGTATGTCAAGGCTGTATATTGTCACCCTGCTTATTTAACTTATATGCCTCAATTTTACCCCCTTCTATTTGCTATGAAGTGATGGGACCAGGTGCCATGATCTTAGTTTTCTGAATGTTGAGTTTTAAGCCAGCTTTTTCACTCTCCTCTTTTACTCTCATTAAGAGGCTCTTTAGTTCCTCTTCACTTTCTGCCATTAGAGTTGTATCATTTCCATATCTGAGGTTGTTGATATTTCTTCCAGGAGTCTTGATTCCAGCTTGAGCTTCATCCACCCTGGCATTTCGCATGATATACTTTGCATAGAAGTTAAATAAGCAGGGTGACAATATACAGCCTTGATGTACTCCTTTCCCAATTTGGAGCCAGTCCATTGTACCATGTCCGATTCTTTTACTTCTTGATTGGATACAGGTTTCTCTGGAGACAGGTAAGGTGGTCTGGTACTCTCATCTCTTTAAGAATTTTCTGCAGTTTGTTGTGATCCACATAGTCAAAGATTTTAGTGTAGTCAATGAAGCAGAAGTAGATGTTTCTTTGGAATTCACTTGCTTTCTCCAGTATCCAATGAATATTAGTAATTTGATCTCCGGTTCCTATGCCCCTTTGAAACCCAGCTTGAACATCTGGAAGTTCTTGGTCCAGGTACTGCTGAAGCCTAGCTTGAAGGATTTTGAGCATAACCTTGCTAGCATTTGAAATGGGTGCAGTTGTACAGTAGTTGAAACATTCTTTGGCATTACCCTTATTTGGAATTGAAATGAAAATGGACCTTTGGCCAGTCCTGTGGCCACTGATGAGTTTTCCAAATTTGCTGACATATTGAGTGTAGCACTTTAACAGCATCATCTTTTTAGGATTTTAAGTAGCTTAACTGGAATTCCATCACCATCATTAGCTTTGTTCATAGTGATGCTTCCTAAGACCCACTTGACTTCACACTCCAGGATGTCCAGTTCTAGGTGAATGACCACACCATCGTTGTTGTCCGAGTCATTAACACCTTTTTTGTATAATTCTTCTGTGTATTTTTGCCACCTCTTTTTAATCTCTTCTGCCTTGTTATGTCCTTACCATTTCTATCTTTTATCATGCCATCCTTGAATGAAATGTTCCCTTGATATCTCCAATTTTCTTGAAGAGATCTTCAGTCTTTCCCATTCTACTCTTTTCCTCTATTTCTTCGGATTTTTCATTTAAGAAGGCCTTCTTATCTCTCCTTACTATCCTCAGGAGCTCTGAATTCAGTTGGGTATATCTTTCCCTTTCCCCCTTGCTTTAACTTTTGTTCTTTCCTCAACTATTTGTAAAGCCTCCTCAGACAACTACTTTGCCTTCTTGCATTCTTTTTTCCATGATTTTAGTCACTGCTTCCTGTACAATGTTCTGAACCTCTGTCCATAGTTTTTCAGGCACTCTGTCTACCAGATATAATCCTTTGAATCTATTCATCACCTCCACTGTATAATCATAAGGAATTTGATTTAGGTCATACCTGAATGGCCTATTGTCTTTCTTTACTTTCTTTAATATAAGTCTGAATTTTGCAATAAGAAGCTCTTGATCTGAGCCACAGTGAGCTTCAGGTATTGTTTTTACTGACTGAATAGATCTTCTTCATTTTTGGCTACAAAAAAACATAATCTGATTTTGTTATTGACCATCTGGTGATGTTCGTGTATAGAGTCACCTCTCTTGTTGTTAGAAAAGGGTGTTTCCTATGACCACTGTGTTCTCTTGACAAAACTCTGTTAACCTTTGCCCTATTTCATTTCATATTCCAAGGCCAAACTTGCTGTTATTCTGGATATTTCTTGACTTCCTACTTTTGCATTTCAATCCTCTATGATGCAAAGGGTATCTTTTTTGGTGTTAGTTCTACAAGGTCTTGGGCTTCCCTGGTGGCTCAGTTGGTAAAGAGTCTGCCTGCAATGCAGGAGACCTGGATTTGATCCCTGGTTTGGGAAGATCCCCTGGTGCTGCCGGACACTGCATGAGAGCATACATTTGTTCACAACACCCTGGAGAAGGAAATGGCAACCCACTCCAGTGGTTTCTTGCCTGGAGAATTCCATGAACAGAGGAGCCTGGTAGGCTAAAGTCCATGGGTCACAAAGAGTCGGACACAACTGAGTGACTTTCACTTACTTCACTACAAGGTCTTGTAAGTCTTCATAGAACTGTTCAACTTCAGCTTCTTTGTCATTAGTGGTTGGTGCATAGACTTGGATTACTGTGATGAATGATTTGCCCTAGAAATGAACCAAGATCATTCTGTTGTTTTTGATATTGCACCCAAATAGTGCATTTAAGACTCATTTTTTTTATTGTGAGGGCAACTCCATTTCTTCTAAGGGATTCTTGCCCACAGCAGTAGATATAATGGTCATCTGAATTAAAATTACCCATTCCTGTCCATTTTTGTTCACTGATTCCTAAAATGTCAATGTTCACTCTTGCCTTCTCCTGCTTGATCACATACAATTTATCTTGATTCATGACCCAAAAAGTCCAGGTTCCTATTCAAAATTTTTCTTTATGGCATCGGAGTTTATTTTCACCAGCAGACACATCCACAACTGGGCATCTTTTCCACTCTGGCCCAGCCTCTTCATTCTTTCTGGAGCTATTTCTCCACTCTTTCCTGAGAGAATATTGGACATCTTCCTACCTGGGGGGCTCCATCTTCCAGTGTTACATCTTCTTCCCTTTTCATGCTGTCTATGGGGTTTTCCAGGCAAAAATACTGGAGTGGGTTGCCATTTCCTCCTTCAGTGGACTGTATTTTGTGAGAACTCGTCACTATAACCCATCTTTCTTAGGTGACCCTGCACGGTATGACTCATAGCTTCATTGAGTTACACAAACCCCTTTGCCTTGACAAGGTTGTGATCCATGAAGGAGACTCAGTCATTTATCATCCAACAAATATTTATTGATTTATTTATTCTGTGCCTACTACGTGCAAAACACTGTACTAGATTTGGGGGAAACACTGGGTCATGTGATAGATGTGACCTTTGCCCTCCTGAGGTCTACAGTCTCCCAGCATTCCTCCAAGGAATGTTAGGCTGGCTGTGATATTAATAAATCAGTGAGGACTAACTAACCAAACTCCAGTGCTTCTCCACACCACCATCCTCTCTGGCTTTGTCTCCTGAATTCTGTGTACCCAAATGCAGACACACATTTAAATTATCTGCTTATTCTTCTACTAACATATCTCTGCAGATGTCTTTACATCCAATTCACTATCTTTGCCAAATTGTTGTTTGGGGAGCATGTAAGAGCAAAAAGACATGTACCTTTGAGAAGCTTAAAGTTTTAAATCTTAAAGAAATAGAGGCAAATATATAGCTGGTTATATGAGCAACTGTGAGGCTAAGTAACATCTCATAACGCAGGATATTGATATGCTTCAGAACCTACAACTCAAATACACTTTATAATAGCCATTATATAACCAGGTTACCTTATGAAAAGAACAGTAATAAACCAGGTGTCCTTTATCTCATTTCAAAATTGAGGGGCAAAGATAGTTAGGTCTTACACTAGTAGAAGAAAGAGTGGGTTAAAGTAGGAAAGACTTCTCAGAGAAATTCAGACCTAATGGGTAAATGACTCAGGGCTTAAATGAAGCCTATTGTTTTGGTGAGTGGAACAGATTTTGGTGACTGACAAAGGTCTCTGTGTAGGTGGAGGAGTTACAGACAGCTTGGTTACAAGATGAGGCAAAAGCATACTGAAGGATGAAAACAGATATATGAGTGGGTGGAAATTTATAGTTTATCTTCTTTCAATGAAGTAGATTGTCCGGTAAAATTCCTAGATTTACTTAATTTACTTACCAATTCAATAAGGTCCTTGAAGACAAAAAGGATGTTGCATTCTGACAAAATGTAATCATAATGCAAATAATTTCTATCTATGGACTGTTTTATAATTCACACAAATAACTCAGATAATGTATTACAAGCATTTCTAAACAATATACTCTTCCTGTAAAATCTGTATATCTAAGAGTGGTGTCATCTATTAGCAGTCCTTAGACTTGCTGAGTCACTCTATTAATCCTCTTGCAGCTCAGCCATCATTCAGAGCCCCAGTAGGTTGAAAGTTGGCAACTGCTTAACTCTACATCCCTAACATCCTCTACAGGAATGTTGCAAGACTGTGAGCCTCAGGAGGGCAAAGGTCATATCCATCACAAAGATTCGTGCATCCTCAGAAACAGGTGCAGTGTTTTACACATAGTAGGCACAAAACAAGTATTTGTTGGATGATAAATGAAAGAGTAAAATGAAATGAAGTTTGAGACTTCTGAAATGCACATCTTTTCTATATTGTGTATTCTAGGGTCATCTCAGGATTTAATTCCTAGATTTGTTCACTTTAGTTCTCATAGTTTAACTTGATCTTACTTGATTGAAGAATTAGCAAATTTAAAAGACTGGGATTTGGGACTTCCCTGGTGGTACAGTGGATAAGAATCCACCTGCCATTGAAAGGGACACAACATTCAATCCCTGGTCCATGCCACAGAGCATCTAAGCCCTTGCACCGCAACTGCTGAGCCTGTGCTCTGGAGCCCAAGATCCACAACTACTGAGCCCATATACCGCAACTACTGAAGCCCATGCACCTAGAGCTTGTGCTCTGCAGCAAAGGAAGCCCACACACTGCAACAAAGAGTAGCCCCAGCTCACTGCAACTAGAGAAAGCCAGTGCATAGCAACAAAGACCCAGCACAGCCAAAAAGCAAAGACTGGGATTTGGAAGTGGGGAGGAGTACATGGGGGTGAGTCAAGAAGAAAAAGCAATGATATACAAGTGCCAACATTTGTCAAAGTTAGTTAAAAAAATTGCCTATTACAAGATTACTTATTATATTTCTCATAGATTCGATCCCAGGGTCAGGAAGATCCCCTGGAGGAGGGCATACTTAGCAACCCACTCCAGTAGTCTTGCCTGGAGAATCCCATGAACAGAGGAGCCTGGTGGGTTATAGTCCATAGGGTCGCAAAGAGTTAGACACTTACTGAAGCAACTTAGCACCCACGCACATGTACGCTTCCATCTCTTCCCCTTGGTAATGTATACATCCACAGTGGTTTGGGCTGTTTTTCCCAACTTGAGTGTCTTGTGCCTTTGAAGTGCCATAGTATCTTGAGATTTCTTTCATAATTTTTGACCAAAAATTTTGCTTTAGAGATGCTGGAAAGTAACAAGACAGTGTAAAGACATGAGTCAGAAAATCATGATTACATGTAGAAATAGCTACTTGAATATAGCATAGTTTAAAAACATGGATTCTGAAACAAGACTGCTTGGATTCAAATCATGGCTTTGCCCTTATGAGCTGTTTGATTTTTGTCATTACTTAATTTCTCCATGCCTTAGTTTTCTATTTGGAAAATGGGTTGTGAGGATTAAATAAATGGTATGGTTAGAGTAGCTCCAAGCACATAGTAAGTCCCGTGTTAATCTTAGCTTTTATCCTGATCTTGGGTAAGTCATCTACCAGGTTTAGAGTTTCTATGTATAAAATGAGAGGCTTTGACTAGACTCTAAGCCTCTCCAGGACCTGCTTTTTTCAAGCAATGACAGTTCATGCATTTTTCTACCATATGTGTGTGTGGCTAGGGATGGAGAAATGCATGATTAGTTAGTAAATACTTTCCTTGATTGATGGCAGAGGGAACTATTGGGAAATTGAGATAAGCTTCTTCACTAGACACTAAATTCCTTGAGAGTAAGAAGCATATCTTTTCCTCTTTAGGATCCCAAGGCCTAACATGGTACCTGGAAATATTGAATATTCTATAAACTGTTCCTGCTACCCAGGAAGCTCTATAAACTGTTAATAAATGTGGAATAAATGCCTGTGACTTATGTTCCCAGGTATGTAGGAATGGAAAATGGTCATAACTGCTTCCTAAGCCTTTTCTAGCTTAACACGACTTACACAAAATGTTCAAGAAACATTAGTGCTCTCTACTGGAGATATTCATAGTGCAGGAATTCATGATTGATTTTTTTTTTTTTTTTTTTGATGACAGACACTGATTTGAGTTCACATGTCCTGGATTTTAGGAATAGGATATTCCAGATAGACACATTTTACTGTGCTGCAAGTACAGATTTGGTGTTACGGCCTTGAGAATGGCATGATTTGTGATAAAATCCCAAGTCTCACTTCCTTGCCTTGTATTTCTGCCTTTCCTCCAGAGCATTTGTAGCTATACACTTTTACAAATATTGTATTCTTTCTCATTCATTTTAAATAAAAAGAGAAGGGTGGCATTAAATAAAACATTAATGTTAAGAAAGTGAAAAGACAACCCACAGAATGTTAAAAAAAAGTCCACAAATCATATATTTGATAAGATACTTGTATTCAGAGTATATAGAAACAAAACTTAACAAAAAGAAGAAAAATAACCCAATTTTAAAATAGCAATGGGTTTGAATCAACATTCCCTCTCACCAAAAAAAGTACTGATGGACAATAAGCACATGAAAAGATACTGAATATCATTAGTCATTAGGAAAATGCAAATCAAATTCACAGGAGATACTCTTCAAACTTACTAGAAAATGACAAATCTCGGTAATGATGTGGAGATATTGGAACCCTTATGACATACCTGGTGGAATTGTAAATTGGTGTATCCACTTTGAAAAATAACCTGGCAGCTTCTCAAAGTGTCGAACAAGAAATTACTATTAAAGTCAAAGTGTTAGTTGCTCAGTTGTGTCCAACTCTTTGCAACTCCATGGACTGTGCCCCGCCAGGCTCCTCCATCCATGGGATTTTCCAGGCAAGAATACTGGAGTGGGTTGCCATTTCCTTCTCCAGGGGATCTTCCCAACCCAGGGATCAAACCCAGGTCTCTCACAATACAGGCAGACTCTTTACCATCTGAGCCACCAGGAAAGCCCATATGACCCAGCAATTCTGTTCCTAGGAATATATTCCAGAGAATTGAAAATACATGACCACACAAAAAACTGTACTGTACATGAATGTTCATAATAGCATTAGTTATAATAGCCAAAATGAAACAGTCCAGATGTCCACCAATTGATGAATGAATGAACAAATTGTATACCCATACAATGGAATATTTTGTAGCCATAAAAATAAAGATTTGCTATATGCTACAACATAAATGACCTGGAGAAGGGTATGGCAACCTGCTTCAGTATTCTTGCCTGGAGAATCCTATGGACAGAGGAGCCTGGCGGGCTATAGGCCACTGGGTGGCAAAGAGTTGGACATGACTGAAGTGACTTAGCACGCATACACAACATAAATGAACTTCGGAAACATGCCAAGTGAAAGAAACCAGTCATGAAATTACATAATATGTGATCTGTTTATTTGAAATGTCCAGTATAGGTAAGTCTACATACACACACACACACACACACACACACACATTACTGATTGACAGAGGCTGGTGGAGAGGGAACAGAAAGTGACTGCTAACAGGTACAGTGTTTTTTGGGGGGTTGATGAAATGTTCTGATATTAGACAGTTATGATTATTGCATAACTCTGTGACTATACTAAAAAACAGTGAATTGTACACTTTAAAAAGGTGAGTCCTATGAACTGCATCTGCTTTTAAGCAAAAATCAATGTCCTCTGAATATATCCAAATCTAATAACCATAGGACAAAATTTCAGGCTTTGGTGGAGTTTTTGAATCTGGACATTGCCATATAAAGATTTCCTGTAGAGCCATGCCTATCAAGTGATTTCTGTTTTGTTTGTTTGCTTTTTGTTTTAAAGCTAAAGAAACAATCGAAAATTATGTCTTTTTAATGCCAAAAGAACTGATTAAGAAGTGATAAAAGTAATGTAATAGGTTATTTTGGTTTTATTAAATTTAAACTTTTTTGCCTTTTATTAGGCAAACTATTAGGTATATTAATTTTTAAAACTAAAAACTATAAAGGAATGAATCTTCTATCAAGTGTTCCCCAAACTGTGCATTTGGAGCCTCATAAGAAATGCTGACCAGGGCTTAAGGATGCTATGATAGGGGGAACTTTATGTAAACATAGTCACCTCTCTGTATCCACAGGTTCTGCATCTGTGGATTGAATTTCAATTGGCTGTTGATTGAATTCACAAATGCAAAACTTGCAGATATGGAGGACCAACTGTACTATACCATTTTATATAAAGGACTTGAGCATTCATAGATTTTGGTGTCCATGGGTACTCCTAGACCCAATAATACACTGTGGATACTAAAGGATGAGTATACAGTTCTCTTCATTTCTGTCAGTTTTAGTTTCATATCTTTTGTGCTCTGTGGTTAGGTGAAAATATATTTATAGTTGCTATATCTTCCTGACAGACTGATGGTTTTAGTATCATATTATGTCCCTCCAGCTTTATGGTTGTTGTTTGTGGGGTGCATCTTTTTCCATTATTTTACTTTTAAACTATTTGTAATTTAATCAATAACCTGTGTCTCCCATAGAAAGCATATGTTTGTTTTTTTAAAAACTTTTTATTTTATACTGGAGTATGCTAAATTGCTTCAGTTGTGTCCAACTCTGTGCAACGCTATAGACTATAGCCCACCAAGCTCCTCTGTCCATGGGATTCTTCAGGCAAGAATACTGGAGTGGGTTGCCATGTCCTTCTCCAGGGGATCTTCCTGACTCAGGGATCAAACCCAGATCTCCTGTGTTGCAGGCAGATTCTTTACCATTTGAGCTACCAGGGAAGCCCAATAGCTGATTAGCAATGTCGTTAGACAGCACATATTTGGATCTTTTTTTTTCTTTTGAACCCAGTCTGACAGTCTCTTCCTTTTGATTGGATTGTCTGAGCCACAACTCTGGCCCTAGAGTAAGAATAGCTCAAGGGACTTCCGTGGTGGTACAGTGGTTAAGACTCAGTGCTCCCAATGCAGGAGGCCCGGTTTCCATTCCTGGTGAGGAAACTAGATCCCATATACCTCAACTAAGAGTTCACATGCTACAGTGAAGGTCAAAGATCCTGTGTGTTTCTACTAAGACTTGGCACAGTCAAATAAAATAATATTAAAAAAAAAATAGAAACAGCTCAATTCTAAGTGACACCCTAGCTTGAGGAACTAAGTGCTCAGTGGATGTGGGGCACAGCCCCAGGTGGCCTTGGCTTGTCTCCCTTGGCATAAATCCTCTGTCCTATGAGCTGAGGCAAGATTAATTGGGATCTCAGTGTCCTACGTAGGTAGAATCTTTGTGTCATGAATGGGAAGATGGAGCCCTTGCCTCTTGGCTACACTTATCTAGAACAGTTCCTCAGGAACAAGTAGCTGGGTGCAGCATGAAAAATGCTGATGTCTTTCCTATCCCTCCCAGAAAGATAGCCCACCAGCTGGGACCTGGGGAGGAGTCAGAACCTTGTGTTCTAGGCTGCACCAGTCTGGGTGGAGTTCCCATCTCCTTGAGCTGGTAATAGGGAGGGACAGTGTGCGTCTTGGTTCAGATACCACATACTCTTGTAGTTTTATGGAATTTTAGTAAATATTCTTGAGTAAATATTTCCTGATATGCTGTTCAGTTCAGTTCAGTCCAGTCGCTCAGTTGTATCCGACTCTTTGTGACCCCATGAATTGCAGCATGCCAGGCCTCCCTGTCCATCACCAACTCCCAGAGTTCACTCAGACTCATGTCCATCAAGTCGGTGATGCCATCCAGCCATCTCATCCTCTGTCGTCCCCTTTTCCTCCTGACCCCAATCCCTCCCAGCATCAGAGTCTTTTCCAATGAGTCAACTCTTCGCATGAGGTGGCCAAAGTACTGGAGTTTCAGCTTTAGCATCATTCCTTCCAAAGAACACCCAGGACTGATCTCCTTCAGAATGGACTGGTTGGATCTCCTTACAGTCCAAGGGACCCTCAAGAGTCTTCTCCAACACCACAGTTCAAAAGCATCAATTCTTCAGTGCTCAGCTTTCTTCACAGTCCAACTCTCACATCCATATATGACCACTGGAAAAACCATAGCCTTGACTAGACGGACTTTTGTTGGCAAAGTAATGTCTCTACTTTTGAATATGCTATCTAAGTTGGTCATAACTTTCCTTCCAAGGAGTAAGCATCTTTTAATTTCATGTAGGGCCATTTATATTTTTATATGCCTATATGACCAACTATTTTTATTTTTTTAATAATTAAAAATATGTTTTTTTTTTGTTTGTTTGGCTATGTTGGGTCTTAGTTACAGCATGAGGGCTCTTCGTTGCAGAGCTCAAGCTTCTCTAGTTGTGACGTCTGTGCTTCTCTGTAGTTCTGGCTCATGGGTTTAGTTGCCCTGCTGCATCATGTGGGATCTTAGTTCCACAACCAGGGATTGAATCTGCATCCCCTGCATTTGAAGGTGGATTCTTAACCACAGACTACCAAGGAAGTCCCCAGCCAACTATTTTTATATAGTTGTTTAAAAAATACTTCTCATCAGTTTTGCTGAGGAGTGAGTCTGGGTTGCACATTGTAGTGCCAGAAGTGGAAGTAGGAAGGAGAAACTGATTAAGTATAGATTACCATTGTCTTTAGTTGAATGCTTGGAGTATTTTTAGTTGCTAGAGAAGCCTCGTGGGCTGCAGTCCAAGGGGTCGCTAAGAGTCAGATACGACTGTCTTCACTTTCACTTTTCACTTTCATGCATTGGAGAAGGAAATGGCAACCCACTCCAGTGTTCTTGCCTGGAGAATCCCAGGGATGGGGGAGCCTCATGGGCTGCCATCTATGGGGTTGCACAGAGTCGGACACGACTGAAGCGACTTAGCAGCAGCAGCAGCAGCAGTGGGAGGCATAAGATATATTTGTACTACTACTGCTGCTACTGCTACTAATGGGCTTCCCAGGTGGTGCTAGTGATAAAGAATCCACCTGCCAACACAAGAGGCCCGGGTTTGATCCTTGGGTCAGGAAGATCCCCTGGAGTGGGAAATACCCACCCACTTCAGTATTCTTGCCTGAAAAGTCTCATGGACAGAGGAGCCTGGGAGGCTACAGTCCAAAGGGTCACAAAGAGTCAGACGTGACTGAGTCACACCACTACTACTACTACTACTAACAATAATTTTCTTAGGTTAGTATCCCAGAGGCAAGGTCTAAGGTCATAGTTCTTATAGATGATTGGTTAATTAAGTCCTCTTAGAAGAAATCTTTAGAGAAGTGGTGACATGACAGCATGCAAGTTCCCAGGCATCTCAAGGGAGATGGTGTGAGCCTGTCTAGCAGCCAACTCATAGCATCTAGGGATGGATATTCTGTAGTAAAGAAACTCAGAGTAGAGTTCAATAGTACCTGGTATAAGAATCTAAATCAACCTCATAAAAATAACTGTAGTAATGTTAATAAAAGTAGTATAATAGCTACTTTTATTGGCTACCTTCTATCTTTTAAATAAGTTTACACTTACTATCTCTAATTCTTATAACACAGTAAATTTAATATTATTCTTTCATTTCTGCAGATGAAGAGATTAGATCTGATCTATCCTAGGTCACTCAGCCTGTCCTCTGTCCGTTACCTACACAAAATTGTCCAGGAAGGAGTAAAGAAATGAGAAATGAAAAAAAAAGGGGGGGGGCGGAAACAAAGAAAATAAAATAGTAAGCAGAAATGCAGCAGCAAAATGGGAGTACACACCAGCACTTGCCCCAGTAGGTATTCATTAGCACAAATACTCTTGGTTTTGATCAAGTCTTCTAGGGTCAGCCTTGTTAGGGCTCAACAATGCTGAAATCTGTTGATTAAGATCCTCCAAGGAGTGAAAATTTTGGGTAATATGCTTCTGGGCCCATTTCCCACTCAACATGCTTAAATTACTTGGTTTAGCAAGGAGCAGAGCTTTTTCTCTAAAGCGAGAACCCCACATGGCAATATTTTCCTCCAAATTAATTGGCACTGGAGAGACTTCAAGTGGTGCTACATATCCCCTAAGCCCCATTGTGGTTCAAGTGCTAAAGGTTTAGGTGCTCCATGAATATCAATTTAAATAGCATCCTGCAGTGATTTATTCCAAAGGAGCCAGATTTTTTTTTAAGCAGAGGATACAAGCACCTGGTCTCTCTTCAATAAGTGACAGTGTGATATTTCTTAGTAAGAATAATGTAAAGGAGGATTTATAGGTTGAGCCATACTCATTGTTAGAAAGAAAGAAAGAAAAGAAAGTGAAGTTGCTCAGTCGTGTCCGACTCTTTGTGATCCCATGGACTGTAGTCTACCAGGCTTCTCTGTCCATGGGATTTTCCAGGCAAGAGTACTGGAGTGGGTTGCCATTTTCTTCTCCAGGAGATCTTCCTGACCCAGGGATCGAACCCAGGTCTTCTGCATTGCAGGCAGACACTTTACCCTCTGAGCCACCAGGGAAGCCCATACTCATTGTTAGGTACAATAAATGCTTTCTTTTTACACTGAAGATGTTTTGTGAAGTAGATGGTAGAGATCATTTCAAAACCATTGCTTTTTTAGATTAGATTGAAAGAAAAAGCAAGTGAGTTCCAGAAAAACATCTGCTTCTGTTTCATTGACTATGCTAAAGCCTTTGACTGTATGGATCACAACAAGCTGTGAAAATTCTTAAAGAGATGGGAATACCAGACCACCTTACCTGCCTCCTGAGAAATCTGTATGCAGGTTAATAAGCAACAGTTAGAACCAGACATAGAACAATGGACTGGTTCCAAATAGGAAAAGGAGTACGTCAAGGCTGTTATATTGTCACCCTGCTTATTTAACTTATATGCAGAGTACATCATGAGAAATGCTGGGCTGGATGAAGCACAAGCTGGAATCAAGATTGCAGGGAGAAATATCAATAACCTCAGATATGCAAATGACACCACCCTTATGGCAGAAAGTGAAGAGGAACAAAAGAGCCTCTAGATGAAAGTGAAAGAGGAGAGTGAAAAAGCTGGCTTAAAGCTCAAAATTCAGAAAACTAAGATCATGGCATCTGGTCCCATCACTTCATGGCAAATAGATGGGGGAAACAGTAGGAACAGTGGCTGACTTTATTTTTTGGGGCTCCAAAATCACTGCAGATGGTAAGTGCAGCCATAAAATTAAAAGACGCTTGCTCCTTGAAAGAAAAGCTATGACAAACTTAGACAGCATATTAAAAAGCAGAGACATTACTTTACCAACAAAGGTCCATCTAGTCAAAGCTATGATTTTTACAGTTGTCATGTATGGATGTGAGAGTTGGAGTTAAAGAAAGCTGAGTGCCGAAGAATTGATGCTTTTGAACTGTGGTGTTGGAGAAGACTCTTGAGAGTCCCTTGGACTGCAAGGAGATCAAACCAATCAACCCTTGAGGAAGTGAGTCCTGAATATTCACTGAAAGACTGATGCTGAAGCTGAAACTCCAATATTTTGGTCACCTGATGGGAAGAACTGACTCACTGGAAAATACCCTGATGCTGGGAAAGATTGAAGGCAGGAGGAGAATGGGAAGACAGAGGATGAGATGGTTGGATGGCATCACTGACTCGATGGACATGAGTTTGAGCAAGTTCTGGGAGTTGGTGATGGTCAGGGAAGCCTGGTACGGTCCATGGGGTCGAAAAGTGTTGGACATGACTGAGCGACTGAACTGAACTGAATTGAAAGAGAAATTGCTATTCAGCAGGACTACAATTCTACTTAAATGATAAATTAGGCACCTAACTAAACAGTGAATGTTTAGTTGAAGTTCAAAATCACTTTTTCACTGTGTCTTCCTAATTCAGAATATATTAACATATAAGTTACTCTCTCAGTAACACCAGCAATTCCAAATGGTGTGCCATGTGAATATCACAGAAATATTTGAAAGTGGTGATTTTCTTCACAAAACTCTCCTAATCTCCTAAAGTAGAAGTTATGCTTTCAGACCTAGAAATATCAATGCAATCTGACAAGTTAATAACCCCCAAAACCAAATTTTACAGAGATTTCATTGTCATATGAACAGTGTGGAAGTTATAACAAAGACATTTGAGAAAAATTTAGATCTATTACATTCTAACAAAATGCTTTAAAGTTTAGTCTAATATCTGCTTTTTCAGTGCCAGCCAAGATAGGTAACATGATTGAACCATATTTCTAATCTCTTGGGTTTCACATTGCTTTAATTTGTCATGCAAGAAAATTTTTTAGCATAGGACATTTCAATTTTTTTTAAGGTCTGATAGAAGTTTCTGGGAGAACTTAAAAAATTTTCCTTAAAAAGTGATTCCTTATCCATATCAGCAGAAGTAGGTTCAGAAATCACAGCTGGATTAGATAGAATACTTGACACAATGATACTAATGATTGATTAGATGACCACTTCTGATATTTGATTTCTGACAAAATCAGACCTACCTATTATTCACTATTATTTTGTATTATTATTTTGATTTTATGATGCAACTAGAACAATGGACATGTACTTTAAGATGTAATGCAAAGTAACATGTACTCTGCATATGCAAATTTTTAATATTTCTATGGGTTTTCTCTCAGATGTATTCCATTTGCAGTGAGTTTTTATCTTCAGTGACCCTATATTTCCCTTCAGTGTCCCACAGCTCCAAACTCTCAGCGGAGGGGAGAAGACCTTTTGCATCCTTTCAGTCTTATCGCTCCTCTTGTTAACCCTTTAAACTCTGCCCCGGTTAAATCGATTAAAGAAGTGTTAGTGGCTGATGATGGTTTGTGTGCTAAGTTGCTTCAGTCTTTGCACCCTTTGCAACCCAAAGGACTGTAACCTGCCAGGCCGCTCTGTCCATTGGATTCTCCAGGCAAGAATACTGGAGTGGGTTGCCATGCCCTGCTTCAGGGAATCTTCTCAGCCCAGGGATCAAACCCATGTCTCCTATGTCTCCTGCATTAGTAGGTTAGTTTTCCACTGGGCTTCCCTTGTGGCTCAGCGGGTAAAGAATCTATCTGCAATACTGTAGACCTGGGTTCAATCCCTGGGTTGGAAAGATCCGCTGGAGAAGGGAAATGCTACCCACTCCAGTATTCTGGCCTGGAGAATTCCATAGACTGTATAGTCCATGGGGTCTCAAAGAGTCGGACATGACTGAAAGACTTTCACTTTTTTTTACTACTAGCACCACTATTTGCTAAAACCAACAGTCACTAGTGATCTACTATGTACTAGGTAGAGTATATGCTTATATTCCATGTTATAACACACATGAACATGCACACACACAAACTCACACATCAGGCAGGCTCTTTCCATGGAAGATTGAAATATAACAATGGCCCTATTATTCCAAAAAATTGGAATATTACTCTTGAAAAGAGTATGTTTTTAAATACAAAATATAATAAACATTATGCAGTATTCCTTTTCAAAATCTATTGGCTTTGATGAGTAAATATTTAATTATAGGCTTACAAAGAACATGTCTCTAAGAAGAGACATATCCCATTTTAGACAAGGTCATCATGTAGGACCAGAAACTCAGAATTATAAACTAGATTAATTAGGGGTGATTATTTTTTCCAAGCAAAGTTTACTACCTCACATGATTCTTTCTGAAGTGTGAACTCTGATTTAAAAATCATTGGTTTTTGATTTTGTTTGTTTTTACTATTCAAATAAACCTTTTTTCTGTTCTCTGAATTTTTCTTTAAAAAAAATCATTGTTAATAATTTGATCTAAAAAATTCAATTTGTGCACTAGCTTTACCTGTAATCATTATGACTGCATAGATTCCTCTCTGAACTACTTCCTGAAAAATACATCTATCTGGGCAGAGAGCTAAATTTAGGTCAAATTACTTTTTAAAATTTAAAAACATTGCATTTGTGTCAGAACACTGAGGGTAGAGAAGAAAGAAGCAGAGGTAGTTAATATTTATTTAATATTTAATTTCTCCAGACTCTTTGTGAAATGCTCCATGTCCCATTTAGCATCAACAGTTTTGAAAAGAGGCTTCCTATTCTTACTTTGACAATCAAAAACAGAGGCCCACAAATAACCACAGTAATACAGCTAGTAAGGACTGGAAAGTGGTTTATAATCCATAACCATAGGACTCCATAGTCCTGGCCTTAAAAACAAAAACAGAACCAAAAAAACCCAGTTCATCAACCAAAAAGAAAAACTTTAAAAAAACCCTTGATTTTGGAAGGAAATAGTAAATATATATTTTTTGAGTACAAAGGGCCATATATAGTTATATTCCAAAAACATGTAAAATAACTTTTCTAGTTAGCTTGCTTTAAGTTAAAACAATTTGGGCCCTTGCAAATTGTAAATTTAGACTCTTGAAAAATACTGAAAATTTACCATGCATGAAGAAAACAATTCATAGAACCAATTATAGCCCACTGGCATATTACATGCTCAGTTTTTACGAGCAAACCATGCCAAACATAGAGTAATTTTAGCCGTTGAAATCTGTCCTTATGTAAATAGATGTCTGCTCTCATTGGTGCCATCTCAGCAATACAGATGGGCTATTTGTTGCCTGGTGCCAGGCTGTAGAAAGATATTAGAGTGCCACAGATTGATCTGCTGTTTGAGTTGGAACTGAACCAACTGCTGTATGATAGCTCCAGTCATCTATTTTGCTAGCCGGTTCTCTTCATTAGTATTCATTTTTGCTCTGGGGATTCAGCTCTCACACGAAGAATGGGTCCCTAAAAGCATCTGGTTTCTCGCTTCCATATCACTGGCTTTGGATATACTATTAATTACAGTGGAACTTTGCATCATTTACTAGTTTCAAATACTCTTCAAATGCCATCAATATAAATAATCTGTTGTTCCCTTCTTTGTGACAAAAAAAATCACAGGGTTCAAAGTCTCTGGTCCATTATGATGCTGTATTTTATTTCATTCTTGATATGGAGTGAGTGTAGTCAATCTCTTAGAATGTGGTGAAAGATTTTTTCTACATGACTACATTTTTCTTGTATGATTTCATTCCATACTGACTTTCCTTTAATCCACCCTGCCTACTCTTGGAACTCCTTCTATTGCTTCTTCCAACTTTCAATTCTTTTTCAAAGTGATAGATGTCACATCTATGTACTTCAGAACTTTCAAGGATCTATATTCAAGTGATGCTCTTCACCACATTTATACTACTATCTGAAGGTGGTGTCTGTGTGTGTGTGTGTGTGTGTGTGTGTGTTCAGTTGTGTCCTACTCATTGCGACCCCATGGGCTGTAGCCCACCAGGCTCCTCTGTCTATGGGATTTTCCAGGTGAAAATATTGGAGCAGGTTGCCATTTCCTGCTCCAGGGGATCTTCCTGACTCAGGGATTGAGCCTGTGCCTCCTGGCTCTCCTGCATTGGCAGGTGAATTCTTTACCACTATGCCACCTGGGAAGCCCAGGTGAAGGTGGACCAAGAGGTTACTCAGGCAACTGAAGGATCTAGGCTATGAAATGTTGTTGTCGTTCGATCACTCAGTTGTGTCCAACTCTTTGTGACCCCATGGGCTTCAGCACTCCAGGCTTCCCTGTCCTTTCACCATCTCCCAGAGCTTGCTCAAACTCATGTCCATCGAGTTGGTGATGCTATCCAACCAACTCATGCTCTGTCATCCCCTTCTCCTCCTGCCTTCAGTCTTTCCCAGCATCAGGGTCTCTTCAAATGAGTCAGCTCTTCACATCAGGTGGCCAAAGAATTGGAGCTTCAGCTTCAGCATCAGTCCTCCCAACGAATATTCAGGATTGATTTCCTTTGGGATTGATTGGTTTGATCTCCTTGGGATTCTCAAGAGTCTTCTTCAACATCACAGTTCAAAAGCATCAGTTCTTCAGCTCTCAGCCTTCTTTATGATTAAACTCTCACATTCATACATGACCATTAGAAAAACCATAGCTTTGACTAGATGGACATTTATTGGCAAAGTAATGTCTCTGCTTTTTAACATGCTGTCTAGGTTTGTCATTGCTTTTCTTCCAAGGAGCAAGTGTCATTTAATTTCATGGTATCTTTTAATTTCTTGACCCACCTACCTCCAAAGTAAAAGTAAAGCCTGGAAAAATACTCAAATTAGACTCATAAAAATTCTGAAGTGATTTAGATGTGGCATCTATTACTATGAATGAATCCTATATATTAAAAACATCAGAATATCCTACAGCACACCAGTGTGCCAGCATACTGGACCCTGCCTCAAAGCCTGCAATACCCAGAAGCCCTTGAGATACAGTGAATGACAGAACTTTGGATGGCACGTCAGATGTTAGCACATATACTGCCCTATCTGGTGCAAACAACTATATTCTGGGCCTTGAGATGGAAACACTAAGATTCATTTATTCCTTGCTTTACTCCTTTATTTATACAAATGTTTATTGACTGCCTACTGTGTGCCAGGAACTCTGTTAGGAATACAGCTCAGAATCCTTTTCTTTGTATCCTGTTGGTCTTTCCCCTTCTCTCCCCACAAATCACAATGGTACCATTGTTAAATATTTGCCGAGCCTCTGGGTTGTGCTAGGCACTGTGATGGTTATTTACACAATATCTCACAACATTGTCATAATCCTGCAGGGGAGATCATGATGTTCCCATTTTATAACTGAGGGAATAGAGTCAGAAAGATTAGTTATCTTCTCAGAGTAAGTGGTGGGACATGGAATCCAAGAAGTCTAGTTTGGTTGGACTCTAAACAGTTGTACTACAGCTCTTTTTCCCAATAGGTGGTAGAAAATTCTCCTGGACTGAGAGTTAAAGTGCTCAGTGTGCCAGACTCGACACCTCCTGCAGCACTTTGGAGCAGGTCCATCTCTTGTCAAACTGGGACAAAATTCGGGCTTCCTTCTCCCTCCAGGGTTTTGGCAACCAAACGTTCTTCTCCTGAAACCAGTTTTTTCTCTTGTGTCTCTTGCCAATGGTTGTCCAGTTGCCCAGTTAGCAAATTCAACTTTTATTTTCCCCTTTATAGATCAACTTACCTGTGTATCAATAAATTTAAAGTCATTCATTTTCACTTGTCTTTACTTTTTCTAAAATGCACTTAGTTTTCTCTTACATGTGGTTAAAGTTTTCCTGTGTCATTTCTACTTAGTGCTTTATTTCCTGGTGAATGTGTATGTATCCAATTATCAATTCTTCCCGCTCCTATCCTATGCTGCTTCCTTGCAATCTTACTTAAGTGGTCAAATCTGGTCTCTGCTGCTTCTGAGCAAGTAATATTAGGCAAACATTCTCATCCGTAAGTGCCTCGGTTTCCTCATTTGCATAAGGCGATAGTATTTACTATATGCAGGTCAGGAAGCAACAGTTAGAACTGGACATGGAACAACAGACTGGTTCCAAATAGGAAAAGGAATACGTCAAGGCTGTAT
Organism: Bos javanicus; assembly: GCF_032452875.1. Lineage (NCBI taxonomy): Eukaryota > Metazoa > Chordata > Mammalia > Artiodactyla > Bovidae > Bos > Bos javanicus. Next base: position 54,145,345 of record NC_083870.1, read on the forward strand.
ATTGTTACCCTGCTTAGTTAACTTATATGCAGAGTACATCATGAGAAATGCTGGGCTGGAAGAAGCACAAGCTGGAATCAAGACTGCTAGGAGAAATATCAATAACTTCAGATATGCAGATGACACCACCCGTATGGCAGAAAGTGAAGAGAAACTAAAAAGCCTCTTGATGAAAGTGGAGAGTGAAAAAGTTGGCTTAAAGCTCAACATTCACGAAACTAAGATCATGGCATCTGGTCCCATCACTTCATGGGAAATAGATGGGGAAACAGTGGAAACAGTGTCAACAGTGTCAGAGTTTATTTTTGGGGCTCCAAAATCACTGCAGATGGTGATTGCAGCCATGAAATTAAAAGACGCTTACTCCTTGGAAGGAAAGTTATGACCAACCTAGATAGCACATTAAAAAGCAGAGACATTACTTTGCCAACAAAGGTCCATCTACTTAAGGCTATGGTATTTCCAGTGGTAGTGTACGGATGTGAGAGTTGGACTGTGAAGAAAGCTAAGCACTGAAGAATTGATGCTTTTGAACTGTGGTGTTGGAGAAGACTCTTGAGAGTCCCCTGGACTGCAAGGACATCCAACCAGTTCATACTAAAGGAGATCAGTCCTGGGTGTTCATTGGAAGGACTGATGCTACAGATGAAACTCCAATACTTTGGCTACCTCATGTGAAGTGTTGACTCATTGGAAAAGACTCTGATGCTGGGAGGGATTGGGGTCAGGAGGAGAAGGGGACGACAGAGGATGAGATGGCTGGATGGCATCACCGACTCGATGGATATGAGTTTGAGTGAACACCGGGAGTTGGTGATGGACAGGGAGGCCTGGCGTGCTGCAATTCATGGGGTCATGAAGAGTCAGACATGACTGAGCAACTGAACTGACCTGAACTGAACTGATATTATTTACTGCATAGAGTTGTAAGAAATAACTTCACAGTGACTGGAACTTAGTAAGATATGCATAATGTTTATTGAGTTTTAGTATAGCACATCAATTTTTTCCAGCAGAATACACTCATAGGAGGGCCTATGACCGGACAATAAACCCTCCTGCAGGGGAGCTGGCATCTGATGCATGTGCTGGGCTGGAGGTTTAAGCTGTTGGGTAACCATGCTTTTTGACTTTCTGAGGGCTAAGTCAGATTCAGTCAGGAAAAAAGTTGGTAACAGAACTGATGATAATGTAGCAGGGAATTCTGGCATTTGAGCAAGACACAGCAATGAAGACTTAAAGATTTGTCAAGGATTACAAAGGCTTGGTTCTCTAGGCTGATTTCCAGGACAGGGCCCCAGTCCTTTGCACAGGACCTTTAGAAGATATCCTGGTAAAGAACTGGAGTATAGGTGAGTAATCAAGAACTTGGAGATGGGTAGAAGCCAACTGTAAGTCATAGAGGTAGATGCCAAAATTTGGGAATGCAGATGTCACAAGTAGGGACTCAGGTTAGTTTAGAATAGAATAGGTTAGGTAGGATAAAATAGAATGGAATAGAATAGAATAGAATTGAGCAACATGGGACTCTGGGATGTGGGGCTGGGGCAGTCCTAGGCCAGGACTAGGGACCCAGCCAGCTGATATGGACTTGGATCCAGACCTGATGATTCTGAGTGGGAAAAGATATAGAGATGAGAAACCAGGCTAAGCTGGTTTCCTTTATATATGCAATATTTTATTACATTTATAAACCTCCAAGTCTATATTAGATTTATAAAACCCTAAGTGTATGTAGGTATCCTGATGTGGTGTTAATATCTTATTCTGCTACCACTTCAAATAATTGTAGAGATAATGAAAAATAGATGCAATGGTGATTTTTAAGTTTTTTCTTAAAAAGTTTTTTTAAATGTAAGGCATTGTGGCTGTTTTTCCTAATAATAACTTTTCATGATAGCAATGCAATTTTCTATTTAAATTCTTGTTTTTCTTCATAATCTAGCAATACAACTGGTATATTGAATAAGCATGGTTTAAGGGATATAATAAGAAAAGCAATTTTATTTTTGCCTCCCACTGACATTTTAAAGTGTATTCAGTAAGATAAATGTTTCTCCTGCTGCTAGATAAAAGCTCAAGGGGACTTAATGACAGAAAGTCCCATGGTTGCTTTAACTTGCAAAATAGAGCTTGATTCAAAAATTAGAATGTCTAGACTAAATTTTAGTTTTCATTTATACATAAGAGTTCCTTCCCTTCTCCTTTCCCCTCCCATCCCTAGCTGTCTCCTTGCAGCCTTGTCAGAGAGGTACTATGGGTGGCTTGTCCCACCTAAATTAGCCTCAAGGATGAACAAGGAGAAAAGGAACAGAAGGTTTTTACTTAACTGGTACTTTCATTCTGTCTCTTTACTCTCTGTGCCTGGTTGATGTTTAAAGCTGACTTTCTCCTTCTGGAGTCATTCTGGGTTATCTGACAGCTCACCTGCTGGGCCCTCTGACTTCAGCTCCCACAGTGTGGGCTGTGCCCTCATTCAATGACTACTGGCTCCCGCTTAGCTTCTAGACTTGAGACAGTCCACCCAAGCCCAGATTCTGTTGGGATCTCTTGCCATCAGGCCAAAGTTCTGTTTGAACAGCAATTTCAAAATGATTCTAGGACAAAAGTCAATTAGTGATCAGTCTCTGTTGATGAGCCAGCAGCAGCCAATCTCTTGGATGTCTGTGTCCTGACACCTCTGCCAGTAGCTCTAGAATCCAGCCATAGTCCTCAGACTGGTCACATCCCAGTCCAGCCTGCTCCTACAACTACAGGGAACCCAGAGTCTCCCTCAGGATTTCCTCACCTCATTTGAAGAAGGATAAAGCTCTTTTCAGTAGGTTAAACTTTATAATTCTACTCTCTCAGTCTGCTCTCAACCTTTTATATCATCAAAGTGGGTCAGGGGTTTTAAAGGAAGCAAAACTAATTCTTATAATTTTTGTTTGAAAATTTACATATGGCCTGGCATCTCACTTTGAAATTAAATATCTACTGTATTGTGATGTATGAGCGACTAACATGACTGAGTGACTAACACTTTCACTTTCATACAAACAAAAATGCATCTGTCAGAAAAGCTTCTCAACTATTTATGTTTAAGATACAGGGAATTTAGAGTTCATTGGGCTATAGAATCAGTGGGAAAATTAAGACTCCTTAGAGTTCCAAGTCCAAGTACCTCCTGATCATAAGAGAACAGGGAAAGTACCCTTCCCTTTTGCTGTCAGTGTACTTGGTATATCACTATTATCATTGCTCTCACCATTGCACGTTTACATTTACTAGATTTTAATATTCTGGAGAATAAGTGTATGTACCAACTTTTTCTTGTATTTTTGGTGTTTAGTTTAGTATTTGGAACATTCATCATAAAATAATAAATGTTTATTAAACTAACTTAAAGAGATACAGATTTCTACTTGGGCTCCTATGATAACTGGGTGAGTGGCATAGGAATGCAGTATTACTATTTACCAGGTTCTTTATGAATGTAGTATCACTATTTACCAGGCTCCTTATAAGTAAAATCAGTTCAGTTCAGTTCATTTCAGTCACTCAGTACTGTCCAACTGTTTGCGACCCCATGGACTGCAGCACACCAGGCTTCCCTGTCCATCACCAACTCCTGAAACTTACTCAAACTCATGTCCATTGAGTCAGTGATGCCATCCAACCATCTCATCCTCTGTCTTCCCCTTCTCCTCCTGCTTTCAATCTTTCCCAGCATCAGGGTATTTTCTAATGAGTCAGTTCTTTCCATCAAGTGGACAAAGTATTGGAGTTTCACCGTCAACATCAGTCCTTCCAATGAATACTCAGGACTGATTTCCTTTAGGATGGACTGGTTGGATCTCCTTGCAGTCCAAGGGACTCTCAAGAGTCTTCTCCAACACCACAGTTCAAAAGCATCAATTCTTCAGCACTCAGCTTTTTAAAAAATAGTCCAACTCTCACATCCATACATCAGTTCAGTTCAGTTCAGTTGCTCAGTCATGTCCAGCTCTTTGCGACCCCATGAATCACAGCACACCAGGCCTCCCTGTCCATCACCAACTCCTGGAGTTTACTCAAACTCATGTCCATAGAGTCGGTGATGCCATCCAGCCATCTCATCCTCTGTCGTGCCCTTCTCCTGCTGCCCCCAATCCCTCCAGGCATCAGGGTCTTTCCAATGAGTCAACTCTTCGCATGAGGTGGCCAAAGAATTGGAGTTTCAGTTTAGGCATCAGTCCTTCCAATGAACACCCAAGACTGGTCTCCCTTAGAATGGACTGGTTGGATTTCCTTGCAGGCCAAGGGACTCTCAAGAGTCTTCTCCAACACCACAGTTCAAAAGCATCAATTCTTCAGTGCTCAGCTTTCTTCACAGTCCAACTCACACATCCATACATGACCACTGGAAAAACCATAGCCTTGACTAGACGGACCTTTGTTAGCAAAGTAATGTCTCTGCTTTTGAATATGCTATCTAGGTTGGTCATAACTTTCCTTCCAAGGAGTAAGCATCTTTTAATTTCATGGCTGCAATCACCATCTGCAGTGATTTTGGAGCCCCCCAAAATAAAGTCTGACACTGTTTCCACTGTTTCCCCATCTATTTGCCATGAAGTGATGGGACTGGATGCCATGATCTTAGTTTTCTGAATGTTGAGCTTTAAGCCAACTTTTTCACTCTCCTCTTTCACTTTCATCAAGAGGCTTTTTAGTTCTTCTCCACTTTCTGCCTTAAGGGTGGTGTCATCTGCATATCTGAGGTTATTGATATTTCTCCCGGCAATCTTGATTCCAGCTTGTGCTTCTTCCAGCCCAGCATTTCTCATTATGTACTCTGCATATAAGTTAACTAAGCAGGGTAACAATATACAGCCTTGACGTATTCCTTTTCCTATTTGGAACCAGTCTGTTGTTCCATGTCCAGTTCTAACTGTTGCTTCCTGACCTGCGTAAAGGTTTCTCAAGAGGCAGGTCAGGTGGTCTGGTATTCCCATCTCTTCCAGAATTTTCCACAGTTTATTGTAATCCACACAGTCAAAGGCTTTGGCATAGTCAATAAAGCAGAAATAGATGTTTCTCTGGAACTCTCTTGCCTTTTCAATGATCCAACAGATGTTGGCAATTTGATCTCTGGTTCCTCTGCCTTTTCTAAAACCAGCTTGAACATCTGGAAGTTCATGGTTCACATATTGTTGAAGCCTGGTTTGGAGAATTTTGAGCATTCCTTTACTAGCATGTGAGATGAGTGTAATTGTGTGGTAGTTTGAGCATTCTTTCGCATTGCCTTTCTTTGGGATTGGAATGAAAACTGATCTTTTCCAGTCCTGTGGCCACTGCTGAGTTTTCCAAATTTGCTGGCATATTGAGCTCAGCACTTTCACAGCATCATCTTTCAGGATTTGAAAGAGCTCAACTGGAATTCCATCACTTCCACTAGCTTTGTTCATAGTGATGCTTTCTAAGGCCCACTTGACTTCACATTCCAGGATGTCTGGCTCTAGGTGAATGATCACACCATCATGATTATCTGGGTGGTGAAGCTCTTTTCTGTACAGTTCTTCTGTGTATTCTTGCCACCTCTTCTTAATATCTTCTGCTTCTGTTAGGTCCATACCATTTCTGTCCTTTATTGTGCCCATCTTTGCATTAAATGTTCCCTTGGTATCTCTAATTTTCTTGAAGAGATCTCTAGTCTTTCCCATTCTGTTTTTTTCCTCTATTTCTTTGCATTGATCACTGAGGAAGGCTTTCTTATCTCTTCTTGCTATTCTTTGGAACTCTGCATTCAGATGCTTATCTCTTTCCTTTTCTCCTTTGCTTTTCACTTCTCTTCTTTTCACAGCTATTTGTAAGGCCTTCTCAGACAGGCATTTTGCTTTTTTGCATTTCTTATTCTTGGGGATGGTCTTGATCCCTGTCTCCTGTACAATGTCACGAACCTCCATCCATAGTTCATCAGGCACTGTCTATCAGATCTAGTCCCTTAAATCTATTTCTCACTTCCACTGTATAATTGTAAGGGATTTGATTTAGGTCATACCTGTATGGTCTAGTGGTTTTCCCTACTTTCTTCAATTTAAGTCTAAATCTGGTAATAAGGAGTTCATGATCTGAGCCACAGTCAACTCCTGGTCTTGTTTTTGCTGACGTATAGAGCTTCTCCATCTTTCACTGCAAAGAATATAATCAGTCTGATTTCAGTGTTGACCATCTGGTGATGTCCATTTGTAGAGTCGTCTCTTGTTTGTTGGAAGAGGGTTTTTGCTATGACCAGTGCGATCTCTTGGCAGAACTCTTTGAGCCTTTGCCCTGCTTCATTCTGTACTCCAGCTGTTTCTTGACCTCCTACTTTTGCATTCCAGTCCCCTATAATGAAAAGGACATCTTTTTTGGGTGTTAGTTCTAAAAGGTCTTGTAGGTCTTCATAGACCCATTCAACTTCAGCTTCTTCAGCATTATTGGTTGGGGCATAGGCTTGGATTACTGTGATATTGAATGGTTTGCCTTGGAAACGAACAGAGATCATTCTGTCGTTTTTGAGATTGCATCCAAGTACTGCATTTTGGACTCTTTTGACCATGAGGGCTACTCCATTTCTTCTAAGGGGTTCCTGTCCACAGTAGTAGATATAATGGTCATCTGAGTTAAATTCACCCATTCCAGTCCATTTTAGTTCAGTAATTCCTAGAATGTCGACATTCACTTTTGCCGTCTCCTGTCTGACCACTTCCAATTTGCCTTGATTCATGGACCTAACATTCCAAGTTCCTATGCAATATTGCTCTTTACAGCATCAGACCTTGCTTCTATCATCAGCTCCACAACTGGGTATTGTTTTTGCTTTGGCTCCATCCCTTCATTCTTTCTGGAGTTATTTCTCCACTGATCTCCAGTAGCATATTGTGCACGTACCGACCTGGGGAGTTCCTCTTTCAGTATCCTATCATTTTACCTTTTCATACTGTTCATGGGGTTCTCAAGGCAAGAATACTGAAGTGGTTTGCCATTCCCTTCTCCAGTGGACAACATTCTGTCAGACTTCTCCACCATGACCCGTCCATCTTGGTGGCCCCACAGGGCATGGCTTAGTTTCATTGAGTTAGACAAGGCTATGGTCCGTGTAATCAGATTGGCTAGTTTTCTGTGATTATGGTTTCAGTGTGTCTGCCCTCTGATGCCCTCTTGCAACACCTACTGTTTTACTTGGGTTTCTCTTACCTTGGACGCGGGATATCTCCTCACGGCTGCCCCCCTAACCTTGAATGTGGGGTGGCTCCTCTTGGCCCTCCTGCACCCGTGCAGTCACTGCTCCTTGGATACATCCATACATGACTACTGGAAAAACCATAGCTTTGACTAGATGGACCTTTGTTGGCAAAGTAATGTCTCTGGTTTTTAATCTGCTGTTTAGGTTGGTCATAACTTTTCTTCCAAGGAGTGTCTTTTAATTTCATGGCTGCAGTTACCATCTGCGGTGATTTTGGAGCCCCCCAAAATAAAGTCTGACACTGTTTCCACTGTTTCCCCATCTATTTGCCATGAAGTGATGGGACTGGATGCCATGATCTTAGTTTTCTGAACGTTGAGCTTTAAGCCAACTTTTTCACTCTCCTTGTTCACTTTCATCACGAGGCTCTTTAGTTCTTCTTCACTTTCTGCCCTAAGAGTGGTGTCATCTGCATATCTGAGGTTATTGATATTTCTCCTGGCGATCCTGATTCCAGCTTGTGCTTCATCCAGTCCAGCATTTATCATGAAGTACTCTGCATAGAAGTTAAGTAAGCAGGGTGACAATATACGGCCTTGACGTACTCCTTCCCAATCTGGAACCAGTCTGTTGTTCTATGTCCAGTTCTATCTGTTGCTTCTTGACCTGCATACAGATTTCTCAGGAGGCAGGTTAGGTGGTCTGGTATTCCCATCTCTTTCAGAATTTTCCACAGTTTGTTGTGATCCACACAGTCAAAGGCTTTGGCATAGTCAATAAAGCAGAAGTAGATATTTTTCTGGAACTCACTTGCTTTTTCGATGATTCAACAGATGTTGGCAATTTGATCTCTGGTTCCTCTGCCTTTTCTAAATGCAGCTTGAATGTCTGGGAAAAAATGGAAAAGTGCTATTATCCTAGTTGAAAAAACATGAAAACTATTAAAAATGACTCAAGAACTATTCTTAAAGCAAAATGATTTATAAATATTCATAATCACTTCTATTAAGCCTCATCTCTTGCTGCACCATTTCAACAGACGTACTGTCAAAATGTCCTGTTAATAGAATCACAGATTTTGCCCAGTCTGTTCTGTTGGTCAGGGAGATGAACTCCATGTTCTTTTTTTTTAGGCCATACCACAGTAGGCATGTGGGATCTTAGTTCCCAAACCAGGGATTGAACCTTTGGCCCCTGAAGCGGATGTGCAGAGTCTATAACTACTGGATTGCCAAGGAAGTCCCAATATAGGATTTCTTCATTAAACAGTCCTTGATAATTATTTATAATGGATAAAGTGAAAATAGCTAAGGGAACTTTTGAACTGAATTTTACTTTTTGTTTTGTTAACTATGAGAGGTCATAGAGTGGTATCAGAAGTAGTAGGAAAAGCACATAATCAATTTGCAAAGCATCTTTTTTAGAAAAAAAAAAACCACAAAACACAACCACCCAGCCTGTTGTTCTTTTATGCTCCTATGAAATATGCACATCCGATTCAGTGTATGTCAATGTATTTCTCATCTAGTGTTGTATAAAAAACTACCTTAAACCTTACCAGCTTAAAAAAACAAACATATTTATTGTTTCACAGTTTCTGTGGGTCAGAAATCTGTGAAAGGCTTAAGTGGGTGGTGTTGTTCAAAGTTTCTCATGTGGCTTCAATCAAGGTGTCTGCCAGGGCTGGAGTCATCTGAATCTTAACTGGATCTGGAGAATCTGCTTGGCTGACAGTCACAGCTGTTGGCAAGAGCTTTCAGTTACTCTCCATATGGGTCCTCCATAGGATTGTTCATGACATGGTTTCCACCAGAGTGAGTGGTCTAAGAGACAGAAAAAGAGGCAGGGAGAGGGAGTGAAGGGCATGAAGACAGAGGAGAGGAAACAGTTCCTAAAACAGAAGCTATAATTCCTAATAATCTAAATTTGGAAGTAACATGCTGTCACACAGACCAACCCTGGTACAGAATGGGAGGGGACTCCACAAAGGTCTGACACCAGGAGATGGGGGATCACTGGGAATTCTAGTAATCCTGGTTATGGCAGTGTGTCCTCTGGCCCCCACTGATCCACCTCCTCTCCTACTCTTACCTCCTCCCTTGGCCCTCATTGCAGTATCCGGAATCTCATCATTTAAGTCAGGTACAGGTGTGGATGAGGTGCCTTGGGTGTATTTTCTTAGGTATAATTACCTAGATCTGTACATTTGTGAACTAAACTGATAAGATCTATCCCTCTCAGTGTTAGTCATAAAAAGGAATGAAATAATGCCATTTACAATGACATGAATGGACCTAGAGATTGTCATACTGAGTGAAATAAGTCAGACAGAGGACAACTATTGTATGCGAGCATGCATGCTAAGCCACTTCAGTCATGTCCAACTCTGTGATGCTATGGACTGTAGCTTGCCAGGCTCCTCTGTCCATGGAATTCTCCCAGCCAGAACACTGAAGTGGGTTGCCATGCCCTCCTCCAGGGGATCTTCCTGACCCAGGGGTTGAACCCACATCTCTTATGACTCTGGTTTTGGCAGGCAGACTCTTTACCACTAGCGCCACCTGGGAAGCCCCCAACTATTGTATGATATTGCTTATATGTGGAATCTAAAAAAATATGGTACAAATGAATTTATTTACAAAACAAATAGAATTACAATTGTAGAAAACAATCTTATGGTTACAGGAGGGAGTATGGTGGGGAGAAATAAATTGGGAGATTGGAATTGACATATACAGACTACTATATATAAAATAGATAACTAATAAGGACCTACTGTATAGCACGGGATATTCTACTCAATACTCTGTAATGACCTATATGGGAAAATAATCTAAAAAAGAGTGGATTTATGTACATGTATGACTGATTCACTTTGCTGTACAGCAGAAAGTAACACAACATTTTAAATCAACTATACTCCAATAAGCTTCCCTGGTAGCTCAGATGGTAAAGAATCTGCCTGCAATGTGGGAGACCTGGGTTCAATCCCTGAGTCAGGAAGATCCCCTGGAGAAGGCACTGGCAACCCACTCCGGTATTCTTGCCTGGAGAATCCCCTGGACAGAGGAGCCTGGCAGACCATGGGGTCGCACAGAGTCAGACATGACTAACTACTTGATGATGATGATGTTACTCCAATAAAAATTAGAAAAAAAAAATCATCCCTCACACACAATGATCACTCGTGTGAAAGGCACAAGATACCTACTATAGACATTCTAGTATACGAAAAAGGGGAGTGGGGAGTCACTGATCAGAGCAGTTATAAAATCCAGTCAGACATATCGGAAGTGTCTTGATTAGGTTGCCAGGCCTACAAATACTTCATTGTGGCTCTCCATGCCTTTCTCTGGGCTCCTGGCATTGCCCTCTGAGAAATCCTTCATTTTTCACAACTGATAGGGTGTGTTTGCAGCTGAGCAATTTTCTTAGCCTGCTTCCTTCCAGTGAAATTTTGTAGTCCAAAGTCTACTTTTCATATTGTACTATTCTGTCCCTCTCAAGCCAACCTGATAATGTTTTTGAGTGTGTAATTCTTTTAAAGATTGTGGATTTTCCGTGAACCTTATTAAGTTGAACTGTTAGACAAAAGCTATACCTATATATCCTTTCAGTGTAGCCCAATCTCTTCCTTGGGCTTTTTCTGAGAAGGCTGAGGAACAACAATACACTTAAGCTTTCCAGAGGCCCCATTTTTTTTTTAATTTTAAATTTTTATTTATGGTTGTGCTGAGTCTTTGTTGTTGCGTGTGGGCTTTCTCAAGCTGTGGTGAGTGGGGACCACTCTCCAGTTGTGGAGTGCAGGTTTCCCTTTGTTGTGGCTTCTCACTGTGGGGCATGGGATCTAGGGTGCTTGAGCAGGCTCTAGAATGTGGACTCAGTAGGTGTGGTGCATGGGCTTAGTTGCCCCTTGGCATTTAGGATCTTTCTGGACCAGGGATCGAACTAGTGTCCCCTGCATTATACGGTGGATACTTAACCTCTGGACCACCAGGGAAGTCCCAAGAGGCCCTATTGTTTGATTGAGAGCATCTGTGATACACGCTTTAAAGCTCCTCAGTCTTTTTCTGACCCATTTATTTTTCCTTTAGCAGTGCCTTGGATTTGTTCTTTGCTGGAAGACATTTCTTAATTTTAGGATCATTTGTCATCCTGAAAAGCTGAGAAGTTTCAGAAACATTGATTTCTGGCTCTGGCTCCTTTGTGTTTAACAATTCTTCCTTAGTTTATTTCTCTCCTCTTGCATTCTACTGTAAGCAGCAAAAGAAGGCAGGTGGCACTTTTTAACACTGTTGTTGGAAACCTCTTATGTCACCCTGTTCATTACACTTTATACTTTTCATATAACTACATACAACAGTGTTGCTGAGGTTTCTGCTATTAAAATACAAAGTTCTTCTTGATTCTGGGTTCCAGTAACTGTTACTTCACTTCCTTGTAAGCCTTCACTCACTGCCTTATCAAACACTACCAGGCATCTTTTAATAGCTACTTTGATGCACTTTAGGTGTTCATTAATGCCATCTTCAATGCCCATTGCCCAGTTTCTAAGCCACTCCCACATTTTAGATTTTTGTTATAGTAGCATCCCATTTCCAGATACCAAAACTATACTAGCCATCAATTGTGTAATAAATTACTCTTAAATATAACAACTTTAAATAACAAATATTTCTTATTTCACAGTTTTCAAAGGCAGCTTGGAGCAGCTTAGCTGGGTGGTTCTGACTCAGGATTTCTCATGTGGTTTTAGTTGAGCTATTGGCTGAGCTGCATTCTATGGAGGCTTGGGTGGGGTTGGGGTTCCATTTCTAACTCATTCCAATGGCTTTTGGCAAGAGACTTCTGTTCCTCCTTACATGTGCCTTTCCACAGGGCTCCTCATGACATGGAAGGAAGCCATGACATGGCTTCCCCAGAGTAAATGACCCAGGAAAGAAAAAGCACATTCCCAAGGAGGAAGCTACAGATTTTTTTATACTCTAGTCTCAGAAGTGGGTACCATTACATTTACTATATCCACATCATTAGAAATTAGTCATTAAAGCTAACCTACACTCAAAGGGAAGGAGATTAAGTTTTACCTCCCGAAGGGAGAAGGTTCAAAGAATTTTGAGGCATACTTTCAAAATCACCACAGGCAACATGCTGACTAGGAAAGACAGTTTTAGATGGTTTTAATTTCTTTGATTCCCAGTAGCCTGATTTTAAGATATAAAGTATCTTAAAGTAACTCAATCCCCTAAGAAAGAAGACTTAAGTAATATTAACTATATGAAGGTATTAAAGCAATTGGTCATTAAATTTCACAATCTATTAATAGTTGTGGAAAAAAGAAAAGGAAAAAGAAATCTTACATGTGTAGCTAATTTATAAAGCATTGACATAAATGAATTGAGCATGTTCTTGTATGAGTAAAAATTGGGCAACTCCTACTGATGGCTTTATCTTGTGGTTCAGATTTGTGGTAAATAATATGTGGTAAGAAGGTTTTAATCATTTATCTTGCCATTATATATACTTCTTCTTTGTTGACTTCTAGTTAACTTGAACAATCAATCCACTTGAGTCTAAATTAGTCTTTTTAGAGAAAACTAATGAATTTGAAAAAATATATAATAAAGATTTAAAAGCCACAATTAAATACTATTACAATTATGGAATAGATATAGTTGTACTTCTTAGAGAGCTACAGAATTGTTATAGAACCCTGCCAATTGTAATTTTCATTCACCTTTTACATTTTTCTACATAGATGCAGAATAGGGTAGTGTTAGTTCAGTTAATATAGGTTGGAATCATATTTAATGATCATAAAGGTTGAAATGGTCCTGGAACAGTTATATTTTCATACATTGTTCTTTTAGAAATTGGAGATCACTCGGAGAATTGGAGAAAGAAGTTTATTCTACTCTTTCCTAATATATCCACATGAGCTGTTGTAGTCAATATCAGGTCCTAAAAATAGGAAAGAGAATTATATATTAAGTAGAATTGGCAAACAGGAAAAAACACTGCCATTCATTACCTCTTTTTCTTAATTTTCCCTCCTTGTCCCTGAACCAAAAACATTGTACAGAATTTGGAATGGCTAAAGCTAGTGATGAAGATGATGTTAGCGATTTCTTTTAGAACTCTGGAAGGCCATAGATCTTGAAACCTTGAAATCAATGCATTCTGTACCTCATATCTCCCTCTTGTGGCCAAAACTTAATCTTCTGGCATAATTTCTGCTTTTCACGGACCCCTCTTCCAAAGTTACATCAAAAACAAGGGATTATTTCTCATCATTTACTGATTCCTACAGTCAACTCATTAGAAGTAAGAACCTAATTTCTATGAATTCATCTGTTTTATGTGTTCAGCAGTTATAGAAATCAAGATACTCTTGTCAATACTGAATAGTTGGATTGTTGCTGTTGCCCTCTTGTAGCTGGAACCCATACAAGACTTCAAGGCCTGTTCTATTTTTGTTTCCTCAGTGCATGATAATTATAGACAGAAATTTAAGAAATCCCTGAATACGTATGCTGACAAAGTCATAATCTTATAGAAGGTGATAAAATGAATAAAATCTCAATAATTTCCATGGTTATGATATTTGGGCATAAAGAACAAATTGCAACTACCAGAAGTAGATAATGCCATTAGAAAAATAAATTAGAAAAGTATTAGGAAATACATGTGATGGTGACTTGTGACAGTAATGAAAGAGGAACTTCTTAAGCAGCAAACTGAAAAAGCTGTAGTGTGCTCATTTAAAAATAGATTTCTATGATTATCATAGCAGGTGCTGTTTATCATCATTAACATTTTGTAGTATAAAAATTTAAATGAACTCATACTTTCCATGGCACTACTAAAATAAAACTAAAGGAATACTTTCCCCATATTTACCCATATTTCCATTTTTAAAATAAAATTAAGTATGACAATTCAGAAAAATGAGCAAATTATAAGTATTCAGCTCGATAAACTATCATAAAGTAAGCACATGAGGTAATCACCAACCAGGCTAAGAAACAGAGTATTGTCTTCATTCCTCTCTCAGTCAATGCTTCCTTCCTTCTTTCCAGGGAGCATACATTATTCTGACTTCTAGCATCATTTTGGCTGTTTTAAAACTTTACAAGAAAGTAGTTACAAAGCATGTATTCTTCAGTGTTTGGTTGCTTTTGCTCAACGTTAAATTTGAGAGTCATCAGTGTTGCGGTGAGCTATAGTTTTAAATTTTTAATTGTTATATAGTATTCAATTTTATGAATGTGTACTATGTGATAACCATGATGGTGGGATCACTCACCGAGAACCAGACATCCTGGAATGCGAAGTCAAGTGGGCCTTAGGAAGCATCACTATGAACAAAGCTAGTGGAGGTGATGGAATTCCAGTTGAGCTATTTCAAATCCTAAAAGATGATGCTGTGAAAGTGCTGCACTCAATATGCCAGCAAATTTGGAAAACTCAGCAGTGGCCACAGGACTGGAAAAGGTCAGGTTTCATTCCAATCCAAAAGAAAGGCAATGCCAAAGAATGCTCAAACTACTGCACAATTGTGCTCATCTGACACACTAGCGAAGTAATGCTCAAAATTCTCCAAGCCAGGCTTTAACAGTACGTGAACTGTGAACTTCCAGATGTTCAAGCTGGATTTAGAACAGGCAGAGGAACCAGAGATCAAATTGCCAACATCCACTGAATCATCAAAAAAGTGAGAGAGCTCTAGATAAACATCTACTTCTGCTTTACTGACTATGCCAAAGCCTTTGACAAAGCATTTGACAAAATGTGGTCCACTGAAGAAGGAAATAGCAAACCACTTCAGTATTCTTGCCTTGAGAACCCCATGAACAGTATGAAAAGGCAAAAAGACAGGACACTGAAAGATGAACTCCCCAGGTCAGTAGATGCCCAACATGTTACTGGAGACCAGTGGAGAAATAACTCCAGAAAGAATGAAGAGATGGAGCCAAAACAAAAACAACACCCAGTTGTGGATGTGACTGGTGATGGAAGCAAGGTCTGATGCTGTAAAGAGCAATATTGCACAGGAACCTGGAATGTTAGGTCCATGAATCAAGGCAAATTGGAAGTGGTCAGACAGGAGATGGCAAGAGTGAACATTGACATTATAGGAATCAGTGAACTAAAATGGACTAGAATGAGCGAATTTAACTCAGATGACCATTATATATACTATTGTGGGCAAGAATCCCTTAGAAAAAATGGAGTAGCCATCATAGTCAACAAGAGTCCAAAATGCAGTACTTGGATGCAATCTCAAAAACGACAAAAAATCTCTGTTTGTTTCCAAGGCAAACCATTCAATATTATGGTAATCCAAGTCTATGCCCTGACCAGTAATGCTGAAGAGCTGAAGTTGAATGGGTCTATGAAGACCTACAAGACCTTCTAGAGCTAACATCCAAAAAAGATGTCCTTTTCATTATAGGGGACTGGAATGCAAAAGTAGGAGGTCAAGAAACAGATGGAGTACAGAATGAACAGGGCAAAGGCTCAAAGAGTTTTGCCAAGAGATCGCACTGGTCATAGCAAACACCATCTTCTAACAAACAAGAGACGACTCTACACATGGACATCACCAGATGGTCAACACCAAAATCAGACTGATTATATTCTTTGCAGCTAGAGATGGAGAAGCCCTATACAGTCAGCAAAAACAAGACCAGGAGTTGACTGGAGCTCAGATCATGAACTCCTTATTGCCAAATTCAGACTGATTGAAGAAAGTAGGGAAAACCACTAGACCATTCAGGTATGACCTAAATCAAATCCCTTACGATTATACAGTGGAAGTGAGAAATAGATTTAAGAGACTAGATCTGATAGACAGAGTGCCTGATGAAATATGGATGGAGATTCGTGACATTGTACAGGAGACAGGGATCAAGACCATCCCCAAGAAACAGAAACTCGAAAAAGCAAATGGCTGTCTACTGCCGCCGCTGCTGCTAAGTCGCTTCAGTCGTGTCCGACTCTGTGCGACCCCATAGACGGCAGCCCACGAGGCTCCCCCATCCCTGAGATTCTCCAGGCAAGAACACTGGAGTGGGTAATGGTTGTCTAAGGAGGCCTTAAAAATAGCTGTGAAAAGAAGAGAAGCAAAAAGCAAAGGAGAAAAGGAAAGAGATAAGCATCTGAATGCAGAGTTCCAAAGCATACAAGGAGAGATAAGAAAGCCTTCTTCAGTGATCAGTGCAAAGAAATAGAGGAAAACAATAGAATGGGAA
This sequence comes from Bos javanicus, assembly GCF_032452875.1. Taxonomy (NCBI): domain Eukaryota; kingdom Metazoa; phylum Chordata; class Mammalia; order Artiodactyla; family Bovidae; genus Bos; species Bos javanicus. Next base: position 54,161,785 of record NC_083870.1, read on the forward strand.
AGACTAGAGATCTCTTCAAGAAAATTAGAGATACCAAGGGAACATTTAATGCAAAGATGGGCACAATAAAGGACAGAAATGGTATGGACCTAACAGAAGCAGAAGATATTAAGAAGAGGTGGCAAGAATATACAGAAGAACTGTACAGAAAAGAGCTTCACCACCCAGATAATCATGATGGTGTGATCACTCACCTAGAGCCAGACATGCTGGAATGTGAAGTCAAGTAGACCTTAGGAAGCATCACTATAAACAAAGCTAGTGGAGGTGATGGAATTCCAGTTGAGCTATTTCAAATTCTAAAAGATGATGCTGTGAAAGTGCTGAGCTCAATATGCCAGCAAATGTGGAAAACTCAGCAGTGGCCACAGGACTGGAAAAGGTCAGTTTTCATTTCAATCCCAAAGAAAGGCAATGCCAAAGAATGCTCAAACTACTGCACAATTGTGTTCATCTTACACGCTAGTAAAGTAATGCTCAAAATTCTCCAAGCCAGGCTTCAACAATATGTGAACCATGAACTTCCAGATGTTCAATCTGGTTTTAGAAAAGGCAGAGAGATCAGATTGCCAACATCTGTTGGATCATGGAAAAAGCAAGAGAGCTCCAGAAAAACATCTACTTCTGCTTTATTGACTATGCCAAAGCCTTGACTCTCTGGATCACAACAAACTGTGGAAAATTCTTCAAGAGATGGGAATACCAGACCACCTGACCCGCCTCTTGAGAAATCTGTGTGCAGGTCAGGAAACAACAGTTAGAACTGGACATGGAACAACAGACTGGTTCCAAATAGGAAAAGGAGTACGTCAAGGCTGTTATATTGTCACCCTGCTTTTTTAACTTATATACAGAGTACATCATGAGAAACGCTGGGCTGGAGGAAGCATGAGCTGGAATCGAGATTGCTAGGAGAAATATCAATAAACTGAGATATGCAGATGATACCACCCTTATGGCAGAAAGTGAAGAGGAATTAAAGAGCCTCTTGATGAAAGTGAAAGAGGAAAGTGAAAAAGTTGGCCTAGAGCTCAACATTCAGAAAATGAAGATCATGGCATCCAGTCCCATCACTTCATGGCAAATAGATGGGGAAACAGTGGAAACAGTGTCAGACTTTATTTTTTTGAGCTCCAAAATCACTGCAGATGGTGATTGCAGCCATGAAATTAAAAGACACTTACTCCTTGGAAGAAAAGTTATGACCAACCTAGACAGCATATTAAAAAGCAGAGACATTACTTTTCCAACTAAGGTCCATCTAGTCAAAGCTATGGTTTATCCAGCAGTCATATATGGATGTGAGAGTTGGACTATTAGGAAAGCTGAGCTCAGAAGAATTGATGCTTTTGAGCTGTGGTGTTGGAGAAGACTCTTGAGAGTCCCTTGGCCTGCAAGGAGATCCAACCAGTCCATCCTAAAGGGAATCAGTCCAGGGTGTTCAATGGAAGGACTGATGTTGAAGCTGAAACTCCAATACTTTGGCCACCTGATGCAAAGAACTGACTCATTCGAAAATACCCTGATGCTGGGAATGATTGAAGGCGGGAGAAGAAGTGGACAACAGAGGGTGAGATGGTTGGATGGCATCACTGACTCAATGGACATGAGTTTGAGTAATCTCTGGGAGTTGGTGACAGGGAAGCCTGGCCTGCTGCAGTCCATGGGGTCACAAAGAGCTGGACACAACTGAGTGACTGAACTGAACTGAACTGATACTTTGTAAATATTCAGTTACTATTGATCTTAAAGTAAGTAAAAGTTGCTCAGTCGTGTCCGACTCTTTGAGACCCCAAGGACCATACAGTCCATGGAATTCTCCAGGCCAGAATACTGGAGTGAGTAGCTGTGCCCGTTTCCAGGGACTATTGATAGGCATTTGAATTATTTTAGTTTAACGCTATTAGAAATAATGATATTAGGAATGTTCTTGAATATGTCTTTTGGTGCACATTTGCAGGGATTTTTGTTGGCTATAAATTTAAGAGTGGATTTGTTGGGCAGAGCTGGCTTCATGGACATGAAACTTGTACAATTGTAGAATGCCCTGCGCTCATGTAAGTTCAGTTCTTAGTTTAACGCTCTGTCATTGCTGTCTTGACATTCTTCTTCTTTATTGAATTATATTTGATTTACAGTACTGTGTCAGTTTCATGTGTACAGCAAAGTGATTCACTTATACATTTATTTATCTATATATTCCTTTTTCCAGTTCTTTTCCACTGTAGGTTATTACAAGATGTTGAATATAGTTCCTTGTGCTATACAGTAGGTCCTTGCAGTTTATCCATTTTATATGTTGTAATATATATTGCTAATTTAGCCTTCCCTGCTTCCCCATTAGGGTAACCATCAGTTTGTTTTCTATGTCTCTGATTCTGTTTATATTTTATAAATAAATTCATTTGTACTATTTTTAGAACTCCACATGTAAGTAATATCATATCACATTTGTCTTTCTCTGTTTGACTTACTTCACTTAGTATGATATACTCTGGGTCTATCTATGTTGCTGAAAATGGCACTATTTCATTCTTTTTTGGCTAGTATTCCATTGTATATATACATATATATGTGTATATATACACACATATTCCACATCTTCTTTATCCATTCATCTGTTGATGGGCGTTTAGTTTGCTTCCACATCTTAGCTATTGTAAATAGTGCCACTATGAACATTGGTACATGCTATCTTTTCAAATTAGAGCTTTCATCTTTTCCTGCTTGAAATTTTTAATTTTACCCTGGAACTTGTGTTTTGTAGTTGAAGCCTGATGGATTAATGAGCATGCGCATAGCAGAGGAGAAAGGCACAGTGTCCACGTTCACAGTTCCTGGTGGCTTTACTCGCCTGTGACTCAATGCCTGCAATTCCAGTGGAGCCACTATTCATAGAAGTTCAACAAGATTCAAAACAACTTTAAGATGAATGTGTTACATCTACAGACTGAAGACAATAAGTGGGGGATGACAGCCTTGAGAGGCCATGCTTTCATTTGAATCATAATTTTCATCAAATGCAGGGAGAAGGTAATGTATTCTAAGAAATATGACTTCATTTTATTAGCCAACCATGTAACTTTGAAAATGATGACAGAGAAGGAAAGGGAAAGATAGGAGAAACCCTAGTGTCGTTTCTTTTTAGTCCTTCCTTAGTAAAGTCTAAAGTAAGCCAAAGGTAGAGAATGTAGATAGAATGTGAAGTGAAATAAAAATAGCAGAGTTAGTTTTGTGCGGTTTCCACTGTTTGGTAGAATAAAGTACATCTGCATGTATGAGCTATAAAATACAAATTGTGTAATATTGCTGATTCCACAGCTCAGTCGAAGGTCTTTATAGGTGCACTTAAAACTGGCATTGCACAATACAGAGATTAATCGTAAAACTCAGGCTAATAATTTAAAATTTTAATTTTTCTTTACTTAGAAGACATTAAAGAGAAAATAAACAGCATCACAACAAGTTGCCAGAGAGACTGAAAGGAAAATTATTTTTGTTCTAGCACCTTTTGCAGCACTTTTCTCCTGCTGTTTGAATGTGTCCCATAGTTTTATTTTGTATTGGACTCACAAATTATGAAGCTAGACCTGCTACATAGGGCTATAGCGTGTGCATGACCATTTTAGAAAATATTCTTTCAAAGTGTTTTACTAATTTAAACTCTATCTGAAGAGGACAAAGTTCCTGTTTTGTCCTAGTCAGTCAGCACTTGATACTTAGATTTAGATACTCTGATGGGCCTGTTGTATTTCCCTGAGGATCAGTGGGATTGAGAGCCTTTTTATATGTTTGTTGGCCCTTTGGTCATCATCTTTTGTGAAGAATCTTTCTTAAGAGAACCATATGTAAACTGCTTTCTTTGTCCTTTTTGTATTAATTAGTATGAATCTTCGTATATTCTGAACATGCACTCTTCGATTGTTTGGGTTGAAAATCTCTTCTCCTGTTTGTTATTACCTTAATAGAATCTTTTTATGAACTTAGATTCATAATTTTAATTTAGTCTAATTAATTTTTTCCTTTATGCTTTTTGCTTTTTGAGTCTTGTTTTAGTTATCCTTACACCATGAAGCCCCCTTGTCCCCCAATCTTGATATCATCCATGAAATCTGGAAGTTTTATTGTTTTACTGTTCATATTTACATCTACAATACACCTCGACTTGATTTTTATTTATAGTGTGAAGCAGAGGTAATGTTTAACTTTTTCCTCACATAAATGTTTATTTATTTATTTGGGCACACAGGCATGTGGGATCTTAGTTCCCCAACCAGGAATCGAACTCATGTCCCCTACATTGGAAGTACAGCGTCTTAACCACTTGACTAGGGAAGTCCCTCACATAAATATTTTAATTCATCCAGCACTAACCTTTCTCAGACACTCTGCAGTGCTACCTTTTTAACAAAACAAACGTCCATGTACGTGGGGTCTGCTTTCTGAGCCCTCTGTTTTGGTTCATTGTTCTATTTCTCTCTCCTTGTTCCAATACCTCCTGCCCAGGGTATCTTAGTTACGGAAGCTTGATAATCAGTGATTCTTGATATCTCATAAAGCAGTTCTTCTAGTCATTTTTCCAAAGTGTCTTGATTGCTCTTGGCCCTTTGTATTCCAATACAAATCTCACAATCCATTGGAAAATTAACATAAGAATATAAATCTGTTATGACTTTTATTGGGATTGCAATTACTTATTGATCACTTTGAGATTTTCATTTTTACAGTTGAGGTTTTAATCCCTGAATATAGTATATGTAAATTTTCTTTACTTTCTTTCTATACTGTATTATAATTTTCCATGTAGGGCTTCCCTGGTGGGTTAGTGGTAAAGGGTCCGATTGCCAATGCAGGGGACATGGATTCAATCCCCAGTCCAGGAGGATCCCACATGCTGTGGAGCAGCTAAGCCTCTGCACCACTACTGCTGAGCCTGAGCTCTAGAGCCTGGGAGTCACAACTACTGAGCCCATGTGCCACAACTACTGAAGCCTGCATGCCCTAGAGCCTACGCTCCACAAGAGAAGCCACCGCTATGAAAAGCCCAGACACAACTAGAGAGTAACCTCCACTTGCTGCAACTAGAGAAAAGCCTGTGCAGCAACAAAGACCAAGCACAGCCAAAATATATATATACATATATAAATAAAATTTTCATTGTAGATTTCTTGCATATTAAAAAATTGAATTAAATTAAAATTAATATTATTCCTAGATATTTGATATTTATTTATGCAAATATATTTGAAATTTAATTTTCTAGCTTTTACAGACATATACACATGTATTATAAACAGAAATAGAATTGAGTTTTGTAATATTGACCTCTGTATGTGACCTATAGCTTTTTATTTATATTTTTGTGCCATTTGCAAATAATTACAAATTTCCAGTTATTAATCATTTTATTTCTTTTCCTTGATTTATTTTACTGGTTAGGATTTCCAAATATGTAGAATAGAAGTGGGTATATTGTGTATTTTTAATCTCATTTCTATTCTTGCAGGATCCACTACTTGCATCAAATCATTAGGTATGGTGTTTTCCGTGGCCCTTTTATAAGTGCCCTTTGTAAATTAAGGAAGATTCTCTTTGTAGTTTGCTGTATTAAATTATGAAAGAGTATTGAAATTTCTGCATTTATTGAGATAATCATATGGATTTCTCTTTTATTTTGTTAATGTGAAGAATAATATTGATTGATTAAAAAATGTTAACTGCATTCTTTGAATAATCTCAAATTAGTTGTGATATATAATCCTTTTAATATATTATTGTGCTTATTTTGCTTTTATTAATATTTTGTTTGGAATCTTTGTGTCAATGATCATCAGTAAGAAAAACTTAAATATCTCCTTTCCTGTGGAGTATTTGGTAAAACAGTAAAAAAATATTTGTTTTTGCTAATCCTTTGGATCTGGAGATTTCTTTATGGAAAATGTTTAAATTATACACAATTCTTTTACAGCACTATTTAGATTTGCTATTTTTTGTGTCATTCTAGAAAGTTATGTTTTTCTAAAGAAATGTACTGATTTACACCTAAATTTAAAAATAACTTGAATAATATTTTTCATGATATCCTCTTAATGATATTTTCAATGTCTTTATGATTCATACTGATGTCACTTTGTAATTCCCCAAATTATTTATTTTGCACCTTCTTTCTCTCTTTTCTTGATTGCCAGGGATCAATCATTATTTTTATACATTTCAAATAATAAGTTTTAAGCATTGTTGATCTTCTTTATTCTACATTTATTTTTCAGTTTTGTTAGTTGCTCTTACCTTTCTTTCCTCTGTACTTTCTTTGGGTTTAATTTGCTATTCTTTTCCTCAGTTTTGTAATTAACTCACTGGTTTTTTACTTTTTGCTCTCTCTAATGTATGTGTTAAAACTATAAAAGTTTGGCTTTAGCTACGTTCTAAAAGTTTTGGTATTGACTGTTTTCATTATCATTTAGTTCAAAATATTTTATTTATTTATTTTAAAATTAATTAATTAATTAATTTTAATTACAGGTTAATTACTTTACAATATTGTATTGGTTTTGCCATACATCAACATGAATCCACCACGGGTATACACGTGTTCCCAATCCTGAACCCCCTCCCTCCTCCTTCCCTGTACCATCCCTCTGGGTCGTCCCAGTGCACCAGCCCCAAGCATCCAGTATCATGCATTGAACTTGGACTGGCAATTCGTTTCAGATATGATATTAAACATGTTTCAATGCCATTTTCCCAAATCATCCCACCCTCTCCCTCTCCCACAGAATCCAAAAGACTGTTCTATACATCTGTGTCTCTTTTGCTGTCTCGCATACAGGGTTATCGTTACCATCTTTCTAAATTCCATATATATGCGTTAGTATACTGTATTGGTGTTTTTCTTTCTGGCTTACTTCACTCTATATAATAGGCTCCAGTTTCATCTACCTCATTAGAACTGATTCAAATGTATTCTTTTTAATGGCTGAGTAATACTGCATTGTGTATATGTACCACAGCTTTCTTATCCATTCATCTGCTGATGGACATTTAGGTTGCTTCCATGTCCTGGCTATTATAAACAGTGCTGCGATGAACATTGGGGTACATGTGTCTCTTTCAATTCTGGTTTCCTCGGTGTGTACGCCCAGCAGTGGGATTGCTGGGTCATATGGCAGTTTTGTTTCCAGCTTTTTAAGGAATCTCCACACTGTTCTCTATAGTGGCTGTACCAGTTTGCATTCCCACCAACAGTGTGAGAGGGTTCCCTTTTCTCCACACCCTCTCCAGCATTTATTGCTTGTAGACTTTTGGATCACAGCCATTCTGACTGGCATGAGATGGTACCTCATTGTGGTTTTGATTTGCGTTTCTCTGATAATGAGTGATGTTGAGCATCTTTTCATGTGTTTGTTAGCCATCTGTATGTCTTCTTTGGAGAAATGTCTATTTAGTTCTTTGGCCCATTTTTTGATTGGGTCGTTTATTTTTCTGGAATTGAGCTGCAGGAGTTGCTTGTATATTTTTGAGATTAGTTGTTTGTCAGTTGCTTCATTTGCTATTATTTTCTCCCATTCTGAAGGCTGTCTTTTCACCTTGCTTAGAGTTTCCTTTGTTGTGCAGAAGCTTTTAAGTTTAATTAGGTCCCATTTATTTATTTTTGCTTTTATTTCCAATATTCTGGGAGGTGGGTCATAGAGGATCCTGCTGTGATGTATGTTGGAGAGTGTTTCTGGTCTTACGTTTAGATCTTTAATCCACTTTGAGTTTATTTTTGTGTATGGTGTTAGAAAGTGTTCTAGTTTCATTCTTTTACAAGTGGTTGACCAGTTTTCCCAGCACCACTTGTTAAAAAGATTGTCTTTAATCCATTGTATATTCTTGCCTCCTTTGTCAAAGATAAGGTGTGCATAGGTGCGTGGATTTATCTCTGGGCTTTCTATTTTATTCCATTGATCTATATTTCTGTCTTCGTGCCAGTACCATACTGTCTTGATGACTGTGGCTTTGTAGTAGAGCCTGAAGTCGGGCAGGTTGATTCCTCCAGTTCCATTCTTCTTTCTCAAGATAGCTTTGGCTATTTGAATTTTTTTGTATTTCCATACAAATTGTGAAATTATTTGTTCTAGCTCTGTGAAAAATACCATTGGTAGCTTGATAGGGATTGCATTGAATCTATAGATTGCTTTGGGTAGTATACTCATTTCACTATATTGATTCTTCTGATCCATGAACATGGCATATTTCTCCATCTATTAATGTCCTCTTTGATTTCTTTCACCAGTGTTTTATAGTTTTCTATATATGGGTCTTTAGTTTCTTTAGGTAGATATATTCCTAAGTATTTTATTCTTTTCGTTGCAATGGTGAATGGTATTGTTTCCTTAATTTCTCTATTTCCTCATTATTAGTGTATAGGAATGCAAGAGATTTCTGTGTATTGATTTTATATCCTGCAACTTTACTATATTCATTGATTAACTCTAGTAATTTTCTGGTGGAGTCTTTAGGGTTTTCTATGTAGAGGATCATGTCATTGGCAAAGAGTGAGAGTTTTACTTCTTCTTTTCCAATTTGGATTCCTTTTATTTCTTTTTCTGCTCTGATTGCTGTGGCCAAAACTTCCAAAACTACATTGAATAGTAGTGGTGAAAGTGGGCACCCTTGTCCTTTTCCTGACTTTAGGGGAAATGCTTTCAATTTTTCACCATTGAGGATAATGTTTGCTGTGGGTTTGTCATATATAGCTTTTATTATGTTGAAGTATGTTCCTTCTATTCCTGCTTTCTGGAGAGTTTTTATCATAAATGGATGTTGAATTTTGTTAAAGGCTTTCTCTGCATCTATTGAGATAATCATATGGTTTTTATTTTTCAATTTGTTAATGTGGTGTATTATGTTGATTGATTTGCAGATATTGAAGAATTCTTGCATCCCTGGGATAAAGCCCACTTGGTCTTGGTGTATGATCTTTTTAATGTGCTGTTGGATTCTGATTGCTAGAATTTTGTTAAGGATTTTTGCATCTATGTTCATGGTGATATTGGCCTGTAGTTTTCTTTTTTTGTGGCATCTTTGTCAGGTTTGGGTAGTAGGGTGATGGTGGCCTTATAGAATGATTTTGGAAGTTTCCCTTCCTCTGCAATTTTCTGGATGAGTTTGAATAGGATAGGTGTTAGCTCTTCTCTAAATTTTTGGTAGAATTCATCTGTGAAGCCGTCTGGATCTGGGCTTTTGTTTGCTGGAATATTTCTGATTACAGTTTCAATTTCTGTGCTTGTGATGGGTCTGTTAAGATTTTCTATTTCTTCCTGGTTCAGTTTTGGAAAGTTGTGCTTTTCTAAGAATTTGTCCATTTCTTCCATGTTGTCCATTTTATTGGCATATAATTGTTGATAGTAGTCTTTTATGATCTTTTGTATTTCTGTGTTGTTTGTTGTGATCTCTCCATTTTCATTTCTAATTTTATTGATTTGCTTTTTCTCCCTTTCTTTCTTGATGAGTCTGGCTAATGGTTTGTCAATTTGATTTATCCTTTCAAAGAACCAGCTTTTGGCTTTGTTGATTTTTGCTATGGTCTCTTTTGTTTCTTTTGCATTTATTTCTGCCCTAATTTTTAAGATTTCTTTCCTTCTACTATCCCTGGGGTTCTTTATTTCTTCCTTTTCTAGTTGCTTTAGGTGTAGAGTTAGGTTATTTATTTGACTTTTTTCTTGTTTCTTGAGGTATGCCTGTATTGCTATGAACTTTCCCCTTAGCACTGCTTTTACAGTGTCCCACAGGTTTTGGGTTGTTGTGTTTTCATTTTCATTCATTTCTATGCATATTTTGATTTCTTTTTTGATTTCTTCTGTGATTTGTTAGTTATTCAGCAGTGTGTTGTTCAGCCTCCATATGTTGGAATTTTTAATAGTTTTTCTCCTGTGATTGAGATCTAATCTTACTGCATTGTGGTCAGAAAAAAATGCTTGGAATGATTTCAATTTTTTTGAATTTATCAAGGCTAGATTTATGGCCCAGGATGTGATCTATCCTGGAGAAGCTTCCGTGTGCACTTGAGAAAAAGGTGAAATTCATTGTTTTGGGATGCAATGTCCTATAGATATCAATTAGGTCTAACTGGTCTATTGTATTGTTTAAAGTTTGTGTTTCCTTGTTAATTTTCTATTTAGTTGATCTATCCATAGGTGTGAGTGGGTATTAAAGTCTCCCACTATTATGGTGTTATCATTAATTTCCCCTTTCAAACTTGTTAGCTTTGTCTTACATATTTGCGGTGCTCCTATGTTGGGTGCATATATATTTATAATTGTTATATCTTCTTCTTGGGTTGATTCTTTGATCATTATGTAGTGTCCTTCTTTGTCTCTTTTCACAGCCTTTGTTTTAAAGTCTATTTTATCTGATATGAGTATTGCTACTCCTGCTTTCTTTTGGTCTCTATTTGCATGGAATATCTTTTTCCAGCCCTTCACTTTCAGTCTGTATGTGTCCCCTGTTTTGAAGTGGGTCTCTTGTAGACAGCATATATAGGGGTCTTGTTTTTGTATCCATTCATCCAGTCTTTGTCTTTTGGTTAGAGCATTCAACCCATTTACTTTTAAGGTAATTATTGATAAGTCTGATCCCGTTGCCATTTACTTTATTGTTTTGGGTTTGACTTTGTACATCCTTTTTGTGTTTCCTGTCTAGAGAATCTCCTTTAGCATTTGTTGGAGAGCTGGTTTGGTGGTGCTGAATTCTCTCAGCTTTTGCTTGTCTGTAAAGCTTTTGATTTCTCCTTCATATTTGAATGAGATCCTTGCTGGGTACAGTAATCTGGGCTGTAGGTTATTTTCTTTCTTCACTTTAAGTATGTCTTGCCATTCCCTCCTGGTTTGAAGAGTTTCTATTGAAAGATCAGCTGTTATCCTTATGGGAATCTCCTTGTGTGTTATTTGTTGTTTTTCTCTTGCTGCTTTTAATATTTGTTCTTTGTGTTTGATCTTTGTTAATGTGATTAATGTGTGTCTTGGGGTGTTTCTCCTTGGGTTTATCCTGTTTGGGACTCTCTGGGTTTCTTGGACTTGGGTGATTATTTCCTTCCCCATTTTAGGGAAGTTTTCAATGATTATCTCCTCAAGAATTTTCTCGTGGTCTTTCTTTTTGTCTTCTTCTTCTGGGACTCCTATGATTCGAATGTTGGGGCATTTAACACTGTCCTGGAGGTCTCTGAGATTGTCCTCATATCTTTTAATTCGTTTTTCTTTTTTCCTCTCTGATTCAATTATTTCTACCATTCTATCTTCTAATTCACTAATCCTATCTTCTGCCTCTGTTATTCTACTATTTGTTGCCTCCAGAGTGTTTTTGATCTCATTTATTGCATTATATATTCACTATGTATTGATTTTTTTTTTTATTTCTTCTAGGTCCTTGTTAAACCTTTTTTGCGTCTTCTCAATCCTTGTCTCCAGGCTATTTATCTGTGATTCCATTTTGATTTCAAGATTTTGGATCATTTTCACTATCATTATTCGGAATTCTTTATCAGGTAGATTCCCTATCTCTTCCTCTTTTGTTTGGTTTGGTGGGCATTTATCCTGTTCCTTTACCTGCTGGGCATTCCTCTGTCTCTTCATCTTGTTTATATTGCTGTGTTTGGGGTGGCCTTTCTGTATTCTGGCAGTTTGTGGAGTTCTCTTTATTGTGGAGTTTCCTCGCTGTGGGTAGGGTTGTACAGGTGGCTTGTCCAGGTTTCTTGGTTAGGGAAGCTTGTGTCGGTGTTTTGGTGGGTGGAGCTGGATTTCTTCTCTCTGGAGTGCAATGAAATGTCTAGTAACAAGTTATGAGATGTCAATGGTTTTGGAGTAACTTTGGGCAGCCTGTATATTGAAGCTCAGGGCTGTGTTCCTGTGTTGCTGGAGAATTTGTGTGGTATGTCTTGCTCTGGAACTTGTTGGCTCTTGGGTGGTGCTTGGTTTCAGTGTAGGTATGGAGGTGTTTGATGAGCTCCTATTGATTAATGTTCCCTGTAGTCAGAAGTTCTCTGATGGTCTCAGGATTTGGACTTAAGCCTCCTGCTTCTGGTTTTCAGTTTTATTTTTACAGTAGTCTCAAGACTTCTCCTTCTATACAGCACCATTGATAAAACATCTAGGTTAAAGATGAAAAGTTTCTCCACAGTGAGGGACACCCAGAGAGGTTCACAGAGTTACATGGAGAAGAGAAGAGGGAGGCGGGAGTTAGAGGTGACTCGAATGAGATGAGGTGGAATCAAAAGAGGAGAGAGCAAGCTAGCCAGTAATCACTTCCTTATGTGTGCTCCACAGTCTGGACCACTCAGAGATGTTCATGGAGTTATACAGAGAAGAGAAGAGAGAGGAAGGAGACAGAGGTGGCCAGGAAGATAAAAGCAGGGAATGAAAAGGAGAGAGACAGATCCAGCCAGTAATCAGTTCCCTAAGTGTTCTCCACCGTCTGAAACACACAGAGATTCCGAGAGTTGGGTAGAGAAGAGATAGGGGAGGGAGAAGACAGAGGCGACCTAGTGGAGAAAAAGGAGAGTCCAAAGGGGAGAGAGCAGTCAAGCCAGTAATCTTGCTCCCAAGTAAGAATGGGTACTGAAGATTGGGTTCTTAAAGGTACAAAATTGATAACAAATACCAAAAGGCAAAGATTAAAATTCTAGAGTAGAGGTTGGATTTTCAAAAATACAATATTAAAGAAAAGAAGAAGAAGAAGAAAAAAAAAGTCACAAAAATTATTAAAAAAAGATATATATGAAGTTTTCTTTAAAAATAGTCTTTTTTTTGGAAAGTAATAGTAGGTTATAAAAATGAAAATTAAATGAGTAATAGAGGACTTAAAAATTAAAAAAAGTTTAAAAAAGAAAAAAAAAGAAAAGAATGATCATAAATATGGTAAAAATATATCTAGGACTTTCTCTGGTGTTGTTGTGGGCAGTGTGGGGTCAATTCATTTTTGGATAGTTCCTTGGTCCAGCTTATATTTCTCAAGATCTATAGGCCCCTTCCTATGTAGTTGGTACTAACTACAGGGTTTTAATCTATTGCACCTGTCACTTCCAAGGCGGTTCCCTCGGTTTTAGCTTCTTCTGTTTGCTGGTCTCGTCAGTGTCTGATTTCTGCCCTGACACAAGGCGGGTGGTGGTGGACACTTTTTTTTTTAGGCTCACTTGTTCAGTCGCACTGTGGGGAGGGAGGGACGCTGCAAACAAATAACACTGGTGTGTGCTCGCAGTGTCTCAGCCACACTGGGCCATGCCCCTGGTCACAGTGCATGCACTCTCCCTGCCCACACAGCTCTGTCCAAGACTGGCCCTGGGCTGCATGCACCTCCCGAGTCTAAGCCTCTCAGGTTCAGGCACTCAGGTAGTCCTCAGAGGTGCAGACTCCGTTGGGCCTATGTTTTGTGCCCTTCCCAGCTCCAAGCAGCTCGGGTGATGAGGTGTTTGGCAAGTGTGGTCACTGTGACTTATTGCCTCTCCCATCCCTGCCGCTTGGTTTTCTGGGCGTACAACTGGCACACCTTCTCAGGTGGATGATGACTGCCCAGGACCCCAAGAAGTCTTAGTTAGCAAAGAAGCCTGCTTGCATTTTGGTAGATAATGTCTCTCTGGGGCTGCGATTGCCCTCTTCTGGCTCTGGCTACCTGTCACCAGAGGGGGATGGTCTGCAGCCAGCTGGTTCTGTTCAGCCCTTTGTTCTGTGTGCGGGCCTGGCAGTGTCTTAGGGCTTTTCGCATGGTAGCTATCCCACAGTCTGGTTTGCTAGCCCAAATTAGTTCGCTCTGATTACCCTTGGGGAAATCAGGCCTGATCCTTACTCTAAGCAATGTAGCCCACACCTCCCTGCCCAGCCCCCGCTTGCTAGTAGTGGGTGCAGGCATCTGCGCTGCTTCTCCGCTGGGGGAGTTACCGTTGGGCTTAATCTGTGGGTTTTAATTATTTACTTATTTTTCCTCCCTATTATGTTGACCTCTGTGCTTCCAAGGCTCGCCACAGACTCGGCAGTGAGAGTGTTTCCTCTCTCAGTGAGAGTGTTTGGAAACCTCTCTTTTTAAGACTCCCTTCCCAGGACAGAGCTCCATCCCTACCTCTTTTGTCTCTTTTTTTGTCTTTTATGTTTTTCCTACCTCCTTTTGAAGACAATGGGCTGCTTTTCTGGGTGCCTGATGTCCTCTGCCGGCATTCAGAAGTTGTTTTGTGGAATTTACTCAGCGTTTAAATGTTCTTTTGATGAATTTGTGGGGGAGAAAGTGGTCTCCCCGTCCTATTCCTCTGCCATCATAGGACCGCCCTCAAATATTATGATTTTTGTTGCAATTTCCTTGTTGACACATGAGTTATTTACAAAGAGTATTTTAAAAATTCTAAATATGTGAGGATTTTATCTTTGCATTATTGATTTCTAGCTTAATTTCATTGTGATAAGAAACTGCATTCTGTACACCTGCAAGTTTTGAAATTTCTGACTTATATTATGACCCAGAAAATGTTCAAAAAAAGGATATCTGTAGTTGTTTTGTGCAGCATTTCATATATCAAGTCATTATTATATTATTGTTAGCACTTTTCTAGACATATTAGTATTTTTGTTCCATTGCTCTAGTTAATAAGAGAGGCATGGTAAAATTTCCCAGGAAGCATATTGGATTTATGTATTTTTCCTTGAAGTTTGGTCAATTTTTGCTCTATATCATCTGAGACATTATTATTATTAGATACATACAGATTTAGAATTATTATAGTTTTCTGGTGAATTGAAAATTTTATCATTAAGTAGCTTTCTTTATCTATAGAACTGCTATAAAAACAAACAAATCAATGTACTAGAGATATTCCAAATTTATTACTTCAGAAAATTCTTTCCTGCTTAACTAAATGCCTTATAACATACATACTTATTACACTTTTTAAATACATATATTTTAATTGTACAGATATGTTTGAGTTATTTCTATTCTACTTGTGTTAATAGTTTAAGGCTTGGCACAAATGCCATTTCTGCCATGAAACTGTTTTTCATGTCTCAAGGTAAAATACTTACTTCCTCTTTTAGACCTCATGTTAATTTGCAAAATTACACTGTAAGATTCTACCTTATCTAAATTGATTTTATTTCCATTGTAAAAATTAAAGCTTTTAGGGAGAAGATATTGTGTCTCACCAACGACTTAGTGACTAAATCACCACCACAAAATATATACACTCCAAAACATCTAACATATATTTTGAATGTACTGGAAGCTTAATATATATTTGCAAAATGAACGGAGATATGAACAAATAAACAAGAATACTGGGTTAGAGTGAAAGGAATGTTGATTGAAATAAGCACATCTAGGTTTTTGTGTCATCTCAACTTTGGTCAAGTGTTTCAAATGTTTTCTGAGTGTCCTCATTGGGCTTCCCTGGTAGCTCAGCTGGTAAAGAATCTACCTGCAATGCAGGAGACCCTAGTATGATTCCTGGGTTGGGAAGATCCCCTGGAGAAGGAAACAGCTACCTACTCCAGTATTTTGGCCTGCAGAATTCCATGAACAGAGGAGCTTGGCAGGCTACAGTCCATGGGGTCACAAAGAATCAGACATGACTGAACAACTTTCACTTTCATTGTAAAATTGGAGCAAATGCCTACCTCAAGGAGTTTTGAGGCTTAACATAATTTATCTTAATGGATATTATAGAAAAATATACAACTATAAGGTAGCCATTTGTATATTAAAAACATGGGAAGGGGAAATTATATGCCTCAAAGGCATAAAATATCTTTGGATGAGTACTCAAGAAACTCTAGGAAGGAGAACTGGGTGGTGAGGAGGTGGGATAGGAATTTTACTTTTAACATTACATCCTCATTTGAATTTTGGACCACATGAACTTTTTATACATATATGCATTCTTTTTAATATTCCATAGGAATATTTCAGCTATTAAGAATAAAACAAATAGAATTTAAGAAAAATATAATGTATTGTTATTTCATTTTGTATCAGAGAACTTGGTTCAGCAGAAGACAGAACATAAAACACTTTTTGTGCTGATAGTAATAGTCAAGAATGAAATCACTGTACAAACAAATTAACTTTATAGGTAGAGGTTTATAGAATTTGTGAACTATTTTGCTTTTATTATTTATTAGAAAGTTCTTGCTTTTGATCTTTATGCTGTCACTCAGAGGCTGGAGAATATATTGATTATTTCTTAAATTCATTATGTAGTTTATGTTTGTTAGACTATCACAAATGTTTCCTGCCACAAACAGAGAGCTTTCTAGGGCATGGAGCAGGAGAGTACATCTACTCATCTATTCTTGATGTTGAATACTGTCCTCCTAGATTGACCTGGCAGCATTTGTAGGGATATGTGACTTACTGACAGGGGATGGTGTCCTCACTTACCTTAATCAACCATCAACCTTGGTGATAAATGGAGTGATACGTGTGGCAGACTAATGGCCTTTACCTCTAGAATTTCTACAGAGCTTTTCTGAGTCAACTTTTGGTCATTTAAAATATTTCTTGATATCCAGAAACTCTTCCTAATGTTTGGCTTTGTCTATGTTCTGGCCATTTTCAATTGTACTAGATGACTAGGGATTTGAAATCCAACCCAAGGAAATACTGTTCTCCTTAAACTGTTCTTGTTGAACTTGAGTGGATTGAAACTAATATCTAGGCTGAGGATGAAGGGTGGTTTTGGAGCTCTTCCATCTCTTCTAGGTTGGCAGGAATAAAGCAAAAATTGACTTCACTCTGTCTCCAGCTACTGTAAAATGGTTTCTGATTTAAAAGAAAAATAAAACTTTCTCATTCTCCTTTTCAAATTCTCAGCTTCACTAAATTCAGTTTATCATATTTTAAACTAAATAAAATTAAAAAGACTTTGGGATGAATGTTTTCTATTTATAATTTGTTTAGGTATCCCAGCTTCTTAATCATATCTCTCAAAAGAGTCAAGTTTTTTTTTTTTTTGTTTGTTTGTTAACCTTTCAAAAAGACTCAAGATTTTTTATCTTTTAAAATCTGTTATATTTCCTTTGAGAGTTTGAGAGGTAAATGAGATGTTTGCCCAGAGTCCTGCAATTTCCAAATTTGAACATGAAAAATACATCACTGCTGGCACTATATTAGCACATTTTTATAGTTACCACTAAGCTGCAAGTAACAAGAATTTGTTGTTCAGCTTTGGCTTGATTAAAAAACTGAGTAAGTCATTATACAGTCATGATTTTTGGTTCTGTTGCTCAAAGTAAAATGTATTATGAACCAATTTTCTAGGTGTTTCAGTTATGCATTGTCTATGATTTAGAGTGGTTTGTTACAGAGCAATAAGTAACTAAAACAAAGAGCAATAAAAACTTCATTTTCTCCTTATTCTGGAGTTTGAAGAGGGCTCGGTGGTGATGTATTGTCTTTGAGCCATGTGGTGTTGACTGGGGTAATTCAAGCATCACTTACATGTTGATAACCTAGAGTGGCTGGATCAGCTGGGGGCTGGCTGGTCGTCTCTCTTTTCTTTCAAATTCTCTTATTATCCAGGGCTTCTCTCTATGTACATAGTTGTCTATCTATCTTCTTGCCAGCGTTTATCCATCTAGCAATCATTATCTATCTATCTATTTAGTCACCCACCCAGCTACCCATTAGTCCATGCCCCTATCCATCCAAGAGGCTTCTCCTCTCTGACATGGTAGTTGAACTTCTTTATATGGCTACTATCTTCCAAGAGAATTAAAGTAGAATCTACCAATTTCTTAAGATTTAGGCCTGAAACTATCAAAACATGACTTCTGCTATAAACTCTTTGACAAACTTGTCACAAGGACAACCCAGATTCAAAGAGAGGAAAAGTAGACTCCCTTTCCTCAGGATGAAGTGACATAGTCACAGAAATGAGAAGAAGGGGGCCATCTTCAAAACAATTAATCATGTCAAAACAGCAAGATCAGTCTATTAAAATATCTCTTTGATGAGCTCCTTTACTCCTAAAAAAGGATCAGTTCATTGCCTTAAAATATGTCCTTTTATGGAATCTAGCCTTAGTCTTGATCTGATTTCCATCAATATGCAAGAAGGTTTTTTGTACTTTTCACATTTCAGATTAAATGCTCAAGTTTGCCTTCCTTACTGGCTCCCCAGGTGGCACAGTGGTAAAGAATCCATCTGCCAATGCAGGAGACACAGGAGACGTGGGTTTTATCCCTAGGTCAGGAAGATCCTCTGGAGTAGGAAATGGCAACCTACTCCAGTATTCCTGCCTGGAAAATTTCATGGACAGAATCCTGGATGGTTACAGTCCATGGGGTCACAAAGCATGTACGCTTTCCTTATTACAGTTTTTGTAATACTTACATAGACTTTTATGAAATACATACACACAAACACATGCACAAAAATGATTTCTACAGTAAGACAGATTTAGGTTTTCATTCCAGGTTTTATCACACAATAACTGTATGACTTTGAGCAAGCTACTAAAATTCTCTGATTCTCAGTTTCCTTACCTGCAAACTGGATTTACAGAAATAACTATTGGGTTGGCCAAAAAGTTTATTCAGGTCTTTTTGTAACTATAGCATAGTTCTGAGGTTTGAATGAGATGGGCAACATCTGATGTATAAGCTTTCAATATTATTAACTACTATCATATCTTCTCTTATGGCTTCAAGATCATTTATAAAAATATGTTTATTTTCACTCTTGTTTTTCAAGGTTCCCTGTGGTTTGAGCCATTTACTTACTGAAAAAGACTGAGGCAAGAGTATGTTTTAGGACAAGTAATTTTCTGGGTAAGAAATTATCCCAGAGGCTATTAGATGATATATAAACATATATTCAATTATACATATATATTCATATATATACATGCACACATGTAAATGTATATAGATACATAGCAAAACATGTAGACCAGAGGGAATGGAGGAGGAAGAGAAAGAGGAAGAGAGGGGGAAGGGAATAATTAATTTTATAAGCAATGATTCCAACTAATGATGAATGACTAAAGACTATTCATTACTCTTTGTTCTCAAAGGCAGAGATTTTACCTTAGTCATCTTCCTAGTTTCCATAATACACACCACTGTCTAGCACCTAAATGTAGTAGAGTATTATAAGTTTAATCTGAATTGTATCAACACATTCCTTATAGAATTATCTTGAGAAATAATTTGGCAACAATTTTTAGAGTTAATCAATATTTCAGATTCAGTTATACCCAGTCATGCCTTTCATTTTCTGGGTGTTTGAAATACCTTTCTTTGCTTTCTCAATATTGTAATACAATGGGGAAGAACTTACAATATGAGTAATCTCTTTGTATTCTGAGGCTCATAGCTTCTATTATAATTTGAACAAAATATGCATCTTGTAATTTATTAACATTCAATACCAACTAACATTTACAATTCGTATCATATTTTCATAGTCATTACAGAATATGATAAAAATGAACCCTTAGGGTATCATCATTATGCCCATATGACAAATAATGAAATGCTCAGAGAGTTTAAGCATGAGCAAGTTAATGACAGAGGTAGGACTCAAGTGTGTGTCTTTCAAACTCCAGAATCTATGTAATAATAAAAGTTTTGTTAAAAGAATCATCTTTGTATTATTCCTAATTCTTATTATTATAAATAATTTGAAATGACTCTATATATTTCAAAATTTCTAATTAATTTTGGTAACATCTTTTTAAAAATGCACCATCTGTGATTCTTCAACTTTTCATCATGAATCTTGGTTTATTTTAAATATATACATTATCAATTCATAATTATAGTGAACAAAATGATGGAGAAATTCATCAGAATTGATAATAAATCTATCATTAAAAAAGATTAAAAAAAACAGTGCTCTTGGCTAGTTATAAGATTTTTGAAATCAAAATTATTCCAATTATTATTCCAACTATAGAAAACTGGCACTGATTCTAGGTTTATCCAGCCCACAGCAGGTTCAGTATTATACTGAACTTCATTCATGGCAAATGGATTCTGCCCTTGCACTGAAGTTCAGTGATGTGGAACCGTGGTTTCAAAACTAGTTAATGGACTGGCTACTGCCCCAGAAGCTGTTGTTGATGATCTGAGCATTTGCTAGGATTCTCTTTCTGAACAACTAGTGATTAAGCCTCTTCTCTTATTAACAATAGCAAACACATATGCCCTCAGCCTGTACCAGGCTTTATAGAGTTATATTTCATAGGGCTATTTAGTTCCTGACATGTTATGATAGTTCTGTCTAAACTTTCAAGAAAAGAGTTAAACTAGATGACACAAATAGTCATTGCTCAAGGCAAGTTGAAACACTCCTGTCCTTTGTACATTCTTAAAAGCTTGCAAAACACTTTCTCAGACTTATCTAGCCCTCAAGATGGTTTCAGGGGCAGGTATTATAATTGAAATACTATAGGAGAAGGAACTGAAATTTAGAGAGGTTAAATGACTTACCCAAGACCCCTTTGGTGGTGGCAGAGTAGGGTCCTGGGGCATCACAGTTAAAGCAAGGAGACAGAGAGACCCTAATTCATGTTCCATTGTCTTTCCCATTTCCTACCTCTGTGACTTTTGACAAGTTCCTTAAAAATATCTGAGGCAGTTTCCTCATCTGCTTTGGCTTTGTCAGAGGATTGCTCTTTGGACTGAGTGAACCATTGACTGCGGAAGTGTCTGACACTCAAAATGTCTCTGTGTGTGTTACATTATTTAACCTTTGGGGAAGAGATGGGAGATGGCAACCGTGTTGTAGACTACGACACATCAAGTCAGATCTGGTTCTACCTAACATGTGCTGTGGGAACTTGAGTGTGTTACTTGAACTCTGCGGGTCTCTATTTCCTCTGTTGTGAAATGTGTATCATAATATGACCCGGTGGAGCTGTGAACACTGACCAGCGTGACACAGGTGAAGTTTGAAGCCCAGCACAGACTCTCAGCAGGCACTCAGTGAATGTCAGGGCTCCTCCCTCTGGCTCCCAGCCTGGTGCTGATGTCAGGACAGCATTTGCCCCATGGAGAGCACTAAATGGTTTGGTCCTAGCATGGAAGAGCTGTGGTGGGTGATGCAGGTCATTCCATGGGTGAGGAATCTGAGACCTGGAGGGGCAACTAACTTGCCCAGATCACAGAGCTAACTGTTGAGCTAGAAGTTGAACCCAATTCTGATTTCAACTCCAGCAGTCTTTTTCTCTTTTTACAATATTGTATGCTTAGTTGCTCAGTCTTGTCCGACTTTTTGCAACCCCACGGGCTGTAGCCCACCAGGCTCCTCTGTTCATGGGATTCTCCAGGCAAGAATACTGGAGTGAGTTGCCATTTCCTTCTCCAGGGATCTTCCTGACCTAGGGATCGAACCCGGGTCTCTGGCATTACAGGTAGATTCTTTACAGTGTGAGCTACCGTGGAAGCCCAATTTTACAATATTGCAGTAAACTTTTAAAAATATACAGTAAACTATTACCCAGTAAATAACAGCATTATTTATACCTCTCTTGCCTTGTTAAAGTGATTTTTATTAGAACAGTTGAATCAAACTGAATTGTTCTACTTCACCAATAGCTAGGTGTAGGACTTTAAGCCTAGAAACATTTCTTTTTATATCTTGAGCTATTCTCTGTAACAGAACAACAGGGATTATATGGTCTTTGTGCCTGGTGTCTAAACCTGTGCCGCTGTGGAAACAAGTCACACACATTCAGTGTCCACTTACTTGATTTCAAATTCCCTGTTGCTATTACTCCAGAGACTTGTGTGTTTCCAATGAAAGATGAAGTAGGAAGAGTCCAGCACTGAGGCAGCAGGAAACCCAGATTCTAGTTCCACATTCAGTATTAACTAGCTGTCAAACCTTGTTGGTAACCCATCTACTACTACCATCCTCGCCCCGCCTTTCAATGGCTCTAAAGATCCTGAAGTGAGTTTGTAATATTTCTATTGCTGCTTTAACAAATTACCACAAACAGTGGCTTTAAACAACAGGTTTGTTTTCTCATAGTTCTGGAGGCCAGAAGTTGGAAAAGGGCCTTATGGGGCTAAAATCGAGATGTTGGTTCTTTCTGAAGGTTCACAGGAGAATCCATTTCTTTGCAGTTTTTAGCATCTAGTTGTTGTTCAGTTGCTCAGTCAAGTCTGACTCTTTGCAGCCCATGGACTGCAGCACGCCAGGCTTCCCTGTCCTTTACCATCTCCCTTAGCTTGCTCAAACTCATGTCCATTGATTCAGTGATGCTATCCAACCATCTCATTCTCTGTCATCCCCTTCTCTTCCTGCCTTCAATCTTTCCCAGCATTAGAGTCTTTTTCCAATGAGTCGGCTCTTTGCAACAGGTGGCCCAAGTATTGGAGCTTCAGCAATAGTCCTTCCAATGAATATTCAGGACTGATTTCCTTTAGGATTGACTGGTTTGATCTCCTTGAGATCCAATGGACTCTCAAGAGTCTTCTCCAACACCACAGTTCAAAAGGATCATGTCTTCGGCACTCAGCCTTCTTTATGATCCAACTCTCACATCCATACATGACTACAGGAAAAACCATCACTTTGACTATACAGACCTTTGTAGGCAGAGTTATGTCTCTGCTTTTTAATACGCTAAGTTTGTCATAGCTTTTCTTCCAAGGAGCAAGCGTCTTGTAGTTTCATGGTTGCAGTCACCATCCGCAGTGATTTTGGAGTCCAAGAAAATGAAACGAGAAAATGGGAAAAGATCTCATCCAAAAAATTAGTGTTTCAAGGCTCCTTATATTCCCTGGCATCACTCCCATCTCCTGCTTCCATGATCACCTCTCTTCCTCTCTCTGCCTCCTCTGATGTTTTTATAAATACCCCTGTGATTACACTGGACTCACCTGAGTACTCCGGGATACTCTTATTGTCTCAATATCCTTTGAAAATTCCCTTTTGCCACATAAGGAAACATACAGAGGTTTTAGATGATAGGATGTGGCATATCTCTGTGTGTGGGGATTATTCTACTTACCACAGTAACAAATCAGTCAGTGATAGAGAACTGAGGAGTAGAGTAGGAAAGAATGAACTTGGTTTTGGTAACTTCATTTATTTCTTATAATTGTGAACAATGGCAGGAAATAAAGTGAATGAACTTAGGAGTCATATAGACCTAGATTCAAATTCCAGCTATTCAAATTCTCATCTCTAAACTGGGAATAATAATATGGTGTGTGTGTGTGTGAGAGAGAGAGAGAACTGAATCAGATAATACACAGAATGTCAAGCTATTAAATAATGACTAGTACAGGTTAAGGTCTCAGTAAATGAGGTTGTCAATACCAATAAAGCCCGGGTCTTGCTTCTAATTCTGTGTGTGATCTCGGAAAAATTCTACCCCCGCCCCCCATGACACTTCTTTTTCTCTTTAAAATTTGTGTCTTGGGTGCATAGTTGAGATCATTGTACTCCTTACTGTTTTTCTGGGGCAGTATCACTTTTGTTTAATTTTCATTTAGTCAAGCTTCAAAACTCTTATCTCTTCTTCTGGTTTTTATTCCCACTTCGTCCACTGCCTTCTCAACAAACCCTCTCTAATGTGTCTAATGTGCTTGCTATGTGTCTTTGGTTTCATATATATTCTTTTAAAATACACACTATGGTATAATACATGTGTGTATGTGTGTGTGTTAGTCACTCAGTCGTGTCCAACTCTTTGCGACCCTATGGATGTATCCTGCCAGGCTCCTCTGTCCATGGGATTCTCTAGGCAAGAATACTGGAGTGGGTTGCCATTCCCTTCTGCAGGGGATCTTCCCAACCCAGGGATCGAACCAGGGTCTCCTATATTGCAAGCAGATTCTTTACCGTTTGAGCCACCATGTACATGTTTTTAATTAAATGTTATATATTTGCTCTAGAGTGTGTCTATTTCTTACTTTTTTTTTACTCACTGTTTGCATTGTTCAGGATTTGTCCACCCCAGCTCATGTAGTGATGGGCATCTATCCTGATTACAGATGAATATCCACTTATAGGCGTCTTCATGCATGCGTGCGTGCTTAGTAGCTTTAGTCTTGTCCCACTCTTTGAGACTCTATGAGTTGTAGCATGCCATCTATGTGGTCGCACAGAGTCGGACACGACTGAAGCGACTTAACAGCAGCAGTCTCCTCTGTCCACGGGGAGTCTCCAGGCAAGAATACTGGAGTGGGTTGCCATGCCCTTCTCCAGGGGATCTTCCCAACCCAGGGATCAAACTCATGTCTCCTATGTCTCCTGTACCTCAGGTGGATTCTTTACCCATGGAGCCACCTGGGAAGCCCATGAATCTTCATAGATTTGTCAAAAGTCTCTCTGGCATATACACACGCTAGTTAGAAGAAGGGTCATGGGATAAGTACTGACAGATTGCACTATAAAAAGGCTGTATCATTTCTTTCACCACTTGAACAAGTGTTCCTGTTCACTTGGTATTTTCTGACTTTGATTTTTGCCATCTGAAGGGTACAAAAAGCTATTATTTATTTTTCAATTCTCTTAAGCACTATTGGACTTAAGCATAGCTTTATATACTAGCTGGTTTTACAGAGTTCTCTGTTCTATGGATACAAATAATATACATAATTTATATGATACTGATTGTTTGCTCATTTCTTTCTTGGCTTAACTAGATTTTGTTGTTATTTGTTAATTTATTGGTGTCCCTTGAATGTTCTAGATGCTACTTCTTTGTTGGGGTTAGACACTTCAAATTTCTTGTCCAAATCTTCATTCTTCTGTTAACTCTATAATATCTATTATCAGTCAGTTCAGTTCAGTCACTCAGTCGTGTCCGACTCTTTGCGACCTCACGAACCGTAGCATGCCAGGCCTCCTTGTCCATCACCAACTCCCGGAGTCAACCCAAACCCTTGTCCATTGAGTTGGTGATGCCATCCAATCATCTCATCCTCTGTCTTCACCTTCTCCTGCCTTCAATCTTTCCCAGCATCAGGGTCTTTTCAAATGAGTCAGCTCTTCGCATCAGGTGGCCAAAGTATTGGAGATATACTTAGATGTAGATTTTGTGTCAATAATAAATGCTGTAAATAACTTTGCCTAATCACATGTACTTTAAGATTGCGAGATTTTCTTTGATGAAAAGAAAGTCAGTCATTTTCTCTCTTACGATGTGTGAGTTGGGGGTCCTATTAAAAATGTTCTCCCCATTCCAAGACAACAAAAATACTTTCCTGTATTTTTGTCTATTAGCTTTATATAGTTCTTCATACATTTAGTTTCTAAAACCTTCGAGGCTCACTTTTGTGGATGGTATGAGGTAGAGATCCACCTTCTTTTTCTCCTAGGTGATTTCTTAACACCACCGCATATATAGCACATCCTTTCTCTCCTTTTCTTTGGTACTGTACCCATCACGTGACGAGTTTCCATATGCACCTGGACCTATTTCTGAACTCAATATTTAGCTTAATGGTCTATTTGTCCCTATATGAATACCATGTATTTAAAAGAACTACTACTATGGATGTATGTGTGTGCTTAGTTGCTTCAGTCGTGTCCAACTCTTTATGACCCCATGGACTGTAGCCTGCCAGGCTCCTCTGTCCATGGGAATTCTCCAGGCAAGAATACTGGAGTGTATTGCATGCCCTCCTCCAAGGGATCTTCCCATCCCAGGGATTGAACCCAGGTCTTCTGCAATGAAGGTGGATTCTTTACTGTCTGAGCCACCAGGATACATAGTGTAACTTAATTTCTGGAGCAGAGTCCCTTCCCTTTTCTATACTTAAAGAACAATGTTTGGTATTCATAAACTTTTATTCTTCCGTGTCCTAAATGTGCTGAGGTCCCCTAAAATTTCTACTGTAGTTTTGATGGGGATTTCACTAAAATGACAAGTATAATCTTTGATTTTGGCACTGGCTGAGACATGAAGACAAATGTCTATGTATACAAGAGAGCTATTTCTAACATTTACTACAAATTATTGAGGGATGAAAAGTACATTTACGCATAGGGACTGGGGAGTATCTTTGAAATGTAAACTGTGGCTTTTTGTTTAACTTGCAATCACAGCAAAGGTGCAGTGTTGTGAGAATGTTTCTATAGTCCTAAAATTATAGCATTTGAGTAACATTTTATGAAGTCCTTCCATGTACGTTCACAATTGCAAACAGAAGCGCCCAACTTAAGAGATTCTGTGGTCACTGATCATTTCTACATAATGTCAACGTTGTGGGCTATCAGGTTCCTTCTGATGTGTTTTTAGTCCAAAGCCTTAATGGAGATTAAATGTACACTTTTTGGGTGATGTATCTATGGTAATCTAAACATTTACTTAACTCTGGAAGCATAGTTATTTAAATATTACCAGGGTGCATAAGATCTCTGGCTATCTTGCCAAAGCAGATCTCTTTCTCCAGAAACAAGTATTTTGAAAAAATGTGACCATTGGAGAAGTGCCGGCCAGAAAATATTTTTCTCTATTCCAAATACAGCGGGCCTGGCAGTAGCCCCACCTGCCTCCAGTACCCATCTTTTGTATAGATCTGTGCCCATTTCCCATTTAGGTCTTTGCTGTCCTTGGTGAGTTGACTTCAGAAAGTAAGCAGAGGGTCATCCAGATCGAAGCATAAGTGGTCCATAAGACATACTGTCCTGCACGCTCAGTGATACCTGCATTAGGATAGAAGCCCCGGTCTCAAACTAGTGAAATGGATCTGCAAAGTAGGCAGTGATCCTTTCTGAAGATCCTAAAATTATAATTCACATTCCATTTATGCACAATCTCAACTTTAGAACTAAGGAAAGGATGCCAACAAAACGAACATCCTAGATTTGTCCCTCCTGCACTGTTGGTGGAAATGTAAATTGATACAGCCACTATCAGTGGTAAAGAATCTGCCTGTCAATGCAGGAGACACAGGAGACACACATTCAGTCCCTGGGTTGGGAAGATCCCTTGGAGAGGGAAATGGCAACCCACTCTAGTATTTTCTCCTGGGAAATCCCATGGACAGAGGAGCCTGGCTGGCTATAGTCCATGGGATTGCAAAAAAGTTGGTCATGACTGAGCATACACACCATGCCATAACCTATAAAGAACAGTATGGAAGTTCCTTAAAAAACTAAAAATAGAACTACCACATGGCCCAGCAATTCCACTACTGGGCATATATCCAGAGAAAACCATAATTCAGAAAGACATATGCACCCCAGTGTTCATTGCAGTACTATTTACAATAGCCAGGACATGGAAATAATCTAAATGTCCATCAACAGAGGACTGGATAAAAAAGATGGGGTACATATATACAATGGGATATTACTAAGCTAAAAGAAGGAATGAAATTGGGTTATTTGCAGAGACATCAATGGACCTAGAGACTATCATACATAGTGAAGAAAGTCAGGAAGACAAAAACAAACACTATATATTAACACATAAATGTGGAATAAAAAATGCTATAGACAATCTTATTTACAAAGCAGAAACAGAGACACAGATGTAGAGAACAAACGTATGGTTACTAAGGGGGAAGGTGGGATGGGATGAACTGGGAGATTGGAATTGACATATATACACTATTGATACTATGTACAAAATAGATAACTAGTGAGAACCTACTGTAGAGCATAGGGAACTCTGCTCCATGCTCTGTGGTGACCTAAATGGGAAGGAAACCCCAAAAAAGGGAGATATATGTGTATGTATAGCTGATTTATATTGCTGTACTAGTATAAACTAACACAACTTTGTAAAGCAATACACTCCAACAAAAATTTTTTTAAAATGTACCATTACCAGATTATCTGTAGTAAATATGAAACTCCAAGTACTGGCTGTTCTGTCCTTCCAGCCCCAAAGGGCTGGATTTGCAGTGAGCCTCTCAGCGAAGGGTGTGAAGGTTGTCACTGGTCTCCACTCTCTTCTTCTCTGGGCTCCTGCAAGAGAGTGAGGGGGCATCTGAGCATGGAGGAGGGTTCCAGGAAGCCTACATGACCCACCCAAACACAGTTTGGGCTCATTGGCTCAAAGCCTATCTAAGACATGGACTCCAAGGGTCATGTCCTTGAATTTGTCCTAGACAATTACATTTGTCTACAAAAATAATTCATATGGAAGGTATTCAGCTTTTTCAAAGGAAAATATCATTTTAGCCTTCCTGAGAAGTCATCAGTCACAGAAGAACCTCCTTCCAGCTAAGTCAGTAAATTCAGAAGAAATATCACTTTACTATAGCAGTTCATCTGTAAGGAATATGACAGTTATTTTGGTTGAACTTTACTCAAAAGGATCCAGCTTAACCTTTGAAAAAGGCTTAGGTCGACAATTAGTCAGCACCTAGGTTCTGCCAAAAGTAGACTGAATTTTCCAAAGCTGGGTTGGGGTTACAAGGAGCCAATGGGAAAAAAGGAAGCAAGGGTCAGGCTGGGTTCAACTCGGGGTTTGGGGTGTGCTTTCTGAAACTCTGCCCTGCCAGGCTGCCCACGGATTAAGTGGGGCAAAATGGTTAACAAAACTGTGTACTGGGGACACAGTCAACCATTTCAAACATGCCCTGACTGACAAGAATGCGTATCTCAGCCATGGGTCAAGAGGAGAATAACCACACTTCACAGTGGATTCTTGACATGTTTTGCTTGTTTTCAGTGAAAGTCTCAGAAAGTTAATCATGGGGCTGAATAATTTATCTTAGTCCCTTCCTAGTTACCTGGAAATCCTTAGAGATAGAGACAATGGCTTACTTGTTTTAACTCCCTAACATGCAGCACAGTGCACAGCACATAGTAAAGGCTTAATTAATATTTGCTAAGTGATGGGATAATATCAGTAGACTGATGCAAGGGAGAAGCTTCATAATTTGGCTATGCTTGGGAGGCTCTCTCAGTGTGAAAGGATGTGCAGATGTAAATTCATTGTAAGGGTGGGGGTAAGCCTTCTCTAACTTATAGCCAGCCAGTCACCTTAGAAACCAAAGAATGTGGTGCTAGTGGTGCCTGCCAATGCAGGAGACATAAGCGACACGGGTTCGATCCCTGGGTCAGGAAGATCCCCTGGAGGAGGGCATGGCAACCCACCCCAGTATTCTTGCCTGGAGAATTCCATGGACAGAGGAGCCTGGTGGGCTACAATCCATAGGGTTGCACAGAGTTGGACACAACTGAAGTGACTGAGCATATATGTTAGTTTATCAGACAAGGTTTCTATCACCTAGCATGGGATCCAAAGAAATGTCATTATTAGGAAGGAATGGAAATAGGCAGGAGAAGGGATGTCTGGGGCTTAAGGGTAGAGAAAAGAGAAAGAGGTACTTTAAAGGAAAATGGATTAGAAGAGGTCAGAAAGACAGTTCTACCCAAGCTGATGTTCAAACTTCTGGGCCTGCTAGACTATGAGAACAAGCATATTTGCTGGATTTATGGCAATCTAGGAAGCAGTAATTAGTTTTTAATCAAACATTTAGTAAGATGCGGGCAGCTTGCTGGTACCTCAATGGCATTAAGCAATAGGGACAGTGCGGGGGCAGGGAATGGGGGAATGAAACTCATAGACGGCACCCACATCTACTTAGTAGAACATCACTCCCCACACTCTTTCCCATTAGACTCTGATGAGGAAGCTCTCACCCTGAGTGATCCCACCCTTCTTTTCTAGCACTTCTGCTCTGTGGTCAGAGAAATGGGTTGAGATTGGAGTGGAGAGCAAAGAGGCGATGTATATCATACCTGGATGAGACACAAACAGACACAGTTGGGGAAGGATGGGATTCTGTCTCATTCACCCTTTTGTTCTTCCCACCCCCTAGCTGGTGTAGGTCTTTGAGCATGACCCCAATCTGTAATTACGCAGTGTGAGGTGGTCACCACTGGGGGAACTGGGTGGTGGATCAGCTTCATTTAAACCCTCAAAAGAGCACATCTTTGCTTTCTGACAGGATTGGCTGTCCAGACCTCCCCTGGGCCCGTGTGGTCTTTTCAGGCTCTGTCCCAAGGCCTGTTGCAGCAACTCCTGCCTTGCTCTCCTTTGTCAAAAATGGGACAGTTCTTGCTCTCTGGGATCTTGCCTCCTCCCTGGCCCCCAGTCTTCAGGGACCCACTTGTCTTCTGGTTCATTTCCCCCCTCCCAGAGGAAGTCTTTTATCTGGGCTGAGGACAGTCCCTCTATTCTGCTACTTCTTCCAAGACTCTCAGCATGTAAATTCCTTTTTCGTTTTCATCTCCCCCACACTTTCTAAATCCTTCTGTGTTAGAATTTGTTCAATAAAACATGGAAATTTTTGCTTTTGGCTTTGCTACAGACCTCTCTGAAGGCAATGAAGAGCCAGCACAGAGCCAGCTACTTGTTTGAAAGAGGAAGAGGAAGGGAGAAAACATAGGGAAAGGGGCGGGGGGAGGAACGGGGGGCGGAGAATTTCTCAAGGCTTAAAATATATATTTTCAACTATATTTCAAGTATATTCAAGTATTTGTAGGTGCTCTGATTCAAAATTCTTATATTAGTAACATAAAAAAACAAACATGTCCAGTGATTTCCCTGGTGGTCCAGGGGTTAGATTCCATGCTTCCACTGCAAGAGACTGCAAGGGTTCGATCCCTGGTGGGGGAACTAAGATCCCGTAAGCCGGGTGGTGTGGCCAAAAGAAAGAAATACAGAAATAAACCTTGAAGGGGAGATATTTATAGACAAATAGGACTTCCGGGGTCTCTCAAATGCCACTATATATGCAGCTTTCCCCAAGTGAATATAAAACCTCCTGGAACACAATATCCTGGAATATTTGGTTTGCTGACTAATATTTCCTGCCATATTTCCAAAGCTGAAAGTTGATCTCTTTTTATTTTTGACTTCCTCTCTTTTTTGTTTTATTATTGTGTGTTAGTTGCTCAGCTGTGTCCAACGCTTTGCGACCCCATGGACTGTATGTGGCCCACCAGGCTCCTCTGGCCATGGAATTCTCGACAAGAATACTGGAGTGAGTTGCCATTCCCTTCTCCAAGGGATCTTCCCAACCCAGGGATCGAACCTGGGTCTCTCTCATTGCAGGAAGATTCTTTACTGTCTGAGCCACCAGGGAAGTCCTACTAATAGTAAAATCTGATTTTCTTAAACTTTTCTTCTACCAAATTTGGCTTATTTGCCCTAAATCACTTCTAAGAAACTTATACAAACTTTACTAAAAGTTTGTAAATTTCTTATAAACTTGATTCTTTATAAAATGTATTTAAAATCTCCCCACCTCTCTTCCTGGCCTTCTCTGTCCTGTCAAGTCTTAGTGTTTCAGCACTTTCAGAAAAACTCCTCTGCTGCCCTCTTGTGGGCATCTGCAGATATCAGGCATGCTCCCCAAAGCTACTGAACCTGGCTGGATCACTGGTGTGGAAATGGGTGGGGTAATCATCTAGCTCCAGCAAGGAGCTCCTTGTAGGTTGCTTTCCTCTCTGGCAGAAGCCAGGACACTTACCCACAGTCACAGCTAAACTCGTTTTTTGTGTTTTAATTTAATTGGATAGAGTCAGCAAATTTTCTATTATTGGCAGCTTATGAATAGTTTCCCCTATTTTTCTGTCTCAGTCCCAAGGTTTGGAGTCAGGGAAGAAAGCAAAGCATTTCAGCCTCCTTTGAATGAGCAGCCTGCCTCTCCCTGGACTGTTACAAACAGTGATCAGAATGGTCTTCTCAGGTGTCCAGATTGACCTTCATTCTGGGCACCAGGGGGATACTGTGGGCTACCTGTGCTGCTGCTTTTCTTTACCTCCAAGGTGGGACACATCTTTTTTTTTTTTTTTAAATAAAAGTAACATGTTCATTTGCACATTAGAAGAATCAGATAGTGAAAGAAGGACAGTAAAGGTCATCTGTAATGTCAACACACTGACAAGCTGTTGGCAGTTTGCATTGTCATCCCACATGTGTATATATCTCTCTGAAGAGCTGTGTCCCAGTATAGGAGTGGTTCTGTATCCCTCTTCTCACACACTGCATGCAATCATTTTGCTGTGCTGTGCTGAGTAGTTTACATCATTCTTTTCATGCTGCATAGCCTCGGTGCCTTTGCACTCAGCTTTCCTTTAAGAGGATGGGAAGATTTAGGAGGTGTCCCCCCCTGCCAGCTCCTTGTTGCCTCAGCTCAAATACTGCCAACCCCATGTGGTCTTCCCTACCCTTCAACACAGGGAGCTTTCTCTGTCATTTGTCATTTCCTTCATGCAGCATGCCTTGTCTGTCCTATGAATTTTTTCATTTCTTTGTTTGCTTGTTTTAGGCTTTTCCTGAGAACCAAAGGCTTCTTTATCTTCCTCAGGGCTTAGGATAGTATGTGTTGCAAAGAATTTCCTTGGTCAATAATTGTTGACTGACAGAATTAGTTCTAAGGCTGTACCAAATGCGATCAAGTCATTTCTTTTTGCAGAGACTGTAGGTGGTACCCCGTGTTTTAATATTTTCAACAGCAGTGCAAGAATGTATAGATCAGTCTTATGGACTCTGTGGGAGAGGGAGAGGGTGGGGAGATTTGGGAGAATGGCATGGAAACATGTATAATATCATGTATGAAACGAGTCGCCAGTCCAGGTTCGATGCACGATACTGGATGCTTGGGGCTGGTGCACTCGGACGACCCAGAGGGAGGGTATGGGAAGGGAGGAGGGAGGAGGGTTCAGGATGGGGAACACAGGTATACCTGTGGCGGATTCATTTCGATATTTGGCAAAACTAATACAACATTGTAAAGTTTAAAAATAAAATAAAATTAAAAAAAAAAAGAATGACTTTGTGCACTTGAACCCTACTTTTTTCCCCTCCCAACATTAAATTGAAACATTTAAAATGTACAGAAAAGTAGAAAGGATAATGCAACAAACACCCATATATTTGTCATCAAGATTAAAAATTTGTTAATGCAACATTTTGCCACATTTACTTTCTCTCTCTCTCTGCATACCTTTATTGATGAATCTTTTAAAAGTTACAGACTTCACAATACTTTATCCCTGAACACTTGAGCATGCATCTCCCAAGAATAAGTATCTTCTCCCAAATAAACACATGATATTAGCACACCTAAAAAAGTAATAATAATGAATTATTCTCCAGTAAAACCTGATAGTCATCCTATATTCAAATATCCTCAACTGTATCTAAAAATGCTTTAATAACTGTTTTATTTATTTATATTTTTGCATCAGAATAAACCAAGTTCAATGCCCTATAGTGGAGCAGGAAATAGCAACTCACTCCAGTATTCTTGCCTGGAGAATCCCAGGGATGGAGGAGCCTGATGGGCTGCCGTCTATGGGGTTGCACAGAGTTGGACATGACTGAAGTGATTTAGCAGGAGCAGCATGCCCTATAGTTATTTGTATGTTGTATCTGTCTAGGTCAATCTATTAGAAGTGTTATCTTATGATTTTTTATTATTCATTTTTTTGAAAATGACATTAGATTTTTTTTCTTTTTTTGATTTTTTTGATTTTATTTTTTAACTTTACAATATTGTATTGGTTTTGCAATATATCAACATGAATCTGTCACAGGTATACACCTGTTCCCCATCCTGAACCCTCTTCCCTCCTCCCTCCCCATACCATCCCTCTGGGTCGTCCCAGTGTACCAGCCCCAAGCATCCAGTATTGTGCATCGAACCTGGACTGGTGACTGATTTCATATATGATATTATACATGTTTCAATGCCATTCTCCCGAATCATCCCACCCTCTCCCTCTCCCACAGAGTCCAAAAGACTGTTCTATACATCAGTGTTTCTTTTGCTGTCTCGTATACAGAGTTATTGTTACCATCTTTCTAAATTCCATATATATGCGTTAGTATACTGTATTGGAGTTTTTCTTTTTTTTTTAAATTTTATTTTATTTTTAAACTTTACAATATTGTATTGGTTTTGCCATATATCGAAATGAATCCTCCACAGGTATACATGTGTTCCCCATCCTGAACCCTCCTCCCTCCTCCCTCCCCATACCATCACTCTGGGTCGTCCCAGTGCACCAGCCCCAAGCATCCAGTATCGTGCATCGAACCCGGACTGGCTACTCGTTTCATATATGATATTATACATATTTCAATGCCATTCTCCCAAATCATCTCACCCTCTCCCTCTCCCACAGAGTCCAAAAGACTGTTCTATACATCAGTGTCTCTTTAGCTGTCTCGTATACAGGATTATTGTTACCATCTTTCTAAATTCCATATATATGCATTAGTATACTGTATTGGTGTTTTTCCTTCTGGCTTACTTCACTCTGTATAATAGGCTCCAGTTTCATCCACCTCATTAGAACTGATTCAAATGTATTCTTTTTAATGGCTGAGTAATAAATACTCCATTGTGTATATGTACCACAGCTTTCTTTATCCATTCATCTGCTGATGGACATCTAGGTTGCTTCCATGTCCTGGCTATTATAAACAGTGCTGCGATGAACATTGGGGTACACATGTCTCTTTTAATTCTGGTTTCCTCAGTGTGTATGCCCAGCAGTGGGATTGCTGGGTCATGAGGCAGTTCTATTTCCAGTTTTTAAAGGAATCTCCACACTGTTCTCTATAGTGGCTGTACTAGTTTACATTCCCACCAACAGTGTGAGAGGGTTCCCTTTTCTCCACACCCTCTCCAGCATTTATTGCTTGTAGACTTTTGGATTGCAGCCATTCTGACTGGCGTGAAATGGTACCTCATAGTGGTTTTGATTTGCATTTCTCTGATAATGAGTAATGTTGAGCATCTTTTCATGTGTTTGTTAGCCATCTGTATGTCTTCTTTGGAGAAATGTCTATTTAGTTCTTTGGCCCATTTTTTGATTGGGTCATTTATTTTTCTGGAGTTGAGCTGCAGGAGTTGCTTGTATATTTTTGAGATTAGTTGTTTGTCAGTTGCTTCATTTGCTATTATTTTCTCCCATTCTGAAGGCTGTCTTTTCACCTTGCTTATATTTTCCTTTGTTGTGCAGAAGCTTTTAAGTTTAATTAGGTCCCATTTGTTTATTTTTACTTTCATTTCCAATATTCTGGGAGGTGGGTCATAGAGGATCCTGCTGTGATGTATGTCGGAGAGTGTTTTGCCTATGTTCTCCTCTAGGAGTTTTATAGTTTCTTGTCTTACATTTAGATCTTTAATCCATTTTGAGTTTATTTTTATGTATGGTGTTAGAAAGTGTTCTAGTTTCATTCTTTTACAAGTGGTTGACCAGTTTTCCCAGCACCACTTGTTAAAGAGATTGTCTTTAATCCATTGTATATTCTTGCCTCCTTTGTCAAAGATAAGGTGTGCATAGGTGCGTGGATTTATCTCTGGGCTTTCTATTTTATTCCATTTATTTATATTTCTGTCTTCGTGCCAGTACCATATGGTCTTGATGACTGTGGCTTTGTAGTATAGTCTGAAGTCAGGCAGGTTGATTCCTTCGTTCCATTCTTCTTTCTCAAGTTTGCTTTGGCTATTCGAGGTTTTTTGTATTTCCATACAAATTGTGAAATTATTTGTTCTAGCTCTGTGAAGAATACCATTGGTAGCTTGATAGGGATTGCATTGAATCTATAAATTGCTTTGGGTAGTATACTCATTTTCACTATATTGATTCTTCCAATACATGAACATGGTATATTTCTCCATCTATTAGTGTCCTCTTTGATTTCTTTCACCAGTGTTTTATAGTTTTCTATATATAGGTCTTTAGTTTCTTTAGGTAAATATATTCCTAAGTTACTAGAACTAATCAATGAATATAGTAAAGTTGCAGGATATAAAATCAACACACAGAAATCCCTTGCATTCCTATACACTAATAATGAGAAAATAGAGAAATTAAGGAAACAATTCCCTTCACCATTGCAACGAAAATAATAAAACACTTAGGAATATATCTACCTAAAGAGACATTAGATTTTTTAAAACAGTTTTTATTATTATTTATTTATGTATGTGTTTATTTGGCTGCTCTGGGTCTTCGTGGCTGCCCCAGTTTTTCTCTAGTTGTGGGAGCAGGGGCTGCTCTCTAGATATGGTGTGTGGGCTTCTTACTGTGGTGGCCTCCCTTATTGTGGAGCATGAGCTCTAGGGCACCTAGACGTCAGTATTTGTGGCTCCCAGGCTCTAGAGCACAGGCTCAACAGTTGTGGTGCCTGGGCTCAGTTGTTCCTCGGCATGTAGGATCTTCCTGGACCAGGGATGGAACCTGTGTCTCCTGCGTTGGCAGGTGGACTCTTCACCACTGAGCCACCAGGGAAGCCCCTGACATTTAATTTTTAAAGAACTAGATTAGTTTTCTTATAGAAGACTCCAGATAATCTGCCTGTCCATTTTCTTGCAGTTTCATTTACTTTGTTTTTCTTCCCTCCATGTTTCCTATCACTGAAGTTAGATCAGGATACTGCCTTGGATTATATGATTATAATCACTCATAGTCATGATTCTTTTTGATAGTAAAATTGTCCCAAACTTGTCCATGAGGTGTCCCTTTGGCCAGCCTCCTTGTCCTTGATATAAACTCATTAATCTTTGAGTGTGCTTCTGCTGTTTGGCACAGAACTACATCACAGACACACCTTATGTTTTCTGCCTATGCCTGAAACCTCTGATTTCTCCAAGGAGTGCTATTTGCTGTTATTTTTTTAAAAAATGAACAAAAATTGTTTAAAAACAAAAATTTGGGTGCTGCATTTACTCAATATTATTAGAGTTCTATAGTTTCCAGGACCTTTCAGTGGGTCAAACTGTTATATACATACATAAAATTTTTTCAATTCAAATTTATATTATACAGATTTTTCTTAACTCCTTTTATTTTATATCTTTATTTTAAACACTCACTGATCAAAACTCACCAGGGAAAAAACTTTATTTTGCTGGTTGCAGTCAGGGAAAATGTATACAATAGGTAACTAGATGGCATCTCAAAATTGGGAAATTAGGAAGGGTTCAGGGGATGGGAGTTAAACACACGATAGTCTCTGCAGGAATTGTTTAGAATTTGTGAAGTCTGGGAGTTTTAGCTATTGTTTGCAGTTTTATCTTTAGAACACAGATGTCCCTATGAGTTATTGTTAAGAATGTGGACTCTTCTATAAAAGGACTGTGGGCTGAATTAACTGGCGTTTGAGCTTAGATAATTTGTCTTGCATGTTATGGTTTGGTATATTTTATATACTCTGTGAGCCATGGTACCATTATGTAAATTGCGGTGTTTGTTTCAATTACCAGTTCCCCCCTCTTGACCTAGCTGTCCTCAGGGTAATTTTTTTTTAAGACAGTTTTATTGAGGTAGAGTTGATATACAAAAACTGTACATATGTAATGTCTACAGATGGTAAATTTGGACATATGCATACAGTCATGCAACCATCACCACAGGCAAGGTAATACTTCATTGTCTCTAAAAGTTTTGTGCCTCTTTTTTGGGGGGAGTTCTGAATCCTTAACCAGAGATTTCCCCTCCCAACAAAATTTTAAGTGCATGATGCCATATTATTGACTATAGGTTCTATGTTGTCCAGTAGTCTCTGGAACTTACTTATCTTTCATAACTGAAATTTTAAACCCATTGAACAACCAGTCTCCATTGCCTCCTCCCCATTCCCCCTCCCCCACAACCACTTGATTCACTGATTCTGTGAGTTTGACTATTATAGGTTTTGTGTATAAGTGGAATCAGGCATTATTTGTCCTTTTATGACTGGCTTACTTCACTTACACAACATCTTCCAAGTTTATCCATGTTGTCACAAATAGCAGGATTTCTGTCCTTTTTAAAGCTTAGGCATATTCCACTGTATGAATACACCACGTTAACCTATTCAGCCAGTTGGATGTTACTGTTGTTGACTTTGTCTGCCTTGCAGTTCTTTCGTTCCTCTCTTCCTGTCTTCTTTTGTGCTTTGCTGATTTCTGTTGTGGTGGTGGTACTGTTGCTGAAACTTTGCCTCTGTTCATTGGTGCTGAATAGAAATGAGGAGACAGTTTTGGATAAGTAGAAAAATGTAGCTTTCATTGCTTTGCAAGGGAAAGGGGGCCACAGCAGGCTAATTCCCTCAAGACTGTGTGACCCACCCTGGAGGAGGGCAGTGAGGATGTTTATAGTGCTCAGGAAGCAGAGCGTGATCAGCTTGGGGACGATGCTTGGATTGATTGGCATCAAAGTCAAGTTTCAAGCATCATCAACTTTCTGGTTTCAACCAGTCTAAGGTCTATGTTCTTTCAGTTGGCAGTTTTTATCTGGTCAGGGGTCTGCTTCCTATAGAACACAGATGTCCCTATGAGTTATTGTTAAGAATGTGGACTCTTCTATAAAAGGACTATGGGCTGAATTAACTGGCGTTTGAGCTTAGATAATCTGTCTTGCAAGTTATGGTTTGGTATATTTCCTGTAGAAACTGTGTCAGGCCTCTATCTATATTTTTAAGGGAACTGGGAATCTGGTGATTCTGCTATGTGGCAGAATTATATTCTAAATTGTTACCAG